>NC_139218.1:269942809-270676559 GCF_055691185.1 Crinia signifera
TCTGGATGAAATGCCTTATAGTTTCCCAAATTCTTCAATGAATTAATGAATAAATAAATAATTTAATGGATCAACACATATCTGAGAATGTAATGATCAACACATTAACATACCTCCCTAAGGACCTTATTTTGGTTCATTCTTTCTGACAAAATCCTTCTAAGATGGGCAAAACCATGTGAACTGCAGGTGGGGCAGATGTAAAATGTGCAGAGAGAATTAGATTTGGGTGGGGTTTTACTTCAAAGTGAGATCTATATTGCGATGTAAAAATAAAGCAGTCAGTATTTTCCCTGCACAGAAACAAAATTACTCACCCAAATCTAATTATCTCTGCACATGTTACATCTGCCCCCCTGCAGTGCACATGGTTTTGTCCATCTAAGAAGGATTTTATCAGAAAGAATGAACCAAAATAAGGCCCTAAATGACCCATTCCAAGAGGGACACAATGCTCTGCTCCTGGACATCACTTTTAATGTATGATTGACATCACTTGTGTTGAACAGGTTCACTGATAAGAAAATTGTTTTAACACAGGTGATGGTAATCATACATTAGAGGGAGATCCAGAAACAAAGCATTATGGGGACGCGGATTACTTTACATTAAAAGTGATGTTACATTACATTACATTAAAAGTGATGTCCAGGAGCAGAGCATTGTGTCCCTCTTGAAATGGGTCATTTTGGGAGGTACGTTAATATGTTGATCGGTACTTGTGGAGTATCACGGCTCCCACGATGGGCATCGTACATGAAAAAAATCGCATGCGATTTGATCGCATACGATCGCATGCGATTTTTAACAGAAAAGCATCCAAATGTATTGAAATTAGTATGAAACATGTTCAATGGCCCCCAAATGGCATTTTTGAGGCTGTACCACCCCCACTATCAACGCGAACCCGAAGCGTGGCGAGCGCAGCGAGCCCGCGAGGGGCGGCGGTACGCGTCCTATGACCTTTTCATACCCCCACTATCCACGTCGGCGTGGAGTTGAGAATAGAAAGTGTGGTGAGCGCAGCGAGCCACCGAGCCCAAAGCGTGGCGAGCGGACGCGGATACCTTCACAGGTATCCGTGTCCCCTCGCGGGCTTCACAGGTGTCCGCTCGGTGGCT
The DNA here is from genome assembly GCF_055691185.1 of Crinia signifera. Classification (NCBI taxonomy): domain Eukaryota; kingdom Metazoa; phylum Chordata; class Amphibia; order Anura; family Myobatrachidae; genus Crinia; species Crinia signifera. The sequence continues at coordinate 269,943,931 of NC_139218.1, forward strand.
CGCTGCGCTCGCCACACTTTCTATTCTCAACTCCACGCCGACGTGGATAGTGGGGGTATGAAAAGGTCGTAGGACGCGTACCGCCGCCCCTCTCGGGCTCGCTACGCTCGCCACGCTTCGGGTTTGCGTTGATAGTGGGGGTGGTACAGCCTCAAAAATGCCATTTGGGGGCCATTGAACATGTTTCATACTAATTTCAATACATTTGGATGCTTTTCTGTTAAAAATCGCATGCGATCGTATGCGATCAAATCGCATGCGATTTTTTCATGTACGATGCCCATCGTGGGAGCCGTGATACTCCACAAGTACCGATCAACATATTAACGTACCTATCGCGATGCGATTGCATGCGATTTTGTCAAAAACGTTAAAAAACGGCAAAAATCGCATCCCATCGCATGCCATCGCAAGCCACTATATATGGCATGCGATGGGAGCCGTGATAATCCACAAGTACCTGTTGATCATTACATTCTCAGATATTTATTTATCCATTAAATTATTTATTTATTCATTGCGATGCAATGCGATGCAATACAATGAAAAAATCGGGCGCCAAGATATTACACAAGTACCCAAATTTGTTCTCAAAATAGGAAAAACCATGTGCACTGCAGGTGCACATGGCAAGTGCAGAGAGAGTTACATTTGGGTGGTGTGTGTTGAAACTAAAATGTAAATTGCAGTGTAAGAAAAATGTAGCTAGTATTTACCCTTCACAGAATCCAAATAACTCACACAATTCTAACTCTCATTGGCTTGGTAAGCTGCGGCCACCCGCCACCTATCCTAGCGCCTGCACCCCCCGCCCCGTCACCGACGATTCCCCTTTGTAACTTGTGAGGGGATGTGTAACGAAGACACTTCCCCTTGCATGTCTCCGCAGCAGAAGCATTTATTTGATGGCCGCCGACTTTGATTTGTGGCCACCGGGACAAAGACAGGGTGGGCGGCTGATGACCTGTGATGCATTTTCATGGGGACATCCATAAAAAGCTGGGTGTTTCCAAGGATAACCCAAGTCCCCGCCACTGTCCGCCCCCTCGATCTTTGAAAGTGGCTTGGGGACTATGCAGGTCGCTGAAGCCGTTTGCAAAGGGGACCTGCACATGAGCATAATATACCATGCGCAGAGCTCCAAACATTGGAATGGGGCCGAACTCGGCCCCGTCCAAATGAATGAGAACCACGCCCTTACTGCCTTCTACTGAGCAATATTTGTCGAGGTTTACAGTCTCTTTGTAGAGTGCATTACCATTTCATGGAATACCATTTGTTTTATACTGTATTATTTTTATAGTTTATGCATAGGACTGGCACAATGATGTTTACTTGCACCCAGTGGCGTAACTATAGCCCCGCAGCCCCCGCCATGGCGGGGAGGCGCTGAGTAACTGTGGGCGCCCGTCTACGCTGCGGGGCTATGTTACTAACCTCTGTGTGTGGCTGAGCTGACCGGGACGTGTGGGCAGACAGCGCGCCCCCCCTCGCCCTCCCATCCACCCGACCTCGTACAGTTAATCACCCCCGTACCCCTCCTCATGCCGCCGCATTCTCGCAGCGCAGATCTCCTCCAGGCTCCGGACCGTCTCCTCCGGTCATACAGTGCTATTGAAAACTGCCCCTTACAAAATGGCTGCCCCCGTATAGCAGACAGTATTTTGTAGGGATGCTAGAGGAGGCGGAGGCCTCCTCTAGCATCCTTAAAAACTGTCTGCTATTAGGGGGCAGCCATTTTGTGAGGGGCAGTTTTCAATAGCACTGTACGACAGGAGGAGACGGACCGGAGCCTGGAGGAGATCTGCGCTGCGAGAAAGCGGCGGGGTAAGGAGGGTGATTAACTCTACGAGGGCGGGCGGATGGGAGGGCTAGGGGGAGGGGGGGCCACGCTGTCTGCCCACACTTCCCGGGACTGTACGTCAGGAGGAGACGGTCTGCATCCTGGAGGAGATCTGCGCAGAGGGAATGCGGCGGCGGGGTAAGGGGGAGGGGCTGGGGGGGCTATTGGGTGTTTAACTGTGCTGGAAGGGCTAGGGAGATGTAGGGGCGGCGCCTCCCATAACGGCGTGGGGGCGAAAAAATCCTAGTTACGCCACTGCTTGCACCTTGATGAGTGCTGTGGGGAACCTTAAGGCCAAATTGCACCAACGAAACCTCTGATCAAAAGCAATATATGTAGATTTGTTAATTTAATCTGGGTGGAGAATATTTAGCATTTTTATTGTTAGAAGCTTTGGCTGCTATCACTGCAACTTTTCTCTCTGATTATGTTGCATACCCACCATGGGCATGGCATTTTGCAGGAGGCTGTAATGAAGCTCTTTCCCCTGGAGCCTCACCTCTCTCCAACTGTGACCAGCATGTGCTGCTAGCCTTGTATAGATACATTGCACACAATTACAGAACTTAGAGAAATTGAATAAAATCTCATTTGCATTACATTGCTATTCTCTGTACACAAAAGTATATTTTTTCCAACAGTGTCATTTTATATTGTAGTTGACCCTATGGAAGGAATTCAGTTGAGGGCACATGGATTTTCCCTGGCTGAACCACCCAATACCACCTCACTTTATGGCAATGTGATCTCACTCAAAAGGGTTCGCTACCCAATAGGGCAGCAAGCACTTTTGAGCGAACAGAGTGTGAATTTCCCAGAAGAAGCGTGCAAGTAGCAGGGATATTCGTAAAGCCATAACTGTTAGGGTGCCTTGCGGGTCACGTTTGGGGACACAGAAATCCAGTACTCTATCTCCTCTTTCCATCATCACTTTGATTTGATTTGTTTGATTTATATATATAGCCGTTTATGTTGACCATGCAAAGTGTATGACATACTGACAGAGCCAGCGATATGAGTCTGCCCTTATTACATTTCTACCATATGCAAGTAAGAGTTAATAACACTAGCTTACTTTTTCAGGAAGCTGCATTGTTGTGCTTTGCATACTGGTCATAGATTTATATTTGCATATTTAACAATTCTATCTCGGTGATATATAAGATGTCCACAAAACATATGCAGTGTATTCATTGGAGGTACTTTATCACATATTGGGTATGCACAGCTAGAGTAGCATGGAGCAGGAAACAAAGCCTTCGGAAGGTACGGTATAGCCCTGTGTTATTACTGATCATTTGATTGTTACTCTCTGTATACCGTAAGCTTTATTGTAAAGGCAGTACCTGTATATGAAGCTTTGCTTTGGTAATGTAAGGCAGAAAGACATCTGTCTGAAGGAAGGTGCATAGACATAGTGCGTGTATGCAGAGCAACTGGGTGAAAATCGCTGAGCTGAAAGTTGCTCGGTGCATACACACTGAGCAATTTTTGCCCGGCTCAGTGATTTTCACAGGAGGTGGACGGCTTTCCATAGCAGGACGCTATGGAACGCCATCCACTCGGCTGGTAATGAGAGAGATGAGGCTGTCGCTCAAAACACCAAAAGTGGGCTGCTTTCATCTCCAAATCGCTAAGTGTGTATGGGTCTTCATTTGTTTTTATTTGTAGTCACTTATGAATGTGAGCATGGTTTAAATGGGCGTACAGTAGCTTATTATAATTAAAATCTTTGTCCTTGCCTTAAAGAGCTTTTTTCACAGCTAAATAGCACTTTACTCCTCCAGTCAGCAGCCTGCTGTCATTTACAGATGTTCCATAAGATATTTTTTCCTCTGTACTGCTTCGAGTTCAGGGATGCCTATCCACGGAGGTGGTGTCCTCAACTCAGCTAATAAAGTGCTCCTAGAGCAGCTAATTTGTCCCCTTTGTCAATGGTGGGGGTCTGCACAGGCGCATAAGTGGTAATGTGCATGGGCAGACCCCTGGTGCGAGTGCCATCAGCAAAATATATTATCGTAGGACAGTCCCATTTTATGGGCTGCACATACTTTTTGTACTCCGAGCGGATTGCATCACATCGCACGCAAATCGCATGTGTTGCAATCCTGTCGATAACGCATCGCAACGCATGCTGCTATCGCAGCGTGTATCGGGGCCTTTAGTTGTATTTAACACTTACCAAACCAAATACTACACCTGCATATGGGATATTGGCTTTTATTAAATAAAAATGAACTAGGACTCTTATTTATATTGGTTAATTAATTGGTCTGTATGTTATTTAATTTAATACTGGAAGCAATGTTTTAGCATATTTAAATCATTGTTTAACCATTACCTTCACGCTAAAGACAAGGAATGTTGTGTGAATGGATTCTCCCAGCATCCTCTTAGTCAGTTTTTGGCCTGTATCCACAGAAGGTCATCTGGGAAATTAGAAGAGTATAGCATAGCTTTTTCTAACAGTTTGGGGATGGTAAGTGACATTTGACATTGCATAAACTGGGCTGAACAGTCTGGAAATGTCCCAACAGCCAAGGGACAAACATGTGTTGACAAGATAAACTTCATTTAGTAATGCATATTTTGTCTGAGATTGTATCATAAAAGTCAAGAGGAATGTGTATCTATTATTAAAGGAAAGTAGAATATATATTTCAGGAATTGAATACTGTCCTGGCAAATGTTGGCTAAACAATATAATACAGAAAAGTATGTATTTTTGGTATGTGACAAATAGTGTACCTAAATTGCTAATATACAGGTATTAATAAACTTCAATTTACTAAGGTATAACAATCATTTTTACTGTTGAAGTTGTGGTTCATTTTGTTCATATTTTTTCATGTCGTTTTTTGTACTTTTGTGAGTATAATCCAATTGTTTTTAAGAATTAGTTGCTAGTTTTTCTTAGGATCATCACTGGCAACTTTCATTGTGCGTGTTCTACAGATTTTGACTTCACTAAAATCATTACTGCTCCGTTCCAATTTGTCATCATGTTTCATACACCTAAACCTTCTTTGAGAAATGCTCTATACAATTGTGAAACCAGCTTTAGAATTCTCAAGATTTGCCCGAACAGACAGATGCTTACCGGGGCTTTTATTTTATACTTTATAGAGTTGTCTCTGTTTTTAGATTTTGTGTTTTCAGAAATTGGTAATCTGGTAGGGAATTATAGTGCAGAAATTTGATTCACAATATTTTACATTATGTGGCCCTTCAGGGAAAAACAATGGTTTAGATCATGCCCACTCCTCCCATGGCGCGGCAGGTCACGATTCAGAAAAGACCAAAGTTGGGAGATATGCTATCATTGTATAGGCCATTATTCAGATCTGAGCGCAGTACAAATTTGTTCAAAATGGGCAAAATCATGTGCCTGCAGGTGGGGCAGATGTAACATGTGCAGATAGAGTTAGATTTGGGTGAGTTATTTTGTTTCTGTGCAGGGAAAATACTGACTGCATCATACTGACTGCAAAATCCTGGGATCTATAAAATTGGCGGGATTGAAGCCTCCAATGCCGGGATTCCGGGAATAGTACCCCGTGTAAAATGCCCTCTTTTTTTAAAGCCAGGCAGCGCTGAGCACTAGTATATGGCTCAGATGCTGCCCGGCTGACTCTTCTCACCCCCCTGCGGCGCCGCTGTTAAGGACAGTGATCTGTGCTGACAGACATGGTATCGCCCAGGCTGTGCAGCGTGACCCCTGACAATACGTCACGCTGTGCAGCCTGGCCACCACTATGCCTGTCGGATCACTGTTCCGAACCCGGGTGCCCGACCACACGCCCGCTGTACAGCGCGTCCTGCTCCTACTTGTCACAAGTTCACAACCGATGTAAGTGAATGCAGTACACTGTCACTTACAGGGGATGGGAGGATTGTCTGGAGTTGGGGGTGGGTTTAGTAGGCATTTATGACATATGTGGGGCGGGCAGTTTAGGGGGCGGGTTAATTTTTTTTTTTTTTATTACAGAGGCCAATCCCAGGGATCCCGGGAATCCCAGGATTGAGCATTTTTCAATCCCGATTCCCAGGATTGAAAAAAATGCCCCAGGACTGGCATCCCTAGTGCTGTGGTTACATCCATAAATTTTCAGTAATCCCCATCAGTTCTTCCTATATCCCAGTTTTTTGTAAATTCTATTTGGAAATGTATTATACTGAAACCTAGATCCCATTCACAGGTGCTCTAGAAAACATGATCCTAATGGGGTCCTGAGGACCAAGTTTGAGACCCTGTAGAGTAGATTCTAAAATCTTTCCTATGTTGATAAGTAAATCCCTGAAATCCTGTATGAGTGCTACATCTGCCATCCCATTGTCTTTATCCCCAGAGTTCAGAGATATGGTGCCATTCTGGCATACTATTGGAAGCTGTTGTCTCTTGAAGTCAAATGATTAGATTTCTGACTGGGATGATTGATCTTTGGAGACAGGTCACTAGTAGCATGATTTCAAACTAGAAATCTATCTGTAGCAGTGGTATGCTTCAACAATATTCCTATGAGAGGCTGTGGGCCAAATTTAATAGGGTGCGATTCTCAGAAATGTGCATTTTATGGGCAAAAGTGTGGAAAACTGCATGTTTACGGCAAATCGTACATACAGTATAATAGGGTGCGGGTAGTGTATAAAATTGCACATTCTACATAAAACAAATCACCTGAAAATAGACTAGCTTCTGGCTTGCAAGTTTAACAGATCTGTGAGATCTGTGCATGCTTCTGTCTGGAAAAGTGTGAAAATAGTTAAGATTTTTTTTACAAAAGTGTGGGGTCCCCTCACTTGAGCATAACCGGCCACTGGCTCTTTGAGCCTGGCCTGGTTCCAAAAATACAGTAACAAATTGATTGAGGTTGTCCACTTTTTTAAAACCCGGCTCTTGGACTAGTCCCGGTTCCAAAAATACAAAAGAACAAAAGAAGTAGGGGTCCTCCATATTTTTTGAATCCAGCACCAGGCTCAACCATCAGTAAGGTAATGCCACAGCCAGAGGTCATTCTTATACAAGTGATTGTGGCCATACCATTATCCTCTAACTGGTCAGCCCTAGCTGGGGTCTCTAAAAGTGTGGGGACACCCCCAATAAAGGTCCCCCCCCCCCAAAATTCCTCTTAAGGGCCAGAGCTGAAGCCCAGGGCTATCCTTGGCACCCCTTGGTAGTGAGGCCCTAGTTGAAAGTCCATTTAGTTTATAGTCCATTTGGTTTAAAAATTAGAATTAATATTGGGTTTGGCTGTGGATTTTAAAGTCTCCACAACCACAAAACCAAATAAACCTAACTCTTTCCCCGATGGCCTATCCTTACCCTCCCCCATTCTTGCAGCCAATCCCTAACCCCCCCCCCCCACCATGTGGTGCCTATCACCCCCCCATCCCCAACTTTTTCCCTTACGTGCCTAACCCTCAGTTCTTACTACATTATTACCTAATCCTTCCCACCCCAACATCCTAACCCTAAACTCCCCTTCCTCTGCATCCTAACCCTAAACTCAAGAAATTTTACCAATAACAATGGAAAATCAGGCGCAATGTGTTAAATAATGAATTGGTAAGTATATATGTATATATATTAATATCTCTCGGTCCACAGCTTAAATGGCTGCTCCCAATCAACTAGAAGGCCAGAGATGCCTATCTAGAATCAAAGCTGAAAAACTAAATTAAATAAAGAGAGCGCGCACTGTGTTGATCTGTTATTTTTACTCAATAAAAAATTAAAAACAATAAACAGTACATAATGTTAAAAAATACACAATATTAAAATGCATATGCAGATACAATTGATATATATAGGCCTCCGACTTGATATTGAAAACAACAAAATTAAAACTTCAACATATAGAAAAGAAGTTGATAATGGCGGCTATCTAAATTTCCGTAGCTGCCATTATAAACCATGGATACACAATATCCCCAAAAATCAGTATTGTAGACTAAAGAGAAATTGCTCGGATGTAGCTCAATTTGAAAATCAATCGAAAGCAATGACTGAAACATTTATTGAACAAGGTTACCCAGAATGGCTTTTGGAGAAAGCCATAAAAGAAACTGGGATTATAGAGAGATCCACCCTCTTAAAAACTAAAACAACTCCTAAAACTGCTTTTTCAGACAAACCTATATTTGTAACCAAGTTTAATACACACTCAGAAGAGCTGAGAGAAATAATTAAGAAAAATCACAGGATATTGAAGTGTGATAACTTATTAGCCCCATACTTAGATAATGAACCAAAGATAGTCTTCAAAAAGAACAACACCCTAAAAGACATTTTGTCACCTAGCCACTTTAAAGAAAACAGAAACATTGATTCATTAGACAAAGAGATGATTAAGGGCTTCTTCAGATGTAAAAGAAATAAATGCATGACATGCGAACATGTCATAAATCCCTCCACTTCTTTCCAATCTACCCGTTCTGGCTCCACTTTTCCCATTAAAAATCATATAAACTGTCAGACATCTTATGTAATTTACTTAATTACCTGTATTTGCGGCTCCCAATATGTGGGCCGCACTATACGGACACTCAACACCAGATTTCTCGAGCACAGAAGGAACGTGATGAAAGGATTTTTAAAACATTCACTTTCTAAGCATGTTAAAAACAAACACAATGGAGATCACCGGGTACTAAAAATACAAGGTATAGAACACATAGAACAGACCCCAAGAGGAGGTGACCGCTATGAAAGACTATGTGCTCGAGAAGCTTACTGGATTTTCTCATTGGGTACCTTGTTTCCGGCAGGTCTCAATGACAATATAGAGCTTAATAATATTTGAAAATTTAATCATGGCCCATTGATAAGTTTCTCTTTCCTCTGCTTCTTTACATCTTCTGATTACCTAGTAATATTTCAGATCAAAATATATATAATCTCTGACAAATGTTCCCTCTTAGGTCTCTAAATTTGAGACAATAAATATGTTTATTTATAAGTACGGTATAAAATAATGTAAATTTATATAAATCTTTCATCCCTCACGATGATAATATATGCCTAGAACAATTGAATGAGTTTTAGAACTTATCTTTGATATGAATCTCCCACATATAACCATAAATTGGTCTTTTTTATTTAGAATTATTTTTTGGTTCTGTCTAGTTATGTTGTATAACCATATTGGTATTTATTCATTTATCTGTATATCTATATATACCTATTATTATTCTTGCCTCTCTATTATAATTATTATAATTATTATTATTTTTCATTATTTTGATCCCTCCCCCTCCTTTTTCATTAATTTATATTTTTTTATCTAATTTATTTTATTTTATTTATTATGATTATTATGAATATAGATATGTACATTGTTCCCTCCAAATTTTGTAACTGAAATCATTATGCTGATAATAACTGGTCTATAGTTGTATAAAACAAATGTTACAAAACAATTTAAAAATGAAAAATCAGCCATTAGCATAATCTATAGATTAAGACCCTCTTAACTGAATGTTAAGAGTCCTTTTTTTATTATATATATTTTTTTTATATATTTTTTTATTTTTTTTTATATATTTAATTTTTTTTATATTATTTTATTATTATTATTTTTCTTGATAATTTGTGCCAAAATGTGATAGATTCCTATAAAAGTATATAATGATAGTGAAAATTAAGAAATAAATATTCTTGTGAGACAGGATGGGACTCGAACTGGTCCCCTACTGTGATAAATCCTCTATAGTCAGATTCTCTACCACGGAGCTATGTTAGCTCCACATGATAAACAAGTGCCAATTAGATCTACTTATACCTGGTCTAAATAATTTCCTCAAAACGTTCGTTGATGCCTTTAGAGTTTAATAATAAAAATTATTGTTTTATTGTTGTATATATAGGTATATATAACTATTAAAAGCAGATTTGAGTCCACACATCTGAAATTGCAGATACGTATTTCTCTGAATACCTGACCCGCATTAAAACTGCAGCTGCGGCTTGATTGCTACTAAAGGCTGATTGGCTAGAACAACCTTTATATACCTGGGCAGGTAACCAATTATTTACCTTCTGATGAAACCGTCAGCACCTTCAGACGGAGAAACGCGTCAAGGATTTACTGCCCGACTGTCCTGAATACCTCTGATTGATCCAACACCACTTACACCTTCGAGATTGGACTTTGGGATCCGCTATACTACCTCACCGCATCTTGTACCCTCGATCCAGGTGCTTCTCCGTTACGCCCGTCCATTTGGACGCCCGGGCTACCATCTACCATCAGCGACCTGTCAGCTCCCAGCGTCAGCCCTCTTCCATCCGGGGCTACGCTGGTTGTCAGCGGTACACTTCACGGCTTGTCAGCTCCCAGCGCCAGCCCTTTTCCACCTTGGGGCCACGCTGGTTGTAGCAGACGAGCGGACGCCCGGCTACTGAGTCTGCTCCCGATGTCAGCTCAACAAACACCAGAGCATTATCGGTGGTAGCGGACTCTTGTAACGAGTTCAATTACATCACACCAGGACGAGGACTACAAGGGGTAATATTTATGTCTTTACATAGGAACTAAGACAAATGTGTCAATTTAACTCCAATCTCCCTATACAAAGTTACGATTGACTTTTAAAAGGATCCATTCTTTGAACAGAGGCATTTTTCGCAATATTCTGTGAGGTAATCTCAAAATCCAAATGAGCAATTTCTCTATTAAATTTGTTTGACGCTTCCTCTATTATTGGCAGCATCACATCCAAAGAGAATTTATTCAAAACTGATATTTATTTTTGCATGATTCGTGTGGGGAAGGGATCGATCCGAAAACATGTGGAATTAACTTTCCTTTGTACTAGTCAGATAGGGAAATGCCATATAAGTTAAGAACAGCTTTTTTTCTTTAAATGAAAATCAAAATATAGGCTACAGAAGGAAAGTAATGAATCAGAATCCTAAGGACAACTGCTTATGCATCCCACATGAAAAGGTCTCTGCTCATTTACAGATGACTTCAGCTGGCAAAAAAAAAAAAAAAAACATTCCCCCAGGGGTTAACATAAGGATTATCTTGAATAAATGGGACAGTAATGTGAAAAACAGGGGAAAAAAGCTTGTTGCTTTAAAGATCCTCAGAGAACCTTAAAGTATACATAAAGTGTGAAACTCAATGCAATATGGGGGTTATTCTGATTGCACCAAACCCTACCCTGTGAATGCTGGGCCGTCCACCCCCCCCCCCCCCCTTACAGCATGGGTTTGCCCGCACTGGCTGCGAATGGATATTTAACATAAACATCCATTCGCAGGCTCTGGGGACACATCCCCATCATTCAATGGTCGCCGTATATGTATATGTATATGTGTGTCTGCTCAAAGGGGGGAGTAGGCGGTCAGCTGACACCCGGTTATATAAGCTGCCCACCTCCTGCCTATCCATCATGATCATGAGAACGCCCAGTGTTCTCATGGAAATGCCCAAGGTACGCTGGGCATTCCCATATGGTAATGAGGCTTCCCGGCACCCCATGCACCTCTCTGCCCCCTCGCCAGCAGTGTAGGGTGTGTACACCCAGCGAACATTCTGCACCCAGCATATGCACATGCACAGAAATGCGCATGCGTACAGCGCTGCAAATCCGTTCGCAACTACTAACCATCAAAGGATTTTTCCAGTGTGTGCAGTCTGTGCATAGCCCAGCACCTACTTGGCCAGTGTGAGGCTGATTGGGGGCGGGGCTGATGCCACACCCCCTCCCTTGAAAAGCTTGGGTGCACCTGTGATTTCCCTGACACTCCATATAAACAGCAAGGTGACACCCATAAACGCCGGCTTCTAGTCAGTTAACTGGCGTACTGAATTTTATCGCAGGATGGCCTTGCACATGCATACTGTGAGCTGTATGCATGCGCAGTCGATCGATAATCCCCCAGCTTGTGAACTTGCAGAAAACATAGCTTCTTCTCTATGTCTAATGGTATATATTTTATCAAAGAGAATATATATTTGTTTTAAGGGAATGAGATATATATATGCCGGCACTCAGACCCCCCCCCTGGGGTACTGTATCTTGCTCATGTGCCCTCAGTGCAGGACTCAGCCTGATCTATTTAACAAACCCAAATGCCGCGGCACTCTGCGACTTGAACCAGTGTAAAACAGTGTAGTTTATTTTAATTCATCTACAGTTTTGGGGTGTTCACCCCTTCATCAGGACAAACAATAAGTGCAAAATGTTAAGTATACATACCAAACCAAATTTTGGTTTGGTATGTATACTTCACATTTTGCACTTATTGTTTGTCCTGATGAAGGGGTGAACACCCCAAAACTGTAGATGAATGAAAACCACACTGTTTTTTACGCTGGTTCAAGTCTCAGAGTGCCGCTGCTTTTGGATATATATATATATATATATATATATATATATATATATATATATATATATATATATAAATGTTTGCAGCTGCTATGTTTGTAGCTATGCCCAATACAGATTTTTCACCATTTTTGATTGGATCAGTGTGCCTTCTTTCATTGGACTTTTATGGATTTATTTTGAAGCACACCTGGAAAGCTGTATGATTGATGGGAGTGCCTGCAAAAAAGGACTGTATGTATATGTATATATATATATATATATATAGAGGGGGGTTGGCGGCACTCGGAAATAATTGCAGACCACACAGGTATTACGGTATTAGGTCTGCAATTATTTCCGAGTGCCGCCAACCCCCCTCTATATGATTGGTATCCAGCCAAGGCACAGCCAGGAGGGCACCGGATCGTCTACTACTTCCTATACGGTTGTTATTTGGAGTTTTTTTGGAGTGCCTCCTCACGTCCCTTTATATATATATATACTGTACTTATAAACACAAACATGTGTGGTGTACTGTATGTCATGTTAACTTGAAGAAATGTTGGCGCGTCATATGAATTCCAGTTAAGAACGGTCATCTTCCAGCCTTCCTGTGTTTTTTTCCCTAACCCTAATCCCTACTCCTCCCCCCTCCCCACTAGTGCCTAGCACCTAAAACTACAGCTTGTGTCTAACATAACATTACGCCTAAAAGCTGTCAACATTTCACATGTTAACATTGTGATAGTGTGTTATTATTTTTTATGTAATTAACATTTAACCCCAATTGTATCTATTGTTTTACAGTAGGGAGAGAAACTATATCTGTCCTGAACAGAAGTGACATATAGATACATACACAGTACACACAAATGTTAAGTACAATGAATCACCACAATCACCCCAACATAACTGGGATGAAGGATTAACTGGATCACATAATATGGGCAACTTGGAAAATATAAGGATGTGCCCAAAATGTCTATGCAACATGAACATTGCTTCTTCAGTGCAGAATGAATGTCCTACTGAATATTTTGCCTGAATGAATAGAAATAATTTGATATGTAATGGGCCTTTCAGCATAGAACATTAGTCCAATCAGAAACTATTTATTTATCATTACTGTTAATTTAAATAGGACTCTCTATTTTCATGAAAATCTACTAGTCGTGTGGCACTATATTCAGATAGATGACGAGCTCATCCAACCTACAGTACTGAATGCTGATATCTATACCTAAAAAAGTATTTAACACGTCACTTTTACTGACATGGACATTTTACGGTTTTTGTGATTCCGTACCCAAACAAAACCTGGTTGAGATCTCCCCAAATAGTCACAGGACCCTATACAGACATGACGGTATGACTTCTAATTTTCGGAGCTTCGCGATCAGGTATACACCGCCCCACCAAAGTGAAATCCCAACCTGTGCAAGCCTACCATTTGCTTAGCACGATTTGCGAAAATATTGCAGGCCTGTGAATAGCTGCAAATGCATTCACAAGCCAATCACCATCGAATGGGCAGCGATTTAAAAAAGTAGCAGGCTTTAATTGCAGGACAGCATCACGCATGCGTACTATGGTTCGCATATGCAGTCTATCGCATAGCCTGCGAATTCAGCCCTGCGATCAGGTCTGAATAAGGCCCACAGTTTGAATCTTCCGGCGGTTTGGATTTTAAATCCTAATTTTGGGGCTTGGGTTGCAAAAATTACATGATTTTAGCTGTTTTTGGGGGATATTCTCTAAGCTAAAAATGCGATAAAACCCCGTTATCTGGGTTTTTACCGCATTTTGGGATGCTGTAAGCATCCCCCACCTGGTTACCGCGGCGGGGGGGCATCGCCAGCAAAATCTGGCGATGCCCCATAGAAGCCTATGGGCTTCTACCGCAATCCTCCGCCGCCCCGCACCGACCCACCGCCGCCCCGCACAGATCCCAGCCGCCCCACATCGCCCCTCCCCTCTCACCTGTGTCCGGGCAGCACAGAGCTGTGCTGCCCGGACCTGTGACCTCCTCCTCCCTGCACTGATCCTCTTCCGGGTGCAGGGAGGAGGAGAGCCCGGGGCAGCAGCAGCAGTGCCGGGTAAGGGAGGGAGGGGAGAGCCGCTGGGTCCCCATGGGACCCGCTGACTCTATCGCAAAGGACAGCTCTTAACGCAAGTCCTTTGCCATAATTATTGCATATGTTAGTGCATATGCGATAATTATGAATGCGAAGTGTGGCGATAGGGGGCGGAGCTGGGGTGTGGATGTTAGAGCATCCCCCCCTTTATCTAATTTTATTTTTAATTAATTTGATACCCAACCAAAATCCATATCCAAATTAAAACATGTCGATTAATTGGAACCAAAACATTGGAGTCTGCTCACAGGTGTGTTGTGATTGCATCACGTTTTTTAAACTCTATGTACTTACCACTGTGATGAGAATTAAAACATTGATCAAATATACAGTATATTCTATATTTTATGATAATGCTAAATTAGAGGGCACTAGTCCCTGATATTTATTTTACCCTGGTAAAGAACACAGTATAGTAGATCTCACTGAAAGCTATTAAGACAACTATCACAGCTACAGATGGGGCTGGCTTCATCTTTGCAGGGCTGGCATTTCTAAGCCAGCCCCGCCCTCACGCCAGCCCTGCCAGGGGACGCGCGCGCACAAGACACTCACTCGCCCCCTGGGCAACGTAGCCTGCCTCTGGTCCCCGCCGCCTCCCCTGCCGTCACTGCCCGTCGCCCTCGCCGCCCCGAGTGCCCCCCTAACTCTGCTCGTCTCCCTGAAGTGGAGACGGGCAGGGACATGCAGCGTCCCCGCCGAGAGACTGGTACACTAGTGCGTGTGAGACGCTCCCGCGTCCCAGTTTAGTGAAGCCCCTGCCGCCGGCGCTCGCCAGCGTGGAGGGTCTGGCGAGCCCCGGCCAAGAATGGCAGGGGCTCCATCTGTACATATTTGTCCACATAAATCTAGCTTCCTTTCGCGGGAAACAGCCCTTCTAGTTTGCCGTCTTTTTCCATTACAATGCATCTTTTTCGCAAAGGTGTGAAGGGATGGACAAGCAGCTTTTGATTACTAAAATCATAAGTGGCATGTCTATATTCTGTGTGTGACTATGGCTTTATCTGCATACTAATATCTATGTTACAGTTTTCCTGGAAAACACTGTAACATTTAATTTAATCAGCAGAAGATGCTTGTGTATTTTATAACATGCATTTTAATAGAAAAAGTCAAACACAAAGATACCCAGCATTACAGAGTCATATATCGCTCACAAGTTATGTATAACGTGACTTGCATTGCATGGGGGGATAGGTGTATGTGGGTACATATATAAATGTGCCAAAAATTTTATAAATTTAATTAACCAGTCCACTGTGCAACAATTCTGTGCTTGTTTTTGACAAAAAATGTAAAGGATTTCAAGGTCAAAAAGTTGTTAATAAAACCTACTGTAAATGTTAGCAGATATTTTAAACTTTTTTCAACTCGTCGACAAACCAAACAAGATTTTTAAATTGCCAAGGCACAACAGCAGACCCCACAAGGAAAAATACATTGGCCAACATAAGAAAAAAAAACACATTGGCCACTTATATGAAAAAAACAATAACACTGGTTAACAACAATAAAATACATTGACCCTCACATGAAAACAAGAGACCAGTGAATAACAGTTGAACTGGTGGTGGTGGCTGTAAACTATTGTGGATATCTCTAGCTCTGGTGGCACACTTGAGAACATCTCAAGGCACACTAGTGTGCCACGGCGCAGTGGTTGAAAACACTTTGCTAGAGTATACTGCATTTTACCCAGCTATAGACAGGGTTTCTAGGGTTTCCACTTTACATGTGTGGACATATCTGTAGCTCATAGAATTTCTAATTTTGAAAACTATGTGCCACTTGTGTGTATATTCTACAGTTAATGATTCATATAATGCAATGCATATAATTCAAGCTATCTGAAAAAACAAACAAAAAAAAAAACTATGTAGGCCCTACCTGGAGTTACTCAATGCCATTTTTAGTTTAAGGGCCAGATTCAGTAAAATTCAGAGAAAGGCAAGAGTGTGTACGCACACCTCCCGCTATAGCCAAAGTTGAATGCTTTGTTGGGTATGCATCACAACAATAAGCTTAAAAGGACACATCTGTATTTATTGGGATGCCGGATGACGGCCCAACAGTCGGGATGTATACCGACATCGGAATCCCGACTGTTCAAATGCCCGACAGTTGGGATCCCGATTGACAGGTGCTCCCTCATGATGGGACGCGACCCACAAAGAGGGAGAAAAGAATCTTTGACAGGCGCAGCGAGCCACCAAACCTACAAGCCCACAAGGGGCTTCGGTACTTGTGTATTTTGGCGGCGCCCGATTTCAGCATCGTTCGATGAACGCATCACATCGCGTCGCATGCCATGTACCCGATGGCATGCGATGCGATTCGATTTTGACCCCCTATGCGATGAAAAATCGTATAAGCACCCTAAAGAGTGCTTTTGAGCACCCTAATGGGTGCTTACAATGTTAAATGCAACCCCACGCCACCCCCCCACTATAAACGTGAACCTGAAGCGTGGCGAGCGGCGGCGGTACGCGTCCTACAACCTTTTCATACCCCCACTATCCACGTCAGCGTGGAGTTGAGAATAGAAAGTGTGGCGAGCGCAGCGAGCCACCGAGCCTGAAGCGTGGCGAGCGCGTGGCTCGTGAGGGGACGCGAACACCTGTGAAGCCCGCCAGGGGACGCGGACACCTGTGAAGGTATCCGCGTCCCCTTGCGGGGCTCGCTGCGCTCGTCACGCTTCAGGCTCAACTATTCTCAACTCCACGCCGACGTGGATAGTGGGGGTATGAAAAGAGGTCGTAGGACGCGTACCGCCGCCCCTCGCGTGCTCGCTGCGCTTGCCACGCTTCGGGTTCACGTTTATAGTGGGGGGGTGGCGTGGGGGTGCATTTAACATTGTAAGCACCCATTAGGGTGCTTAACATTGCATAAGCACCCATTAGGGTGCTTATACAATGTTTAATCGCATCGCATCGCATCGTATGGCATTGTATGCCATGTACAATGGCATACAATTTGAAAATTGTATGCCATCGCATACTATGGCACGAAATCGCGTCGCATCGTATACCATCGCATGTGTTATGGTATGCGATGCGATGGGCGCCGCCAAAATACACAAGTACCGGGGCTTCTTTGCACTTGCCCCCCTGTACCGGCAGTTGGGATTCCAATGTTGGTATATTCTATGGCATGTTCTTGCCCAGGGACCCAGTTGAACCACACACCCTGCACCCATAGATACGCCAGTGAGAGTGAAGGACAAGAGCAGGGTTATGGACATCTTTGTGTACCATACAGGCCTATTTACTAAATTATATTGGTTTTAAAGATTGATGCATAAACTGCCAATGTGATTTCAAGGTGACTCAGTGTCACGTAAAATATCAAGAAAAATGTGCCTTGTGGGAGTCAGGACATGGAGTTCACCATAAAACTGCCCGTACTGCAAGAAGACATATTGTTAATTGTACTGCTTCAAAGTATGTATTACATCAGATGCACCAACTCCCATCTACTGTGGAACTGCAGATCCCAGCATTCCCTGACACAAAATTAGGGTTGGCATACCAAAATTAGCATTGGCATGCTCAGATGTGTTATGTAGTCCCACAGAAGTTTGAGGGTTACATGAATATCCATGCTACAAAAAGCCACATTCTGGGACTTAAGCCTCATTCACTACTGCGACTTCTTCCCTGGACAAGTTGCAGCCAATCCCCCTTGCGCTGCCCGTGAAGGCGGTCCTTTTGCATGTGATATATTGTATGCAATCTCATTCCCCACTGACTGGTGGCTGTACGAGTCAGAGGTCGGACGTGAAAGTAGGTCCAATCTCCGACTTTGATGCACACAGGACAGTACAATGGATCGGATGAAATGTCTAACACCTGCGATTTGGCCACTTTTCATCCATTTCCTTGGCCCAGTCCAATGGATCGGGTGAAAAGTGGCCAAATCGTAAAAAAGGGAAAGGCCACCTTAACACTGAAAACCTGACACTAAAACCATAGGTCAGCAATAACTATGGGCCTTATTTTGGTTCATTCTTTCTGACAAAATCCTTCTTAGATGGGCAAAACCATGTGCACTGCAGGTGGGACAGATGTAACATGTGCAGAGAGAATTAGATTTGGGTGGGGTTTTACTTCAAAGTGAGATCTATATTGCAGTGTAAAAATAAAGCAGTCAGTATTTTCCTTGCACAGAAACAAAATTACTCACCCAAATCTAATTCTCTCTGCACATGTTACATCTGCCCCCCCTGCAGTGCACATGGTTTTGTCCATCTAAGAAGGATTTTGTCAGAAAGAATGAACCAAAATAAGGCCCTATATCTGTAACTATAACTGACCGCAGCCAAACCTTTGGGACAGAAACCTAAAATGCTAAGGTGTGGTTCCCAAACTGTATGCCGCGGCTCCCTGGGGTGCCTCGGGACACTTGCAGGGGTGCCACGGGTTAGTGGTCCAGGATCAATTCAAATGATTTATGATCAATTATTTATGGACAAAACCAGTGCTAGTGGCTGCCAATTATAAAATATGTGTACAAACAGAAGCAATTCCTGCCCTTTAACACATAACTGAACATAATAGGCACATATAAACACAATCTACTTAATTTTAGATATATTTTTTGGGCCGTGATTTGAAAAAGATTTGGAACCCCTGGCTTAGGTTATGGATGAGGGGAGGTGCAAGTTTTGAACACTTATCCTGGTCATTGATATAAAAGTAACATTGTAATATTCCTAATTGAAATGTCATATTTTAATATCTTACCATTTTTTTTCTT
The DNA here is from genome assembly GCF_055691185.1 of Crinia signifera. Taxonomy (NCBI): domain Eukaryota; kingdom Metazoa; phylum Chordata; class Amphibia; order Anura; family Myobatrachidae; genus Crinia; species Crinia signifera. Next base: position 269,962,984 of record NC_139218.1, read on the forward strand.
TAAAATGAGCCATATTAATTTGATACCATTGAATTTTTAGGGAAATTCTAAAAATAGAATAACTGTGTTCCTTGAGCTTTGTAAATGTTTTAGAACCTCTAGAATAATTAAATTAAAGTCATAACGATGTTCGGATTGCTAATTTTTGTATAATACTCAGCATTGTTGCCCCCCCATTTTCAATGAGGGCAGAAGCGACGGTACCGCAAACAATTAAACCCCGTGCTCCCACCACCACAGGGGGCTACTGCTACTACACAGGGGACTACTGCTACAGATAGTTACAGATTGTACTATATGACTCCATATAGATTCAGTATCAGTGATATAAATCTAGGTTTGTATGACTCATTTTTTATTGTGACATTGTACCTATTGTCATTCAGACCTCTTTATAGTTTACATTTATCTTCAAGGTATAATGCCTACATTTGAATATATATATAATATTCTGCACTTAAGCATCCTTGGATTCGTTTTCTTCCATATACAATACATGAACCCTTTGGTCCCTTTTTTATCATTATAATGCATTCTCTTTTAATCTGGCCATTTGCTTCAAATAGCAATCTCAATTACTCATCAATGTTCTGTGGCAGGATTAACATCATTGTTGCTTAGTTACTTATACTGTCCCTTCTTGGAGTCAGTCATTATTATTATTATTATTATTATTATTATTATTATTATTATTTATAAGAAGCCATGAATAGGGCACATATTATAAAAATACAGTATGTACAAAACTAAACATAACAGTAACTGAAAAACTAAAACAGAGCACAGGTTACAGTAGCAGCTCAATTCTTATTGCACAATACAGCTGAGATGTAGGGACTCCATGTTCTATCAGGAACGGGTTGGCCTTGGTACAGATGAATGATTACGAGTGAGAAAAGCTGCGGTTATAGATAGCAGTTGAGTAAGAGAAAGCTTTAGTTGAAGTGCGAGAGAAGTGGGCTGTATGTGCGTGGGGCACACGGCATATATGCATGGCATATGCCCTTTGGGCAGAGAATTTGCATACTCTTGCATCCAACTTGACCCAGCAGCACCCATGATTGAATCCACCCTCTGCTACCAGTTGCAGCACGGCACAACATAGAAGGTTCAGTGAGCAGCACAGTAGCTCGGAGAGGGGAGATGGAAAGAGGAATGATGATGATGCACAGCAGCTGGGGGGGGGGGGTGGGGGAATAATGAGAAGGATGAATGATACACATTGACGATCAGGAATCTGGAGTTGGAATGATGAGGAGGAGCAATAAGGAGTGGGAATGTTGATAAGGAGGAATGATGATGATGATGGTGATGATGATGCAGTTGCACAGCATCAAACAACCTGCCCTGTTATGGTGTGTACACACAATGAAATCCCCTTGCTATTCGACTTAAGATTCGAGTGCTATGCAATCTTTGCTATCTCTGTACTATTTACATACAATTCATGCAATCAGCATTAGATTTGCACTAGATAGTCATTGCTGCCCTGTCTATCTGGGTTTCGATTAGTGCTGTCACAGGAGCGGGCATCGGGATCGCAAGGTAAAAAACCTGTGCGATCTGCATGCGATCTGCATGCGATTTTGACTATATAGTCAAAATCTAATGTCAGATCTCACCGTGTGTACACAGCATAAGTCTTGTTTAGCATATCTATATAAAGTCGACTCTCGAAGTGGAATCTCATGGGTCAGCACATATAGGGGTATATTTACTACAGGTTGATTTGGGCTCTCTTCATAATGATAAAATCGATCTTTTTGCCAATGTTTGTCTTCCAGGGCTAAAACACACATTTACTAACAGATTATTTTTATATTAATTTTTAAATGTTAGTAAATGTTAGTAAATGTGTGGTCTAGCCCTGGAAGTCCAACATCGATTAAGATTAAGATCGATAAAAATCAACAAGAAAAAAAAATAAAAGGCCATTATCAACCAAAATCGACCTTTAGTAAATATACATCTATCTCACTTAGGGCCTTATTCTAGTTCACTCTTTCTGACAAAATCCTTCTTAGATGGACAAAACCATGTGCACTGCAGGTGGGGCAGATGTTACTTGTGCAGAGAGAATTAGATTTTGGTGGGGTTTTACTTCAAAGTGAGATCTATATTGCAGTGTAAAAATAAAGCAGCCAGTATTTACCCTGCACAGAAACAAAATAACTCACCCAAATCGAATTCTCTCTGCACATTTTACATCTGCCCCACCTGCAGTGCACATGGTTTTGTCCATCTAAGAAGGATTTTGTCAGAAAGAACAAAAATAAGGACCTTAACCCTTTGAGTACCAAGTGAATTTGTCAAAATTGGTGTGAAAATTGCCAAGCAAACATTTTTATTCATCGTAGTGACCTGTAATGTGTACCTTACTGTATATAGGAAATATAATCTTTTTTACACAACATTTTTTAACAATATTATATAACAAATGTGAGCGATGCTGGCATTTTTGGCGATATTTTGCATATCTCTCACAGAGAGGTTGGCACTCAAATGGTTAAAGAGATATCTCAGGGGGGTATGCAATCTGCCACCGCTATTTCCTACGTGGGAAATAGCGGCGGCTCCCTATTCAATGCTGTCTTTAGCGACTGCATTGAAGCGGGATCACGGCAGAACAGGCCCAACTTTAGAAGCTGCCGATAACGGCCGTGGATTGTCGCAATCCCGGCCGCAGATTGCCAATCCACGGCCATTTTCGTGGCCATGCCCCTTTTGCGCCTAGCGGCAGGCGAGACATTGAATCCCGTCTGTCGTTCTGCAGTCGAACAGACCGCAAATGGGCCAGGATCATGGCTGTCGGGAGGGATCGATGTGTCTAAATGCTAACTAAAAATACCTAACTAATAATATGTACATTATGTACATGCTAGGTTACCATGTCCCTTCGGAAATCATTAATCGGAAGTGAAAATTTATCCCAGTTCTAAAGGTGGTTATCTTATTTATAGAGGTTAATAAACTGCAAAAATCTCACTTAAAGAGGTCCTAACAGCAATTGTCTCAGTTATAGAGGTGATTATTCCTAAAAATTTTCTCAGTAAGGGCAGGATGTATTAATATACATCGCCGCCCGGCCGCCGCAATGCCAGCACATATGCACTAACATATGCGTCTGGCATCGTGGTGCGGTGACGGAGACCCCCACGATACCTGTAATGTCTTCATCACCTCCCTGCCGCCTCCTGCTCCCCTCACGCCGGGGACAGCTAAGCAGGCTGTCCCCGGCGCCTCCTCCCATCTGCAGCCGGAAGGACTTCCGGCTGCCTTGCTAGGGGGGAGAGGGGTTTACCTTCCGGGCCCAGGAGGACCCGGAAGCAGCAAGGTAAACCAGGGGGAGAGGGGGGTCGGCGGAAATGGCAGGTTTGTGGCAGAGGGGGCCCAGTGGGTCAGTACCCCCAGGCCCTCCTATCTTTGGGGGGCCCCCAGCAAGAGCTGCTGTCCAGGGAAGAGTCTGCCCATCTCCAGCAGCATCATTTCCAGCAGCAGTGGTAGCTGCAGGAAGAGCTGCGGGAGACGGAGCCTGGAAGGAGCAGACTCGTCCCTGACATCTGCTCCTGTCAGCCTACAGAAGTCAGGCAGTCAGCAGCAGCAGTAGCATGATCCTCCCCCTCCTCCCCTCTCAGTGGCCCCGCAACTGCACTCAGGGCTGAGAGCAGGGAGACATAGTTGCTGCCCCCAGCCCTGCACTCACAGCCAAGGTACAGCCCCAGCCAAATGAAGGCCCCTAAAATAAAGTTAAATACATAAGGGATATGTGTGGGAAGGGTGATCAGCTTATAGGTATGTAAGGAATGTGGATTGTGATAGGCAGACACTATATAGGGGGGGGGGGGTATCAGCATAGGGTACAACAAGAGGTGGTGTGAGGGTATATACAGTAGGTGATGATTATTATATACTATATATAGGAAAGTACATACAATTATAATGAAGTATATAGAAAAATAAAGGGGGTATAAATATTTCTCTGAGACACCATTCACCAAAGTTCAGTGAGATAATTTAAGCAATAATTCAATTTTATACGGTGGAGTGACAGAAGTTAAATATATAGCGGTGGGGTGAAGGGGGATCATTAAATGTTTAATGTGTTCGAAAGGATCATGGGTGGTATGTCGGTTGTGGGGATGATTAAATATATTGTATAAGTGGTGGGACGAAGGGGGGTTATTAGATATATAAGGGGTTGAGGTGAGGGAGAAAACATGATACTGTATATATAAAGGAGTGATAAGGCACATACACAATGGTCACAGTCAGAGGTGCAGTGTTGAGATGAAGGAGAGGGCCCCCCTATCATAAGTGCACCCCCCCAGGGGTGTGGCCATGCTTCCATTGCTCACATCCCCTCATTTGATGGGGCATGGCCAATTTGGGAGGGTGTGGCCACTCCCCACATGTGAAAAGGGTAGTAGTAATTATGCTGCTGCAAGCTCTGCATAGGGGTGGGGGTGACAGTCACGCTACAATAGGCAGCAGGGGTACGGGTGCTATCTCTCCCCCTTCTCCTGCACATCATACTGGAAGGGAGGACTGAGTTATCTCTTGCCCCAGTCAGCACAAAGCAGTGTGTGCTCTTCTAGGGTTAGAGGCTGCTGCCGCTACTGCAGCCAGCCTTCACTTTAAAAACGGATGGGCAGATGGGTGGACCGACAGGTGGGCTTACAGATGAGCGTAAGGGGGGATAGCAGGACCCAGGCCCCCTCAGCCAGGGTAAAAAGTACATGCCCATCCCTCTCGGCGCCAGGTTTATCCAGATAAGACTGTATGGGGGACATTTACTAAGATGTGGAATCTATTTCACATGTGATGTTGCTATGGGCAACCAATCAGATCCTGTCTACTATCTTCTAGACGGTGCTAAATAAATAAGAAGTAGATTATGATTGGTTGCCCATAGCAACATCACATGTGAAGTAGAATTCAGATCTTAGTAAATTTCCCCCTATATCTATGTTTACATATAAAATGCTGGGAGATGGTGGCACTAATGGGCCTTTATGTGTTAAGTAGAGTCAGGTGCAGGACACCCAAGTATTCAATCAACGTTTCAGTTTATTTTTAAACTTTCATCAGGAAATATCCTGATGAAAATCTGAAAATATACTAAAATGTAGATTGAACAGTAGGCGTCCTGCATCTGACTCCACTTATCGCATGAAGAGTGCCACCATCTCCCATCATGTTATGTTCTGAACACTACACCATGTTTTTTGGAAGGCACCTGGGCCCCTGCTATATCAATGAGCTATTGAGTGCCGGTAATCGATTTATCTTTATGTATATACAGTACTGTACACACATAAATTTGTACACTGACAGTTTTGCCAACCCAAACTTTGTTATTGTTAGCCGCCTGTCCCTTCCCGGTACTGCTTCGTCTGCTGCAGTGGCTGGGAGGACAGGTGCTGGCAGTGAATGGCAACCCCTGCCCTGTTGTGTAGGAAGGCATCGGGGACTTTGTCAGGCAACGTCCCGAACTTCCGACCAGCGCACCGGCTGACGTCACCAGCCGCCAGGCGGCACTTTTGAATTAATAGCCGGCGTCTGCTGGGAACAGATGCCGGTTATACTTCTGCTAAGCCCCAGTGGGGTTTGTAGAGTGTTCCCGGTTCCCAGGCTACTGTATCCTGCATTCTGTGTGCCTTCCATGTGCTGTGCCTCAGTCAGCTTGTTCCAGGTTCCTGCTCCAGCCTGTCAGCTTGCTTAACCCCTGTGCTTCCTGAGGATTCCATCACCCAGATAAGTCAGGGGTTGTGTGCATTTATTATCTTTTCCAGTATCATTATGTGCATTATTGCATTACTGTTCTTTTGGTGTTCCTTGCTACGGTTCCATCTTGTGTATTGTTACACCTGGTATTTGGGGTTATAGAGTGTCACCTTTCTGCATTGTTGCTGTTATTTATTGTTTGGTAGTGTGTGCTACACCCAGGTACAGTGGCAAATGCAGGATTTTCATGGGGGAGGGGTTTCCGAACGTGTGCATATACAGCATGTGTATGTGTATATATACATACGCACACACACAGTATACATGAACACAGTATGCATACATGCACACAGTATACATACATACACGCACACACTATACATGCATACAGTATAGATTATATATGTATACAGTAGATACATACACAAACACAGTATGCATGCACACTGCAGATAGATACACACATACAGTATACAACAAGTATACATTAGCACAGCATACATGCATATACACTGTGCTGGAGAGGGATATGAATATGTGACATGACTGCACAGCCCACCCCCCATAGGTAGACATGTCAGACATATTCAGATTCCCCCTCCCCAATAGGCAGACTTGTCAGTCAAATGTACCCACACACACATTGACTGTCAGTCAGTTAGCCATGTGCAGACAATCACAGTACAGCCAGCCTGCCTGATGACGACCAACAACCCCCCTACCCCTCCGCCCCTGACTTACTTGCAGAAAGCTGTTTCTAAACAGCGTCAGTCTTCTCAGCACAAACAGCAAGTCTGCTTGACTATGACCACACCACCCCCCTCTGTGTGCGGAACCACACTAACAATAACTGTTGCCTGCCACTGCCCCCACTCACTTACAGAAAGCTATTTCGGTACTCTTTACCTAGAACGGCGCCCATCGCGGGCATCGAATGTACATCGCATGCCATTATAATGGCATGCGATGCGACCGATTTTACATAGGGAACAATGTAAAATGGCCCACAGACCCCAAATAGCCACCCTGAAGTGTGAAATGGCCCCCCCAATTGTTAACGCCACCCCACGATCAACGTCAACCCGAAGCGTGGCGAGCGCAGCGAGCCCATGAGGGGCGGCGGTACGCGTCCTCCGACCTTTTCATACCCCCACTATCCACGTCGGCGTGGAGTTGAGAATAGAAAGTGTGGCGAGCGCAGCGAGCCACCGAGCCCGAAGCGTGGCGAGCGCAGCGAGCCCCGTGAGGGGACGCGGATACCTTCACAGGTATCCGCGTCCCCTCGCGGGCTTCACAGGTATGCGCGTCCCCTCACGGGCTCGCTGCGCTCGCCACGCTTCGGGCTCGGTGGCTCGCTGCGCTCGCCACACTTTCTATTCTCAACTCCACACCGACGTGGATAGTGGGGGTATGAAAAGGTCGGAGGACGCGTACCGCCGCCCCTCGCGGGCTCGCTGCGCTCGCCACGCTTCGGGTTGACGTTGATCGTGGGGTGGCATTAACAAATGGGGGAGATTTCACACTTCAGGGTGGCTATTTGTGGTCTGTGGGCCATTTAACATTGTTCCCTATGTAAAATCGGGTCAATTGGGCCATTTAACATTGTTCCCTATGTAAAATCGCGGTAATCGTGTCGGTCACATCGCACGCGATTTTTTGGTCGCATGCGATGCGACCGACGCGATTTTTTACCTTGCGATGCCTAAGATCAAAATCGTGGGCGCCGTTCTAGGTAAAGAGTACCGCTATTTCTATACGACATCAGTCCTCTCTCCTCTCAGGCTGTATTCACACGACATCAGCCTAAGAGGGGCTGCTCTCCCTGCCTGCCAGCGGCTGCATCTTCACATCACAGAGACTGCAGCCGCAGCAGGGGGAAAGAGAAAGACTGACACTGCAGCTCAGCAGCGGACCCAGCACGCCGGACCATCACAGAGCACTGAACAAAACATTGACGGCCAGGGGGGTTTCTAGATACTCGGATGGGTGTGCGCCTGAGGTACTCTAGCGGTATCCCTGCCTCCTTTAGCAGCCTTGTCACCTGTAAGACCAGGCGTCACTGGGCTTAGGGTGGAACTAATCTACCCCTACGAACGTGGCTGTTATTGGTGAAGCCTAGTTCGCATGAAGCAAACAGGACAGCCAGGGGCCTGCAACGGTAGGCTGGTACATACCCTGCGTAACAGTTATTCTCACTTAACTAAACACCTTTGTCATACCTCACAACTGTCCCGATTACCTCAGGACAGTCACAATTTCTTGTGACTGTACCGTGTCCCTCCCGGGGCCAGGAGGTCCTGTGGTGGTGGTGGTGGTGGTGGGGCAGTTGGGAGTTCCCCTACTTCAGAGGTGAATAGACACTGTGTGCATGCTCACAGCAATTACTCATTTAAAAGAGGGACAGGCAGGGCCGGCGCCACCACTAGGCAGCTCTAGACATTTGCCTAGGGCGCCGGCACCTGGAGGGTGGCAGTTCGCCCCTCACCCCCCAGCATATAGCTGGCAGCGCCGGCGTCCCTGCAGTGCTGGAGCGGGCAGGGGTGTCCGTGCCGCGGGGGTACCTGCGGCGCTGTCACTGTATAAAGCTGCTGGCAGCAGCGGGGTCCCTGCAGTGAATAAAGAATAACTAGCGCTATGCGCGCAACGGTGCGGGAAGCTCTTCTGGGTTTGAAACCACTTGCCGCACGCTGATTGGCTGAGATTCAGCCAATCAGCGCGCGGCAAATATTTTCAAAATCAGAAGCGCTTCCCGCGCCGTCGCGCGCAGAGCGCTAGTTATTCTCTATTCATTGCAGGGACCCCGCTGCCGCTAGCAGCTTTATACAGTGACAGCGCCGCAGATACCCCCACGGCACGGACACCCCTGCCCCCTCCAGCACTGCAGGGACGCCGACAGCGTCCACCACAGGTACCACCCCCCCCCCCCCGGGCACCGGGGCGCCCCCACCCCGACTCGCCTGGGGCGCTCCGGTGCCTTGCACTGGCCCTGGGGACAGGGGGCATAGCCAGCAGCTAGCCATGCCCCCACATTGGTGAAAACAGGGGCATGACCTCTTAGGAAGCGCTGGGATCATCACAACCCCCCACGACCCCCCACGACGTTTGAAATATTTAAACTTCATTCAAAAATGTGTTGTAACAGCACAGGAACTATATTTTTTATAATATATAAGCTCTATTTTTTTTTTTAAATAAGGATTATTATGTATGTACTTAAGAATAATATAACATTTGTGTACACTGTAATAAAATGACATCATTAGTAAGTCTATTTATAATTAATTGCTATACTAAGTAAATTAGCATGACACTGTATAGAGCAGATTTTTAAATCCATCGTTATAAACACAATCTATCCCTGAATAAGCTGCACATTAGATCAATAAGAAACGGGGCCATCCAAAATCTACTTTTGTATATTTATTATATTGTCAAAAGTGAGAAACTAGTAATTTTTCTTAATGTCATCTAAGATTAAGTTTTTCCATAAACTGCAGTGAATTACCTAATTTCTATGCACAATAATGTCATAGAGCTGAAATATTAGGTTTCTGATTTATCTCCTGTTAAGCTGTGACATCAGCTATTATACTGCTAGTCTGAGACACAGTCTGCAGACATAGTATGTCTACCAGCATCTACAGCATGGGTGAATTCAATTAACTGCAGTCAATTACAGTGGGCTATGTCATCCCCTGGGGCTATCTAGTTAGCCCCGCAGTAAGCAGTTATTCGTTTCCCCAATAACTATAGGTTTTTTTGGGTGCCACAACCACATAAACGTACTGAGCTTATCACAGATGTTGTGCATTAACATAACACCTGTTAACCCATGTTAGTATCCGTCAATACAGTACTTTAACAGACATTAAGAAGGCTATTGAGGGAATTCTGAAGTCCAATTGAATAGCCCTGGGCACTGAAGCCCAAGTCTACATCCTATTTTCACCCACAACACTTTACTGCGGGTAATTGAATAGTATTCATCTTTGCTTTGAGTGAGAGCCAAGTATAAAAATATATATTTGTGTTTAACTAAAAAAAAAATCTGTTCACTAATCAATTCAAAATATAAGCTTCTAGTTGATAACACATATGATTGGTTAAATCAGTGGTTCCCAAACTGTGTGCCTATGCAACCTGGGGTGCATTGGGACACTTGCAGGGGTGCCTTGGGCTGGTGGTCTAGGACTAATGCTAATTATTTATGGTCATTGAGATAGGCAATGCTAGTGCTGGACTAGTAGCGGTCAATCTTAAATAGAGATGTGCAGGCTTTGATTTACTCTGATTTCAAAGCAGGATCTTATTGGCTATCAACTATCAACAACTGTCATGCGATTTGAGATAGCCAATAAGATCCTGCTTTGAAATCAGAGTAAATCAGAGTAAATCAGAACCTGCACGTCTCTAATCTTAAACAATGTGAACAAACAGAAGTGAGTCCTGTAACACATTGCATAACTGAACCTAAAACTGGGTACCCACTAGCAAATAATTAACTATATCAGCGATGCAGTGAGAGAACGATATAGGGCATACACACTGACCGATATCAAAGAAAAAAAGAGTAAAAACTACGCCAATAATTGTCTCACATATAAGTAGTCCAAAACTAGATGTCCCCAGTAGAAAGGTCCATGTAATTCCTATTGGCTCCGATCTCCATACATTTGGATATGTGGTAAATTTGCACAGAATATAAGTGGGCAAGAGAAGGGAATCCCCAACTAGCCAAACAATGTAGGTGCTTACACGTGCTTATGTAAGCTGAAGGGATATATTCCTATAGCAGTGTCTTTAGGGTGTCCCCACTTGATGCATAGACGTGACCTCCTAAGGTGTATAAGTATTGAAATGCTTACATGTGCTTATATAAAAGCACTTGAGTGAACTTATTTAAAGGTATCTTTTGAAAAACAGTGATGCTCACACTGGGCTTACTTGAACAGTGCGAGGTCAAGCATATCAAGGTTTATTTTCCAGTTTCTCACTGTGGCATGGAGTTGCCAGAGGAAAAAAACAGAAAAACTCCTCATAGTGCAAATGTGATAAAACCAACAATATATTTATTAATTAAAAAACACAATAAAAATTAAAAAAGCATCCTCGATGTGCCACTGATGGATCTGATCAGACTGATGGATCTGATCCGATAGCCCACCCGACCTCCCGACACATCCGATTTGGGCCGATTTCATGGATAAGTGTATGAGCACCTTAAGGTAGTAGCTATTTTTAATTACAGGTCATGGTAAGGTCTCAACTTGAAACTTGTTTGCTTTTTTCGCATCATGAAATGATAGGAGACAAAATATTAAACAAGCCTCAGGAAGCAAATTGTCTGTAAAATGTTAATACTTTTGTCAATATGTCTGTGGTTTGTTTGCACGTGACTCTTTTTGAACAGTGCTTTGTCTATTATCTGGAACAATACCTGACAGCAGAAATATTTCTATCATGCCCTGCTATATGCTTGATTTCCACAATGATAATATCTTATGCTATGCGTGCACGGTTATTTAATGATATCCATAGCAAAGTGTCACTTGGTAAAATAAGGTAATATAGGTGATTTTTTTTACAGTATCAATCGGCTAATCTAATGCATTATTCCCTTACATTAATTAAACTTAGAATTGAGCAGCTGAGCAATCTATTTGGTCCCAGTTGTTAAGATCATGGTCATGTGAATAAAGATGTGGCTCTGCCCCACAGGGGCACCAAGAGTGGGGGGGGGGGATAATTGCTAAGGTCCTCGTCTGATGGTGGGGCCCAGCAGAGGTGGATTTATACTGTATGGGGCCCTAGGCAAGATACAGGTTTGGGACCCTCCACCCTCTAATAATCCATTGCACTATATTTTCCTGCCGATTGCAGGCAGCATCAATAGAGTACCTTGGCATGTGCACAGTCTACCAATAAATGCTCAGCTGCATGAACATTGTCATGGCATACAAATCTGAATAGGCTTCACACCTGTGTCACATTGGATGAAACCATATTGTGTGTCCAAATATTTTTTTTATCCTATAAAAGAACATCAAAGGGAAAGTGTGGGCAGGTCCACTTGATGTCATAATATCACACGGTAGTAATGCAATGCTCCTCTGGGAAAATTTTGGACACCCACAATATTTTAATGTGACCCCTTGGGTTACCATGTGGCCAAGCCCAGGGACCAAACATAAAGCACAATTGATATCGGATGATGGCCCGAGTGGTTCTAGTAACTGTTGGACAACATTTGTATTTGTTCCATTAGTGCTGTAATCTAGAAAGATGTAGTGGAGATTTATGTGATTCTTTTTTTTTAAATTGTCTTTATTTGTTTTTTGTTTTTTTGCAAATGAACATAACATAACAATAACAATTTAATTTATCCCAATACGGAGAGACTAAACACATCAAGACTAACGTACTAGCACATTACATACAAGACAGTACCTTACGGTAGGCATATATTTCAGATATCTGATCTGTAATTGGTGTTTTAGTGGTAGAGGCAACCCTTTAGCTGAGGATGTCTTCATCCCTCTATTACACACATCCAAAACTGGCCTTTTTACTATGGCATAGGTGTCATTGGAACTTTTCGTTCCTCTGATCCCTTTCGTCATGGCCCCTTGGTCTAAATAACCTTAGTGTCTATCATTATATGTGAAACTACTTTCCGTGTATTATATCTATTTACTAAATAAAGTTGATTATAACTTAAGTGCTTTGAATATATACTGTGTTTTATTATACTTTATTATTAATTTCTTAATTTTAATTATATTTTATCTAAAAAATCAATAATCATTTGTGTCTTTATTGTATGAAGATATCATCCAGGGGTGCCAAATCTGTTCAAATTTTCTTATATTATTTCTACTTATATATAAATACTTTTCCTGCCTAACAGTGTAATTGACCAAGGATTCCCAACAGTTGGGATCAGGGGCTTTATTGGACAGCCATAGTCTAGCCACTAATACTTTTGCTAATGAACACTTTTTTTAATGTATAATTTATTGTTCGCCGAAATACGTTAATCTTCCACTATGTTCAAAATACAAGCCTTTAATGTAAGAATTTCTCTAGGGATACCTGTGTTTACAATTATATATATCACTTTTCTCCAGTAATTTGCCACCAACCGGCATTCCCACAACAGGTGTATAAAGGTGCCGGCGTCTGCCCTGCATTTGGGGCATATTGCTGATGTCCTCCCAGAAAATGTAACCATCCAGGTCAGTGACATATACTGTCTATGAAGAAAAAAATAGTTGAATTTGTTGTATTCGAATACCATTAGTTGCCCTAGGGATTGATAACATAGCATCCCGCCATTCTTCCTTTCGCATAGGCCCGTGTCTTCCTCCCACTTTCCCTTCAACACATCCAGGGAATCCTTATATTTCACCTTCCCTAAGTTTTTATATATCCTGGAAACCAGTTTTATCTTGTCCCCATATTTTATTATTGTTTTAATCGGGGATTCCCCAAATTGTGGGGGAGAGCTGGGGAATTGTACCTCCAGGGCCTGTCTTATCTGTAAATATTGGTAAAAATATGTCCAAGGTATGCCAAACTCCTCCACTAATTGTTGAAAGGACTTCAGCCCATCACAGCAATATAGCTGTTTAAGGGTGGTCACTAAATAGGCAAACCAAACCTCTTTAACCTGTAGTTCTTTTAATTCACTAAATGTAATTAAATCTTCTATTGAATGTTCAGGATCAATAAATCTCATTTCTATATTTTGATTTGCTTCTTGCCATACTTTAATGGCTTGTGTTACCAAAGGCGGGTCTGACGGTCGAGTATGACCTTGCAAAATCCTATACAGATTGTTGCTATCTGGTGTAGTATACGCAACCAAGGCCCTAGCAGTATCACTGCCATGATCCTCTACCAACCATGGCCTTAATTGAGTTAATTGGGTAGAAATATAATATCTTCTAAGGTCAGGCAGGCCGAGACATCCTTCCCCTCTTTCTCTCATTAAGTTATATAATTGGATCTTTGGACAAGAGTTGTTCCAGATAAAGGAGGATTACATGCTGTTAATTTTCCTAAATACAATTAATTCTAAAACCGAAATAGTCCCCATATTCTTCGATTAAATTATGTACCAAAGATACAGTATAGTCTGAAAGGTATATTAACAAGTCATCTGCATATAATGATACCACATCTCTCCGATCCCCCGTCCCAAATCCGATAACATTTGAATGCTGTCTTAAAATGCAAACAAGACAGGGGACAAAGGGCATCTCTGCCTTGTCCCCCTGGTGAGTTAAAAGGCAAAGGAGGGCCAGCCGTTCACAGATACACAAGCCGATGGGTTGGTATATAATAGTTGTACCCATTTTATCAAATTCGTGCCTATACCAAAAGCTCTGAGTACAGCCCATAAAAAGGCCATTCTACAGCATAAAATGCCTTGATCACATCAAGCGATATTACAACTGGGTCTCTATCTCTATCCTCGAGCATCTGCAAACGACTGAACAATCTACACAAATTTATAGACGTAACTTTCCCGGGCATAAAGCCCGACTGATCTGAGTGAATTATTTTCAGAATATGTTTATTCAATTTATCTGCCAAAATTTTAGCCAGTATCTTGGCTTCAGAGGATAGGAGAGATTTGGGTCTGTAGGAATCTAATTCCTCTGCATCTTTACCTTGTTTCAGCAGTACCACGATGTTAGCCTCTAACATCGAGCTAGGGATAACATTCTCCTCGAAACATTGTTTCAAGGTTTCAAATAATATAGGGGCTAAAACCTCCATGTAATTTTTATATACATCTGATGGTAATCCATCCAGCCGCGGGACTTTGCCCCCCCCCCGGTAGTGCTTTTATTGCTTTTCTAACCTCCTAAGGGGGCCTTCATTTCCAAGCTATCTAGCTCACAAAAAGTTTGAAGATCGATTTTTTTTTAGTGTACTCCTGTATTTGCAAAGGATCATATTTTAACCTGCTGGAATATACAGTATATGGCTAAGTAGGTTTTAAATTCTTATCATATCTGTAAGGTAGTACTTATTTGACTGCCCGCCCCGTTCTTAATAGTGCTAATATTATTAGGGGGATGTTCAACTTGCGCCAAGTACGCTAAATATTTACCCGATCTATCTGCATTTTAGTAATTTTTCTGTGATTTATAGGCCATCTTTTTTAGATTTTCCTCTCTTACTGTTTCCAGCCAATCATGTTGTGCCACGTGCCATTCCTGTTGGAGCTCTGCAGTGTTATTTGATAAATATTTAATCTCGGAGGCAAGACACTTTTTCTCCTTTACCACCCGGCATTAAATCTCCAGAAGCCTCCGCTCCTTTCCTTTATATCCGAAAATTCCATAAATATAGGGGAATGGTCGGATATACATCTAGGTTTGTACTCAATCTTTTGTATTTGGGGCATGGAGATTTATGTGATTCTTAACTCCTTTTGTAACCAACAAAATCCAAGAAATGGTAAATATTATATTTTTATTTTTGTGTAACAAGGTTTTGGCACTATAATTACATTTGGGGCTGGATTATTTGAGAAAAGGTAACTGTGGAAATATATTTTTTGTGATTTTGGGGTTAATTCTGGTTGACATGCAAAGCTGGGAAATTTGCAGCTTTGCGTGATATACAGTATATGCGCCGCCCGCACAAACTGCTAGGTGAGAACGAGACGGCGAATCATCAATTTGCTGTACCTGCACACACCAAGCAGCTGTATATGTACATGCGCAATTGCAAACCATCGCTCCCCTGTATGAACCCGAAGGGGAGCGTATGGATTAGAATAAGGTCCTTTGTACATGCATCTTTAACAAAAATACCTTCATCAATATCTTCATCAAATGAATTTACAAAAAGATTGTTTTAAGTTTTGCAATAAACATCCCAGCATCTTATATGTCACCTTTTTCATGTCATACTTATACATTCTTAACTTATATAAATAAACCTGAAATAAAGACTCGGAGGCATAGGTTTGGCAGAAATTGTTAACTGATTTATTTGTAGCAAACTTTAAGCTAGATTGATTTATTTGTTTGAATTATTTTATTAATTAATGGTGGCCAAGAAAGAACGGCTAACTATAACTCCACCCCAACTTCACATAATTAGCCTGACTCAAACCACCGATATCCAACTACACCTAACACATTGACTACCCACCCAGCCGAACGGGGTCGCTGTCCCCGAGCGGGTGATACAGCGAAGGCCTAAGCCAATGGGAGGTGAGAGCACCGTAAAAACAGGCCAATAAATTATCAACAATAACACGTAGAGTGAACTAATTGACTAAATCTGCCGTTCTTTCCCGCCTATCAGCTAACGCGATTAAAGAAAAACCACCACCCCCATTAACAAAGGGAAGGGAGGGCGGGGAATTCAGCAGGAAGAAGAGGAAGTCTCCTCCTCTTCCTGCACTGTTAATTC
This sequence comes from Crinia signifera, assembly GCF_055691185.1. Taxonomy (NCBI): domain Eukaryota; kingdom Metazoa; phylum Chordata; class Amphibia; order Anura; family Myobatrachidae; genus Crinia; species Crinia signifera. The sequence continues at coordinate 269,979,145 of NC_139218.1, forward strand.
AGTCAACCTGTCCAGACCTGTGCCCCTATTGGTTCTCCGAGTCACATGTACTCAATGTGACACACAAATGGAGGATGTTTAATTCACTCCATGTCTAGTGCTGGCATTGCGTTACTCATAACTCAAGAACATGTTTCTTTTATTTGATCTTGAAAGTGAACTTTAAATAACCCTTTACTTAATCTCAGCAAACAACTATTCTAATGATTTTAGCATAATCGCTAATCCTTCCTATCCTATCCTTAATTTCCCCGCAAATTTTTAAGTGCCATTAACTCAGACAGACAAAATATCTTTATTGCTTTTACATAGAGAACCGTCTATTCTGTGAATCACAATGTACACTAATTATTATTGACATGAGACACTAGGATGATGAAACAGAAAACCAGAGTCTTGTATGAAATATGCTTTTCTCGATTCAGAAAATCATCCTTTTATCCTGTTGAAGGCCAAATTCATAGGAAACTATTAACATTTATTTTCCATATTCATCTGAAAAACAGTAATTAAATTATAATCACAAACATGTCCAAGGTGAGCTAAAGCTTACAGTGTGGGAGTGCTCTAATAAATATGCAGTCTATGCAGTTTATTTAATAAGATGGATTTCGATTGAAGATGCAATGTTGCTATGGGCAACCAATAAGATTATTTCTAGTATCTTCTAGAAGGTGCTAAATAAATAAGAAGTAAATTCTGATTGGTTGCTGTGGGCAACATCCCATCTTCAATAGAACTCTCATCTTAGTAAATAAACCGCTCAGAATTTGTCTGTGCTCAATGCCCATGAAATTTACAGTTAGGACATACTCAGTGGCAAACACAGGATTTCTAGAGGGAGGTTTCCAAATTCAGTCCACAATTTCTCACTCTGTGCAACATTGGAGCAATGCGGTAGTCTGGGGGAGCGGTAGAGGCAGGGCCGGTGCCACCACTAGGCAGCTCTAGGCATTTGCCTAGGGCGTCGGCCACTGGATGGCAGATGTTTGCAGCAGGTCCCCCCCCCCAGATGGAGGTGAGTGGCACCGCATCACCCGACCACACTCCCATGGAATGATGCAGCGGCCTTCCGCCGCATCACCCAGCACACTTAGCAGCACCGGCATCACCCCTGCCACCCCCTGCCAACCCCCCCCGAGCACCGGAGCACCCCCCCGCCTGGCAAAGGGTAGAGGACATTAATGTACACATTGGTCTTTTTATACACTGGATACTGGGTGCAATACAGTATTAATATCTAACCCTATAGATGGTCTATAGTATTGGCTGTATCAAACATTTGAATAATATAAATGAGTGGGCAAGAAAAGGTTAAATGTACCATTATAATAAATACACAAACATAATGGAACTAGTACTGCACTTTCTAAGCTCACATTCTCCCACCTTATGGTAAGTCTCCTGTCTCTTCTTCCTGGTAGCTGCTCTCTGGTTTACTTCACTGATGGGGGACTCAAATCCACACAAACAGGAAATTTGTTAGCAGCTGCTACCACTGGGCATGTGCAGCAGCTCTCCTCTGTCCCTTATACTGCAGAATATTGCTATTTTTGTAATAATTTTAGGCACTTGCCAAAAGGAGAGGGGGTTTCCGGACAATCGGAAACCCCCCTGCATTTGCCTGTGATACTGCAATATGGTTTTATGCCTGGTAATAAAAGTAGATCTTTACATACAACATGGTATAAACTAAAGGTGCCCATACACTGCTGCGACGTCTCTCAGCAGTAGTGTTCAGACACCCGATAGCCTGCAAGCCGCCGGGACCTTCCCGGCGGCAAGGACGCATGTGATCCATTGTGATGGATCGCATGCCTCCCTGCTTCCCACCCTCCTCGCTGCCTGGAGGGAGGTCACAGAACGGGTGGTCGGACGGCCAGCCGGTCTGACCACCTGGTCGGGTCCGATGCGCACGGAGCCGCGCATCGGATCCGGCTGCATGTCAGGGAGCGATTTGGTCCGATTTAATGGGCCGATTGGTCGCAATCGCCCGAAAACTGACCAAATCGCCTCAGTGTATGGACACCTTAAGTTACCCACAGTTAAAGATTCAAATTAATAATTGTTGTGTTTTTTTTTAACGAGTACATTTAAATGATTTAACATATTTTTATTCAATATATGTTATCACAGTGTATTTGATCTTGTTACAATATACATTAATATTCTGGTCAATATTATCACAGGTTAAAAAATTCTGGTTGAACCAGCAGTGGTTTGCACCATCTCACCTCTGCCACAAATTTAAACCATTGGACATCTCCATCAAAGGTAACGCAATCGAATCATAGATGGTCAATGGCTGACCCTAGTCCTGCTCAAGTCTACCTTACTGCACCTACAGTGGACCCTATAATGTACACACACATTACTACTTTGCACATAGCTACATCCATGTCTGCTACTACAGTAGAATGGTGCAGGAAGGGAAATAATGAGCAACATTCCTCCACCTGAAATAAATGCAGAGACAGTATTCAGTCAAGTTCTTTAAACTCTAGTTTCGGATGTGGTCACCATACACTGCTGGTCTTATTGCCGCTGCACTGCTATTAGAGCGATTATGCCTTTGTATATTCCTACCATAGGCGAATCTAGGGAGTGGTCTGGGGGTGCACAGGACCACCCGTGTCTCTAGCCCCCTGGGAACCAGAGATACTGCCAGCCAAAGCTTTTTCCCTATAGGATAACATTGGACCTGCTAATTCCGACCCCCACCCAGTTCAACGGCTGCCAGTTCCCCCTTCGGCATCACTGAAGCTCCAGGTTGATCTCAGTCGAACCCAAATCGCTGGGCCTTCAATCTGATACCAGGCTGGATCCATATGGGTTAATTGGTTCCAGGGATATTGTTGAGGTTAAAACGTTTTTTTCATTTCTTAAATGTAATTTCATGACTGTTTATGTTCTTTGAGGGCAGATTTCTCTGGAACCAAACAGCCCAGTTTCACGGGACCAAAATCATTCGAAACCAACTCAAAAGTTCTTCAATATGATACTGGTCTCATGTAAATGGGTCAGTTGGTTCCGAAGATATAGCTGGTTGGTTAAAGGGGGGTAATGAGAGGGGAGTGATTGTCTCTCCCCCTCACACCAGAAAAAGAAGGGACTAGGCTGGTGTATAAGGGGTCAGCCTGGGAATGTCCCTGCATGATCCTGGGACAATATTCCCGGGTAAATCCCTGCATTTTCTGTTGTGAAAGGAGTATTCTTTCAAACAGCAGTGACCTGCAGTGCTCTGAATACAGCCGGGCAGCCCCCTGCTCTCTGCCCAGCTGTCAATGACTGTCACCCCTGCAGCTTCCGCTCCAATTCTTCTCCCCGCTTTCACCTCAGCCCGCCCTCCCTTTAATCATGTGGTGCCGGCGCCCGGCTTGCTCCCCCGACATCACGCACAACAACAGAGCGCACAATATTTCACATGTCCACTCGGCTAGAGGGGACACCAGGAGGGGAGTGGGAGCGTGCTCTGCGCTCTGCTCCTCCAGCCATAGAAGCAGCTGCACCGCTCTCCATCTCTCCCTGCAGCAGCAGCGAAGGCTCATATATAAAAATTTACAGTAAGTGGCACTTTTGCGGGCATTGCTTAAGGGACATTACAAGTGGCGGTATGTGGGAGCATTACACATAATGTGTGGCTTAATGTGTAAGGGGCATTAAGGTGTGCAGCATCATGTGTAAGCGGCAATATGTGTGCAGCATCAAGTGTAAGGGACATTATGTGTGCAGCATCATGTGTAATGGGTACTATGGTGCGCGGCATCATGTGTAATGGGTACTATGGTGTGCGGCATCATGTGTAATGGGTATTATGGTGTGCGGCATCCTGTGTAATGGGAACTATGGTGTGCCATCAAGCAAGAACCCCCTAGCAATGAGCACGTAGGTAAGCAGCACTTATGTGGCAAATATGTAATGGGCATTACAGTTTGTTATATAGTAAGTAATGGGCATCATGATGTGTGGCACAATGTGTAATGGGCATTATGGTGTGTGTGGCCTTATGTGTAATTGGCATTACGGCGTGTGGCTTTATGTGTAATGGGTATTACAGAGTTTGCTAAAATGTGTAATCGCATTACTGTGTATGGTCTAAAGTGTAATACCACACCCCTTTTGTGATACCACGCCTCCTTCCCCTTTTTGACGCGCGGCTGCGCCGCGCAAAGGTCCCCCTATTGTTTTGTCTAGATCTGGGACCACCCATTACCATAATTCTAGATTCGCCTATGATTCCTACATACAGTATTTTGCATGCACAGTTTTACAGAAGTGTGTTAATTTGGAAGGAATGTTTTTTCATTTTGTTTAGCCTCCATTCCTTCAAGCAAATGCCTCCATAAGGATTGGCAGGCCTCAGCAAGTTGGGGGCATTGCTGTGCCGTTTTCGCAGCACTTTTTACCCACCCCTTTTTCGGTGACCCTGTTTCAAGTTGACAAAATAACAAAACTTCTGAGCATAGACGGCCACTTAGTAAATTTAACTGTTAGTCTCAAGCTTTTTCTTTTCCTCCCTATCTTGTGTCCCATAAATGGAGTAAGCTGTAGGCATGGTCAGAACAGACTTAACTGCAAAATATCCAAAAGTTCTCTGCGATGTAGTTACAGCTCAATGTCAATTATTTAAAAAATAGTGCATACGTTTATGTACAATAGTAGTTAGGCCAAAAATATGTATTGTCAGCAATTATAATATTAATATAGTAAGTACATTTTTACATATCATGATATATTTATTTATTTATCAGCAGTTTCTTATATAGCGCATACTTATTACATAGCACTTTACAGAGAATATTTTAAACATTCACATCAGTCCCTGCCCCAGTGGAGCTTACAATCTATATTCCCTACCACATGTACATGCACACACAGAAATTCTAGGGTTAATTTTTTGTTGGGAGCCAATTAGCCTACCAGTATATTTTTGGATTGTGGGAGGAAACCGGAGTACCCGGAGAAAACCCACGCAAGTACGGGGAGAATATACAAACTCCCAGTGGCGTGTGGTATACAAACTCCCAGTGGCGTGTGGTGGTGTGAGGCAGGTGAGACACAGCCTTTCTTGTCATACTAGTGTATAAGCCAGAGTTTTGAATTTATAAAGTATGTCAAAAGTACAAAGAATATATATAAAAAAATCTTATTTTTATTATTCTAATAATTTTTATAGTCAAAACTCTGGAGTAAAAAGTCTATGGCAGGTGAGGCAGTGCCTCACCTGGCTACCTTTTCTGTGCATCTCTTATCAAAACTCAGAAAATCTCCAGCAGTGTATACTGCTGCACATTTGCATAATGCTAGCATGTACCCCATGGCTCATATATTGTGTGCATATCTGGCTCTGGCACTTGCCAGGGACTCTTCAGCGGTTTCCCTCACCGCACGTCCCTGCAAACTCCGCACAGTTAGGGCCATGGTAGGAATCGAGCCCATGACCTCAGTGCTGTGAGGCAGTAATGCTAACCATTACACCATCCGTACTGCCCCAAAGATATATGCTCAGATATAGTCATAAAAATGTGGTTGAAATCATTAGAATGTTCATTTTTAGTGACCGCTTCTGCAGATCTCCGCATACACCCGGCCCCATGAATATTATACACCCGAAGGCTTGGAGTTTGATTTGAGTAGAGCAAATAGCACTTATCACTTCAAACTGCTTAAAACAGTGCAGATGAAACAGCTGTAGGAGATGGCCATATATGAAATATAGAATATACAACTGTGAATTGCCATTATACAGTATATGGTGACAAAACAAGAAGGCTGAATGAGTGTGATGTTGGATAGCTTCATATAAAACAGTCCTTCCTTTATAAATAACTACACAGAACATCTTGTGAGTTTGCATTTTACCCTTCAAAAGATATTTTAAAATACTGTAGCATACGGTCTTCCTTCTGTCGCTGATTATGTTTACAGTTTAACTTATACATACAAATGATGCAGATGATCTAATTCGCTGCTTTTCAAAATTAGCATCAATAGTAACATGGCCTTTTGATAAGGGTCAGGTTTTGAGAGCTGCCAGCAATCTGGAGCTCTAAATGAAACTTGGTCTGTGGAGCATTGATGACAGATCACTTGCTCTTTGGTTAAGCAGGAGTGGGCACAGGGCTCAGCAGTGGCATGGAAGAACTCAGAGGGTAACTGGTGAATGGTGTAAGATCAGTACGCCTGTGAGTAAATTTGGGGAAGTAGCATGACTGGGTGTGCGAGGATGATGTCAATAATGAATAGCGAGCGTATGGAGAATAATAGGGGGTTGAGTAAGGATTGTTATTGGAGGATAATTATAAATGAGTGTTAATAGATCTTATTAATAGAGCATGTTAATGATTAATGACAATGCCATCTCCAGTGCAATTGTGAGGCACAACAATGGACAAAGAATTAAACTGAGACCCCAATGGGGGCCTCACATTTAATTTTCTTCAGCAAGTAAAAGGACAGTCCGGCCCACCTTTATTTCCCAGCTGCTGCACCTTGTGGGTTGTTAATCTGAAAGGAGGCACTATTTACATAATGCATCTGGTACCAGAGCCCAGTTGTCAGTGTGGAAAAAAATGGGGATATGTTCAGCTATCAATACTACAAAGAGGAGGAGGGAAGGGCATTGCCTGAGTGGAGAAGGAGGGCAGGTGATTGCAGCCATAACGTGAGGTCGGTTGTAGTGTGAGACTCATGGCTATAACGCTATGGCTGCTTCAGAATGACATACAGGATGGCGGCAGTTCAAACAGAAATTCTGTAGCACGTGGTGATGGAAGGTCAATATGAACGGGGGAAGTTGAACGAGAATGATGGAGGGAGTCGTGTGAGCCATGGAGGCCTGCGACTACTGTAGGTGTGAAACAAATGATCCCAGCATGCCCAGCACCCTATATGCTGAGATCTTTAATCCTAATTAATGAGAAATATACTTTCTTAAACTGATTAGGACTACTCCATTCTGTCTTGTTTTTTTCATTGAGTAACTATTGACGTGTGATCTGTCTCTCTCCCTCATTAGTCTAGCAATCTCCCTCATTTTACCTAGCCCACATTACACTGTTACATTTTTGGGGAAAAAAGGAATGAGAGATAGATACATTTACAGTGAATCATCTGCACCCAGCACTTTAGCAAGTATGGTAGCTCTTACTAACTGCTTTGGGCTCATCTACATTTCGATATGTCATTTTACAAGGTTCATCTCAGATGTAGCAGTACACACCCACGCTTCTAGGTGACACATTCACAATCTCTCCATGGCCCTTATTCTGAATCGGACGGTACGGCCCGCGTGCGGCCGTACCGCCGATGTTTTTAGTCTGCACATGCGCAGAGGTCAATCTGCGCATGTGCAGCCCCATTCGCCGCAGACGTATTTCGTCCGCCGCAAAGGGGGCGTATAGGGGCGTGAGGGGCTTCATACCCTCATTTCCCTATGTATACGCCCCGCGTTTCATGGGCGTTCCCATGCAAACGCGGGGCGTATGCATGCTAATCAGGGTATGACGCCACTGATGGGGGCGGAAAGCTGACGTCGCCGGATGTCAGCTCTCAGCCCCCATACAAGCTATCACACGGACGATTGTCCGTGTGGTCTCAGCTTGCGGGAGCTGCTGTGGCGTGCGGCCCTGCCTTCGATGGTCGACGACCATCGAATGCAGGGGGCAGCTCCCACCATGGTGGAGGCGTACACCCCACCATTTTTATGCGGATCGCCAGCCGTCCGTGTACGGACGGCCGTGGCGATCCGTCTCGTGGGCGGGGATTGGTTTGTGCGGCCGGAGCACCGTGTGCGGCTCCGGCCGCACCAACCAGAATAAGGGCCCATATATGGAACTAGACATGCTATTTAGGTGGAGCATGACACGCCCCCTCAATGGGGCACTTTGCAAAATTCGATTACCAACTATAATCTCCCTGAAACTAGTTTTCAAAAGTAGGCAAGTATGCCCTTAACATTCCAAAAAGAGAAACAGCCTGTTGCACCCCTGCCGACTCTGTAAGCCATTTCCCCACAGCTAATACAATTAAGAAAAAAAAGATCTTTGTGTGATAAGAATCTGGACAGCACATTACATTGGTAAATGAAGAAACCGTCTACTGATGAATATACTGTACAGCACTTTTTATCTAAGCAGTATTTACTGGACTGTACCAATATATTACAATGAAAGCTTCTTGTCAGATATCAGTGGTTGATCACAAAAGGTTTAGATTTGTGTGCACATAATTTTCTGCTTCTGGCACCAAAGTATGAGGCAATTCCCATCATTAAAACCAGTGTCTCCATGTATTCCAATAAATCTTTTATTATCTTGTAAACTAGTGAAATATTTTTTTAGCTCTTTATCAAAATGGCATTTTTCAAGTAAATGTCTGATTTTTGGCATGCAGGCATGATGTGTGCAGAAAGGAAATAATAGTTGGTGTAGTTGGTGGTAACCATGCATGTACAGCTGGGTACATACTGTACATACTGTATTATCTGATATGTGTACCCAGTGATATTGTTACCAAAGTTACTAAAAGTGTAAATGCAGGGATTATGCTGTGATATCCTCTGTGGTTCTACATGTACAGATGACGGAGAACATCACTAATGATCCGCGTGAGCACACATCGTATGTAAACACTAGACAATACGCAGAAATATATTGTTATATATATCATCTCATATACTGTCTAGAGTGTACGCACCTTGGGGGCGATTCTCTAACACAGAAATGCGGTAAAAACCCCGTTATCGGGTTTTTACCGCATTTCTGTATCCTCTAACCTCTATGGGATTTGTGGACCCCCGCTAGGGAATATAGTCCCTGTCAATCGGGATCCCGATGTCGGACTAATGAGCGTCAGAAACCCGACTATCGGAGCATCATCCAGCACCTTTATTGTAGAGTGCAGGGTGTTAGAGGTCTCCGTTTTGTAGCAAAATGTGGCAATTCTAATTTAACATTTGTGCTTTTGTAATCTATCCTGTATTTACAAGATAAATAGCAAATACATCATATAGTTTGTTTAAAAGATTTAAATTTTCACCAAGTTTAAGACAAAACAGTCCTTTCTCTTTACTTCATTGCATCATCTTTCCTTCATTGTATTTCAGGACTGAAAAGTGGTAGAACAGTGCCCACTACTGGCAAAAGTGATAACTGCAACCATTTCTGTACTGTATGTTTTTCTGAACACAAATTAATGCATATATTTATCTTTTCCAACTTTCCAACAATATAATGAACCATATTTAACATTCTTCTGGATTATTACTGATATCCTTAAGAATATAAAGTGTAGTTATCTTCACAATATATAATTAGCAAATGAAAACGTAGTGTATACTGTACTTTCAGTACTTCTAGGATGATAAAGAGTGTTTTTTTCATCTGAAGTTTTTTACAAAATATGTGCTTCTAGGATGATAAAGAGTGTTTTTTTCATCTGAAGTTTTTTACAAAATATCACTGAAATTGAAGAAGAATGTTATGTAATTTCATGATTATCAACTGGAAGTTTTTTTGAGATTTCCTTGTGTTTCTTGTTTATTTATTTGAGTTATGTTAGGGACTAAGCAGGCTGCCTGTATAGTATATATGCCATACTGTATGTATGGATTTGGCCCGCCAGACCTCTTCATGTGGCCCGCGCAGCCGCCGCCAGCCTTCACCTTTTATTCTCGAATTTTTTTTTTTAACAAGAAAGCCGCCTCTTCAGCACATGCGCGGCAGCCTACAAGCCAGAGAATGTCTGCCCTCTAGCGCAGTGCCGCTGGTCGTCAACCCCTCCTCCGCTCCCACCTGCTGTATAGGAGCCAGAGAGAGGAAAGAGCAGGTCCGTCGTGGTGAATGGTGCTGCTGCTGCTGTGCGCTCCAGGTCACTTACTGCTGAGTGTGCACTGCACAGTGACCGGGAGCACGCTGCCCCCCACTCCTGGATAGATAGTGCGAGGAGCGCTAATCACAGGAGGGAGGGGGAAATGCGCCTGTGTGAGAGCGCAGCTGTGTCCTTGGTGGTGGAGCAGCGCAGACTAGAGTGGACGCATCAGAGCGGGTTAGTGTCAAACTCTCTGCCTATGTGTGTGTTTGCACTGGCACATTGCAGCCCATCATTAATTGCTGTGTCCCATGATAATAAGCAGACATATGCCCTAAGACTGAGTGCTGCCCCCCTGTGCAGGCAGCGTGTGCCCTAATGCACTGCAGTTCACAGCAATAGCAGGAGGGAAATGCTACTGCTGAGTTACAGTGGTATTAATTGGGACATACTTGTATGAAGGACACTATTATGATAATAAAGAGTGGACACATAGTCCTACAGATACAACCGGCCCTTTGAGGGTGACCAAACTGCTGATGCGGCCCCCGATGAATTTGAGTTTGACACCCCTGCAATAGAACATGAAGTATATTAGAGGCATGGAAGGAATAAGAAGCCTATTGCAGATATTGCAGGAGTGCTGTGGCCCCCTAGTGTTGGTGGGTGAAACAGTCACATATGTAGAACGTGTATATTTTTAAAAACAATATTAAGTATTAAACAACAAATAATTCATTGCCCTAATAGTGTTTTCTGTAAACATAGTTTTCCACCTATACAGAGAGGTAAATCAGCAGTTAAGGCTACTGACTCTGTATAAATGATACATCAAAACCCCTGGACGCCATTGTTCCAGTGAAAAGTTGCACTCCACCACTTCTGAGGACATGCAGTAATTTAGTTCTTTTGTAGTGAGAGCAACACTTTCTCCCTACCTCAAAGTGATAAAGGAGAATATTAACCTTTTCTACACCTTGAATCTTATTGTCCAACAAAAAAACATGTGTTTGCTGGATAAGGCGTTGTGGAATGTGCCAGTAACTTATTTCCTAGCTGCCATATTGTTGCTAACATTGTAAATTATGTTTTGTTAGTCATAAAATGTAAAATATTACACAGTGGTCTCATACTTTTGGACATGATCTTTAATGAGTAAAACGATCTGTGTACAGTACAGTACCTGCATAGAATATGTGTCCTATGTGTTAACGACCATAGACTTCTGACAAATGCAAGTGTACTGTGTGTATGAAACCTGTGTTCCAGACTCAAAGTCCATTGGCTTATTAAAAACTCCATGAGTTAATAAACAATATATATACTAGTTAAAAAACACAATTATCATTTAAATAACATTTTTAGAGCTTTAAACAGTGCAGATATGTGCATTATATTATAGCCCTTTTACACCAAAATCCCTGGAACACGGAATTATCCAGGGTCGGACCCAGCTTCATATCCCATTTACCCAGCAGTTCAACCTGGGTCAGACCCAGGTCTGCGTTGTTTACACTGAACCTGGGTCTGCGCTGTTTACACTGAACCTGGGTCTGCCCTGCTTTTCGCTATGGATGCCAGGCGTTGCCATGGATTCCATGCTTGTTGCCAGGGGGAATTACATGCCCGTTGCCATAGGGGGTTACATGCTCATAGCCTCATTGCCATTACATAGTTGTTGCCAAGGGGGATTACATGTTCGTTGCCCAGGGGGAGTTCATTGCCCAGCCGAGAGTGTCTCCAGCTGACAAGTGCGGCTGTAGCACTAAAAATGTATAAGCCTGGGTGGGCAGATGGCCGGACAGCATGCAGCCACAGCGGGCTCCCCCCTCTCACACATCAACAACGGTAAACCTGGCAGCTCAGTACACAGCAATTGTAATCCCCGGCACAAGCTCCATATCACCGGGGACAGCCACAACAGCATTTGCGGTGATCAACAGGCAAATACTGCAGCACATATTTTGTAAGCCTGATCCCCTATGATCCTCGGTGTCCTTTTGCCCCCCTGTTGCCGGGCCTGCCTGGAGCACTGATGCTGGGGGCTCGGGAGCCACTGCCGCTGCATTTCTCACTGGCAGGACTCGCACTGCCCAGCCAGACGCCTGTCACTGCCAGTACTTCCCCCAGCAGCGGCTCCTGGGCTGCTGCCCCCCTGACTGCCCCATCCTACTCGGATGTCCCAGCCCATGCTGGGACCCTTTATACCGGCCTCTACCCAGGTCCTGCCTATGTTCCACCATGGTCAGGACCTGGGTAGGAGTCCTGTGTAAATGGACCCCTTTTAAACCTAGGTTTTTGCGGCGGTGTAAAAGGGGTATTATACCCCTTTCAGACAGAAAAAAAGACCCGGTAATTTCCCTGCTCTTGCCGTGTCGACACAGGTTTTTCTTCTGTCTGAAAGGGTCAACACGGGTCTAAAGTTCCGGGACTTCGACCCAGTAATTTACCTGGGTTTTTCCCGTGTCAGACACGTGTCTGCGGCTGTGTGAAAGGTCCCGACCCGTGTTTTTCTCCCGACTATTGAAAAATCATGTTCATTGGCTGTGCAGCATGGTGCTGCGTGATTGGCTGATCTTTACAGCTTCCCTGATTGGCTGAGCGCACGTGGCAGAGGACATGGCGCACTGGAAAGATGAGGAGATCCGTGAGCTGCTCAGTGTCAGAGGGGAGGAAGAAATCCGCAAACAGATTACTGGCACAGTGAAGGACGCTGTAGTCTACACCAATATTGCCAAGGTCCTCACTTCAAGGGGCATTGTGCGCACCCAGCAGCAGGTGGTCAACAAACTAAAAGCTCTGCGCAGGTATTACAACAAAGTTTGTGACAACAACAGGAGGAAAAGTGGTGCTGGGAGGATGGAATGGGTTTACTTCGACCAATGTAACGAGGTCTTTGGCAATTCTGCCCTGGTGAACCCTGTTGCCATATCATCATCCAGTGCAGCTTCATCACGGAGCATAACTCCAGAATGCAGCCCATCTTGCCCACCTATAATGGAGTTGGAAGACAGCATAGACAACAGCATCCCTGATCCTATTGCTGCCATGGAGGACACAATTGATCCAATAGAGGCTGAGGTTGACGACAGTGGAGCCAGCACCATTACCCCATCTGGGACACCCGCTCCTGCACAGACTGAGACCCCAACGTTGCGTCGTAACAGTAAGTTTTTCAAGTATTGTTTGTGTATCTATTTTAATAGATGTACAGGGGGCTATAGGTATCAGCAGGCCTTTAATGCCCCACATGCTAGTACCTGTGGTTCTCCCAAGTATCAGCATGTGTTGCAGGCTTGCTGGGACCTGTAGTCCCACAGTAACACAGGTAACAACCACGCACCCACTACTACAGCACACATGTGGTGTGCCCTGGAGAGGGGTATTGTGGGAACCAGTAGTAGTAGTGTATATATATATATATATATATATATATATATATATACTGGCATGGCGCTATTGGATTGTAATGATTTTTCCTTTTTTTTAGTATTTGATGTACCTGCAAGGAAGAAAAAACCGTCAAAGATGGAGCTTGCTACGCGCTCAATGTCAAGAATCCTGGTAGATCATCTCCGAGAGTCCGATCTTGAATTTCAAACTCAAGAGGATGCCCGACTACAGCGCTTCTTTGACAACGAGAGACAGTTGCAAGATTCCTTTCTCACACAGTTGGTGGGTCTGCACGAACGCATAGCGCGTGAAAATCGTGATGCACAGATGACCTTCCTTTCCAATATGGTGTCTACATTACAGAATCCGCACCCTTACAAGCTGTGTAGTCCGTACGCTGAGGGTGATTATTGTAATCCACCACACAGAGGCCATACATTTATGCCTTCAAATTCAAGCCAAACTACTGTGCAGGGCCAAGGGCGTAGTTATACTGAAAACATGGGCAATAATTTTTCACATGCCACACAGCCAAGTAGGCCACATGCCAATACCAGTCCACAGGAGACAGTGCATGATACTGTCAATGGCACAGGATGTAGTAGGCAATATGGCAATGTGAAAAATTATGCTGATGATTCAGTGAATGCTAGTAATCATAACACTCCTGTTAGCACTGTAATCAGCACTGCCTACAGGCATTTGTAGTAATGTTGCTATATGGTTGTTCTATTTCTATTTTTTCTGGCCTCGTTCAATTTTTCTTGGTTAAAAAGTGGCACTTACAAGGGCCTTTAAATGCTGTGTTCCATTTTGATGCACACAGTAGAGTATTATGGTTCTTTAGTTTATGAGCCTCAAAAAAGCTCATTTGGTTCTTCAGTTTGGAGCTGAATCAAAGTTCTCAAACTTTTTTTTATTTAAATGTGTACAAATAGAGTATACTTTAGATATGTGGCTGAACATAATCTATAATGTGTACACAGTGTGCCTTCTTCTTTATCTTTAAGGCAATAAAAAAATTCCCTGTTTGGGGCTTATATTTATATATTTATATTTTTTTTGGGTGTACTAAGGGCTATTTCACACACTCCGACTCCTGTCGGATGGCGAAACCCCGCACGGCCAGGAAGCCGTGACACACACCGTAGTTAATAATGGGCACAGATGTGACCATTCACCCAGCCCGCCTGGTTTCAGCCGGATCCCATCATTGTAAACTGCTGTGTGCGGCACAGATTCCTGGCCGTGCGGGTTTTCACTGCCCGGCAGGAGCCAGAGTGTTTAGAATTGCCCTACAGCACAGGTCTTCAACCTGTGGCCCTCCAGATGTTGTGAAACTACATGTCCCACCATGCATTGCCACATTTTTTCCTATAGTTGGATGGCAAAAAAACTCAGGGCATGCGGGGACATGTAGTTCCACAACATCTGAAGGGCCACAGGTTGAAGACCTGTGCCCTACAGGTACCAAAAATTGCAAATACAAGTGTTTATCTATATATACAGTGCCGGATGAAAATGTGTGGCTGCTGGACAGTCGGACTAGGTGTGTGTCTCCCCTATACTATACCAGCTTGGATGGCAGCACAACCTATTCACCCACCACTGATAGTATACCTATGCTAAATACATATTGTACCTCGTGTTGCAATAGTTCAATGTCGTTTCAGTGTTGTAAGGATATTTATGACCACTAAAGATTTATATTTGAAAACATTTTATATTTAAAGTGAACTGCATAAAACACATTTTGTGAAAAATAAAACCAGTTCTTTCAAACATACAACCAATGTGTCCTTGTTTTTCTACTGTGTCATAGTATTTAGGTTAATAGTGAGGGTGTTCTGCAACTTGTCAGCCATGTTTAATGCAATCCAGTGAGCAGACACCTCCCACTTTTGATGACCTCATCTCTGTGTGCCTTTAAAACTGTCCTTTTCTTATGACACACAGAGTTTTGCAGGAAAAATCCGGCTTCTGTGTGAAAGGGGTCGACACGGGAAATACCCGGGTTTTTGCTCCTGTGTGAAAGGGGGTCAGCCCCTTGCTGCCTAGTTGTACCCGGGTTTTTGTATCCAGGAAATACCTGGGTTTTTGGGATTTTTCTGTGTGAAAGGGGTATTAGTGTTTTATATCACATTACTATTGATTGGCATCAGCACTTGCATGCTTTGCAGGGCCTACTGAATGTAAATGTATTTTTTTTATAATTATATATATATATATATATATACTAAAAATTCAGACGGCACTCACGGGTTCCATAAACAACAAAGTGATTTAATCCAGGACCTGGATTAAATCACTTTGTTGTTTATGGAACCCGTGAGTGCCTCCTGAATTTTTTGAATACAGAAGGACCAGTCGGCCCATTCTGGAGGGCACCAGGTTATTAGTAGGATTTTTCCAACATTGGAGTGCCGGACATCTATCTGGAGGAGTGTGTGTGTGTTTTTATTTATATATATATATATATATATATAGAGAGAGAGAGAGAGAGAGAGAGAGAAAGAGAGAGAGAGAGAGAGAGAGATAAATAGATGAAAACAGAGAGCTTCAAGGTGCATTAATCAACAATATTTTTTTTTTTAGAAGGAGTAAATCTCCAAGGCACAAAAAGCAGAGACTCGTACCATATAAAAAGACACTGTGGAAGGGGTACCACACGATAAAGCTTTTGCTTCGAGTTAGTATCTATAATATATATGTTTTAAGAAGTTACACTACAGGTTTTTGATACACAGTATGTAGTATGACAGCTGCTGAGTCTCTCCAAGGGTCCTGGTTTTAACCCAGGTATAATGAATAACAGTTGAGGAGAAGAAATGGCGCCCTCTGGTGTGGCAGCCATGAAATACATATCAGTCATTATATACAGTAGTTGTGAGGCATGCATAGGATCAGTTGCTAGCAGTGAATACTGGGCTCCAACTGTGAGAGGGGTACTAAAAAAGACAGACTGAGGGGGTTGCTGACCTAGGACCGATCTCTCCGGTGTCATTTCATAGAGAATTTCATAGAGAATTGCTAGTCACTGCAGACTTGCAAAACCCCTTTGCTGAAGAGCATACTTGCCTACTTTTGAAAACTAGTTTCAGGGAGATTATAGTTGGTAGTAGAATTGTGCACAACGCCCCATTGAGGGGGCGTGTCATGCTCCACCCAAACGGCGTGTCTAGTTTCATATATGGAGAAATTGTGAAAAGAGATTGTGAACGTGGCACCTAGAGGAGTGGGTGTGTACTGCTACAATGGAGAGGAATCCTTTAAAATTACAGATCCAAATGTAGATGAGCCCCAAAGCAATTAGTAAGAGATACTATACTTGGTAAAGTGCTGGGAAATGGTGCTGATGATTCTATGTAAATGTATCTTTCTCTCATTCCTTTTTCACCAAAAAATGGAACAGTGTAATGTGAGCTAAGTGAAATGAGGGAGATTGCTAGACTAATGAGGGAGAGAGGGAGATTGCTGTTATTTCAGGGAGTCTCCTGCAGAATGCAGGAGGGTAGGCAACTATGCTGAAGAGTCTTGGAATATGTGATATATATATATAAAATGAGCTATAGTTTTTGCTGTTTTATGATGAAAGCACTGAGAGCAGACTAAGCACAGACTGTTAAATGTAAAGCAGAAGCTGATTGTCTGGCACTTTGGGGTTTATTCTAGTTCATTCTTTCTGACAAAATCCTTCTTAGATGGACAAAACCATGTGCACTGCAGGGGGGCAGATGTAACATGTGCAGAGAGAATTAGATTTGGGTGAGTTATTTTGTTTCTGTGCAGGGAAAATACTGACTGCATGATTTTACACTGCAATATAGATCTCACTTTGAAGAAAAACCCCACCCAAATCTAATTCTCTCTGCAGAAGTTACATCTGCCCCACCCGCAGTGCACATGGTTTTGTCCATCTAAGAAGGATTTTGTCAGAAAGAATGGACTAGAATAACCCCCTGTATCTTACATAAGAAAAAAACTCTTACGGATCTCTCTATTATCATCTACAGCCAGGTTTCTTATCGCCACAAATAGGCAATAAGGAATCTTTATTCTCCAAGGGCAGTATTCAATGAGGATAATTCGCCCTGTTTCACAGCGAATTTGTGCTATTTTCACGTTGGAAGGTGATTTTTTGGGTCAGAAAGTGAATCACCCTATTCAACGTGCACTTCTCGCCGTCTTTCTAAGTGATTTTCGCCGTGTGTCGCCGTGTAGCAAATAACCATCTTTTCATAGAGAAGTGGAAAGTGAACTTTTAAAATAAAGTTGTTGTTGTTTTACATTTGGTGTCAAAAAATCAGGAATTTTATTCTGTGAAGGGGCATGCTATTTTTATGCATATGCACATAATTATATATTTAATTTAAAAAAATATATATTTTTTTACACATAGTAGCCAGCAGGGGTCCGGGAGCAGAGAGCCGCTCATTAGATATTCATATATTCACTGCTCCCGATCATTACATATGCACGATCGGGTGCAATGAATACCCGGTCCCCTGCTGGCTCTCCTGTGTGAAAAGGATTCGCTGCACATCGCGATTAGGGACATTGAATACTGCCCCAAGATGTGCCATCAGCAAGTCGCAGGGGTTGTCAGCAGATATGCAAGTCACAGCTGCTGGTGAAGGGGGGAGTGGGGGTGCGTATATATGCGTATATAAGCGTATATAAGCATATCAGGCAAATTTATACGAGGCCACCTTATTTCCTTCCTTTTGTATAATTAAATTGTACAGTATTTCGCCACTGTGGCAGGTGGGCACATGTATAATGACAGGACATTCAGCAGAAAACTTAGGGCAGTATTCAATGCTCCCGATTCACCGTTTTTTCGGCAAATCGGGCTGTTTTCACTCCTTGTGGTGAATTTTTTTCACTGAAAATATGATTCACCCTATTCAATGTTTACTGTTTGTCGAAAGCGAACAGTGAATGCCGGCCAGTTCTCCGTTTCATGCTCGCTGCAATTCGCTGGTGTATTTCAATGGGGTTTTCACTGGGATTCGCCGAGAGTGTATTCAATGCTAGGATGGCGAATTGCTTTCTCCCTGATTTTTTCCATGATTCACCATGTTGCATTCAACATCTTTTTAAGGTGAACTGTAAAGTGATCTTTTAAAATAAAGGTCTTTTGTGTTTTTTTTGGTGTAAAAAAATCAGATTTTTTTCTCTGTGAAGGGGCATGCTATTTTTATTCAAGCACATTAATATATATTTAATTTTTATTTATTTTTTTTAAACATTTTTTTTTTTACACTTTCACCAGCAGGGGGCCAGGAGCCGGGAGACGCTCATTAAATATTCATTTATTCACTTCACTCTGGTCCCGGCTTGTTACCTGCGGGACCAGAGGAGCGGTTCCCTACCCTTGCCTACCCCTGTCCCGTGCCAGCATTCCCGGAGGGCAGCCTCTGCTGCCTGAGCCCCGGGAGCCCTCCCCCACAAATTCTGGGACAGGCAGGGAGGCTTACATCTCCCTGCCTGCCTCCGTCACCCGGCTCCCTGCGGCAGCAGGGGTTAAAATTTGCCAGCGTTAAAATTTGCCAGCGAATGCTGCAGCCCTACTGAACCCTGCGAATGTGCAGCGAATCCTGCACATGGAGTAAAAAATAATTGAATACTCCCCTTAGACACTATTAGAAACTTAGAAATTTACAAAAATAAGAGTGAGCCGCACAGACTAAAAATACAGTCAGTGCATCAACACATTACCCCGGATGACCTGAATGGTAACTGCACAATAACTCTTCATTATGGATGCATGATATATGACAGACTCTCTCTCCCACCTGTGTTTCTTCTCTCTTCCTTTCTTGTGATGCATCTCCAGTGTCTGATAGTTAGAAAACATGTCACTTTATTTACATTAATGTTTTTGTAATGATGATTTGATTTCACTTGTGATCTATAGGCACCAGTGCTCATTGACATGCAATGTCTACAGTTTAAAATTGACAAAAGGTTGAAATTAGTTTTTCACAGTTTTTTTTTTTACTATTTTTGGGACTTTTTCATACTTTACTATCCACGTAGATCCAGCATCACTCAGAATGCTCATCTCCTTGAGTGTACAGTAGGTTCCTTTTACGACTAACTTACTGTAAGAGCAAAATTGTTCTGCAATTTTTGAACACACTGAGATAATAATTAAAATAAAGCCTTTAGTAGGACGACATATTTGAGGAGCCATATGTTAATAAAATAAAACTTATTTAACAATGCTATAGATGATGTATATAACATTTGAAACTGCTATTGTGATACTGAAGAGTAGCCGCATCTCACAGAGTTGCAGGGATTAGAAAATAGATTCCAAATAACTAATTTAAAGTTGACAAAGTGAATCTGCTTAGGGCAGGGGTCTTCAACCCGTGGCCCGCGGGCCACGAGTGGCCCGCCGACTTGTTTTTCCTGGCCCGCCAGTGAATAGCATTATTAAAATGATTGGCGTGCTGAATGAAAAAAAAAAATCCTTCCGCGCTGTCCTCTTAGCAGTGGGACGTAGCGGAGGATGCTGCTGGGTGAGGTTGAGGCTGGGGCGGGTGGGACTGTGCATGGACATGCATATTGTCTACTTCCTGACACCGCGCACCTGTCCCTGCCTGCTCCTTAGCTGTTAAGACAGCAAAGACAGACGCCGCCAGCAGCAGCAGCCCTCTGCAAGGGACACTAAGGCAGGTGCCTCAGGAGAGGGTGAGCTGGCTGTATTTAGAAATGGTTTGTTGGATGTGGGGGTGGGGGTGAGGTGAGCTGGCTGGCTGAAATTTAGAAATGTTTTGGTGGGGGTGTGAGGTGAGCTGGCTGCATTTAGAAATGTTTTGGGGGGGTGTGAGGTGAGCTGGCTGCATTTAGATATGTTTTGCTGAAGATGGGGTTGTGGGTGAGGTGAGCTGGCTGCATTTTTAAATGGTTTGCTGAACATGGGGTTGGGGGTGAGGTGAGCTGGCTGCATTTTTAAATGGTTTGCTGAACATGGGGTGGGGGGTGAGGTGAGCTGGCTGCATTTTTAAATAGTTTTAATAGTTAAAACACCTCAGTATAACTTAGCGGCCCTCGGGCTTCGTTTAATTTTTTTATGTGGCCCACTCGGTCTTAAAGGTTGAAGACCCCTGGCTTAGGGCATGCATGCCCAAACTATGGCCCTCCAGCTGTTGTGAAACTACAAGTCCCATCATGCCTTTCCACAGTTATGCTATTAGGGAGAGCTAAAAGTATGGCAAGGCATGCTGGGATGTGTAGTTTCAGTTTCTGTGCCAAGTACTCTAAAACTTTTCTTACCTGTGCTATCCCTATATACTCTTTATTAAACTTATAATTTATGCCAAGTAAGTCATGCTTGTCCCTATAGGTGAACTCTTCTCCTTTCACTCATAAGTAGCAAAATTATGTGTTACATTTTTGTAATATTATAGATCAGACGGTAGGGACATCTCGACTTTTGAAATTGGTAGATTACTACCTTCACTGTATATATAATAAATATTTTTCGCCAGCACGGTTATCCTTTAACAAATTCACTGAAACCTACATTCCACAGCCCTAACAATCGTATGGAGTGGGAGTGAAAAAGTTATACACTGTCTGTTCTTGAATGTTATATGTTTTGTATGTCATTTTATCTAATTCTAATAAAATATTTTAACTAATCTTTTTGATAAATAAAAAATAAGTAGTGCCCCAGCAAAGAGAGTTTATTTGTTTCCGTTCTTTGTTCAATTATTTGTGACTGCTTGTGCATAGTAACAATCCCCCTTTCTTATGTGTAGTTTCATAACAGCTGGAGGGCCACAGTTTGGACATGCCTGAACTGAGCACATTGGAACCGGGTTGGAATCGTTTAGTCGACCATAACTAAGTCGACAAGCATTGGGTCGACACCACTAGGTTGACATGCAGCAAGGTCGACATGGGTTAAGGTCGACATGGGTCATGGTCGACATGGATCTAGGTCGACGTGGGGCCAGGTCGACAGGACATTAGGTCAACATTAGCGTTAGGTCGACATGGGCTAGGTCGACAGTCAAAATGTCGACATAGGGGTTTTCACTGTTTTTTGAGCCGACACGTGCCGACAGGCGGTATTTCATGCCCTACCATCCACTAGGGCGTGGTGGGAGAATAAAATATTGTGCCGAGTGTAGCGTTGACATGCAGCAAGGTCAACATGGGTTAAGGTCGACATGGGTCATGGTCTACATGGATCTAGGCCGACATGGGGCTAGGTCGACATGACATTAGGTCGACATTAGCGTTAGGGCACGGTGCCTTGCTACACTCGGCACAATATTTTATTCTCCCACCACGCCCTAGTGGATGGTAGGGCATGAAATACCGCCTGTCGGCACATGTCAGCTCAAAAAACAGTGAAAGACCCCATGTCGACCTTTTGACTGTCGACCTAGCCCATGTCCACCTAACTCTAGTGTCGACCTAATGTCATGTCAACCTAGACCCATTTCGACCTAGATCCATGTCGAACTTGACCCATGTCGACCTTAACCCATGTCGACCTTGCTGCATGTCGACCTAGTGGTGTCGACCCAATGATTGTCGACCTAGTTACTGTAGACCTAATGACCGTATCCCTTGGAACCTAAAACATTTTCTTAATAACTAAAAGTGCCCAGTTATATCGTACATTAACCCTTTGAGTGCCAGCATTGCTCACATTTGTTATTTGTTAAATTAAAAAAACACCTATTTTGACAAATTTTCACTCAAAAGGGTTAAAATCTGCAAATATGTTGATTTCCGTTTTCAAACCTACCGTACCGTACATTAGTGTGGTTTAATCTAAAACCTTAACTAGTGTAATGTAGAAATTAATATATAAATAGTAATCCTTCCTTGCACCTTGCATGTATTAATACGTGGTCAAATTTTTCCCCAGTGTGTGTGTGTGTGTATATATATATATATATATATATATATATATATATATATATATATATATATATATATATATATATATATATATGTATACATATGTGTGTGTGTATATATATATATATATATATATATATATATATATATATATATATATATATATATATAGCACTTGACTGGACTACTCGTTTGCTGTCTTATCTTAATGGAAAAAGCAACGTGAAAGGACTACTAATAGCTAGGAATATATAAAGGTTACTCTGCCGTAAGGAAAGCAGCCGTCTTGCCACAACCCCTGACACAATTCCAAGGAATATACCACAGTACAAATGTATGTCTCCATGGTAGTGACAGCAATTTGTTATATGCTGCACCTATCAGAATAATGTATGCCTCGGAGACATACAGTGCTAGATATTCTGACACTTCTGGCTTATGTAGATACGCTTGCACACAATATATTAACAACCACTCGTTTTCAAATCAAACCAATGGTCAGGGTTAATCCACTGTAAGGATTGCAGGTGGCTGCAATATGCCCAATGGTTTCCCAGATATTACACAACAAAGTCCATTGAAATGGAACATTTGCTTAAGAAATGAATTATATATGGTTGAGCATAGTGATTAATACACTAGTCTGCTGTATATGAAAATGTCAGATTTTTGGTAATCATTTTAGCGCTTAAATAAAGAATGCATGATATAAAGATCTCATAGGAAACTAACCAGCTATCTTACAGTACTTCCATGTTTAATCATTTTGACATTGTTGCAACACAATCAAGTTATGTTAAATTACTGTAGCTTAACCCTTTGCATGCCAAGTGAATTTTTCAAAAAAGGTGTGAAATTTGCCAAGCAAAGTTTTTATTCATCATCATGACCTGTAATGTTTACCTTATATAGGAAATATGGGCCCTTATTCTGATCGGTGCGGCCGAATCCAAATTTGCGGCCAGGACCGTGCGTGCGAAACCCCGCCTTCCATATGGATCGCCAACTCCGTCCGTACGCGGTAAGAAGCTGGCCGAACGGACCGCATGTGTATTTTTCATGGAATACGCCTCCTCCATCTCAGGGAACCTCCCCCATCATTCGATGGTCGCAGACCATCAAATGCAGGACCGAGTGGTCCACCAGCTCCCGCAACCTCAGACCACACGGACATTTTTCCGTGCAAAAGCAGGGATCTGGGCAGGCAGCTGACATCCGGCGATGTCATATGTCCGCCCCCTACACGTGCGTCACGACTGCATTACCATACGTACGCCCAGCGTTTGCATGAGAACGCCCATGAAACGCGGGGCATATGCATATGGTAATGAGCCCAAATAGCCCTTCACGCCCCTCTCCACCCCCTTTTTCGGAGTGTTCACATTTCATGCGGGATTTGGCCGTAAGCCCCGCTCGTACATGCGCAGAGACACCTCTGCACATGCGCAGACACAAAACATCGGCGGCACGAACGCACGCGGATATTACCGCACCAACCAGAATAAGGGCCATAGTCTTTTTTAACACAACATTTTTTATTTGAATTTATATAACAAATGTTAGCGGATATTTTGAACATCTCTCAGACAGATGTTGTCACTCAAAGGGTTAATATAAAAAAGAATAAACCATATCAGGTTATACTATGGATGACAGCTTTCTCACATGTTAAACTTCATCTCAAAACAATACCTGGCAATAAGTATAGATGGAGTAACAGTTATACTAATATCATTTCTTATGATAGATTAATTATCTGGGCTGGAACCATCTCTAAATTGCATTAAGAGACAAATTAGGCTAAAGATCTAAATTATTAGTTTTTTTCTTTAAAAAAACTTTAATAACAGCATTATCGGGTACAAAGGTAAGACAGGTAATGAATACACCACAGGTGTCATCCTTACGCTGAAAAGGCATTATAATAATTGCGCATACTGTAGGATGGCAGAAAAATGTACCTGTCAAACATGGAAGTACCAGAGTACACAGGTTACCTTCAAAAGATGCTTAACTAATACTAGCAAGAGAAAGGGTACGAAAAGGGACAATTTATCCTCTCAAGTGATCGTCCCAATCAGTGGAATAGTGCACGGCACCATGACAGAGGAAGAGAGACTGAGCAGACAAGTTAGTGAGCTCTAAGAACAATAGATGTGGCCCTGAAGGGAATGCTGTGAAAAAAAAAATCTTTTTTTTGGAGAATATGACCTCTTTGCACTTTTTCAGTCAGGTTGGGTGATATATGCACACTGTTAAGTCCCCTATACAAGTCAGACCTAATTGTCCAAGCAGCTCCCCTGGAGGGGTCACACATGATTAGGCACTTGAGGTGCCAAGTTTTGTATGTGATTTATCCCATGCAACTCCTGGGAAACTGCAAGCAGAGGTAGCAGGGGGGTGACAGACACAGAGTTGGAGGGCGGGGGATGCCAGGAGCCAAGCTGCAAGAAAAAAAAAAAGGTCATACAAAGGAATGGGGAGCCACTGATTGGCTGAGAGAGCTCTCAGCCAATCACTGGCTGCCCATTCATTTGTATTTGTTTTTTTCATTTTTTTTCTTGCAGTTTGGCTCCCTACTCCTCCTGCCTGGCTCTCTGTTCCTCTCTTTGGCTCATCAGCTTCCGCCAACCACCGCCTCTTTGTCTGCCGCCCTGCTGCCCAGCTTCCCTTGCCCGCATCTCTGGTTAGCATGCGGCATCCCCTGCCCACCGCTTCTCTGCGTCCCCCTCCCGACTCTGATCCAATGCACATGGGACCACGCATTGGGTCGCCGGGATGTCTACACATGCGTTTTGGGCTGATTTCAGGACCTGATCCATCCGAATTGGGTGAAATAGAGCCCAAATCGCACAGTGTGTGGGGGCTTTACTCTCCGGAATTTTTCACATAAATCAGAGAAAATTCTCTCATAGTGAAGTACAGTTTTTAATCAAATCAAGCGACACAAACAATAAATTCAATACAAATAGACAACAATCCTCTGGATTAGCAGCATGTATGGTGAGTAATTTCCAGAAACATCCAAATCGCTCCCTCCAGATGTAATGGCTCCAAACAGTAACAGTGTGAATATATCATCCAACATGACTGAAAGAGCGCCAAAGAGGTCATATTTTTTCTAAAATTGCTTGTTTCCTGGCATGCAGACGGCAGTCTAGTATAGCAGGATGTTAATCCAGATTCATTACTAGCAGTCTAGTCTAGTGAGGCAGTTTTGGTGCAAATCTGTAGGGACTCGGCAAGAGGGGAAAAGGAGTTTATATACATGCTCTTTATTTCATACACATGAGGGATCATGATAGGTGGGCTGTTTCTCTAGGCAATTTTGCTCCCAGTGCGAACAGTAAAAATTGCACCCACCCCCATGGGCAATTTAAAGACATTTACATGTGCCAAAAAGGGGCATGACCTTGCAGAAAAAAACTACTTTACTCTCCAGTTTTTCACTCTGCACCCCCAGACATTAGCCACATCAGGGGACAAAAATCCTGATTCATGCCCCTTATATAATTAATTTTTCCTCCTTATAGTATTGTCCTTTACACATTATTAACCACACCATAATGCCCCTGACAGTATACTATGCCCTCACAGTCAGTGGCCCCCTCTCCATACTTAAGATACTAATAGCGGCCTGCTTGGACACATCCCCTAATTCCTTTAAATTGATTATTATTAAGAACTATGAAAAAACTGTTGCCCCTGGAGTCCTGCATCAGCCTCCAGTGCAGCCCTGCACACACAGCATGTGCTGGCTGCTCCCCAGCTAACCGCATCAGGTGAGGCGGGGGGGGGGGGGGGGGGGCTGATGCAGGCCCCCGCCAGGTCTCTGAAGCAAGCCACGGTTTAACGTCACCCTGCAATGCTGTTCACACAGCAATGCTGTAGGTAAAGTGCGGCCTGTCCCAGGGGAGCGGGGAGGGGCACTGCACCACTGCTTGTCATATATTCTGACAGCTGCAGTGGTGGCTGGTATCTCCCCACTCTGCAAATTACGTGTTTGCCAGTGGAGTGCCCACAGTGCAATTGTGCAGTGGGCAAGCAAAACTCTATGACACGCTACCTGCTGTTGTCATGGATTTTTAATGAGACTGTTTCATGTAGCCTCAGGCCCTAGCTGAAGTGCCTGTCTCATCTAAAGCTGTGGACATTTTGGGAGGGACATTTTCATCAGTATTGCATGTGGATAGCCAGACCGTATGGAATACTGTTTGCATGATTGTACAGCTCGCCCGGCCTTAGAAAATGCCCTGCTGATGGGGATGACCACATGACATCATTTGGCCATACACACTCACAAAGTAATTCTGAAATTTGTGGTAATATTGTAAGGAGTTATAAGGGCCAGATGTATCAAGCTTCAAAAAGCGATAAAGTTGAGAGTGAAAAACAGCCAGCCAATCAGCCATTTTTCAAACTCAGCCTGTAACAAGGTAAATATGAGTTGATTGGCTGGCTGTTTTTCACTCTCCTTTTTATAAATTTTGAAGCATGTTACATCTGGCCCATAGTCATGTTGTCCCTGTCAAGTTCCATGGGGCCAATGTGTGTGTGTTGGGGGGGGGGGGGGGATTCTGGGTATCTAGGACCCTTCCATGCACCAGTGTAGGCTAACCCTGTTCATAGGCCCTGTCATGACAAAAGTGGAATTAAACATAAATTATATGCTTCCCATTTAAACAGGAAGCAAATAGTGAGATGTCATTAGTACCAACTGACTCAAACAGTATCAGGACTGAATTATACTGTACATTTTTCACTAACAATTTACAGCCACAGCACATCGAGGGTCTATGTATTTACTATATTACTATATTTGTTGTGTAAATTGGTATTTGCAGTAAGTGCCATGCTTTATTCTCTCACAAAATATTAGGAACAATCAACATACGTAGTTGACTTAACGATTCATGCCTACATCTTGAGACATTGCAAATGACACCAATGCAAAAAATGTTTAATGAGGCTATACTATGTACCATAGTGGCAGTGGCAAATTTATAATGGCAACATAGTGTGTTGTGCCACACCCATTTTTTTTTTAAATACTTACCCTTCCAGAGTCCCATGACAACAGTAGCGTTGCAGAAATCAATGTAAAAATGGCTGCTGCACCATTTCCTGGAGGACTGTGCATGCACATTACAGTCTGTACCCTGTGGTTCTCATACTCTTATAGAGCTACACCGTGCAGCTGCTGGCAGAGGAGAAGGGGCCCCAATGGTGGACTGCACACGGGCCTCCTCCAGTCTTAAATCTCTTGTGCATATGGGAGCATAGTAAAATATAGACATCTGTATTCAGACTCTGTTTTCCTGATTTTAGGACCTAGCAACACCCCAGTAACAGTTTATATTGATAATAGCACATTATAAGGGGTGACAACATATAGTGCTGTAAGGAAAACTAAATAAAACACTTCTCCTGTGTTACAATGTGTGTTATATTTTCTTTGCTAAAGAAAAAGAAATGGACTTAACAATGCAGAACATTTGTTCACTACATTACATGGCAGCTGGGAGGGTCAGTACTGTCAATAGGGGGTATGCAACCAGGGCCATCTTAACAGCAGTGTGGGCCCCTGGGCAAAGCAATGCACTGGGGCCCTTACCCATTCTCCCCTCCTAGGGGTGGGGGCTGCTATCAGCAGCAGCTTTGATGTTCCACGGGTGGCAGGGGGTGCTCTATCTTCCATTCAACATGTAGGACCTGGAGCAGTAACTTCTGCTAATTACTCCTTTACTGCACAGGTGGTGGGAGGGTGAACACTAACGTGTGGAAGGGGGCACTGAGCTGTATGAAGGGTCCCTTGTAAATGACTTCCAGGGAGGTAGGGGGTGTTTTATACGCAGGGGAAGATTGGATAATGGAGAGGGCTTAATATTAATCATTTTCCGGTGGAAGGGCAGCTTGTTTGACTGCAGATATCGCCATTATCTGGAAATAGATTTCTTAGCCTTCAATAGTATAAAAACCTAGAGTCCCAACTTTTAGGAGGTGCTGGGAACATGGGGATCAGAGATCAGGAACCAGAGCAATCCATTGACATAAATATAAAACTGTACACCAGACGTTTGGAGCTGGAGCAGGGACCGGCTGCTGGAAGGCTGATATCTCTGGTTCTGGGCATGATAGAGACAAGCCGCTAGTATCGACAGAAAGGTGAGTCCCAGCTTTTGGAATACTCTCAGAAGTCAGAGAGAACCTGAGAAATATGACTGAGAATTGCAATTAATAGGTCGGATGTGGACTGCTGTTTTGAAGTTGGATATCTCCAGTTCCCCAGGGCCGATTTTCAAAATTCTGGTATTTCTGGAAAAAGGGGATCCTCAGCTATCAGCAGAGGGCCATTATACACCTGGGGCCCCTGGGCAAGTGCCCATTAAGCCCATACGAAAATACAGCCCTGTACGCAAGCAGTACTACCATCCAGGAAGCAAGGCTCTGGGGGTGGCATAGTCACTCCTCCATATGCAAGCATTACATTAATTTTCATTCTTGTAGCAGAGCTAGCATAGGGAGAAGAATCGCTGGGGGGAAAGGAGAGGTTATCAAGATGACCAGTCGTCAGAAGCTGTAGTCATGGATATCGCAAGTTCTGATTGGTCCTCCTGCTCAAACTCCATTTCACTCCCAGAGGCCAATGCTCCCATGCCAGCTGTTAAGGGGGCAGAAGGGGCACATATAAACCTATTCCAACTACATGTTCCCTGTTGATAACTGTAGCAGGCAATGGTTATAGGTAGATATATTGGCGCGGTTTCCCGGCAGCTGCTGTCATGCTGGCAGCTGCCTGGTACATCATTTTTTTTTTTTTATGGAGACAAGTGTGCAGCACACCACTCTGCTTACAGACAGGAACTGGCTGGATTTGGGGGCTTGAATCAGAGACACAGAATGGGGGCTACCTGATGAGAGGCAAAAGGTGGGGCTGGCTGAAGAAAGGCAGATGGGTGAACTGGCTAAAGAGAAATAAAAGTTGGGGCTGGATGTTGAGAGACAGAAGGAGTACTGGCTCATGGGAAACCAAAGAGGGAGGCTGGCTGATGATAGACAGAAGGGGGTATGGCTGATGAGAGACAGAAGGAGGTCTTGAGACACAGCAGAGCCTGGCTCTGGATAGACAGACATGGGGCTCCAAGGACAGACACCCTTGGCTAGCTGGAGCTGCAGAAACTCAGGGAAAAACAGGGCAGGAAGTGGCAGGATATCTGGCACATTACTCCCTGCTCCCATCGGGGGGGGGGTTGGGCTGCTGTCAACTTACGACCCAGACTCCCTATGCATGGTGTTCAAAACAAGTACGTCTTTGGCAGTTTTGGCTGCTGAATTTAAATGCACAATTAAATTCATGGGGATATGTGTTGGATTGAATATAATTTCCCTTTCAAATCTAATGGCTGAATGAAAGCACTGTGTAGTAAATGTATCCCTTTGTGTTATTCAGGCTATATACTGTAGTTACATACTGTAGTAATTAAGGCTGAATAAAGACTTGCGTCCATCAAGTGCAAACTTCATTATTAAAGTGCATGATCTATTTGCTTCATCCCTTATATAACTGAAATCTGATTTAATTATATGCAGATTTTAATTGTCGTTTTTTCATCCACTGTTTTCTATGGGTTTAAACTGGTTCAATGTTGTGAAGGGACAAAAACGGCATTGAAATACCGTTTAAGGACAAAAACTGCATTGAAATATATTTTAAAGATATGTGATGTGAAAGGGGTTTTAACTGGCAGACCTGTTTTTATAAACATTTTAAAATACTGAATCAAAGCTGGTTTTGCAGTCTGAAAGCAGCATTAGATTTCAGTTTGAACACAGCTCACTTAAATCTAAAGGCCCCCATACATTAGGCCGACTTGCCCGAGCGGGGCGGCGGGGGGGCTGCAAGTGCAGAGACAGTTTACTCACTGGCTGCTAGGGGACCACATTGCCGGGTAGTGTAGGGGAAGCCGGGCAGCAGCGGGCGCACATAGAAAAAACACACAGAAATGAATGGCCAGCCAGTGATTGGCTGAGAGCTCTCTGACAGAGAGCTCTCAGCCAATCACTGACTGTCCATTAATTTCTATGTGCGCCCGCTGCTGTCCGGCTTCCCCCATGCTACAGGGTACCCATCCCAGCGTTCACCGCCCCGGACCACCGGCTCCCTGCTTGCGTCGATCACCGCCCAGGTCAGTGCGCCTCCCCTGCCCCTTGAATCAGCTGAGCTCCCCATATGCTGCGTCCCCTGCCCGCCTCCAGGCTGCACATAAGATTTAAAATCTTATGTGCAGCCCGTCCGACCTCCCGACTCCGACCCGATGTGCATGGGACCGCGCATCGGGTCGGATGGCATGTCTAAACATACGATTTGGGCCGATTTCACTGCCCGATCCATCCGAATCTGGTGAAATCGGGCCCAAATCGCACAGTGTATGGGGGCCTTTACTCTCTCTGCACATGTTACAGTTTCCCCTCCTGCAGTCCACCTGGATTTGGCCATTTTGAGAACAAATTTGCCCTGCGATCAAGGATTGCACCGCCATGAATTTGCAGCAGCCAGCTTTCAGTAAAGCTGCCGCCCTGCTAAAGGGAAATCCCGTCTCGCAAATTAATGCGATCGCTGTGCAAATGGATGTATATGGCTACAAATCTGTTTGCAGCCATACAAATATGTCCAAAACCCATCATAACCGGCCAACCGTCTACTTATTTTTACACTGGGCACAAGTTATCGCAGGCTCAGCGTAGCCAGTGACTTACTCAGCTGTGCAATGGAAAAAGGCATATCCGGCCTGGAGTTGGCATCATACACCCTCCCTTAAAATGCTCAGACACGCCTAGCTTTTTCCTGGACCCTTCGAGCATTTTCCTAGGCATGCCTGCGTTTTCCTTTGCACTCCTATTTACCGTCTGGTTTCCACCCCCAGACACCTACTTCCTGGCAATCACCTTGTGAACGGCAAGTGAACAGAAAAAGCAGCAGGATTTAATTGCAGGACGGCCTCATGAATGTGCAGTCTATCGCTAATCAGCCGCCGCGCGAATTTGTGGCCATGAGATTTGAATTACCCCAATACATGATTGAATCAGGCCCAATGCAAAAAATTACTAACAATCATATTTTCTTAACTTGTCAAAAAATAATAATTTTACAAATAATAAGGCCTAGATTTCTCTTCAGTTGGCTAGGAATAGGACGGATCATAGATGCTCATATGTCCAGTAAGTGCCACTAAAAGTGTTTGCTGCAGAATTACAGTTTTTAAGCACAAAAGGGCATTTAAAAGTTTTCCCCGGGTCTTTTTCATGGAACAACCCTAAGTTCCGTGCCTTTATGTTTTCAGCTATGTATTGTCAGCCAGTGTCTGCACTCATGCTGCCGTCACTGGGATGTATTGTAGATTGTGTGGCAGTCACTGTGTTATGTGACTATCCCAGGGGGATGCGGTCATTAGGTTGACATGCAAAAGGTTAATCACTATTGGTCAACAGTCAAAAGGTCAACACATCAAAAAGGTCGACCCTCATGCTGCGCAGACCGCACAGCCCATTCCTGCTCCGGGCCCAGGGCCGGTGTAAGGCTTCTCAGCACCCTAGGCAAAACTTCAACCTACTGCCCCCCATAATGCCACCAATACCCACCTTCCAACCCCTTATGCCAGTGGTTCCCAAACGTTTTTGAATCACGGTGCCCTAGAGCATCAAAATATTTTCAAGGCACCCCTAGGCCAAATGCTTCTTATCAAGACAGGGAAAAATAAATAAATTAAGTGTATTGTGTTTATATGTCACAGTTATCTGTTGAGGGACAGGATTTGCTCCTGTTTGTCCACATGTTATGATTGGCAGCCACCAGCACTGGTCTTGCCTATTACATTGACCATAAATAATATGACTTGATCTTGTTCCACCAACCCAAGGCACCCCTGCAAGTGTCCTGAGGCACCCCAGGGTGCCTAGGCACACAGTTCGGGAACCACTGCCTTAAGGCATACTTGCCTAACATTCTGGAATGGCAGGGAGGCTCCCAAAATTTGGATAGTCCTCCCAGCCCCCCAGGAAGGTGGGAAAGTCCCCTGCTTTACCATCCCTTTGACACCCACAATAGAGTGCAAGGAGAAGGGGGCAGCAAAGTAGGGAAGTATGCCTCAAGGGAAAGTATAGAGGCGAGGTCTTAAAAGTTCCACAGCAGCCACCTGCATTAAGTACAAGGATCCTCATAGACATCCTTCATTTTTTGATAGGCAGACTCATGGCGCCCCCCACGGATACTGGCGCCCTAGGCAGCTGCCTAAAGCTGCCTAATGGTAGAGCCGGCCCTGTCCGGAATGCACCACTGAGTCCCAGCCACCATGTCCTCTCCTCTCTACAGCTTCTGCCACCCGCCCTCTAACTCTGCTGCTGCCGCTGACACTCACCAGCCACCCACATAAGTAGATTAGATGGGCGTGCAGGGGGGACAACGCTTTTTTAAATTTAGGAATGTCAATCCCGGGAATCCTGGGATTGAGCATTTTTCAATCCTGAATCCCAGGAATGAAAAAAATGCCCTGGGATTGGCATCCCTAAAGGCAATTTGAGGGCTATAGATCTATTGGTAGCAGTTCTCATAATAAAATAATTGTAATTACAGTAGCTTCAAACAAAAAGCAAATATATACTGTAGTTTACTTTTCTGTTTCAGACACATACATGATTTATATTATGCAATAGATCATTTTCAAAATCATAAATCTAAAAAAAGTTTTTTATTTTGTTAAAAACTGTACTCCCCACCAATGTATTAATGTTAGGAGAAGCCTATTGGCAATGATATTAAATCTGTTTGGGAGCACTTGCAATTAGTAATACAGCAGTACTTGAGTTGTAAAAATCACCTGACAAGTGTTATCACACAGCTGGTTCTCTCCTTCTCACTCTGTGTATGCAACTCCCACATAGAGCATTATATAAGCGAGATCAGAAAGTAAGCGTGTGGGAGTAGTGCATAAATTAGCAGCATACTTGTGCTAATCCCAAATGCTCAGTCCTTGCTGTTATAAACATTGTAGGTTCAGCAGGGAAGTGTATGTTATGAAGGATAGTATAAAATACTAGCATTTGTTCCCCTGAAGATGAGAGCATAACTACCATGTGTCCATGTAGCCAGGCATGTGGATAACTACCAGGGGCTGGCTGGCAACTTTTAGCCTGGGGGGCAAGTCCAGAGCACTGGCCCATAAGTAACAGCGCAACATTAAAAGGGAGGTTTTTCGGTAAAAAAATATGTATTAATAAAAAAAAAGATAATAACACCACGACAGGCTGCTCCCCCTGTATAATAACAGGACACCACAGGCATTGTTCCCTCTAAGATGTGCGTGTGTGCGCGCGCACACAACTCACCGAGCATGCCCACGAGACATTACAACAGAGCGCACAAAGCAGCAGTGGTCAACTTTTTGCTGTTGTTTCACCCATTAACTACATCATGTGCTGTGTTTTGAATGTTTAAATGTTTTGAATGTTTAATACCATTTTGAAGAAAACTTAACACAAATGCTGAACGTCATTTTCCAGTTTTATATAACGACGCACAAAACTAAAAATGTCCTTACAAAGTTGCACAGCCAAAATCTTTTGCCACACACAGCCTTCGTAAAATTAGAGGGAACATTGACCACAGGCTGCTCCCCCTGTATAATAACAGGACAGCGCAGGCTGCTCCCCCTGTATAATAACAGGTCAACACAGACTGATGCCCTGTATAATAACAGGACACCACAGTCTGCTGCCCTGTATAATAACAGGACACCACAGACTGCTCCCCTGTATACATCAGGACACCACAGGCTGCTCCTCAGTATAATAACAATAACAGGACATCACATGCTGCCCCATCTATTAAAATAACAGAATAGGACACCACAGGCTGCTCCCTCTGTATAATTATATCAGGACACCACAGGCTGCTCCCCCTGTATAATTATACCTTACACCACAGGCTGCTCCCCCGCATAATAACAAGAAGACACCACAGGCTGCTCCCCTGCATAAAATGACCAGACACCACAGGCTGCCCCCTATAATCAGCTCCTGCCTGACATTTTTCAAACACAGTCTGTGACATGGCAGGTAGGAGCTGATTGGCTGGTCGTTTATCACTCTCCATTTTATCACTTTTGAAGCTTAGTGCATCTGGCCCTATGTGCCTACCAATATCATGTAAAAATGTATATTTATTTATTAACAGTTTCTTATATAGCGCAGCAAATTACATTGTGCTTTACTATTGAAAACAGTGATATCACAAACTTCGTATTTATAGACAATTAGAAAGGTAGGAGGGCCCTGCTGGCAAGCTTACAATCTGTAGGGAAATATACAGCCAGGGTTGACATATAGTTAACAGAATATTCATACCTTTTTGCCAGTTTTATGTAATGAAGAAAGCTCCAGCCTTTACACCCAGTGCTTCAACAGATTTAATGACTTAAGGTCTGGATACCTTTTGAATATCAGGGCTTCTATAATCTTGCACTTAGACGGAGGAGGCAGTGACATGTCATGCGGATACTGGCCCATGGCACCAACACAGCACAAAGCAAAGGCTTTGGCACTGTCTGCCAGAGTCGTTACTGACTTCTGTGCATACTGTACTTTTCCAAATGCATCCCTGGAAAGATGGTCCTTCTGCCAGGATGGGGCTGCCCTGGGCATATCTTCTGGCACAGGGAAGGGGCTTCCCTTTTACATGGTGAGAATCCACTGCACACATGCTCTTTTAAAATACCCTTAATAAGAAAAAGAATTACTGTAGAACAAACCTGGGGAAGGTGTTTTTCTTTTTGCTTTAATAGCAGAATCAAATAAAAGAACCCTTCTCGTTACATTATAGGATTGTAGAAAATGATAACCATTATTATTTAAATGTAGGTGGTACACTTTTACATTTGCATTATTTTAAATAGGAAAGTCTCAACGTTATACAGTACAAATGGGTGTGGTATAGGACTCCAACAGTGGGGATCCCGACAGTCAGTATCCCTCGCTGCGCTCGCCACACTGAGGGCCCGGTGGCTCACTACACTCACCACAGGTTCTGTTCTTCCACTATGGGGGAAGGGAGAATAGCCCCTATGATTCGGGATGCCCACTGTCGGAGCGTCATCCGGCACCCATACAAATATCATGTCAATCTAATGTTCCTCACTCAGCCTTGATGTTTTAGTTACAGTATGCTGTGATCCAAATGCGGCCCCTGCCTCAATGGTTGGGGTTTGCACATGCGCTTTTCTGAGCATTGGCAAACCCCAACTGTGAACGGCGGCAGCGAGTTGCTTACTCGCCGGACAGTTTACAGAGGAGATGGAGGGACTGGGTGGTGGGTGGCTTTGGGCCATGGGAACGCCCAGCAGTTTATGGGCATCCCCATGAAAACTCTAGGCATTCCCATGGGCACGCAGGTGGGCTGATGCCCGCCCTGTTTTCATCCCGGTGGCTGCAACTAAATGTCAGATGAGAATGATTTCTCCTGCAGAGTCGGCATGCGAGGGGGTGTGTCTTCATTACGCATCACCTCTCATGGTTGCGAGGGGGAGTCCACCAGAACCACCCCGTATATGCATACAACAGCATCCCACAGCATCTCTTTCTCACATGAGGAATAATACACTGGCTGTTAGAACTATTAACATAACTATTATTTGTAGCACACTGTAAAGTGACACATTAGTGAAACCAAAGCAAAAAGCGGTTGTGCAAACTGTATGCCCACAACATACTTAACAATACCCATATCAATGTTACATGTAAACATAATAATCCACTACAAAATACACACAAAAGACTTAAGAAGGTTACACAGAGTCCCAGGATGACTACAAAATGTGCAGTTATATATATATTGTAGTAACATCACTAGTAGCAAATAGCAAAATTGCTCATTTCATTGTTCATATTGATAAATGCATGAAATTTCAAAACAGGATAAACCTTTATAGTGCGCTCAAGCAGCCCAAAACGGTCCCTTCGTTGTGGGTGGCACCAACAAAACACCCCACCTGCATAAATACATCAGAGATATCATCATAGAGACCCTTGTAATCATAAATGCATGAAGCTAATAATAATAGCATAATGGGAAACAAATAAATGATTACTCATTTAAAATAAAAATAAGAGTCCCAGAAATTGCACTGTGGTTATTATATGTTAGACATGACTACTGCCAATTATGGTACTAATCTGTGTTAAAAGAGAGAACAATTAAATTTTATACATAAGTACTGCACCCTGTGATGCTTCTTCACAAATGCAGGTCATACAGAAAAGGGAAATAAATGGCATTCGCAAATGACTGCCATTACCATAATATTAGCATGATTTTAAGTGAAAGCTTCTTTTACCTACACACTGTAAACATAAATCAATCAGTCTGGTTTTATGTGAAAAAAAAGACCCAGAATCCACCTTTGGTTATTCTATATAACGACAGCAGATGGCTCTCTTGAGTTTGATTTGAAATATAACAGGAAATGCTAGATGTGTAAAGTTTTTTATTAATACTACAGATGCAAGATGGCATTTTCTTTCCATTGTTGTTTAAATATAAATTCTAAATATTAATGGAGAATGGTGTGTTACTTGTGACAGTATTTTGAACTGAAATCTTTAAGCTTAATATAGTTGTTTGTATTTTGCATTCAAATATCAACTTATTTTCAATAACAATTTATTTTTGTTTATGGTATACAATATATTTTACAGGGTATTGTCATGTAAGTGCTATGCTTGTTAAGTACAATTTCTTGTTATATAATAATGTGTTCCAGTGAATCACAAATAATTGATAGAGCTGTCCTTGGTGCTGAACCTGACTCTTACATTACTGCTTCAAATCTGTCTACCTGCAATGAATATAATATGACTTACATGTTTTGGTGCATCAGATTCAGCAAATGCCTATGTATATTAGTATCTCCTGTGTTTCCCCATGTATAAGCCTTTGGAAGTTAATGGAGACTGTACATGAATATTAGAGTTGTAGGTGTAACTGAATGATACTTTAGGCTGACCAATCTCTATATGAAACTTTTTCCTGTATATACTGTACTGTGGGTTTTAGTCATCTATTACATTATTATTCATAGTATGTAAGTATAGGATGATCTGAGCATTCTCTTCTAATATTTTGATGTATTCTCTGTGTGTTAGTTTCCATGAGAGGACACTACCAATGTTAAAAATAGTTCAGTATTAATCATTTCTTGATAAACATATTACTGCAGTCACTTTGACAGGTCAAGTTTTATACTTTATCATCATGATATACTTTAGGCTATTTTCATATATCATATTTGCATCAAATATCCTTAACATTTTGGCATCTGTATATAGTAAAATATTTAAATACTGTAACTGATTCTTTATGCAAAGAAGTACATCTCCAAGAATTGAAAATGCCAAGGACAGAGAACATCGGTAACATAATCTTTCTAAAATTACCATAAAATAGTTTTACATACAGTAGCTGTAACCTGTAGCTCTGGATTGTTCTGGATTGGAAATGTTTTTGTTTTGTTGTCACTTTTTGATTTGAAAGCCTATTTGCTGCTTGGGAGAGTACTAAGGGCACGAGACATTGACGCTGTAGGTGTTTATCCCCCCACCACCACTACGCTGTAGGTGTTTATCCCCCCACCACCACTACAAAATACTAGAAAATAAAGTGTTCAGTCTTTACTACATTGTTGTTTATTATTGGTACAGTATGCATGTAAGAAAGCTTATCATTTGTAGCTCTTTTCATATGGATTTTTCAGCCTCTATCATATTTGTATAATTATCACGGAGGAGTATGTAAATAAGGCAAGGTAGAGAGCGAAGTCAAGAAAGTGAAATAGCACACAGATTCATATGGAGCTCTAGGCTGAAACAATTGGTCTCGGTCATTTTTCTCATTTATGGCACGGAATGAAAACCCTGTCTCCCTCTGCGTGTGACTTTGTAAAATAGAGCTGTCTAGGGATGACGATCCTGTGGATTTGATCTGCTAAACTTGGCAGTTTTGCATCTGCTGCTGTGCAATGCTTCACGTTCTGTCATCCTCCATTCAAAGCGACCATCTCTTGTCTGTTATTGCACATTAGTTTATTGCTAGCAGGATGATCGCAGGGTGAATTCCTGATGCCGCGTTGCTGCCTGTCTGCTTATTTCCTTGTCTTTATCTTTTGTATATATTTCCCATTTCTTTCTACCGTCACCACGGGAAGTCAGTCTCTCCTGTGCACCAGGGATGTTTATGTAACTTTACAGTGGAGATGTGTAGATTTTTGCTAGCTTCCAGCTATTCCGGACACTTGTTTCTGCAATGAAAGGAGGACAGGAACACATAGGCGGCAGTTTGGCTTCTGCTGGAATAATCTCTAGTCTTTCTCTGCAAGCAGTAAAAGCAATGCAGCCAGAAGATTGCTGTTAAGCGTGCTTAATTTCTTGTGAGAAAGGCATTACAGTCAGGAACACCAACTGAGCAAGGAGCTTGGATCTCTTATAAACTAGCAATTTCTCAAGAAAATTGCACAAAGCTGGTGCTCTTTTTTTTGTAAGAAAGGGGTGGAGAGAAGAGGAGGGGGATGATTTGATTACAGAACGTGCAGGATAGAAGAATGCCTCCTGATGCTGTTTCACATGCAGTGCTTCTTGGTGCCTGAAATGATAGAGGAGAAAGAAGCATGGACTTGCAGAGATGCAGGAGAGCATCATTTCAAGGCTATTGAATCGGATGCTTTAGCTTTTGTTTACCTGCTGCCTGTGACCATGCGAATGCCAGTGAAAAGCCTGCCTCCCCATTCTATTCCTCCTCCTACTCCTTCCTCCTCTCTTTAACCATCTTCTTCATCCTGATTTTTCAGCTCACTTGCTAAAGAGAAGCAGGCATTGTCTGGTGTGTGGGTGGCACTTAGGAGGCAAGCTAAGCTACCTTCTCTGAGCTTTGCCCTGACACCAAGCATAGATGCCAGTTCCTTCAGTGGAAGAGGTGAGAGGAAGCTGCTAAAGAAGTTCTGTTTGGAACATGCCAACACTTTAGCTTTGTTTCTTTATTTTACCTATATGTATGTATAAATATATATATATACTTACATATACTGTATGGGTACTTCATATGTATACAGCTCCTGTTAAAGGAGAGAACTGTGGGGGGTCATATTCCATTTTCTATTGCTTCTACCTCACCACTGGTTCTCTAAAGTGATCCAACACAGGGGCAAGGGAGATGCTACACTCCCTCCAGAGGGGCTGAGCCCCTTTATTTCGTTCTCTCTGTGTTTTCTACGGACTGTTTATCTGGTTCTCTCTCCAGCTTGGTGGGGTGTCCCACCACAATTTCTTGCTAGCCCCTCCCTCCCCGAGGTTCTGAACCCGGTAAGGGTGCACGGGAGGAGGCATGGCAGCAGCTATCGCAAGTGGACTGATCCGTCAAAAGCGTCAAGCAAGGGAGCAGCACTTGGACCGTCCTTCGGCCAGCAAGAGGCGCAGCAGCCCCAGCAAAAACCGAGGCCTTTGTAATGGCAACCTGGTGGATATCTTCTCCAAAGTGCGAATCTTTGGTCTCAGGAAACGAAGGCTCCGGCGGCAAGGTCGGTTGAACTGTGTCTGTGGGCTGTATTTATAATTTCCTCTTTGTTTTTTCCCTCTGTCTTGTACCCAATGGCAGTTTATGTGCACTCAACCTTCTTTCTGATCCCCAGAGTCTCCCTGTATTTTCATGGTGTAGTTCAGTTTATGCTGTTCTATCATTTCCTTTTAAAAAAATTGATAAGTTGCATGCGATCGTTGGCCAAGCTGTTGGAAGTCTCATGTTTTATGTACAATACACGTTATCCCTTTTGCTCTGGGGGAAAACATTTGCACTGTATGGCAGGCCATTACAGCAACAGGGTTAATGCAAGTGTCATTGATGATCTGTGCTGTGGAAGTTAAGTTCCAATTTCAGCATTTGCCCTTACAATTTAGATTTAAAAGGAAAAAAATTCTAGGAGAATACAACAGGTCTATGAAAAAAAGGATATAATCCCAAACATAAAATTGATGCTTAATAATACAAAGCTTTAGCAAATATTCAAACCTTTTGTACTGTATATGTTATTTCTCTTATGGTATTTGCAATGTATACCTGGTGATTCCTTGCTCCACAAGTGATATAGGTTTCAAAGCACTGGGAACAATTTTCTTTAACTTTGATGCTGTAAATCAAAATGTGGTCAGTAATAGTACAAGATGCCTGCATCAAGGACAATTACAATTCCAAGTAGTGAGTACCACACAATTATCATCATTATTATCTTTTATGTATGTTGTTATTAGTGTTTTGCAGCACCCTACTTATATAGATGAACCAAGGATAGGCACAGAAATATATTGTAATATAAATAGTGCTCTACTACTGTATTTACAGACATATATATATATATATATATGCTATGTGTATCTTATATTTGTGCTCAACTAACTACAGCATTTCACAATATGATGTCACTTTTACAGTATTTTTTTTATACGAATATTAAATAACAGGCAATTTGTTGATTGAGGGTAAATTGAGGGTTAATTACTTAACCCTCAATTTTACACTCAACTTGAAAGACTGATCATTTTGTATTCATTTTATAGTATCAATGGTATGTTGTACCGAAGAAACTTATAAGACGATATTGGCTTTTTCCACTCCTTGCTAGCACATTGCCTGCCATTATCCCTGAGCTTAGTGTAAGCATCACTTTTCATGTGAGACATATATACTAATGGTATGACACGGGAAATGAATAAGATGAATTGGAACATTTCCTTTATAGACTATTATAGCACTGATTCATAGTCATTAAAATGAGTAATATATTCCTATATTAACTATGTGCTCTGAGAACTTATCAGATCTGCTCAGAACAGCATGGTTACTATTGGCTTAATGTCACTGCATTAGATACTTTAAACCAATGCTTAGTCTTTTTTTCATCCACATAATTATTCTGGATGGATATACATTTAAAATGATGCTTACATAATTGAAATTCTGTTACAAGTTCAAGGGCACCAGATTTTATAAGAAGCCAATGATGTAATATCTGATGCTGTTGTGAACACGGCCTTATACAAATATGCTATATGTCAGATAATGTACTAGATGCTGTAACAATAGTGTTCCAAGAGAATTACACATACTACACAATCAATATACTTTATAATATCAAATATGTTCCTGGTTAACTCATTTAAAAAAAATAAAAATCCAATATAATATATATCTACAGAGATAATCTAGAAATAGGATTTATGAAATTGGATTGTGCTTTCTTAATTTGTTTTTCTTAATTTAAATTATATGGGGAACAAAGCAAAATGTACTGAAACAATTAGACATTCATTCCACTGTGAAGAGTATGATATTTTTCTTTTCTTCATGAAAAAATTCAGTCAGAGGCGACTTATAAATCTGATATGTGTTTATTGAACCTTTCTACACTTCATATGTCCTCTGTATATTTTCTTTGGAATCACAAAAGAACAAAGTGTGAGAAATGATGCTGTGAGGATAGAGCAGGTTAGATTGTGTCTACTCATGTGTGCTGAGAATAGTTTATAAGTGAAGAAATCTGGCGACATGCTTCACATCTCAAGGTGATGCTTGAATCTTATCACTCGTTTCCAGAAAGCAGCACACAAGCAGCTCAGCACAGTGTTTGCATAAATGAAAATTAGCCATCTATATCTGTATTACATTGAGCAGAAGGGAGAGCGAATATGAATGCTGATTCTCGCCTGTTTACTTTTTAGACTCTCTATAGCTAATAACGCTAAACTGAACAACATAATCTGTAATGACTGTGTTCATTTTATAATGCTGTGTAAATATTCATATCTGGAACGCTGCATTATGAGAAAATGTTGTGTTACAAATTAGAATTTGTAGCTCATTTTAATTTATTTTTTAGATTTATTTGTCGATCACTAGTTGATTGGGATTCGGTATGAAATCCCGACGGTCAAAATCCCGACGGTCATAATACCGACAGCAATTGACAGAAAGTCAAAATCCCGACATGGTCAAAATCCCGACATTTAAAATCCCGACATGGTCAAAATACCGACAAGGTCAAAATACCGACATTTAAAATCCCGACAAGTTCAAAATACCGACACATAGAATGTAGACAGGTGAAAAAGTCAACATGACTTTCGGGCGACAGCTCGCGAGGTCGATATGGGCTTTTCACAGTTTTTTTACCTGAATGTCGACACAGTCGACATGGACACAGTTGGAAGTCAACCGCAGCCCCTCGCATAGCTCGCTGCGCTCGCAATGCTTCGGGCACGGTGCCTCGCTACGCTCGGCACACTATTTTATTCTCCCACCACGCCCTAGTGGATGGTAGGGCATGAAATACCGCCTGTCGGCACATGTCGGGTCAAGAAACAGTGAAAAACCCATGTCGACCTCGCGACCTGTCGCCCGAAAGTCATGTTGACTTTTTCACCTGTCTACATTCTATGTGTCGGTATTTTGAACTTGTCGGGATTTTAAATGTCGGTATTTTGACCTTGTCGGTATTTTGACCATGTCGGGATTTTAAATGTCGGGATTTTGACCATGTCGGGATTTTGACTTTCTGTCAATTGCTGTCGGTATTTTGACCGTCGGGATTTTGACCGTCGGGATT
The DNA here is from genome assembly GCF_055691185.1 of Crinia signifera. NCBI lineage: Eukaryota > Metazoa > Chordata > Amphibia > Anura > Myobatrachidae > Crinia > Crinia signifera. Next base: position 270,021,933 of record NC_139218.1, read on the forward strand.
TTGACTGCATCCCGTTGATTGTTAGTGGTGACTTTATATACAAACATTTTGTGTGTGTTTTAAAAGTCTTTAGACATGTCCATTAGATAAATGAGTACATAACTGTGGCTGTAAAGATTTAATCAACTAAAATATGTCATGTAGCAAAGGAAATATACATGCACATTTAAATGTATGGTGTGTAGGAGGCCGGTGCACTCACTGTATCTCTGTGTACATACGGTCTTTCTCTTGATATTGAGCACAAAAATGAATAGTGCGTGTCTGTGATATTTGTCAAATGAAATGAAATGTGTAAGATCTGCAGAATGTAGTGAACTTGCACAACAATGTGCATATTTCACTGCAATGTAATAGGTATTTATCAGTTGTTAATAGCCATTGAGCTGAAAGGACAATAATAGTCAATAATGGAATTTGCACCGCGGGGAGTTGACCTGTTACTACAGTATATACTCAATATGATGGTTCCAGCTCAGTGCAGCATAATCTTTTAGGTGCACTTATATAGTTACAGCCACGGCTTCATGTGTTCTCCTTAGAAGAAAATAGCATAATTTCTGAACAATAGAGCATGGTTTTACTATTTCCGCAAATGCTACTTTGGAATCAATATTGGTAAATATTGGTACCTGCCACCAATGATAATTTATGTTGTTCTCTCAATAATGTAATTATATGTAATCATATGCAATGCTTCAATAAAATACATTTTTTGAGGGAAAAAAACTCCAAATTACATGGAACTTTGGAAAATAAGGTGCCATATTGTATTGAGCATCTATATGGTTTTATATGACCAACTTAATACCAACTATAAAGTGGAGACTAAAAAGAAGACTCTTTATATGTAGGATAGATCCTGAGGTGAGATGACCATGTATACACTACAGTAGCAGGATTTTCACACATGAATGAACCACGTTATCTACTCCCCTTTTATTTCAATGATCTATCAGACAGACTAAATGTACAGTATGTGATTTGTGAGTGATTCCACAAGCTTGTGTTAGATACATCAGCAATGCTGCCCACACTTGCCATGAAGTAAATGACATTCATGTGATCCAATGTTCACATTGTGGTAACTTGAACTAAATTTAGAGGGGGATTAAGTTTACTAATACCCCTTTCATATGGCTATACTGGGATGCATCCATGATTTTACACACACCACATTCTGGTTGCAACCCAGCTTAGACCTGTTTCAGACTGGTGGGCTGACCCAGATCATTGCCGGGTTGATTACATCACCATTGTCTCTAACCAAGCCAGTGCTTGGAGATCTTTGAATGGTGTAAATTGACCTATTCTTACTGCATTACGAGCCTTGTTAAACCTGTGTTAAATCCAGCACAATAACCAGGTTGGAATGCCGGGTCTCTCGACCCAGTTAATTTCAACTGGGTTCTTTCACACGGCATATTATTCCTGGATTACAGCACATCCATGCAAAATAACCCAGCATATTGATGGCAGTGTGACAGGGGTATTAGAGATGACGCTTGATTAAGGTCTTCCTGATGTGCCTTAATGCAATACTGCATAGTTCTTCTATACCAGTGAACCATAATCACATAATTAGTGTTAGTAACAATTGAACAACATGTATATAACATTTTCAATACCCTTTGTTGCAGTGCACACCTAATTACATCAATATATGTAGACCTTTTTGATTGTCTCCCTTGATTTCTTTTGCATGGACCACATGTTACTGCATAAAGAGATGTTTGGGGGTATGTGTCCCTGACAGTCTGCACAAAAGCAACCTATATGTTAATTTGAACTTGTTGATGATATCACCAAATTACCATAAATACAAAACAAAACATACATCAGTTCTAGTTGTGTAATAAAGTACATCAGACATACTTTATGTAGGCCCAATAATCACAGTAAGCCACTGACCAGCTTCTCTCTTTTTGGTGCTATGATTGAGTACTCAGCCACACAGGCACACACATTGTAGACTTGGCCGAAAAATCTGCTTCCACTGGGCATGTGCAGCAGCTCCATTCCACCCTTTTATACTGCATGTAATAGCCACTGGCCAGGCTGAAGGGAAGGGTGGTTTCTGGGCAACTGAAGCCCTCCCCCACCCCCTGTTCCATTTCCAGCAATATTAATTGAATGTTTGTGGAGAGAACATCACTGTAGCTAGAACTTCTGCCATTCGCCTTCAGTGCTGTTTGGTTCTCTAATGGGGGATCCTATAACTTTCATTTGAAGACATTGTGTTGTTCTTCTTGCAAAGGCAACTGATCAGTGCTGAATACTATTTCCAAAGTTCCTGGCAAAATGTGTATGCCAAATACAGAGAATATTGTAGGTCTCAGGGGACCTACACCAAGGTATTATATTATCAATGGAATTTAATGAAAAACACTTAATGTTGGTAGAAATACTGTAGTGTAAACTCTCTAGTGTAATGAGAAACAAAAGTTTGTTGCCCTTATATATGATTTTCTGAATCATTGCTACTGTATGGGCTCTCATGAAGGAATGGCAACTTGTCATTGCTGGGTACTGCATCTTCCATGCCCCATTGCAAGGGACAGTAGTTCCTGCTAGGATTTCCTTAGCAGCTACTGCATTCTGCTCAGCTTTACTTTAAATTATTATACTGTTTCCCAAACACTGAGACATTAACATAGTTCTGGGATTGTCATCCAAGCACAGTTTGTCCTCATGTATATTTGGAAATACTGTAAATACAATAGTTATTTGATAGCCCTAAGAGAATCTTTTTTTATAAAGCATCTAGTTATCATTTTCAGAAAGTGAATGGTTGCCCATTAGATGCAAATAATTAGGTGTTGGATTCTGTTTGGTTTATGAATCATTTCAACCAGAATTTTTTTGAAACAACAGCAACATTGTTAGACACCACAGCATGCGCTTTTGATATATCTGCGGTACATTTTTATGACTGGTAGATGGCACTGCTGCTTTTAGAGTTTTTATATAATAATTATTTTAGCTGTCAAACTTCTCCATACACTACAACTGCCAAGAGAAACATATGTGGAATGCGAGAAATTTGCACATCTTCAAATAATTTTTTTAAAGATAAATAATTCATTTTAAATTATTAATTTACTACATTTGAAATTAATATAAAACTATTTAACAAACTCAATGTATGGATCAAAATGCAGATATATGTTCTGCTACTGTATATGCTGTAGTATGATGATCTGTATTATAATCTACTGCTGTATGGTGCTTGTAATCTTATATCATGCTGTATAAATCGGTTCTCTTCAACTGCACAGTGGTTGGCTATTCTAAATTATATAGGGTTGACTTCTAGGAATAAAATGCTTTATGGATAGATTTCAGATGCCTAGCAAGCAAGTGTCTACATTCACAGATCAGTTTATTATGTTGTTCCTTTATTTCTACATACCAATGAGGCAAACCCTTCAAACAGTAATGCTTGATTTTTAAACTTTTTTCATTTAATTTTTTTTGTCTATTTCATTATTACTATCAATGCAAAACCTATACTGAACTACAGTATGTTATGCAGATTTGTTCAAACCATGCAAACCAGTAATTTCACTACAAATACAATTGAAATCTGTCTGAAGCTGTTTATCTATACTAATGGCCTTCTAGTTGATTTATCTTATTTCACTCTATCTATATTTGTCTTCTTTGTTTCTTGCAATCTTGCTGGGTTTAACTTTGTCTACTGACTGAGCAGTCTGTGTTTAAATTGAACACACTATTGTATTGTTACTCTTAACAATTAGGATAAAAGGGCCCTAATGTATTTACTAATGTTGCCCTATGAAACAGATTTTAGTATATAATAATCTAAGGACAATGCTATTTATACTGGTGGATACTCAGTGATAGTCATCATTTATTTGTTTATTCATTTACAGTTTCTTATATAGCGCAGCAGATTCCGTTGCGCTTTACAATTGTAGACGGTGATAAAACAAACTGGGTAACATACAGACTTGGAGGTAGGAGGGCCCTGCTGCAAGGTTACAATCTATAGGGACATAGGAGGGAAACACAAGGCCAGGCACCAGTAATAGCATAGCAGTCCCACCAAGTTGCAGGTCCAGAAGGGAAGCTATATAATACACTATGCCTCAGCATAGCACTTATGCCTCAGAGGGTTATGTGTGTGGTACTTAAATATGATAGGCTTGCCTGAAGAGGTGAGTTTGAAAGTTTGGAGGCTAGTAGAGAGTCTTATTGTGCATGGAAGGACATTCCATAGGGTGGGAGCATTCCTATGAAAGTCCTGTAATAGTAAGTGGGAGCTAGTGATCCGTGTAGAAGACAGGCGCAGATCTTGTGCAGAGCGGAGTGGTTGAGATTGGAGATATTTTGTGATTAGTAAAGAGATATATGCTGGTGCAATACGGTTAATAGCTTTATATGTGAGTAGAAGTATTTTATATTGAATACGGTAAAATACAGGCAACCAGTGGATGGACTGGCAGAGCAGTTCAGTAGATGATGAGCTTCTTGCTAGGAAGATCAGCATAGCAGCAGCATTTAAAATGGATTGCAGTGGTGAGCGTCTGTTCTTGGGAATACCAGTTAGAAGACTATTGCAATAATCAATGTGGGATATAATGAGTGCATGGATAAGATATTTAGTAGTGTCTTGTGTGATAAAGGGTCGTATTTTGGATATGTTTTTTAGATGCTTGTAACAGGATTTGGATACCGATTGAATGTGGGGAACAAAGGACAGTTCAGAGTCGAGGATGACCCCTATGCAGCAAGCTTTCGTGGTAGGGTAGATTGTCGAGTTGTCAACAGTTATGGAGAGATCAGGATGGAAACTGTTCTTGGCCGGTGGGAATATAAGTAATTCCGTTTTGGAAATATGGAGTCTGAGGTGGCGAGAGGACATCCAAGATGAGATGGCAGAGAGGAATTCAGAGACTTGGCCCAAGACCACTGGTTAGTTAGATTTGAGTATCGTCCACATACAAGTGATACTGAAATCCTAAAGAGCTGATGAGTTGCCAAGAGTAGTACTTTATTAGTAGCAGTTTCACGGAGTTACAGTTTTTTGGATCTGAGAAGTGATCTTGTCCAGTGCAACTAATAAGATTTAGTCTATCATTTCTTTATTGCATCCTAGACAGACTGATCGGTTGCTATGGGCAACATCATCTATTTTCGTATTCAGAAGTTTTAGTAAATGTACCCGTAAGGTTCACTTTCCATATTCATCCTATGGTACATCCTATGTTGCTTTCGACAATGTTAATCCCCCTCTTATAATTTTTGATTGGCTTTCATTACACATTTCTTTTCTGGCTACTGATTCAACCGCTCTTTTCGTTTCACCACCTCCAGCACGTCCTTCTTTCCGCTCCAACTAAAAAGGCTGTGTTCTCTGCTTTCTTACTGCTTATCACTTCATTTGTAAATGTAAGTAATATGCCCATTCAGTCTCCAGCTACACAGTTTTACCTGACTTTAAGCACTTTGCTTTTTTTGTAAGCCAAACAAAACTTTGCCATGCCCATCACACAGCTATGCAACAGGCTAACAGCTATTCATCCCGTCATTGTTAAAAAATAAAAGATAATAAATTAAATAGCTTACCCATCCATGTATTATGAAACCGATTAAAACACTAAGAGGTAAATGTACTAAGCATTGGAGACCGTTAAGTCAACGGAGGTAAAATATCAGTCAACTCCTAACTACTGTATTTCAAATTGTGTTTGATAAATGCTACTTAGGAGCTGCCTGATTGGTACTTTTAATCTGCCCACTTCATCTCTCTCCAAGGTTTAAGTAGACGCCTAAACATCTTGTATTGTTTATCCTTTTATTTCTTATTATGTAATCATAATCATGGAAATACTCAATGACTTCAAATGTCTTTATATGCCCTAGGAGCTTACTTTCCAACAGTTTGGATTTACGAGGGATAGGGCCTCAGATTCCTGCCAGTATGACTTTGGGGTATATTCAATGCCAAACAGGCGAGCAGTGCCTATTGCTTACCGTCATAGCGGCTCTCAGTATTCAACACACCCCCTGCACTCGCCATTTCCACCTCCCTGTTTCTTAAAAGCGAGATCGAAACGGCGAGTGCGGCCGTCAAATGGCGAGGCTTGTGCCTACATGCAGTGTGCTCGATGCATTAGCAGTGAACCTCACCTTTTGGGAGAATAATTGCCATTCTCTGATTTCCTGAGAACGTAGAATAGGGATCGTGGCTGGCAAGGGGGTTAAACAGCAAGCGATCCTTGCTGAAAACTAGCCATCCTCGCCATAAAAAAAACCCTTGCCGGCTGATTGAATATACCACTTTGACTGTGTCGTATGGGAAAAGGTAATACATATGATCAGCCACCAATGCTTGAAGCAATTGAATACCTTACAATCCCCGGTACTTGTTTCCTAGCATGGCCACAATCGCGGCCATCGGGTGTAATTTTTAGTGGCCTGCGACGCGACCGACGCGATGCCCCCGATTTTTCCATTGAAATGCATTGAAAACAGTGAAAATCGCGTCGGTTGGGTCGTATGCGTCAAAAAATGCTTAAATGGTCCACACGTGATGGCCGCGATTTCCCCATAGGGAACAATGTTAAATGCCTCAATTTACCCGCGATGACCACGATTTCCCATAGGAAACAATGTGAAATGGCTCAATTTAACCAAATTATCATAGGAACAATGGTAAATGGCCCAAAAACACCCCTGAACATTGAAATGTCCCCACAAAAGTATTTCACGCCACCCCGTGATCAACGTGAACCCGAAGCGTGGCGAGCGCAGCGAGCCCGCGAGGGGCGGCGGTACGCGTCCTCCGACCTTTTCAAACCCCCTCTATCCACGTCGGCGTGGAGTTGAGAATAGAATAGTGTGGCGAGCGCAGCGAGCGGACGCGGATACCTTCACAGGTAAACGCGTCCCTTTGCGGGCTTCACAGGTATCCGCGTCCCCTCGCGGGGCTCTCTGCACTCGCCACGCTTCGGGCTCGGTGGCTCGCTGCGCTCGCCACACTATTCTATTCCCAACTCCACGCCGACGTGGATAGTGGGGGTATGAAAAGGTCGGAGGACGCGTACCGCCGCCCCTCGCGGGCTCGCTGTGCTCGCCACGCTTCGGGTTCACGTTGATCGTGGGGTGGCGTAAACTACTTTTGGGGGGACATTTCAATGTTCAGGGGTGTTTTTGGGCCATTTACCATTGTTCCTATGATAATTTGGTTAAATTGAGCCATTTCACATTGTTTCCTATGGGAAATCGTGGTCATCGCGGGTAAATTGAGGCATTTAACATTGTTCTCTATGGGGAAATCGCGGGCATCGCGACTGGCCCATCGCACACGATTTTTTAGTGCATGCGATGGCCGCGATGCCCACGATTTTACACCCGATGACCACGATCATGATCGTTGTGGCCGTGCTAGGAAACAAGTACCCAATCCCCCAAATTATCCAGATCATGGGATGGTGGAGTACTTACCTGTAAATCGAAACTGCCCTACTAAAAATTGAATTGTGAGATGTGAGGTATAATATCCCAAATATACAGTACTTCTGTAATGAAAACATGTATATTACATTGTAGATATAAATATAGATGTCAATTACAGTGCAAAAAAACGCTATACTTAAAAAATATGTTAGCCTAGAATTGGAATAGCTAAGTGAGCAGTCTAACTACCGCATGAATTAGCACACAAAACAAATCTGATCTGAACGGTGGGTTTAAATAATACAAGTGCAGGTATCGCATAGAAAAGTCTGCTCTACATTATTCATTAGAAATATGCTCATATCCTGGGTACTACCAAAAGCTGACGTTTCATATCTAGAACAACAGTTTTGATGATGATGATGATGATATTGTAATTGCTTTAAATGGATTTCTCTGCACGTGGGCAGTTAAACTCCTTTTGATCAGTAGTTGGTAATGTAAACTACATGGTACAGGGGGGGGGGGGGGTGAGCAGATAGTACAAGGTTTTATTGGATTTCTAAAATAACATGCTAAGCCAGTGTTAAAACAACTATGTTGCAATAAAAGATGGGAGAGTTAAAAACTCCAAAAGATCTCACCAAACCGGACAATTTGTTGTGGATTGACCAGGAGAGTCCTGATTTTATAAGTCCATGTGGAACAATGAGATTCCGCAATTGAGCAATATGGAGGGAGGACAAGATGGATTGTCCACGAGTGGCCCAAAAATGGCACAAATTACCAACTCAAACCGCTGGCTTTTCCAAAGCGGGGTGATGTCCTCAACCTCTTGTTTCCATGGCAAGTGTGTTTGTTTTTATCCAAAATGGAGATTAGGAGGGGAGTCCAGATGGAAGTAATCGGGTCTGCAGTCCCAGGGTACTTAGTTGTTAGAGAGTAGTTGGGGATGGTGAGTTCCTGACCGGTTTCGCTACTCCAGGTAGCTTTATCAAAGGATATGATATGGTACAGTTGTCATACACTAAATGTGATTTCATGTTGAAGTGCTAATTTTCACGTTATTTCATTATAGGTATTTTTATTTGTGACAAGAACAATGGAATAGTCTTTGAGGGCAGGCATATTTATCCCAGGTTCTTGTCTTACACCTTTTAGAAACAGGAAAACTTCCATGAGAATGTTTCTTTTTTGTTAAAGCTATTAAAGGCCCAGCTCAGATGTTTGGCCTCACAGAGGGCTAATCAGCACTTGCAGCTGTGCAAGGCCCATGTAGAGCTGCAGGACTGATCAGTGTGGGCAGACTGCCAGGGGAGGCTATAGCCTCTATGTGAGAGGAACAAGCTTTCTGATGCAAGTAAACTATCCAGTAATGACTGGAAAACTTGGTGTTTTGTTTAGAGATAGTTAGGAATATCCTGTGTTTGGTTAGTGCCAGACAGGCAGTGTATTTTCTTTTGTTGTTTATTTTTATTTTCTGCTGAATAAAACTGGTTGCGGCCAGTTGCACCCCAAAGACTGGACTTGTATGATTTCTCAGCTTCTGTTTGCTGCCTTCTACCCCAGGAAAGGCATCCAGTTCCCCTACAGTGTTACATATTGAACAAAACAAGACTCTCTTTCAGGAAAAATGGATATAGTATAAATGTCCTGTGAGCCGTGGCATCTAATAAAATTACAGTTTTAATAATATAGTCAAAACTGATCAAATGTATAAGTAGATGTTATGGATCACATATCAAGATAGTTAAGCGTGGAATAGACATACATTTTAGCACAGTGCAATCACAACTGGAACACTAATTAGCGTCAGACCATCTCCCTGATGACATAATCACTTTTACTTCATGTCTTCTCTTTTGTACAGAATTCTGTTGTACATCACAATGGCCCTTATTTTGGTTCACTTGCAGAGGCAAATTCCTTCTCAAATGGAAAAAACCATGTGCACTGCAGGTGGGGCAGATGTAACATGTGCAGAGTGAACCAAAATAAGGGCCATAATCTGTTTCCAGAAACACTCTCACCTTCTGCGATTGTCACATGTTCTGCAGACTACGCTCTACCAGGCAAAATCACTAGTGCTGCTTTATGCTCACTCTGGTGTATCTCTTCCCTTTAGCTGTTTTGTATCTTGCCTGACTCTGTACTCAGCAGTGGGTGGTCTCTGCACACACAGATGTTTGTGATTACCTCTTAGAAGGAAGACTTGTGCTCATAACACTATACAGGACAGAATGACAGCACTTGATTTGGTTGCACATATACAGTCTCACAAGATGCACTGCAGTATCACTGATATCCCTCATTAACTATTTCTCTGGATTTCTCAGTACATTTCTGATCAGATTTAAGTCCTGGAGTTTTTCTTTTGGGAATCATATGGACTTAATTGCTATTACTCTCAATAACCTACCATTTCGTAGATGGCAATGTTGACAGAGGGGACTGTGTCTATGAATCAAGAGTATAAGCATAAAACAAAATGATATGGTCAAACGAAAAAAAAATAAAGAAGGTCTGAATATTAGGGACATAGCCTGGAAGCCACAGAGGCAGTGGCAGCTCCTGCTATAGGACTGCAGGAATGCAGCCCTTCAGTTAAATTCACAACACCAGAGACACAGACAAATAGCACCAGTGCTTCCCCTCTGGGCCCCGATCGCCGGGGGATATGTACTTTACCTCTGTAACTCTGGTGCTGGCAACGTCCTCTCACTAGGCTCCGTGAAGCAGCAGGGCAGACACAGCAACAGCCCAAACCTGCGGGGAGGTGTTCAGCATGTAGTAGCTTCCTATTGGAAGCTGCTACTGCTCATCATACACAGAGCTGGAAACTCCTCCCCCTCTTGGGCTGCCAGTACATGGAGTGATGACAGCAATAGCTTCCAACGGGAAGCTATTGCCAGAGCTACAGTGCTTCCATGGGCTGCTGCTTGTGCAGCCCAGAAGCAATTCCTCTGCAGTGAGCATGCCCAGACTTCAGTGAGTCACTCAGTGTGATGCAGCTGAAGGAAGGTACTGTATGCATTGCGCCAGAGAGGTGCATGGAAGTTTTTTTTATTTAAATTATATTTGTTTGTAAATCTTTATTAAGGGTATCATTTTGTGTACTTTAATTAATACTAAAGTTATTAAAAGTGTGTATTTTGCGCTGTACCTGTGTTTGTGTGCATATGAGTACATCATTTATTTTCAGTAAATGCATACAAACACTGGTACAGAGCAAATGAAACTAATAACCTACAAATAATTAGATGCAATGAGCAGTACCCAGGAAATTGCAGCCCCCCTTAAGTTTAAAGGCAGGAGCCGCCACTGCACAGAGGCAATTCAATTCATTCCACACTGCTCATTTGGTCGTTGGGGCACATTCATACGAGGGAGCTCTACATACGCTGTTTGTAGTTTAAGAAAATATTTAATCTGTTTTCTATACATAAGATAGCATGTGCCTTTGTATATACTGCATAGCACGCATAGAGCGGGGAGTAATAACCTTCTTTAGTACATCCCACCACACATAGCATTGATCCTAATCGCATATGTAATAACATACACAATTAGTACCGCAAAGAACAGCTCTCCTGATAAGTGCTGCCCTTTGTGATCAGTGCTGGTCGCTGAACTCCTGAGTGGATTAATGGAAGTCTGTCTGTTATATGTCTATGTATGTATGTATGTATGTATGTATGTATGTATGTGTCTGTGTGGGGGATTCTGCAATGGATCCAATTTTATCCCTCTTGGTGCAGAATGCGGTGCTGAATGAGTTAAAAGAAGCCAATAGGCTTCTGGCATTACCCTTCCAAAAATAAGCCCAAGACTTGAGTTCTTAGTACATATGGAAATGTGATAAAAACCCACAATTTTTCCTTTAGTACATCCTGCCCATACAGTGACCATATTTATGTTGTGTTCATTACAAAGTTGATTTTGTTTTAATACATATATATAGATCCAGATAGATAGGGGCACTCTGACGGATGTAAACACAGATGATAATTCCAGAATAAACGGACAGAAAGTGTGTCAATGTTTTGGTGTTTATCTCCATTCGGCCGCATGTGAAGCTATGTATTCGCTTACTTCCCCTTGCATGGTACAGAGAGGATTCATCATGGGGGGTGGGGGGGGGGGGGTGTTCCAGCGGGCGGCTTTTATGGGCTCCCTAATCAGCTAATGTACGTTGCTTAGGGAGCCTTGCTGAATCAAACTCGACATGTAAACAATGCTATGTCATCAACTATTTCCCTTGAACTCCCGGACAAATGATATAGTGCATACACACTGTGCAATCTTGAAAAAAATATTGTGATTTGCCACATCCAGGACTATGCTGCCATTAACAACATTTACAAATCTTCCTGCAAGTTCAAAAGATCAGTAGAAGCAACAAACGACCAGCCGGGATGCGCATCAGTAATAGTGCATACACTGGATAATTTACATGATTTATCGTTCAGATCCCTTCATTATTGTCCACATCGTTTACAGAGTCATTTAATGTGTACGTAGCTTAAGAAGTTCGATGTTTCATCTTTAGTTTACAATATTATTGTGTACTGTGCCTTTACATATCTGTGCAATGAATATACATTGTAACCGCAAAGATATCCTAATATCTGAATCCAGCAAAATATGATATGGTGTGTAAAATATACTGTACATTAGCAAAGTCATTTTACCAATAGGCAGCTGTCACTAATGTAAATTGCTTTCAGACATCCATTTCCTCGTTGCTGCCACACAATGCAAAAACACTATTATTATACTGTTTAGATTACTCGTTTCGCCTGTTATAGCTTATATGACTGTGAAGTTTATTGTAAAAACATGAAATAATTTTAATATAATATCAGATTTGTCCTTAAAGTAACAGACATGCTTGTTTTATTAAAAAAAAAATATATATATACACACACACACACACACACATACACACACACACACACACACACACACACACACACACACAGTATATTGTAGTAAAGAAACCCCCAATGATGTCTGCCTCCCTAGGGGTGAGATTTACTACTCTTTGAAAAGTGTTAAAATGGAGAGTGATAAACCACCAACCAATCAGCTCCTAACTGCCATGTCACAGGCTATATTTGAAAAATGACAGCTGGAAGCTGATAGGTTGGTGGTTTATCACTTTCCATTTTATAATTTTTCATGCTTAGTACATCTGGCCTTCAATCACATGGAAAGTCATTCACTCTGTCACACTATGTAAAACTTACTTAACAGGCGGCTAACTTGGTAAGGTAAATTAGCATTATAAACATTTTATTGAAATTATTGCTTTTGTGAGGGACCTTGCATATGAACCAGCCATCCTTGGGTCCATCTGGTTCAAACCATTTATGTCTGATCCAATAATCAAAACCGTGAAGTAAATTGATAGCTGTATTAAGATAAAAACCTTAGGATATTTCTGCCATTTCTCCAAATCTAGCCTGTGGCCCATATCATTCTTGCAGTTCAACATAAACTGATACTTTTTGTCATTGGGAGGTAGCTTCATCATCGAATATAGATGACAAATAGTGCCATTAGCAGAAGGAGATGATGCACATCTGTCTTTGAAAGAGGCCTCTTCCATTGAGAAAGCCAATTTACAGGTCTAGGGGAAAGGAATAGAATATTGAAGTGGAAGAGTGTACTCTACCATAAATCTTTCCCTTGTCATCAATTTATTGAATTCTAATAACAGGGAAAATAAGTTCATCAGTGCTAAACCCACCAAACAAAATTAATTATCTTTTATGTCCAAAAGCTAATTATAGCAAGCATAACAGGTACTGTAGGTAGGAGGAGCCTAAAACTAAACTTGCGGAACACCATTATATCCAGGAGAAATACAATAACAGACAGCGAATATAAACTCCACATAACCAAGTCCAATAATAAGTTTTAGAGCATTATTCTTGTTATAGTACCACAAATAGGACTGTGAATTAGTATTAAGGTGCCCATACACGGTCCGTTTAACGGATCCGTTCGGCACTTAATTAGCACGCATCACATCGGATCGCATCCCTAGTGCATGCCTTGTGCATGCACTGTGATCCGATGCGATGTGTACCTAGTACAAAAAGTATGTGCAGCACATACTTTTTGTACCGTACGATGAGATGCGCGGGAGTGCGCATCTCATAGTACAGAACGGACGGTCCGGGCAACATTAGTAAGGGAGATTTTTGCAATGCCCTCTGCCTTATAAAAAGTCATCAGAGGCACACATGATTTCTTGGATAGCAGAGGGATTTTAATCTTCTATAACACAAAATGTGTACACTGCGTCAGTTGTTCACCAACTAGATAAATTTAATTATTAGGAAAAGACATTCATTTAATTTTTTTTTTGTAATTCCACTTAAACGAGTGAAATTTTCAGATAAATTGTCTCTTGGTATATGAAATGAAAATATTATGATTCAAAGTTACTCATCAAATAGATCTTAAATACAATGAGGCAGGGGTGGATTGAATCATGTTGAAAGTGGGTAAGATCCCACTGGACGACCCCTTTGGCCAGGTTAGTCCTAGAGTCCCCTTGGCAAGCTTGACCCCATAGTCTCCTCACACTGCTTCTGTGTGAACATAAACAGGTAGCTCGCATCTGCCCTGGCTAGCGGGCACTTTCTGGTACTAGGCCGGAGCAGTAGCAGCGTACTGTGGCTGGGTGGTGATTACAGGCTAACCACAATAACCCCCAGGGCAGTACAGCACAGCAACGTGGTGCAGGTTTGCTGGAATAGAGTGTACCCAAGAAGCCTTCTTAAAGTAACAGAGCAAGCGCAGTTAAGCTGGAGGATTCCTGTGGACTTCTGCACGGCTACACAGGAAACCCTTCACATTGGTACCACAATCCCCACCAAGTCTAACATCTAACAGTATGTAACGTAAATGTACTTATTGACTGTAAATAGAACATTGACTGTGGAATTAGGGCAACGATCTCCCTCCTTGGGCTAAACCCTCCCCCTTCTCCCCACTTCCGTCAGTCCTCGTTCCAATGTTCAAGTCCAGATAATAAGGTGCCAGTTACCTCCAAAACAGCCACCAACACGTTTCATCCTCTTCCTCAGGGAGAATACAACGGAATTTTATTGGACATTAGAATTTTGTAATTGCATATATCCTAATAGGGAGTGCGGGTTCCATCCATTTTTGTATTGATTATTGTTTTGTAGGAGGTGAAACTACAAGTACCCAGCTGCACTTATGTGGAGCGCAGTCACTTTCCTGTTCTATTTGAATATCTGAAGCGGCTCAATAGAGTGTTATAAAATGAATCTACAAGTAACAGTATAGAAATAAGTGTTGCTAATAACGGCAAAGTGTGAATTACAGTTGGAGAACACCAAAATGATTACTATAGGTAACACCACAAGGTGCTAGGGGAGTATATATGTATACAGTATGTCCCTCACCATGTACTGTACCCAGACAGATATGTTTCAGGCACATTCTTCATTTCCTAAATTCCTTCTTATTCCAGAGCAGGACGAGATTCTGATATATTCACTGCAGACATGCTTGTATTATAATTTAGTAGATAACTATTTAATGGCAGATTAGAATTTTTACTTGCAGAGCTATTCAAATGTATGATAATTAAGTGCTTGTGTCCCAGAAATTTTTAAAGCTAAAATCATGATTCAATTATTTTGTGTTTATTTGACTTTTATCCCCCTGGGTATATTGCAGCACTCTAGCTACTTATCACTGTTGCTTACTGGGTATTATGTTTGAACAGAATAATTAAAATGTATTTTTGTTTTCGTTGGGAACAGGCAGGAAAAAAATAGCAGTAATGTATGGCATATAATCTAGAAATGACCGCTACAATTGTCACATGCCAATTTCATGTACTAGATTCCATTTTCTGCTGGAAAGAGACAACCATTAATAATATGCCATGTCAGTTTCTTTATTGATGGGACAAAGCCGAAGGAATAAAAACACAGTGTCATTAAGTAACAAGAGCTTTCATTTGAAATCAGTGACAGGATACGAATTTCTACAGAAACAAAGGGAATAATAGTATGATATTTAAATTCAAAAGGTAAATAGTTATCAAATTCAACTCAAAACTAAACTCAAATGTAGGCTGCTGCATCTTCCTCATATATGATTCTGCCATCATGCAATAGAAAGAAATTGGGTGGAATGGCCCTAATCCTTTTTTGGGCACCAATATTGGGTCTTTACTGCAATTTATTTGAGGGAGTCAATCAAATTAGAGCCCTTTTTTAACCACCTTAAAAATCATTTGTTTTCAGGAGAAAATACATAGGATCTGTGACAAGCAGCTTATCGAGTCCCAGAAGGCACACCCCGACATCCTGCCAAATTGAAGCCCCTCCCCCCTTGCTGTATCCCCTCACAACCATACGAGGGGATGTGCCACAAAGACTCATCCCTTTGCATGTGCCCACTGCCGGAGAAAGCATTCAATGGTTGCCGACTGTTAAATGATTTCTCCATGGCTCGCAGTGGAGACTGACTTATATTTGCAGGCTTCGGGCCGTAGACAGGACAGGTGGCTGACATCATGTGACATCAGCCGCCCGTCCCCAGCACACCTCCCGCCCATATACCCATGGTAACGCCCAGCATTTTCATGGGGATGCCCATAAAATGCTGGGCATTACCATGGGCACGACCCGAGTCTGCCACCCCACGCCCCCCACCCGCATCGCTACGTGCAAATGGCCTGGCTACATTGCATATTGCTGCAGCCATTTGCACGGTGAACCTGCACATGCGCACAAAAGACCGTGCGCATGTGCGGTTCACCAAACATAGGAACAGGGCCGAATTTGGCGTGGTCGAAACATACTAGAATGACATCCATTATCTGATCAATCATTATTTGTAAAGTACGCACTGTATAGTATATTTATACTATATAATAAATTGTAAGAAATTAATAAGCCATAGGTGAATAATTATATAGGGAAATAGTTGAGTTTCTACAGGTGCTCGTGTTAAGGTATATAGAAGCTGAAACTTCTATAAAGGATGTACTGGATAAAGATTTGGCATGACTGTGCAAAATGAAACCACATATATTTAAATTATTGCATCAGATTTTATTGCCTTTGGGCACATTGTATTTACTTGTTCTGTTTCCTTTACTTTTGATGGGAGCACTTTGTAGGACATGCAAGTTGTAGTTAACATGTGTTCGCATTTCTGATTCAATGTGCATTTGGTTTAAACAAAATACAAATAACTTCCTGCTGGTCATGCATTTAAATGATCACATTGAATTCACTTAAAACACACAATCACATTGCGGTTCAGGAGCCAAATGTAATAGGGCCCAAGTTTGTAAATTGTGTAAGTTAAGCGCTTAACTTGCACATTTTTACAACTCAGGATGATGTATTAGGATGTAGAAACATGCAAACTTGCGTGTTGCCTTCAATCCGGTTAGCCAGTCCTGGCTAAATATAGAGTCAAATATTACTGAGCTCCCCTTGTAGTTTAACAATCCAGGCTCTTGGACCGATCTTGGGTCCAAAAAGGCGTAGAGCTTTCTTGTATTCTTGAAACCAGCACTGGCTCCAGTAGCCCGGGAGGTAATGCCACAGCCACGGGATGCATTTGTATTGGTCGGATCTCACTGTGCTTGTTTCTGTCAAACTGAGTTTGCTTATGAGAAACCTCATACACAATCAGACAATGTAATTAAAACTCACAGGCTATTATATTGGTCGAGTTTTTGGACCACCCTTTCTCACCTTTTATTGGGTGAAAAGGTGGGATTCTGTCCCACACAAAAACCTCGGACCCTATTACATTTGCCCCGCATGTCTTTTTACTTCTATTATAATAGAAAAAATAAAAAAACACGTGACAGTATGCATGTACCCACAGAATTTGTCTTTTGCCCATTATTGTAAAGTGGTCTGAGGTAGTTAACCCTGAATGACACAAAGACATAGCCTAGCAAAATCTCATTCTGCCTTGTACATTCTGCCTTGTACATTTCTTTGTCAACCCCTCTATAGTTCTTACTATCCTAGATTACATATATGTGTTCCTAACTGTCATCGTTATACTAGTCCCTATCAGGGGCGCTGGAACGTTTTTAGGTTGGGGGGGGCAAGATATAATCTCATTTTGGCGCCCCCTAAATTGCTATATGTTACCCCCGGGCACTATACACACTGGCAGCGGCATATACACGTGGGCATTATACACAGGGCAGCGGCATATATGCATGGGCATTATACACAAGGCAGCGGCATTTACGCATGGGCATTATACACAGGGCAGCGGCATATACACGTGGGCATTATACACCGGGCAGCGGCATATACATGTGGCCAGAGACACCAGGACTGACATTAATCCAGGGGTTGTCATTTACTCGTAAAAAGTGGAAAAAGTGGCAGTGTCACCCCCAAACAGATTTATGTGATTATGTCTGATTATGATAATCAGACATAATTACATAAACCTGTTTGGGTGTGAATCCAGGGGTAAATGACAACCCCTGGATCTGTCAGTCACTGGTGAAGGGAGGGTGAGAGGAGCAGCATTTACCTTTAAGTTTTAGTTGTGGCAGCACAGCGTGATGGCTGCTGCTGCGGCTGTTGTAGGATGCTCCCGCGGCTCCCGCCCATGCACTGATCCACGCGACCAGTCTCCCTCCCTACGGCCCGCATCACGCCCGCCAATCACTGTGGACGCATCACATCCACAGCCACTGTGATTGGCGGGCGCTGGTTCTCAACATCTCCCCGCAGCAGTCATCCATGTGGGCGGACGGCTGCGAATAGGAATCGGATTCTTGCTGAGGCGCTAAAGCAGCTGTGCGGGCGGGCGGCTGTGATTAATCAGTAATATAGGCGGACGGGCGGGAGGCTGGATCAAGCTTAATCAGCCCACCGCCCGCCCGCCTATATTACTGATTAATCAGCCGCCCGCCCGCACAGCTGCTTTAGCGCCTCAGTAATTTTGGGGGTGGCAAGCTGCCCCCTCGCCCCCCCCGTTCCGCCGCCACAGGTCCCTATAAAGCCAATGAATGGCTCTATTTCAGAAATGCTCTGCCAGTGATTAACGACATGCTGCATGAGTTCGATTCCCAACAAGGTACCATTCCCACTCAGTTAGCACTGGCAGATTGACAGATACCTCCTCTGGAATGTGTTAGGACTATAGAACTGGAATATTCAGCTAGGTTATCATATTCACAGCCAACAACCCAATATAACTGTGGGAAACATTGATGTTGGACACCTGTAGATTTAGAAATAATTCAGGACAAAATGATAGGTATATTTGAATAAGAAAGTAAAAAGTAAAACAACATAATTCGGAGCTCCGGAACACTACAATATATGAGCTAAAAGTGACAAGCAGATCTGTCAGTGTCTTTCATCTTCTCTCACAAAGCAACCCACAGAGGTTTACTCTAACTCAAAAGCTGATGAAAAATAGGTCAGTCAGTGAAATATGTAGACTCAGCACAATATATGCTAATGTGGAGAATATATGTGCCAGTATGTTACTGTGCTGATGACTAAATCTTCAAGCGCTGTCACTCTGAGCCCACTCCTCTTTCATATATCAGCTGTCACTGTGTTCCTCATATTTGAAATGCTTGCAATCACTTATTTAGCTTTTTCTAGTATCTGAAGATTGTTCCTTGAGGTCATGCTAATCGTCTTTAACACAATTACTATTCATGTTATCATTACTGCAGCAAGGGTTTGCTTGGTTTACATTTCATACTACAGGAATGGACTTGGATAATGCATTTCAGAACATAGTCTTCAGTGGTGGAACTAGTGAGTGGTGGTTCCAGGCAGTGTTCCCTCTAAGCTGTGCGCATGTGCGCGCGCACACACCTCGACGAGCGTGCGCACAGACATTGCAACAGAGCGCACAAAGCAGCAGTGGTCCCTTTGTGCAGTTGTGGACTAAATGAATGTATGTTTCACCCATTAACTACATTGTGTGCTGTGTTTTGAATGTTTAAATGTTTAATATCATTTTGAAGTAAAGTTAACACAAATGCTGAACGTCATTTTCTAGTTATATATAAGTGACGCACAAAAATTTAAATTATCTTCCAAAGTTGCACAGCCAAAATCTTTAGCCGCACACAGCCTTCGTAAAATTAGAGGGAACATTGGTTCCAGGTACACTGCACCTGTTACACTGCAGGTGCACTTCCAGGTACACTGCACCTGTTGCACTGCATTGTAGGACCACCACTAACCGTATTCAATTAAAGCTACGTATTAAATTAAAGATATGTGCAGTTATTCAGACTCTCATTTGTAAAGGTAGAAAGATGTGCTCGTTCACACAATATGCTCTATACCTTGTATTATAACTAAGTTCAGAATTTAAAATACAGTACAGTATGTAGCTGAAAATATTATATTTTATGTACACACACCATTTACACTATAAGTATTCTAAAATATGAATTTATCTATTTGATTTTAAATATTAGGTAATAATAAGTCAACTTTTCTTATGTTATCCTGGTGTAAAGCATGTTTTAGAGGTACATTTCAATATTTAAGTCCCCAGATAACTTAAACAGCTATTCCAACGCTGGATGTATTGTAGCTTCCCTTCCCTCTTCCCTCCTGTTGTCAAAGCCCACTTCTCTTCACATTTCACTCACAGCTCTCCTTTACTCCAACACTCAGTGACCATCTTCATACTCATCTCCATCATTGGCCTCAAGCCTCTAGTTGTATGTTGATTGGGTCCTCACTACTTACATTTAAGCTGTAATGTGTATTGAACTGTGGTGCTCTTTATTTGTACTGTATTTTTGTTATTTATTCAATGTTATGCCAAGTTTTGTCTCCCTGTATTGTTCCTTTGTACGGCGCTGCGAAACACTTGTGGCGCCTTATAAATAAAATTATAATAATAATAATAATAATAGCTTCAATATTAGGGTTATTCAAGTTCCCACAGTAATTTACAGCATATTAATTAAACCCTGGGGCTGTAATTAGCCCCAAAGGCAGATCGACGCTGGCACTTATCGGGGATTTTGTTTGGGAGACTTGCTGAGGCCCCCAAAAATCTGCAACAATTTTGCGGCCACAAAAAACACATAGGTTCGTGACTTTATCCCAGAAGCTATGTGTTTTCACCCAGAAAATAGAAACTCTTAACTCAACAATTTAAAAATGTACATAATAGTATTACTATGTACATATTTAAATTGTTGAGTTAGAGTTTCTATTTTCTGCAAGGATGTGTGTGCAGCAGTAGTTACATATGTATTATGATAATACATATGTAACTACTGCTGCGCACACATCCTTGAAGAATGTGTGTTGGAGGTGCATTTGTGTACTTAAATCTCATTTCTTTTCTGTGCCTCCACACAAATCTAACTCTTGGTCTTTGATAAGCTAGATTCTGCATACATCCTGCCAGGTGTTGACTTGGTAAATCCCTTCCAGAATCCAAGGCAATGATTTGTTTTTATTAATTGAGATACACACTTGATCAATGGAATAAGCCACCTAGCGCACATATTTTTATCAGGATTCCAGACTAGAAGGACAAAAGGAATACAAAATCCATAATAGTGTGTACTGTTGTAACAATGTGATTGACTGATATATAAAATTGTGGTATAAAATAAACTCAAAGTATTCAATCATATTTTTCTGATAATGCCCATAATTGTCTTCATTGAATACAATAAAGATGAAGATAATGGCCTTAATTAAGATCTGATCGCAGTAAAAATTTGTTCTCAAAATGGGCAAAACGATGTGCACTGCAGGTGCGGCAGATGTAACATGTGCAGAGAGAGTTAGATTTGTGTGAGTTATTTTTTTTCTGTGCAGGGTACATACTGGCTGCATTATTTTTACACTGCAATTTAGATTTCAGTTTCAACACACCCCACCCAAATGTATCTCTCTCTGCACGTGTTACATCTGCCCCACCTGCAGTACACATGGTTTTGCCCATTTTGAGAACAAATTTGTACTGCGGTCAGATCTAAATAAGGGCCTATGTGAATTTATGTACAATGCATTGATTAAATCATAAAATGGCACCTCATTTACATGTACTATAACAGGTGATACTGAAGTCTCTTCAAATAACTGTAGACTCCCACGGTTAACATCGCTTGGGCTTACTGATCATTAAAAAAAAAAAAAAGGAAAAAAAAAAGAATAGTATACAGTATTCGGACTATATGCTCTGAACAAAAATATACCGTTAACCTTTAACATGTGAGTTTTATGCCCTGAATTGATTCATTTCCTGATTATGCAGTGAACAAAAGATTAAATGATTCCAATTTCCATCCAATTTTTTTTTTCTATTCTGGAATAAAGAGTTAGATTCTTAATGTAGTATGCATCATGCTGAACAATGACAATGAATCGGAAACACACACATACGCTCACAAATGTAGTCTAATGTCGATGCCTTCAAAAGAACCAAAGTCAGATGCAATTCCCAAAAAGTCCTTGCAATGCAAATATCCATTAGTCATTTCCGTTCATCCCTGTACTTTATCGCGTTTCGCAGATAGGATATGTATCCTTCCTCAGTGAAGATTGATGGAAATGTCTTTGCGTTTATGCAGAAAGAGTCAAGTTCTCTTATTGATGGTTCTAAAATGATTAATCTCTTTACAGAACTAAAATGTAAAAGTTCCATAGTTGTTAAAGTCACTTAATAGGCAAGTATGCAGGAAACAAAGATAATTTTATTAATCATGGTAAGTGTCAGGTTTAGCCTTGATCTCTGATTATGAGTGATCGTTTGCAGTCATATACAACAGTGGCTCAGATATAAAATTGCATGGAACTTTTTTTCCAAATTACTAAGGGGAGCAGGGATTTTTACAGTCACCCTTAGTAGAGATATTTACTAACTTACATACACGGATGAATGATTTATAACATTTAAAAAGGAATATAAAGAAAGACTAATTACAGTAAGGAGTGAACTCCCTTGAACATTAAGGGATTCATGCTGAGGCAAAGGCAAGCTAGAATACAGCTGCATCAAATGAGGTTCATGCCTCACGGAGCTGCATATTGAATGCACCATTAGGAAATTACAAGTAATGTGGCTCCTACGTATCTCTGTTTTTCCCCTGTGATGGCTGAATGGGTGTTACTGGGTGGCAAATGTGCAGCAATGGAGAATCTGCACATTAGATAAACATTCCCATGCGCTTGTTATGGGTGTCGCTTACCCCATGGACTGCACGATGTGTGCCCAAACCATCCCAATACGTGAGCGTGCCCAAACAGCCGAGTGTCTGAATGCACCCGAATACCCACGTGCCCAAATACCCTAGCACCTGAGCTCCAGAATGCGCCAAGCTCCCAAACATGCACGAGTGCCCCAACTCCCAAATACCTAAATGCCTGAACACCTGAGCACCCGAACGTGCCCAAGCGCCCCAAGGCACCTGAGCACCCCAACTCCCAAATACCTGACTGCCCAAATACCTGAGTGCCGGACCACACTCGAACGCCTGAACACCCAATCGACCGCATGCGCCCAAACACACAAGAGCTTCCCATTTTCCAAATACCCAAATGCGAATACCTGGGCACCTGATCACCAAATGCTCCAACTCCCAAATGCCTGACGGCCCGAACCCACCTAAGAGCCCAAGCACCCTTGACCCACAAATCTTTTTCTTCTGATCTTCCCTGCAGCATGGAATATTAGAAGATGCAGCTAAAGATCCATGGGAGTGCGCATCAGATTGTGATCATGAATGATTGTTAACAATTTTGGAAAATTGGCCGATGGTCCCAAAAAAATCACTGTAGTGTGTGGGCACTTTAAGTCTGAGGCTTCCACTAATCTGCAACTTAGATAGGCTGGAAGTGGACAGTGCTGATATCAGATATAAACCCTAAAAATGCCTGCATACACCTGTGTTTTTTAAACGCGCCAAAAAAAATGGCACATTTCCACTTCTAAACACCGGCTTCCTGTCAGTCATACTGCAGCTGACGCAATTGCGCGAAGCATTCTCATTTTCAGATGCTACTTGGGCTGCAAATTCCTGAATTAGCGATGCATGCTGAATAACCCCCATAAAGAAAGACTCAGAACAGTAGTACATTTCATAGGCATTTCAGCTCTTCTGTAGCCAGACTGAATGAGTGCAACTTCTTTCTGCTTCACCATTTACTTCATGGGATAGTAAAGGTGAATAATATCTCTGGACAAATCTCTTGGTATACCATCAGTAAAAACTTGGACTGGATCTCTACTTTCTCTAGACTTCTGGACACCAAACTCCTTTTGGGGCAGTCCTGGACTATTAAGTCCAGATGTGGACTCTCCCTGATGCAAGGCATGTTGGGATGTGTCGTTCATCAGCAGCTGGAGGGCTGCTTTTTGCCCACCCTTGCTCTAGACTGTAGGTCCTTCTTTCTCTCCTGTTGCAACACAAAATGCTGTGAGTTTGTGGCTTTGCTTTCACATCCCTTTACCAGCAATGGACATGCAAAGGATTGTATTTATTGAGCACCTTAGGAAAACCACAGTTGTCCTACACTACTACTTCTCTTCCTCTCTATCATTTGACAGTTGGCAGCATACACCTTATAGAATAAAAGATAGATGTTACACATATGCACATATAAACATATGTAGCTCATATATACCAACTCTTTCCAAATTTTGGGTCCTTATTTTGAGGGGCTCCCTTGTATTCCCAAGAGAATGGGCCAGTTTCCTGCTTTATACTGTGCCATTGTGGCCCTACTCTCAGCTGTGCAATGCCACAAGATTGGTTAATGTGTTACTTGACAATGATCATGCAAATGCGGCCCTACAAAACTAACTGCCCCCACCCCCCTCTGACATAGTTGAAGAGGCAATTATCATCAGCACAGCTGGAAGCACATTTTTTGCATCTTCGTAAATCACCCCTCTTTCTTTCTGTTTTTTTTTTTTTCTTTATGTATAAGCAGTTCTGCCTATGTACCATACAAAAGGCACATTTTGTTTTTGAATTCTTACAGTATCTGCTTTTCAGGGGGGCACGGAATAAATATCCCTAATTTTCTGTCTTTTAATGAGAATAAGTGCAGCCGCTTACAATAGCAGAATCCAATCATTAAACATATAAAACTTTGTTTTTTATGTTTGGTATTGTCTGTGTAGTATTTTTCCAAACAAACCGAGCACAAGGTGTGATGTCTGGGAAGAAATTGCTTTGGTTACTGTGGCAACAGATTGCACAGATTATAACCTACCGGAAGTTTCTCTTTGTTAGATTCCAAGAACTGGTTCTTTGTTGATATCTGTTTTTATGTGAACAATAAAATGAAGCAGATGCATCTGGGCTTGGATGCAGAGGAAGTATAGTATATTTTTACATTCAATGTCCCTATGTGTTTCTACCATATTACTTTGCATTTATATAAAGCCCAGCATTTGTAGTGCTCTTATGCCCCATTTATAAAGTGTTTGTAATGCACTGCACTTTAAATGAAATCTGTTTTAAGCTTTTGTGAAGTATTTCATTGTCTGCTTACTGGAGAGTAGACCAGTCTCCTGGATCAGGATGTGGGTAGTCCAACGGCTTAGTGAAACTCAGCAATGTGCAGAAGGGGCCCAGGACAATGATACGGCATACCACATTGCTATGTCCCCCAGACATCCCATGTCTGTGTGTACTACATAATACTGTACTGTGTAATATCACACACCCCAGTGGTCCATGTATGCTCTGTCGCTTCCAGTTATTTTATGTATGCAAATAGGATGCACATCGCTGGCGAGCGTAGCGAGCCACCGAGCCCGAAGCGTGGCGAGCGCAGCGAGCCCCGTGAGGGGACGCGTATTACTTCACAGGTATTACGCGTCCCCTCGTGGGGCTCGCTGCACTTGCCGTGCTTCGGGCTCGGTGGCTCGCTGCGCTCGCCACACTATATAAAATCAACTCCACGCCAATGTGGATAGTTGGGGTATGAAAAGGTCGGAGGACACGTAACGCCGCCCCTCGCGGGCTTGTGGCGCTCGCCACGCTTCGGGTTGGCGTTGATCGTGGGGTGGCGTTAACAATGGGGGGGGGGCATTTGTCATGTAAAATACCCATAAGGGTGGGTATACAATGAAAAATCGGGTCCATTGGCCCATTTAACATTGTTCCCTATGTAAAATCGCGTCCATCGCATCGGTCGCATCGCATGCCTTAACTTAAGGCATGCGATGGACGCGATTTTTTCATTGTCGTGGAAAAGGCTAAAAATAGCCCTGAAATCGCGTCGGTCGCGTCCATCGCATACCTTAACTTATGTTATGCAATCACCTACGACGGGCGCCGTGCTAGGAAACAAGTACCGTTTATTTTATTCATTCTTATGAGTTAGGATTAAATATGTAATTTATTGTTATCATATAATTTATCACATATCGTGTATTAATTATCTGGATTGTTGAAACAGTTGAATTAGCATATAGTGAATACAACTGGGAAATAGTGACCCCTATTGGTTGGATCTTCGAAATTTGATAGACTTGTGTTCTATATAGAGTAATCTCATCTCCAGCGCAGTTCTCTCTCTTCTTTCCTCAGTATATGCTTTGTACCCACATCTTGACTGTCGCATGGATTTAAGATCTCTCAATCTAAATAGACCTGTTTAAGAAAAAATGGGGCAGATGTACTAACACCATACGCTACAAATCTGTGTAATGCTGGACAGTGGAAGTTTGCTAACATTTTCCTGTGTAATTCATACAATTTGTATGGAAAATAGTACAAGTAGTGCTTTCAGATGCTTTTCAGACTATTTTATAATAGTATCAGTTTTATTACAAAAAATAATGATCTTAGTATTAAGTACTTAACCCGTTTTCATTACATTTGTGAATATTACCTATTGTTTGTACACATCTAGTCTTAAGTGTTTTAGCAGTAGTATTCATATCGCAGTAATACCGGACAATGTTTACCCCTCATTTATCTATCTGTGGGTTCTTTACACTTTACCATGAGTAGAGACTCTTGCTTTACAGATACCCCATTCAAGAGCATAGGCTAGTGCCAGCCACTCAGGGTAACAAACACAAGCAAGTGGCTCCAGTGAAAACTTCGCCTTGCGAATGAATGTGTACGGGTGTGTACATCCATTTGCATCCCGTTGGAAGCTGCTCAACATCAAATGGTTTTCCCCTCTGGATGCAGGGCTGAGTAAGCCAGGACTGAGTCCGCGCTGCTTTGGCCATGGGGTGAAGGAGGCCGCTGATGATTTCAGCGGCCATCCATCCCAGCGCCCAGGGAACACCTGCGTTTTACTGGAGCACTCCCAGAAAATGCACAGTTACCGCCCCCAAATGTCAATCACCCTGCAAGCATCCAAAAATGCAGGGGCTTCTTGCGCATGCGCACAGCATACCATGCACATGCGCAGTTGTTCAGTAATTGAACATGCTTCGAAATTGAATCAGGCCCTATGCCACCCAGTCATTTTCTATATACACACTATGCAACATCTAGTGCTCCTTTTTCGCATTAACCTCCCCCCCCCCCCCAAAAAAAAAAGGCAAAAGTCATGTCCTTTTACACATAATTAGTGCCCCTGTTCACATATGCAAATCCCCTGTAAAATCAGAAATCAGTAATGCCACTCACCACCTCCTGTGTCATGGCTGGTGGGCTGGCTTGCTGGCTGTTGAGGGATGCCGTGCACTGGTAAACGCTGATGCTCCTCATCTGTTTTCTCTCCCCCAAGGCAACTTCCATAATGCCATGAGCAACAGCATCACACAGTGTGACGCCATCACGCATGGCACAGACCACAGACGATCACCCTGCTCTACTTGCCTACTGCTGCTGCCTGCTATAATACAGAGCTTCTGAGCTAGGCTTCTGAGCGGCATGGAGCTGGCGGGGTGATTGTGGCTACTGACCACAGACGATCACCCTGCTTGCTTGCCGCTGCATGCTGTAAACTGGAGTCGGCCCGAGTGCTGCATATATGTACTGGCCTGGGAGGCACGTGGCACCCTGCCCCCCTGCCCATCCCGCCCATGCAGCCACTTTCTAAACACATACCATACACCAAAGTCTACCACCAGACAAATTAGTGATGTCTCTATGGTATTCCACTTGTTGAAAGGGAGGAAAAAGCGTTATCTCCTTTCTTAAATGTCAAGCAAAAGCTACATAAGTAAAACTCAAAGAGAGTTTCCGATATACAGCTCTAAACATTATGCTTTATCGTAATATTTAAAGATATGCCAACACGGTTCAGATGCTTTAGTTAGTATATATACAGTGCCAGCAGTATTCTGGCATGTCACTGTCCACATACTAATTGTCGACATTGTTGCTGTGGACCAATAGTTTTACACTTTGTGTTGGTTGATGTCTTTTCTTGTATTATAAACATAATTTATCTCTATTTGTATCACCTTTTTCTCCCTCAGTTAGCACAAAATTGGCCCTACAGTATGTATAGATTACTAGGCTGTGAGAACTATGAAACTACATCTGGGACACTGACATTAAAATAACACACCATTGGTTCCCACAATAAACAATGATTGCCATGTAGTTATGAATTATGTATGCATAAGTGTAAGGGTCTACTTTAGAACAGAAGAGGTGATCACGGTCCATGGAACATAGGCTGTATAGATTAAACCTGATAGCAAAAGCAGTTCTTCACCAAAAATAGGATTTTATGTTTTCCTGCATCCTGGAAAATACTAAGCGTGGACTTCTTCCAGATAAAGATCACTGCATAATTAATCTTGTGCTCACTCCCCTGTCTTGTTAGAACTCCTGGAAGTGAAACTGCGGCTGTAGTCACGAAATGTCCAGTTGCCGAATCCTCACTGCATTCCTACATTAGGGTGACATTTGCCAAGTGTTTTAGCCAAAAAAGCTGCCAATATTCTATTTCATGTTGATTTGCGAATGGTATTTCCCTGCTCTGTTATCTGTGCATTCCCCTTATCTTAAAAGAAATATTAAATTGGCTGCCAAATGAATAGTTAATACATCACAAAGATATTCTCTGCTTTTAGAATTAACATTACAGAAACTGGGAATTTTAAAGTTCATCTTGGATTGAAGTAAAATTCTTCTGTGCCATGTAGTTCATTAAACCTTCAACAAAGGCTGTGGTTTGACATTACAGTTTAGTCTCATATAATATGCTCTAGCATTTAATTATAGCACCATAGCTATGAATAAGAAATAATGGAAAAATATATTAAAACTACATTTTATGCCACTAGATTAGCTTCTACATGTTTCACATGGCTTACAGAGTGTATTATTACTACAGATTGTATTATTGCTTAATCTGGTCCATGAAATATTCTCTGCATTCTGCATTCCTTCTGTAACATTTTTCACCTATTGCCGATACTTCCCCAAACACACACCAGAGCTCATTGACCATATTTACACAATATACTTCTGCAAACTCAATGTAAATTGGTGAAACAAAAGTCCTATCTCCTAAAGCATACTTTCCAAAATGACCCATTCCTCGAGGGACAAAATTCTCTGCTCCTGGACTTCCTTGCTAGTGGCAGTTGCAGAGGTGGGACTGCACCATTGTTCAAAGTTCAAATAGGGGAGACACGCAGTGAGTCCCGGACTGTGGTGTTTGGGGTGGCAGTTGGTGGGGCTTCCCTATCTGAATTTTGGACTTTGCTGCAGCCCTGCAACTGCCACTGGCATTTGAAGTCCAGGAACAGAGCATTTTGTCCCTCCTGGAATGGGTCATGTTGGGAGATATGCCTAAAGTGTAAATTTAAGGGACTGTGCCACCCGAGAACATGTCTATAAAATTGTGAGAATGTTGATCCCCTCTTGCTACTTGTTTGGGAAGAAGCTGTGGTAGCAGCCTTGCACTTCATCAGCGCCAGGCATGCTCCTATCTTGATGTGGTCACACCGCAATAGTATCTTGATGTTCAATTTTTTAATCTGAACATGCTGTGAGGTAAACATATTCTGATGCAAAAACGTTATTAACATTTTGCCACAGTTTACTGGTCCCTAAAATGCAGGGGCCATGTCACTGATTTTTTTTTAAAAACTTGGATCAGGAACTACCAGGGATGGATTGGGAACTAAAAGTGGTCCTGGTAAAATTTCTAGAAGTGTCCTCAGGTGGGCGGCACCATATTAAATGTAGGCAGGACCAACACCAAAAAGGCAGGATTATTACATCACTACACCTGGGTTAAAGCCATTGGTATTGTAGTGGCCCCAGACCTTTAAGATGCTGTGAAAAACCACAAATGCCCACATTTCACATGATACCCCACCTTCTCCCACTGATACTCACTACAGACCCCAGTGGAGCCCAGGAAATGTTACACTCCCAGATAGCACCCTCTCCTGTCTCTTTAACAGTTTAACAATGTCACAATGGATATAGATGGATATAGATGGATATCGGGAAGAACCAACGTTGTATAGGCGCTGGATTCTTGTCTGACCAATTGTAGTGTGTCAGTTGTAGATATCTCACATGAGGATGTTACATAGAGGGGCAGAAGAAAATAAAATATATTGATTAAGATGGCAATGTGCAAATGAGGAATGAGGGAGGGTGAGGGGATCTCCCCAATGAGTGGCAGTCACTGTCAGAAAATTCTCCCAAAATCTCTCACTTTCTGATTCTTACACCCTATTACAGTACATTTTGCCCATAGTGTCAATGGAGCAATATGTTTGACCCAACAGTTTCAAGCACACTAGCTTTCATGATGGAGAACTTGTTGAAAGAATGCGTTAACAAGTGACATATGCTACATGGAATTAGATCTTTTTGAAAACCTTTCAGAAAGCTGAATGGGTGCCCTAAGGCAAGAGTTGTATAAATGCCAACACACAGCTCAGGTTTCCATACGGGTATATTGAACAAAAAATGACTTCTTGCATTTCAAACACGGCAGCTCCACTGTAATGCTCTCAAACCCTTTCCACATACCTTGGTAATGTGTTTTGTGATGCTAATGGTAATTGTAAAATGGATAGATGATTTTAATCACCTAATTAAGAACTCTAGAGATCCATGATATTCTAAAATAATCATTTGATTATTACAAGTAAAATGGGCCAAGTGATAATTTTATCCTGATTGACTACACATATCCTCGTTATAGAAAAGCACAAAAGGATAATTTTCTGCTACAGTATATCACTTTGCAGAAGGTGAAGATAAAAAGTGCCATAAAAGTAAAAAAAGTCAAGATTGCGCCTATATAAAACAAAATTGTCATTAATTCCTCTACCATTCTTCTGTGCAGCACTTAAGACTTACATGACTGTGTGTGCATATTGGTTGTATATAGAGTTATGCTGCCTTACTACCACCTCTCCTCCAGCTTCAAATGTATTACTATCAAATTCTCCTTACCAGCACTTCTAAATTCCCTCACTATATAACATTATTATTATTATTATTATTATTATTATTATTATTATTGCTGTTGTTATTATATTATTTTGTACAGGGTTAAGTATATACAGTATAACCATTTCCAATTTACCGGATTTATTATTTACAGTATTTATTACCAGTTATTTATATAGCGCACACATATTCTGCAGCACTTTACAGAGAATTTTTGAACATTCACATCAGTCCCTGCCCCAGTGGCGCTTACAATATTCCCTACCACAAAAACACGCACACAAGGACATTCTAGGGTTGATTTTTTTTTAGGAGCCAATTAGCCTACCAGTATATTTTTTTAAATATGGGAGGAAACCGGAGTACCAAGAGGAAACCCACGCAAGTACTGGGAGAATATACAAACACATTAGGGCCATGGTGGGAATCGAACCCATGACCTCAGCACTGTGAGACAGCAATGCTAACCATCACACCATTACACCACCTGTACTGCCCAGGATATTGTAGCCTGACTGATAGCCGTTACCTTTGACCATAAGGTCCATCAGCCACTCCAGAATGACTACTAGAAAATGGCCAGAGATAGCTAACTGTCTACCCCTGGCCTAGTGATTCATAGTTCTGACAGACTAAATATCACTGCATGGGACTGATGAATCCACTTATAGGGGCTGATTCAGGATCACTCGTATGATCCGAAGTGATCGGCCCCAGCCCCGATGGTCAGGGTTTGCGCATGTGCATTTCTGCGCGTGTGCAAACCCCGAAGTGAACAGCTTAGGTGAGTTACACACTTGCTGGGCCGTTTGCTGTGGGAGAGAGAGCTGGGGGCGGACACAGGGCCTTACCATGGGAACACCCATCGTTTTATGGGCGCCCCCATAAGAACCCTGGACATTCCCATGATATCCCTCCTCTCAGAGTTGATGAAAATACCCGCCACCAGTTGCAAGCCTTTCTGCACTTTTATAAGACTATATTAAAGGAGCAGACACAGCCGAGTACTCTGTGCTAGCAACCAATGCCTCATTTGCCACCTTTTTCCTGACTATGCATCACAGGAACATAACATTATAAACACTATCTATCTTCTCACATTTGTAATATGCATTCAGCTGTGTGATTTTCTAACAAGTACAGAGTTCAGAATCTTTTTGTAATGCTTTGATTGCTAAGTGTTGTTATTAGCGATATCTACACGAACATTTTCTTTGACAAATCACTTAAAAATATTAACACACCATTTTTTAGTGTATGTCCAAGATAATTGATCTACAGACGAGTGCTGAGTGGACCACAAAATGGGTCTTGCATTAAAAAAAACATCATATTATATAATACTATGCCTTAAAATGGAATTGTTAACTTATTCTAGAGATGGGCAAAACGGACTACTAACGAGAGCTGGGATCCAGCAGATCAGCCCGTGTAAAAGATCCGGATCTTTTACACGGGTCATCGGTTCACTTTGAGAGAAGGGGTCATTTGATAATAAAGAAGCATACTTTGTTTTACAATAATTTTTATGCCATTTTTTACTTCTTTTTTTTTTAAAAACAGTGAGCTGAACTAAGAACGGTACTTGTTTAGTTTCACAGCGGCAGCATGGCCGCCCGCTTCTTCCGGGTTCGGCGCTCGGAAAACTATCCAAAATAAAGTCCATACCAACGTGAATTGGTTCATACCCCCACTATCCACGTTGGCATGGAGTTGATTTTAGATAGCGTGCGCGAGAGAAGCGAGCCCCGCAAGGGGACAGAGATGCTGCTGCGACAGAGACGCTGCCGCCGTGAAACTAAACAAGTACCATAAGAACATACATGACAGCGTAAAACTGATCGATGGCTGGGTGCAGAATCCCCATTGATGGCAACCATCAATGGCATCTGCACCGATGGCCATCCCTAGCAGCAGCAGCAGCCTTGTTATTCTTTATTTTACTTGCAGTCGAAGAACTGTAACTCAGTCTCCAGAGTTAGTACATCTCAGCTGCCACAGGTGGCAGTGCTGAGATCAGGCAAATGCATTGTAATGAAAAATGAAACTGAAAGTAAAAGAACGACGGGTCACCTTTTTTGGGATCGGCGGCTCCCTCAGTCTTTTATGGGATCCGTTCAAAAGACGTGCTTCGTTCGTGAACGACCCATCGCTAACTTATTCACACTGTTGTGCTTATTCTAACTATGATTCTATGATTTGAAATTTCTCTATTGTGAGACGAATAAAGGAATTCTATGATTCCATTAGGGTAGCTGCAGTGGTCCAGTTTATTTGGAGCTGTAGCTGACTTCTTCTGTCTTATAAACTGACTAAAATTGGCCCTTTAATCTTTCTTGGAATGTAGAGCAAAAGAGGAAGTTAGGCAGTTGTTACTTCCATGACTCTTCTTGCTAAGACACGCACTGACAAAGCAGCATTGACAAAGGAAGTCCATAAGTATAGAGGACAGATGGAATTTTGTCTTCCCAAATAGCTGTAATTTGCATGATTGCACAACCAACAGCTTTTGTGTAGAGAATCAATGTGTACTTTTAAGAGAATTAAACAATCTTTCTCTAAGGATTATTTTACCAAGAGGCAGCTGATACTTCCTTAGATTGCTATTATAAATTTTATTTTAGCAGCTGAACTGGTATACATTTATTACATTATGAAGCTGAACACAGCATGGCAAAGCTATTTATTTAATTAAGAATACAGCATACCTCCCAACTGTCCCATTTTCCGCGGGAACGTTCTGGTTTTTGGGGAAGTTCCCGCATCCCTCCTGGGGCCGCCAGTATCCCGCAGCACGTGCGCGTGGGGGGGGGAGGTGTTGGGAGCCCCCCAGCCTGAAGGGAATAGAGGCTGTGCATCTATTCAGCGCTGCAGAAGGGTGAATAATGGGGGCGTGGCCTGAGGGTGCATCATGCCGCGAGACCCCTTTTCATAGACCACTCCCATTTCCAGGTGTGGGCACGGCTCCACTGCGTGAGTGGCCCATTTCCAGGACCACAGATGTTCGGAGGTATGATACAGGGCCGTCTTAATGCATGGGCTTGATGGGCAGTTGCCCAAGGGCCCCATAATCCTAGGGTCCCAAAGCCCAAGAATTCCACCCCGGCCATCAGATACCTCTGCCAATCTGTGGCACTGTCCTCACAGGCTGACAAGCTGCATGCGGTGCCGTGTGACTGCATGGCTCCGTCTGCTCACTGGTACTGCGATTTCCGTCAGACCACCAGCTCCCCTGTGATCCGCTGCTAGCTTCCGCAGTCATTATCCACCCCTAGCTGCTTCCCCGGCCGTGGCACACCCTTAGCTTCCCTGCCCGTGCCCCCCCCGCTCCTAGCTTCACTGGCCGTGACCTGGCACTAACTGCTCCTCGCTGCTGAGTTGAGAACTATCAGTGGTGGTGGAACCTATCAGTGGTGGGAACTGTCATTGCTGATGACGGTGGAAAGCAGCAAGCGGCCAGCACCGGGACCCCTCACACACAGTGTGAGTGCTTGTTTATATCTAAAAATTATCATTATGCACATGAAAGGGGGTTTATATGCATAGTGGGAGATTTATTTGAACAGGGGTATTTCAATTGGGCGGGTTGTTTTGCACTTGGAGGGGGAAGGGGGTAAGTGTACTATCTATCTATCTATCTATCTATCTATCTATATATATATATATATATATATATATATATATATATATATAAGGAGACGGGAGAGCTTGTAATGTATCTCTAATGCCTGATGGGTGTTCTATTCATGCTTTGTTCATTTTGAGCCTGAAGATTTGTTCTTATTAAATATGCACTAAGAGTATTTACTTGGACTTCCTTGTTACTGGTGCCGGTAGTTCTGTCTCCAACAGGACTCTACCTCTATGAAATTGTTACCTGGCACAGGTCATCTCCATTTATGTCAGCGTGTGCGTTTGCTCTTTGGACTATATATATGGAAGTGGACCCAGAAAGATTCCTAAGGTCCACTTCCTTTCAGAAAGCCACATGGCCTTGCTTCTTGTCTAGTATGGAGTTACTGTAGTACAAAACAGGAATAGTTTATTATTTATTTAAAAAAAATACGGTACTTATGTAGTAACTGGGCTGCCGATTTTGAAATCGGGTCCATCGCATCGCATCGCACCCGACCAAATCGCATGCGATGCGATGCGATGCGATGCGATGCGATGGACCCGATTTTTCCATAGGATTCAATGTTAAAATGGACTGAGTCCATTTTAACATGGAATTCAATGGGAAAAAGGGGTCCTTTTCATACCCCTACTATCCAAGTGGGCATGGAGTTGGATATAAACCTGTGGCGAGCGTAGCGAGCCACCGAGCCCGAAGCGTGGCGAGCGTAGCGAGCCCCGCGAGGGGACACAGAATACCGTCCCCTCGCGGGGCTCGCTTCGCTCGCCACGCTTCGGGCTCGGTGGCTCGCTACGCTCGCCACAGGTTTATATCCAACTCCATGCCCACTTGGATAGTAGGGGTATGAAAAGGACCCCTTTTTCCCATTGAATTCCATGTTAAAATGGACTCAGTCCATTTTAACATTGAATCCTATGGAAAAATCGGGTCATCGCATCGCATCGTATCGCATCGTATGCGATGCGATATCGCATCGCATCTGATTGTATGCCTTAACTTAAGGCATACAATCAAAAAATCGGCAGCCCAGATACTACATAAGTACCAAAAATACAACTAGAGTTTTTAAATTGCCATAATTTTATTGCAGTTCAAATTTCTCATCATGTATTAAATAAATTTCAGTTAAAGTTATGGACAGGGGCTTATAATATTGCAAATAACATCAATGCTGCTATTCTCTCTCTCTCTCTCTCTCTCTCTCTCTCTCTCTCTCTCTCTCTATATATATATATATATATAAATATATGTACACTTGAAAAACCGCACACCATTGGGTGTGAATTCTGGGTGCCAGATCACATAAGAAATTGCATATGTGGGGTGTCTCCTTTAACAGAGAGTGGTCTGCACACCAACTTGAAGAAAAAAGGCATTTTATATTGATGCAAGATAAATCAAGCACATGGCATTACATTGGAATCAAAGCAAAAAGGTGCAGGTTACTTATCCATAGCCCATAACATCATCGTAGGGAACCCGCCACCGATCTCCAAAGTCAAAATACCCGACAGACTGTTTCGGTGGTGTGACCACCTTCCTCAAGGGTACAAACATTACTGAAATGCTAGCCATATATAAAGGCCCTGACGGCGCCAAAATCAGTTCAAACAGCACTCACCTGTCACTTAATCTCACCTGGTATACCTGTGCGGTGAAACGCACATGACACGCACTTCCGGTATCCAAAATCCGGATAAACTGAAATAAGTCCCAAATAACAATTGCTAAAGTACAAAGTCACCTGTATTGCACCGCCCGCTGACCCTACTGCACGAGCACAACACCGCTCACCCCCTCCGGCGGGTGCTCACCTAACTGCCGCTGGAACGCATCCCGTCAGGTCGTGGAACGCACGGCCATGACACCTGCGTCAGCACAGGCAGGGTGAACTAAACAGGATATCCTAAAGCGTCATCGCTGAAACACACACAGTCAGACCGTGGAACGCACGGCCATGACAGGGGCGCCAACGTAGACAAAATATATGGAACATAAGAACAATATTACACGTGCGGGGCAATCAATAATTTGAATAAATAACTAGATCCCAAGGTGGAAAATAGACTTATAGTGAGTATAAGGCCGTCTGTCACTGATAATGGCACACATCATTTGGCCCACACATTGGGAGTGCTTTCATCTTCTGCATATCAAATATCATCATTCTAAAAAATGCCATACAAAATATAACACATAAATGTAATAATAAAAAAACCACACCTCACCATTGAGTGTGCCCCAATCAATGCAATAAATGTGATAATCAAGAGAAAAAGATTATATAAGTATAAGGTGCGCCATTATAGTAAATGTTGAATCAGTCTAGCATCAAAAAGGTTGTGGCAGCCTACAAGACCACCCAGTATAATACATTAATCACCTATGACATAAATACATAAGCAGTCCCACTACAGAAAGACATTCAAATTAATTTCTTCATTCAGGCCCTCCGGAGCTAGGGAATTCAAGTTATAGATGAACTCACATTCTTTCTGTAAGAGGGTAAGGTGTCGGTCACCCCCTCTTTTAGGGGCCCTGATTTGAAAAAGAGGCATAAATTTAAAGTCCTTCATAGTATGGCCAACCTCAAAAAAATGTCTAGCCACCGGTGGGGTGGTGTGGTCACGAACAGTCATAGCCTTTTTAATCGATGAACGATGCATTCCTATTCGTTCCTTAAGCATCCGGATCGTTTTTCCGATATACAGGTATTTGCAGGGGCAAATGATGACGTAAATGACAAATTTACTATCACAGTTCATGCGATGTTTTAATTTGAACTCAATGCCAGTCCTGGGGTTACAAAAAACATCACCTGTTAACATATGCTGGCAATTGACACAGCCACTACACTTGAATGCGCCACTCTTACATCCAAGCCATGTACCTTTCTTTGGGGCTGGGCTAATGTCAGAAAACGTAATCTGATCCTTAAAGTTGCTGCTTCGTTTGTAGGCAAACATCGGGATTTCACTACAAAATGTGCCCATAACTGGGTCAGATTCCAGTATATGCCAGTGCTTAAGTACCACTTCCCTCAGCTTAGTTGAAGCTATAGAAAAAGTTGTGGGAAAAATCATCCTTTTGATAGTTTTATCCCTCTTGGGTTGTGTCAACAACATTCCTCTATCCAATAGAAGACATTTTTTGATGGCCTCTTCAACTTCCAGATTGTCATAGCCTCTGGAAGTAAAGTCATCACCCATCGCCCTCAATGCTGTTGGTAATTCATCAGGGTTCGAGGTAATCCTTACCACACGAAGAAGCTGTGAATAAGGCAACCCTCTTTTTAACGCGGGTGGGTGAAAGCTTTCTGCCCGTAAGACGGAGTTAGTATCAGTTGGTTTTTTGTAGATAGAAGTAGACAATTTACCAAGATTAACACTCACGTCTACGTCAAGAAAACACACATTTGTGGGACTACTTATGTATGAAAACCTGATGGTGCCAGGTAGTCCATTAAGGTGTTTCATAAATAAGTCCAGTTTCTCAGGGCCTCCGGTCCATATAAAGAAAATATCATCAATAAATCTCACATATGAGTTGATAAAAGAAAAATATGAGTTATTGTTCAAAATGTGAGATGTTTCATAATCATACATATACAAGTTGGCATAGGCCGGGGCCATATTCGAGCCCATGGCCGTGCCCTGTAGCTGCAAAAAAAATGAATTATCAAAAAGAAAATAATTCTTATGTAGGATGAAATCAATTAACAACAAAAAATATTCAACCGGAGGACCCTGGTACGCTGGACTGTGGGTGACTATCCGTTTGATGGCATCAATACCTGCAATATGATTTATGTTGGTATACAGGCTCGTAATATCGCATGTTACCAACAAACAATCGATCGGTACGCAGTCGATTTTGTCAATCCGACACAAAAAGTCAGAGGTATCCCGTAGGATAAGGTCAATCTCCAGAACTATCGCCTGTAGATGAAAATCCACAAATTGCGACAAGTTCTGGCATAATGAATTACGGGAGGAAATTATTGGCCTACCCGGGGGCTTTTGGAGGGTCTTATGTATCTTGGGCAGTATATAGATCAAAGGGGTGACTGGATACAATTGAGTTAAAAACTCACAAGTGTCTTCATCTATCCATCCATTAGTCACACCCATTGATAATATACTGTCCAATTCTTTAGAGTAGGTAGATGTGGGGTCAAAACGTAGCGGCTTGTAGCATTGGTCATCCGCTAATTGCCGCATTGGTCATCTGACAGCCGGACACGCCACTCACGCCGGAGGGGGTGAGCGGTGTTGTGCTCGTGCAGTAGGGTCAGCGGGCAGTGCAATACAGGTGACTTTGTACTTTAGCAATTGTTATTTGGGACTTATTTCAGTTTATCCGGATTTTGGACACCGGAAGTGCGTGTCATGTGCGTTTCACCGCACAGGTATACCAGGTGAGATTAAGTGACAGGTGAGTGCTGTTTGAACTGATTTTGGCGCCGTCAGGGCCTTTATATATGGCTAGCATTTCAGTAATGTTTGTACCCTTGAGGAAGGTGGTCACCCCACCGAAACAGTCTGTCGGGTATTTTGGCTTTGGAGATCGGTGGCGGGTTCCCTACGATGATGTTATGGGCTATGGATAAGTAACCTGCACCTTTTTGCTTTGATTCCAATGTAATGCCATGTGCTTGATTTATCTTGCATCAATATAAAATGCCTTTTTTCTTCAAGTTGGTGTGCAGACCACTCTCTGTTAAAGGAGACACCCCACATATATATAAATATATATATAGTATTATGTTAAGCATAATTACTATTAGTCCCAGCATGCCCATAAATGCGCATGTTCAGATCTCCATAAAAATGGCGCATTGGACATTTTTCCGTAGATTTCCGCAGCTCTGTTGCCATTGTCGCGAGACTACGGTGGAGTAAGCATCATAAAACATGGATGAAGCATGTGCGGTGTGGGCACCATACACACTACACCCATTATAAATATGCCACTGACAATGATACTTACAAAAACACTGCATCTAAAAAATTGCGTCAGATAAATGCTTGTAGAACAAGGCTAATGAGTTGTGGTTTAGCCATCAGGGGGAAAGAATCATTATAATTACATGACTACGACAAGATAATACTTCCCAAGTGGCCAGACCCTGGAGGTCACCCCCCCAAGGGGCAACACCAAAATGCCAGCTCCTCCTCAGTTACAGGAAGCCG
The DNA here is from genome assembly GCF_055691185.1 of Crinia signifera. NCBI lineage: Eukaryota > Metazoa > Chordata > Amphibia > Anura > Myobatrachidae > Crinia > Crinia signifera. The sequence goes on from NC_139218.1 coordinate 270,061,585, forward strand.
GCTGCAGGATTGTGAGATCATCATGCAGCACCTGTCATTGAAGGGGAGCTCACTGAGTCTCTGGGGGCACCCGGCATCTCTGGGAATGTTGGACATGTCCCATGAGTGATAAAAATGGGGTCTAGCTATGAGATTGCGCCCCTTCTTGTGAAGCCATCCTCTTTTCTGAAAGGAAGCTGTTTAGTGCACTGGGTTTCACTGGCCCCAATGAGGCCCTTTCCAATGACCCGTGTCATTCTTTTTTCCAGTGAATTCAGTTTTGTGTTTGCATTAACAACCTATTGTACTTTTGATACAGCAATGGCCTCCTTGAGCTGACCAACCCAGGTAGTGGCTGTCTACACCCCCTTAGCAGATGGTAAACATCTATCAATCCCCCAATCCATCAAACCTAAGGAGCTTTACAAACAATGAATTTAGGAGCATTTTGTATCTTTCTAAAGTGTTCTGTTTACAGTATGCAATTGAATATAATACATATCTAACCTTTTACAATAATGTCGAGTGTTCTTTCATGACCAATTACATATTACCCATCTCATTGTAATAGTAATTCTAGGTATAAGTATAGCTATGCAGGAATAGTTATTATCCTGAAGTAATAAAGTCTATAAATGCCTAGACAGAATACCTCTTGATTTTGTATTTTACAATTGTAAATGCAATTAGTTATTCACCAGGTTCAAGCTCTTAATTCCTACACACATACACCAGATGGCATTGGTCTTGTACCTTGGCTTCATACTTGTTTCTCCCTCCAATGTGTTTATCTGGATGGGAACAAGTGGCTACTGATTGGCGGCAGCTGCTTGCTGATTATTTTGGATAAAAGCAAAGTCCCTCAATGTAATTTTTATTACAATATATAATAGCTACATAACTATTATTGTTTTCCACCAAGCCAAGTTACTTAGACATTTATTGTGTGCTAGGAAGGAAGTGCAGCATTTTACTTTGGCATATGTATTACTCCCTTTAACAAAGATGTCATTAGAAGGCCAATATGTATCCATTTTTACTGGTGCAGTAGGGAAAACAACTTTCAATAGGAAGAACATGAGTGTTATGGCTTTGGTCATAGCACTTATATGTTACAATACCTCACAGCTGCCCTAATTTGGTTGTTCAATCTCAATTTTGACATAAAAAATAACAGTTTTTGATCTACAGCTAAGTGTGTCTAGGTCAATCATGTCCAAACTGTGGCCCTCCAGCTGTTGTGAAACTACCCATCCCAGCATGCTTTGTTATAGTTTTAGCATTCCCTAACAAAACTGTGGCAAAGCACGATGGGTATTATAGTTTCACAATAGCTGGAGGGCCAAAATTTGGCACATGCCTGGTCTAGATGGACTGGGTTAGACCAGTGGCTCTCATTTTTCAAAAATTTTCAAATTTTTGGTATCAATTGTCATGTTACTATTCTTTATATTCTCCTTTTTCATGTGTACCTATATTTTACTTTTGTGTGGACAGAACATCCTGTAGCCCAGGCATGTCCAAACTGTGACCCTCCAGCTGTTGTGAACCTACACATCCCAGCATGCCTTGCCATAGATTTAGCATCCCCTAATAGCAAAACTATTCACAACAGTTGGAGGGCCATAGTTTGGACATGCATGCTGTAGCCAATCAGATAATAACAATACAGAATTACCAATTATTTAAGGAGATGGGTATAATGATGTAATTGGTGACAGTGTTCCCATTCACTTCTGTGATGGTTAGTAAGCAAGTAAATTTATTTATTTATTAACAGTTTCTTATATAGCGCACACATTTTCTGCAGCGCTTTACAGAGAATATTTGAACATTCACATCAGTCCCTGCCCCAGTGGCGCTTACAATCTATATTCCCTACCATGTACACACATATACATTCTAGGGTTAGTTTGTTAGGAGCCAATTAGCCTACCAATATATTTTTGGATTGTGGGAGGAAACCAGAGTACCCGGAGGAAACCCACGCAAGTACAGGGAGAATATCCGCACACTCTGCACAGTTAGAGCCATGGTGAGAATCCAACCCATGACCTCAGTGCTGTGAGGCAGTAATGCTAACCATTACACCATCTGTACTGTCCATTAATATGTCTAACTTGTTTATATTGTAGCTGTATTTGTCTATGGATAATGAGGCATTATACCCTTTACGATGGGAATCTTGAAATTCTACAGTTGAAAAGGGAACTTCTAAGCAAAAAACCTGCGGATTGTGGATGCAGCCCTAACTGCAAGCTAGAGTTGACACTAGCTTAACTATGTAATGCGTCCCCTTCTCCACTGCTCATTTTATGGGGGGCATTACACAATGTGCATGTTAGAAGATGCTGAAAATATACTGTACATTGACATGGAGGATACAACTTATGTCGTTGTGGAAACATGTACGTTTAAAAATGACTGTATAGAGAATGGATAGTTACAGAGACTGTGGGACTGATTCAGGCTGCAGAGGGGTCTCCCAGCTCAAGGCAAGGCTGCCCCCTATGCTGTGGAGCCAGACACAGGACTGCCATGTTTTGGGTCACAGAGGCTGCGTTTCACAAACAGTCTGGACACGGCTGAGTTGTCCAACCCATGCCCACTCAAAAATGTGTCTACACCTTCCCAATGCCACGTTGTCGCCCCCTGGCAGAAGGCAACCACGGTTTCATGGCTCCCGCATGTTCGCAATTGCGTGCGCACTTGTGCAGAAAAGTTACCGAATACCGTGTTTTTGCTATTCTCCATCGGCTACTAAATTAGGCCCTTTAATAGGTATTATGTTAATTTTGTAATAATGGACCAGTGCAAGACCATGAGTCTCAATTACAACAACTTACTACAGTATGTTTTACTGCCTGTGTGTTTGTACAGTTTTGCTATTTCTAGCTGTAACATTCTACGGTATGCTCACTTATAAATGCTGGTGATTTTTATTAACATTAACGGAACTGAAATAGAGTTATTACCCACACTTCCACAGTTCTTTTATATTTAATGAAGGGAGCCCTGAAGATAAAATAAAATTGATCGCTTGGGATTTCCTCTGCATGGTAAAAAGAGAATGTTGCTGTCCATTACATAGCTAGTAACAGATTTGCTTGCTTGATAGGTTTGTTTGATAACCACAAACTAGTGGGTAGCCATTTTTCTATACTATCAACATCAAAGGGATAATATTGTAAAATTAGCTCCTTATTTATAAAACATGAAGTAAAACAGATCTACAGTTCTTCCATGTCTAAAAACTATTATGGTAATGTCATGAAAGCTAAACACATTTTATGCAGTTTTTTTAGGATAATATTGAATGGGGGTAGTCAAAGTGTTATACTGTATCAATAATAATGTATTTACTAGAAAGGATAATATTGAACTTGAAGCATACCTACCTACCCTCACGGAATGGCCGGGAGGGTTCCAAAAATCGTATCGCCCACGCGGGACCCAGGAAGGGTGGGCAAGCCTCCCGCATTTAGTGGGGCCCCCTCACCCCCTCCCTCTGCCAGTGAAATACCGGCATTTGTGGCTCCTTGGGGAGGGGGTGGGGAGAATATGATGCAAATCACATAATTTAGTACCACCCTCTCCCCGATGATCCGTGAGTCACAGCAGTTACAGGAGTGGGGCGGGCTTAATGATGGCAAGCCCCGCCCCAGAAAAGCTGTTTCTCCCGGAGAAGAGACACTTAAAGTAGGCAAGTATGACTTGTAGTCAACTTAATAAAAATACAGTAGTATCATACTGACCAATGTCCTGGCTGCCACTGGTAAGTGGGCAGAATAATGTGATTGCATCATCATGGCTCCATCCAGCTTTACACAATGCTATTATTAAGTGGGGGCAAGGCCATGAAGGTGTGGTTCAGCATGAATTGCATCACTTGCCAAACAGCCCCCCCCCACACTTTTACCATGTAAATAGGTGGCTGCATGGGGAAGTACTTGCCCACTTTTCTAGGTAGCTAGGAGCACCACCATATTTTTGGGAGTCTCCTGGCCATTCATTGATAATAGGCAAGTATGAGTAGTATTCACATATATTAATTCTGTGCAGTCTACTTTATTTATATATTTCTGATGAAGTTAAGGGGCATACACACGGGGTGATTTCAGCCCCATTTCTACTCTGACCAGATCGCTTAGAAATGGAGCACTGATCGCTCCGTGTGTATGACCTGCAGCTATGGTGATGCCCGGTCCCGTGCATCAGGGAGGGTTAGTGCTTGCACTGGCTTTCTCTAGATTGTGGGGCTTTGTTCAAGCATGTCACTTAGCTAAATAGCTGTGTTGTGCTGTGTGTATGGGCCTTTACAGTTGCATGTAATTATTTTATATATTTAATTGGTAAACTGGAATATAGCAGAACTTAATTATTGAAACACATCTGGGCTTATGAAAAGTTCACAGTTTGCAAATATTTGGAATAAAATGCATTTCTATGTCATAACTGTTTTAATAATACATAGTAGTCCACAAAGTACAGTAATTTCCAAAGGGTTTGTTTTTATTTCCTGTTGTCTTTCCATTAATGTATAGGAAGATAGTGAGCACACGTTAGGAATTGTTTGAAAACATTGTGCTGATTGCTGTATGTGGTATGTGTTATGTAGCCTACAGCCCCTCTGGTTTAGTGATAAGATAAGGTCACAAGGGGTTAATATGATTGAAAAGGTCACAAAACTGGTATGGCCAGATTCTCTTGGAATCGCCATCACAGTCCTATTACTCTCACACTAGCTCAGACAGCCATGCAGAAAAGGAGTTTGCCAGTGCAGTTTAGGGCCCAGACCAGAGAAAGACAAGTAATTAATGGTAACATTTTGAGTCTAATGTCACAATATGTCTGTATTTCAGATCCCCAGCTCAAGGGCATAGTGACCAGGTTATATTGCAGGCAAGGTTACTACTTGCAAATGCACCCAGATGGAACTCTCGATGGAACCAAGGATGACAGCAGCAATTCTAGTGAGTACAAGTCATTATTAAGTAAACTTCCATAGCTTTATGTGAGAAAAACTGAATCTAACAGATTTCTTATATATTAGTAAACTGCATGTTAAACTATATAAACAAAATAATAATGTATATTGTTTTAGGATATGTTAGAATTATTCCTTAAGAAATTGTCAGATTTATTTACTAAGTGGCTGCTTTCAAATGCCAACACTTCCCTTTTTACAAATGCAAAATGTAAAAAGAAAAGGCCATACTTTAATAGCAAAACCTTGGTTAATATTCAAAAGCATTGCCCTTTTAACTTTTAGGCTTAGACCCAGTAGATGTGGCAGCTTTTGCAAGCCACCACAGTGAATAACCCCCTAACATATAACAATACCTAGAGTATTAATATCTAGCACCCAAACTACCGTGTGTATGATTCAGATTTAGATTTGTATAAGTACCAATGACTGTAAAGGGGCGTATTTGTCCTATATGTCGCTTAGACTTTTTGTATTTGTAGTTTTGCAACAAACGACCTTATACATTGGAGGAAGACTATTGTTTTATTTTATCAATTTTCTAATTTCACTTATCTTAGTTAAAGCATTTAGAACAAAGGAGGCATTTGGCCATTAGAAATACTTTAGTAAATGCCAAGTGGCCAAGATTTTCATAACTGATTGTTTTCCAGTAAAACAGAATACTGTACCTGCTGGGGTTCTGCATAACACCACGGAACAGTACATCCCTGCACACAAGGCAGGATGTTTAACAGTACGTTGGCCCCAGCTATAGAGTACAATCCATTCTGACACATGAGTATAATACAGTGTGACTTCTGTCCTGTGATAACAGAATGTTGAGCAGTGTATAACCCCTGGTTTGTGAGTCATGTATATATTGGTTCAGTTTAGAATCTGTGAATGCTTCTGCTTTGCTTCTAGTCCAGTCAGACATTGTAATGAAGTGTCATCTGAGACATTATCTGCTTTGCTTCTAGACCATCAATTTATAGAAAGCCCCATGGCTAAAACTGAAAGGAAGGACACTGTCTTCACACGTCTGGCCACATCTCCAATTAGCATTATTTGGTGTGAAGTATATCGGTATGCAGCCACACCAAGTCTAGTTCCAGCAGCAGTCTAGGGATTATATGACGTGTCTTGGAATGTTTTTATGCAGTGAACAGAAAGCCCAGGAGTGTATAGGTCTGTTTTAAAGTTGGGAGCTTTTGACTAAAGGCTCTTTTCCAATTGTGTTTGGAATAAGGATTCAGACGTAGGCTGCTGACAGAAACCATAACATTTCCTCCTTGTAGGTCTCTCTTCACTCTTCTGTTATTGAAGAGCTCTGGCTTTGATTTGCTTGGTCGCTATCCAGATCCATTTAAATCTGACACCACAATCTGTACATGCTAATGCAGCACATGGGCAGCACATGGGATCTGCAGGTTGTTTCATACTTGGTGTTGCGTCCTAATCAGCTAATTTAATGCATCTTCCAAACAATATGCCGCTTCTTTATTATACTTTTTGTTTTGTCTATGTGTGTGTTGATTTGCTATTTGCATTCCTGCCATTTGCCTTACTCACATAGACTTAATCTATGGTCCTTCTTCCTTGCAATGGATTTTTTCCCATCTTTATACTAAATAGTAAGAACATATAGTATGGCTCCATATACCTCTGACACTGCAGTATCTCATTCTCCTAATTGGACAACGGGTGTATATGCATTTTTGGGCTGTTTGGCATGACTTGATCATTTTCCCTTTTTTATAAACTAACAACATTACTGAGATTAAAATAAGGAGTAGAACAAATTACAGTCCACGTTGCAATGATTATGGGTAGTTAATTATACAGCATACAAGTCCCTTCGTAATGTAGTACTTTATATTTTGAACCATTTTCTATATGCATCTACAGCAAAGTAGCTAAATGATGTCTCAAATGTAAGGAAATAGATGCTTTTATATGATACATAGAAGACAAGTACATTCAGGACACTTGGCTTGCAGAAGTTTTTTTTATAGTAAAGCCCCTTTAATCAACTATGCTTTTGTTTTCTCCATTCACCCTGCAAATATATATATATATATATATATATATATATATATATATATATATATATGTAGATATAAGACGGCACTCGAAAGTATAAAATGTCATAGGTGGCGGTGCAGGGTCCATAAACAATTGATAACGACACTCACCCAGCCTCCAGGAAGGATAGGAAAGGACCAGCACTCACAGGTTTGGTGAAAAAAAGAAGTTTGTATTGGCGTTCTTCACAGCATGATAAGATTACAAGCAGGCTGACCCAACAGCCGTTTCCACTGGATACCTTAACCATCATCAGGGGTGCATGAAGGTAACACTGGACACATTTAAATAGCAAAAAAACGAGCGCCAAAACCGCCCAGTACAATTCAAATGGGGAGCTGTCAATCAGCACCTCACAACTGAGCATACAGCGCCTGTCAGATGACGCTGTCAGGGGAGTGTGCCTGCATGCGTCATGGGGGAATCCCTGTGACGTGTGCCTGTGTTAACCAAATAGCCTGTGTAATGAATCACCAATGCGTGTTGGTAACTGAGAAGTGCAAACTTAAAATGAAAAGAATTAAGTGACCCCGCAGAGTGTACAAGGTCCGGCATAATGAAGGGAAAGTGATTCTAGCGTGAGAGGGGCTGTGCGGGGATCGATGTGTTACATAGCCACATCGTGAAGCGGGGAAAGAGAACAGTTGCATATACATGTATAGTGACACCAAAACACCTAAAACAATAAGTCCGTCCAATGCGCTTGGACAGTGCGCGGCGGCACCTGTCAGCGCATGAAAGAACATCACATCAGTGGGTCCATACCATAACACACGGCGGTGTCTCCATTTCGGCATGTACAGCATATTGTGTGCACGGCGGCACGGGTAGGAAACATGTCAAAGGGTATAGCAGTAATAGCAGTCTTTGAACATTCAGTTCCTGGTGCGTTGGGAGAGACCGGGGCGACACTGAGCTGTGTCGACCTTGAAGTTATTCACAACATATTTGTAAACGTCCAGGAGACGGTGTAGGCACCACACCATTGCGTGCTGTCAGAAGCAGCTAGTCATTGTAGACAGTGTTATAATACAACGGGCGACACAATTGTGTGTCGATTAATATAGTCCGCAATAGAAAAAGGGGGTGGGCAAATCGCTGGATTAAGGTGAAGTAGCTATTCCTTCAACCCTGTATGTAAAGAATATGTACAAAACGTTGCGTATGGATGTAATTAAAAAATGGAAGAGGTTTGTGACAATGTAACCATTGCTGGCTCATGTCACTCACCCCCCAATCTAACTCAGATGTCAAGTGCCGCTAAGTGCAGGCTGGATGGAAAGCCATGTGTGAAAGACCCATCCTTTGGCATATTAAAAAGGACCGGGCTTATGAGTGTGTATGTGCAGAAAGAAAAATAAAAAATATAGATACAAATATAAATGATGGGGTTTTTTTGGTACAGTTCGGTACCGTTAGTGGCTTTAAAGAAAGCACCCCATTTTGAAATCTTCGTTGAGACCGTGCGGAGCAAGTGTGTTCAAACGGTATATCCATTTGAGTTCTCTCTGTAGCAGCAGTTTCTCTCGGTCACCCCCTCTTCGTAATGGGGGTATGTGGTCAATGATGTGACATTTCAATTGACCAATGTTGTGTTTTTTATCAAGAAAATGTCTTGCCACTGGCAGATTTTTTAGATCCAGGTTATCAACTGTGGGTGAGAGACTTTTTTTGATTGAAGATTTGTGTTGACTTAATCTTTCTTTGATGGTTCTGATTGTCTTTCCCACATAAATCAGTTGGCATGGACATAAGAGGGCATAGACTACAAACCTGCTATTGCAGTCGAGTTTGTGTCTAAGGGAGAATTTTTCTCCATTGGCTGGATTGCTGAATGATTCTCCTGTGACAAGGAATTGGCAGTTTGCGCAGCCTGCACATTTGTAGACACCATTTTTCCGTGTAAGCCAGTTGGTTGGTTTAATGATGTTAGCCGAAGGATCAGTTACCACCAGCATGTCCTTTAGATTGGGACCCCTTCTATAGGCAAATCTTGGTGGGGTATGGAGCACTGTTTGTAGAGATGGGTCACTAGCAAGCAGATGCCAGTGTTCCAGTATGGTCTTTTTCACAAATTTAGAGGCCACTGTGTATGTGCTACAGAAGTTTAATCTGTTAGCATTGTCAGGGTTTTTCACAGTTGTTGTGAGCAGATCATTTCTATCGAGCATAGAGACTCTATTCATTGCACTCCATGTCCCTGAGTGTGATCTACTTAAGAAACTTGACACTGAGCTTACCAAATACAGAGAGAACCTATTGAAGTTTAAGAAAACGAAATACAAGCAAGTTAAACTCGATTACAAGGAAAACAGAGTTTATACTTGGTATTCAAGAATAGAAAACCGACGGCCGCGTCAACAATACAGAAGAGGGACAGCGAGACGCCCCAACACCCAATTTACAGACATAGAAACCCACACCTCTGCCAGCGACTCTGACGCTCCATCCAGCTCTGGACAAGATACACAATACCTCAACAGGGCGGACAGACCAAGACGCCCCCCAAAAAACCTGCTGTACCCACCCGCAGGGGTGGGCGAAAAAGACAGACGTCGGGGCAACAAAAACCAACAGGGTCCGTGATCTTCAATCTGTCCAAAAATTTACTCTCCCCGGCTGAAATTACTCTTTTGAATAAAGGACTTTCCTTTGTGCCCACCCTTACCCAAGAGAGTTTTGGGTGGCAAGTTGACATGTACAAATTAGGAAGGCAACTTCGACTGAGGGACCACTTTCAAAGATTCCCCATGCCTCCCAACAGAGGCGGGATGGATACTGGTGCCAGCACTCTGAAGAAGCGGAGTACATTTGACCCGCCAACCCTTAATGCCTCAATCAACACCTTTTTACGCGTCCTCAAGAGAGATACCAGTCCATACATGGACAAACAGAAAATTTCATATCATAATATCAGCAAATTGGAGAAAGCAGCAATCAAAACCCTACAAGAAGATAAAGAACTCATTATTAGGGCAGCTGATAAAGGTGGGGGCATTGTATTAATGGATTACTCTTACTATGTCAAGGAAGCACATAATCAACTTTCAGATTCCAAGTGCTATTTGTCCTTGGATCGTGACCCCACTTGGGGATTCAAGAAAGAGATCGATAGCATTATTCAGTTGGGCCTAACTAACCTCTATATCAGCAAGGAGACCGCCGAATTTCTTACTCAAACACATCCAGTAATACCCATCTTGTATACCCTTCCAAAGGTCCACAAAACTCTGATTGACCCCCCGGGCCGCCCTATCATCTCGGCTAGGGGGTCTCTATGTCAACCTTTATCTCAGCTTGTGGACTTTCACTTACAGCCCGTGGTACAGCATACAGCAAGCTTTATACAAGACACTTCAGACTTCCTGCGCAAACTTAACAATGTTAAGGACCTACCTCAAGACACATTACTGGTGACACTGGACGTCTCCAGTCTCTACACCAGCATTCCCCATGACCAAGGAATACAAGCCAGTAGAGATATGATCTCCAACAACATTCATTACCAAGGACCACCGGTGGAATATCTTTCCCTCTTAATGAATATAATTTTGAATAAAAATTATTTTCTATTCCAGAACAGATTTTATTTACAACGCCAGGGGACGGCGATGGGGTCTAACATGGCCCCATCGTACGCAAATCTATTCATGGCGACATTTGAAAAAACGCACATCAGCGGTAATCAACTGTTCAATCAACACATCAAACTGTACGTGAGATATATTGATGACCTGTTTTTCTTATGGACCGGTGGTGAGAACGAGCTAATACGCTTCATCGATTACCTGAACACAATCCCGGGTACCATAAGATTCACAAGCAACTTCAGTCATCAGAGCATCAGTTTTTTGGATGTCACAATTACCCTACACAATAGGGCTTTGTCAACAACAATCTTTTCAAAAACTACCGATAAAAACTCACTACTACATGCGGACAGTTTTCACCCGCATGCATTGAAGAAGGGTTTACCCTACTCGCAACTGCTAAGGGTTTGTAGAGTGAACTCTGACCCCACTACTCTTAAAGATGCCCTTGGTGTCATGTGTGTTCGCTTCCTTGAGAGGGGCTACAATAAACATGATATAGAAGATGCAATGAATAGAGTCTCTATGCTCGATAGAAATGATCTGCTCACAACATCTGTGAAAAACCCTGACAATGCTAACAGATTAAACTTCTGTAGCACATACACAGTGGCCTCTAAATTTGTGAAAAAGACCATACTGGAACACTGGCATCTGCTTGCTAGTGACCCATCTCTACAAACAGTGCTCCATACCCCACCAAGATTTGCCTATAGAAGGGGTCCCAATCTAAAGGACATGCTGGTGGTAACTGATCCTTCGGCTAACATCATTAAACCAACCAACTGGCTTACACGGAAAAATGGTGTCTACAAATGTGCAGGCTGCGCAAACTGCCAATTCCTTGTCACAGGAGAATCATTCAGCAATCCAGCCAATGGAGAAAAATTCTCCCTTAGACACAAACTCGACTGCAATAGCAGGTTTGTAGTCTATGCCCTCTTATGTCCATGCCAACTGATTTATGTGGGAAAGACAATCAGAACCATCAAAGAAAGATTAAGTCAACACAAATCATCAATCAAAAAAAGTCTCTCACCCACAGTTGATAACCTGGATCTAAAAAATCTGCCAGTGGCAAGACATTTTCTTGATAAAAAACACAACATTGGTCAATTGAAATGTCACATCATTGACCACATACCCCCATTACGAAGAGGGGGTGACCGAGAGAAACTGCTGCTACAGAGAGAACTCAAATGGATATACCGTTTGAACACACTTGCTCCGCACGGTCTCAACGAAGATTTCAAAATGGGGTGCTTTCTTTAAAGCCACTAACGGTACCGAACTGTACCAAAAAAACCCCATCATTTATATTTGTATCTATATTTTTTATTTTTCTTTCTGCACATACACACTCATAAGCCCGGTCCTTTTTAATATGCCAAAGGATGGGTCTTTCACACATGGCTTTCCATCCAGCCTGCACTTAGCGGCACTTGACATCTGAGTTAGATTGGGGGGTGAGTGACATGAGCCAGCAATGGTTACATTGTCACAAACCTCTTCCATTTTTTAATTACATCCATACGCAACGTTTTGTACATATTCTTTACATACAGGGTTGAAGGAATAGCTACTTCACCTTAATCCAGCGATTTGCCCACCCCCTTTTTCTATTGCGGACTATATTAATCGACACACAATTGTGTCGCCAGTTGTATTATAACACTGTCTACAATGACTAGCTGCTTCTGACAGCACGCAATGGTGTGGTGCCTACACCGTCTCCTGGACGTTTACAAATATGTTGTGAATAACTTCAAGGTCGACACAGCTCAGTGTCGCCCCGGTCTCTCCCAACGCACCAGGAACTGAATGTTCAAAGACTGCTATTACTGCTATACCCTTTGACATGTTTCCTACCCGTGCCGCCGTGCACACAATATGCTGTACATGCCGAAATGGAGACACCGCCGTGTGTTATGGTATGGACCCACTGATGTGATGTTCTTTCATGCGCTGACAGGTGCCGCCGCGCACTGTCCAAGCGCATTGGACGGACTTATTGTTTTAGGTGTTTTGGTGTCACTATACATGTATATGCAACTGTTCTCTTTCCCCGCTTCACGATGTGGCTATGTAACACATCGATCCCCGCACAGCCCCTCTCACGCTAGAATCACTTTCCCTTCATTATGCCGGACCTTGTACACTCTGCGGGGTCACTTAATTCTTTTCATTTTAAGTTTGCACTTCTCAGTTACCAACACGCATTGGTGATTCATTACACAGGCTATTTGGTTAACACAGGCACACGTCACAGGGATTCCCCCATGACGCATGCAGGCACACTCCCCTGACAGCGTCATCTGACAGGCGCTGTATGCTCAGTTGTGAGGTGCTGATTGACAGCTCCCCATTTGAATTGTACTGGGCGGTTTTGGCGCTCGTTTTTTTGCTATTTAAATGTGTCCAGTGTTACCTTCATGCACCCCTGATGAAGACTGGTTAAGGTATCCAGTGGAAACGGCTGTTGGGTCAGCCTGCTTGTAATCTTATCATGCTGTGAAGAACGCCAATACAAACTTCTTTTTTTCACCAAACCTGTGAGTGCTGGTCCTTTCCTATCCTTCCTGGAGGCTGGGTGAGTGTCGTTATATATATATATATATATATATATATATATATATATATATATATATATATATATATTTCGCTTTTCATAGAAAGATCTATATTGAAGGGCAATGTTAAACATGCTGTTTTTTTACTTTAAATAGCCAAGTGAAATCTTATGCTTCATATCTCACACTGGGCCTTATTTTGGTTCACTCTTTCTGACAAAATCCTTCTTAGATAGACAAAACCATGTGCACTGCAGGGGGGGGGGGCAGATGTAAAATGTGCAGAGAGAATTAGATTTGGGTGAGTTATTTTGTTTCTGTGAAGGGAAAATACTGGCTGCTTTATTTTTACACTGCAATATAGATCTCACTTTGAAGTAAAACCCCACCCAAATCTAATTATATCTGCACAAGTTACATCTGCCCCACCTGCAGTGCACATGGTTTTGCCCATCTAAGAAGGATTTTGTCAGAAAGAGTGAACTAAAATAAGGCCCACTGTAATCATGCATCTATTAACACATGCAGCAACACAGACAGTTTATTATTGTCTGTACAACATACAAGCATTTTCTTCATAGTCTTTAGTTACGCAAACTCCTGTGTCAAGGAAAGTGTCTATATACAGTACATGGTATGGGATGCAGTTAACACATCCAAGTGGACAAGATGCCGGCAGCTAGAATGCCTACTGCCGTCATCCCAAAGTATATGGAGCAGGTAAGCACTGCTGAAGGGGGGAATAGGGGGGGGGGGCAGGGTTACATTTAGGTACTAGCAGGGAACGTAGGCTTAGGCTGCCGGGGCAGAGGAAGGTTAGGTGTAGGCTGTGGGTTAAGGGTTAAGATTAAACACTTAGAATGGTGAGGTTATGGTCAGACTGCTGGGCTGGAGGGTTAGGTTTGGGATGCAGGGTAGGAAGGTTAGGCACTAGCAGGGATAGTTAGGTTGTAGGGGGGATAGAGTAAGCTGGGAGGGAGGGTTAGGGGCAGGGGGAAGGTAAATACACTTACTGGACCCCTGTTGAGATTCTAACATTAATATTCTTCCCAGCATCCCAGCCACCTGCCATCCAGATATATTCCCATGGCATATCTATTACTTTAATTAATGTGTGCTTGTATTTCATTACATGAAGTGCCATCTAACTTAAAGGAATCTAGTACAACACCTCAGTAATATAATGACATGTATGTACAGTAGATAACACATAAAGACTAACTACCACTTCTAGTTTGATCTGGGCACTACAAACAGGGACCCATCTTATGCTGGCCACACATCAGACCAACTTTCTTCCAACCAACCAACTAGTTGGTTAGTTGGACTGAAAATCTGGTACTGTATGGGGGCAAATGCCAATAAGCAATTTGCTCACAAACTCAGGAGAATGGGCAAAAACATTCAGTGAAATTGTTTAAATCAAATAGGTACAACTACAGTACATTGTCTGAGTGACAGTTGTTGTCCATTTTCCGATTTGAGAAACAAATGACTTAATTACAAATTACATTTGCTCCTATCCAGTACCAGGTTTTTATTACATCCAACCAACTAGTTGGATGGTTGGAGGAAAGTTGGTCTGATGTGTGGCCAGCATTAGTTAAGCGTGCCATAAAAAAGGGTGCATGGCATTGCCCACAGGACACTTTAGTATACATCTATCTTATATACATATTATTTTTACTCATAGATATTAAATCGTAGTATTTGGGAAACATTTGTTCTTTTATACTAGCAAAATTTCTTTAAAACAAAACATATTTCCCATATATTGAAGCTTCGCATCACATTTCAACTTTTCTGTCACGTAATAACTTTTTACTGCACTGAGAAATAGTAGTTGTCTGTGCTGTGAATCTCTGATTAATGAAGGCATGCTTCGTGTATTTACCTAACAAAGTACTGTACTGTAGATTACGTTTAAAAAATTCTGTCTTTTTTCACAGCGTTATTCAACCTCATACCAGTGGGTCTTCGCGTTGTTGCAATCCAGGGTGTAAAAACGGGGTTATACATTGCAATGAACGGAGAAGGATACCTGTATACATCAGTGAGTACTGTACTTCGTTTATTGGTTTCTTAAAATGGGAAATGTGAACAAATGATACAGATGTATTGTTAACGGCTTACAATCTCTTATTAAAACAATAAATGTCACTGCAGCAATTGTAAAGAAATAACTATTGCATAATATGAAAATGTCAAATATGTGGCATAATGATACACTCAAGTAATATACAACATGTTACAGTAGTTGTGCAAATTATTATTTTCTGAAACACCAATTTTAAATATGAATTATTCATGAAACAACACAAATAACATAACTAGTTTAGGACAGATTTACTGTGTTGATGTAATACAAAGATGATGGGGCACCAATTCCCCCCTGTTAAAATGATTTAGTGCTTTGATAATTATACAGTATTTCAGTCCAGTACATATCCGCTAGAAAAAACTATTACTATATTCATGGAAACAACAAAATATATTAATTCCATAAGACATTGGCAAGAGTTGAACACTTTTAAAGCATCAACTCTTCATTTCTTTCCTAGTCCCGGAACCTAATATTTTACTGATTCATAGGCCATATTCAGTGCGGCTGGCGAGGGGGTTAAACGGCAGGATCACAGAAAACAAGTGATCCTCGCTGTTTAACCCCCACAACGGCCGCTCACCATATTCAACTTTCCGGGGGAATCCTCGCTGTCGCAGGAGGGCGAGGATTCCCCCAAACAGCGACTAATGCAGGGAGCCCGCTGCATTTAGCTGTGGGTTTCGCTGTTTCTGCGGCCGCATACACCGATTCCCTCTCACTCCAAAACAGAGCGAGTGGGAATCGGCGTATGCAGGGGTTCAGTTGAATACTGACCGGGCGAGCTGTGACAGCGAGCAGGCAGCACTGGGATTATTTAATCTGTGCCGATACTTCTGCCAGTGGAAATATCGGCACTCACCTATTCAATGCTGTCGTTTTCGTCACCATTGAAGGCTTTCATATTCGACAACTTAAAAAATTGTCAGATCTGGGGGGCAGCGTGCATCTCGCCTGGTAGCCTGTCAGCAGTGGCCACTGTATCAGCGCTGATACTGTAGCTGTGGTTGCTGCTACAGAGTGCTGACAGATGCTGGAGGGAGCTGGGGAAGAGCTGACAGCTGCTGGAGGGAGCCGGGGAAGAGCTGACTGCTGCCAGAGGGAGCCAGGAAGAGCTTACAGCCGCTGGAGGCAGCCGGGGGAGAGTGCTGACAGCCCTGTATGGAGCAGGGGGAGATTGGTCAGCAGGGCTCCCTTTACTGACATCAGCACACTGCCTGTCTCTCTCTCTCGACATCCGCTAACATCCGTTGGCTGTTTTCCCCTTTCTTCCCCAGCTCCCTCCAGCGGCTGTCAGTACTGTGCATCAGCCGACACAGCTACAGTATCAGCGATGATACAGCAGCAGCTGCAGATGGCTTCCTGGCGAGATGACCACCCCCCCCCCCCCCTCCCTGATCAGCCATTTTTTATAGTCGAAGCAGAATTGTCCATAACGGATGCTAAATTGACGAAATTAGTGTCCATTTCCGACAAAAAATATGGGGATTGGCGAGTAATTTGAAATAGGCAAATGCAAATTCGACCTATTAATGTCAAAAACGGACAATGTTTCTGCCTGTCGGAAATATCGACCAACAATGAATACCCCCCAACATCTGTAAAAGTGATACATGTAAATGCGATGTATATATACAGTATAAGATTATACTTAAACACTGGGGCTGAGCAAGAAAAACAGTGCTTATATACCTTTAATAGTGGACAATTCATATAGCAACTTGGATGCAAGATGCCATCTAGAATGGCATATGTCAGTCACGGTATTGCTAGTATTTTATTACCCGCCTATAGTGGTGCATAGGAAAACGAGCAGCACATCGCCTCTAATTGAATCTGCCCCGTAGACACATGGTATAAAGTTACACTTTATCGCTAGATATCTCATTATGGTACTCTAGCTGTACTTCAGTTGGACTTTGCAAAATGTTATGTACTGTATTGCCAAATCACTTATAAGGCATTGTTTTTGAGTCTTGTAACACTAGTGTCTGGGTCTTAAAAAAACGTATTATTCAGGAATAAAGTAACAAACATAACCAATTATAAAATAGACTGTCTATGTGCTACCTTATCTTGTGATCACACCATATAATTCTCTTACCTTGAAATTCCTTACATTTTATCTTTAAACTCTCTTGTTCTTTAAAGTATGTGGCAATGGCACTCAAGTATTATAGAGCATAAGTCATTGTTGGGTAAAATTAGTAGCAGAACTATCGTCAATATAGGGAATACAACCCTTACCGGTGGGCAAGGAGGGGAGTGAGGGATGCCTCTACAGGCCCCTATTCTGTCCTTATGAACTTGCACTGTGTCTAAAAGCAGAGGTTCCTACCTGTGTGTAGGAGGGGTCTGCCACTGGCCATGCTGACTGGAAAGGAGTGCTCCTGCTGATGGCTGGGTCCAGACACCTGCACAATGGACCTGATGGGGCCGAAACACAAGCAGAGTTCTGACTGCATCTGCGAAACCCCAGGTTTTGCAACGTCTGTACCCCATAGAATCTGGATAGGGCAGACAATTTTTTGAGGGGGAGTTACCTACCCCTAAATATAATTCTGGATTATATAGTAGTATAAGATAAGAGATCCCTTATTTGGTGTGGATCTAGAAAAAATACAATGATTATAAAATTAAAATATGACTTTATATTAAGTGATTCTGTGATTCTTTATTAGTTTGCACATACATATATGATAGGCTTACGGTTAGACTCCATAATTATTGCATTCAATTTGGAATCGCCATTAGGGTTTGAAGTATTTGATGTCCTTCCAGATACTTAAAATCATATAAAATCACCTGATTATTAGTTAAAGATATCCTTTATCATTTGTTAATAAATCAATCAATATAAACGTGAATAACCATATAAAAAAATGTACCAATCAATGATAAACTGATGCCAATCCAGATGTATGGCTTTAAAACAAAAAAGCCTATTCAAAGATAAACATATATATATATACGTCATTATTTTGGGGATTTCAACAATAAAAACAAACATGTCATAGTCAAATGATAATGGGCAATTAGGCTATATTACCTTAAGTGCTGGTAATCTGAATGCTAAGCTATGGGCCTTCTCCCTATTTATAGGGTGTAGACCTATGGCTTCATATCCTCTTATCGAATGTATTAAACTTTTTTTAGCATAAATAACAGATGACATACTTTAAAATTAAAAAGTATTTGAAGTCCCTTAGAAGTCTGTGGGGGAGTCCGAAGGGGGAAATAGCGGCAGGTCCCTATTCAATGCTGTCTTTACTGACAGCATTGAAGAGAGATCACGGCAGAACGAGCCTAACTTCAGAAGCTGTATATAGGTTGAAAAAGGGTTACACTTCGTTTAACCTGTTGGGTAAATACGTGAAGAAGCAGTGTCTCTAGTAGTCAAATAGCCGTGGGTAATTGAGCTAGTTTACACAATTTAAAGGAGACTGGGGGACTTCATGAGGAGTTCCCAATGTTCTCCTAGTAGAAGTGGGTTTCTTAAAATATAGCTTTTAATAATGTATTACTAAAAAGATTACTAGACAAACATGTAACTTAAACTGGACACACATACATAAATAACATAAAAAAGGAAAAAGGAAAGAGCGGTGCACGATACGGTATTGGACAATTTCCGTCGTGAGATAATTTGTGGTTGCCACGGAGGGCAGATGCGTACACCGTTTGTCAATCCTTATACAAATATTAATATCACGTCAAATAGTGAAGTTGCGCCAAATACAGATCTAGGATACCAGTCTACTCAATAATCTAAGGGTGCTTCTTTTAACGTTCACCCAGTGTCTGGTATCCGCTATAGTCTTCTTGTGTCCCACTGGTACAGCCCGTAGGTCAAATTCTAGTGGATCTCAGCCTAGGATAGCCAGCCGATTCTGGGCTATTCCTGATATCTGAGAGGTAGGGTTCCAGAAAAGGAAGATAGATGCAAGAATAAGTGGGTGATCTGAAGATTCCTATGGGGGTGGTGTGAGGTATTCCCAAACCAACTTTATATACCTTCAACAGACAGGCAGTGGGATCTGGTCAGTCCGCAGAAGGTCCCCCTTCCTGACTGGCAGGTCCCTCGAATCCTGTGGTCAGCTACCACCAATGTAAATCGTGTGGGCTTTATAGGTATTGTGGGGGAGCACCTCCCCTCAAGGTCTCGAAAAAATAGTGATTGGCTCTGTACGGGCCCTTGCGTGACAAGCGGCTGCTGCCCAGCTTTATATACCTTATGACCAGAGTGGAATTAGTACATGTTGTTATCCGAGGAGGTCTCCCTTCCTCAGAAAATGTTTTCAACACAACTGGCAGGCTGCCACCAGTTTGTATTAGGTGGGCCCTTTAGGGTATTGCGGGTGAGCGGGCCTGTGTGCACAGCAGGGGGGTTCCTAGATAGGGAGCCAATAAATAGGAGTGCTGCTGTCCATTTCCTCCCCGCGTCTCCCTGTTGAAAAGAAATTTTTCAGTGCATGGAGATACTAGGGGATAGAGACTGGGTGAGCGACCCTGAAAAAATAGAAGAAAGAAAGTGCTGGTGTGGTACGCTGCTGTCCTCCACTTGTGGCTGGCCACAGAGGTGGGGGATGAGCGGTACCTACGGTTTAGACTCCAGCCGAGACAGAGAAGAGTAAGTGGATGAGATATTGGAAAATGAGTTATAGATATGTTTGTAGAATAACTCTATAATATAAGAGAACCGCTAGCTCTATGGATACTTGAGTAGCTGGCTGATGTCTACAAGGAGTAGTTTTGAATCTGGTTATAAATCGAGACACATGTCTTGCATGCCTCAGTATACACTATACCCAGACTGTCCCAATATTGTTATGAGCAGTATGCGTATTGGGTACAAACTATGCGGCTGCAGTTATTTGTTGGGAATCACAGAGAAAAAAGCGTTTAATTGCGCTACCTAATGGTTATTACTGTATACAATTTACAACAGAGTAGTGCAGTTACAGTATGATATAGGCTCATAGGTACAACCTGTATAACTTTTTGTCGATCAAAGAAGGACAAATACAAGCTCATAAATGCAGACTTAGTTAGCTGCTGTTATATAAGCTATACAGTGTTTATAGGTATTATTGTCATTGTGAAGCATGAGTAACACAAATAGTCTGCAGAGTTTAGAGAAAATTCTCTGATGAAGTTTGCACTTCTGAGATACTCTGTACCCAGACAGTCCAAATACTGTTCTGGGCAATACAATTATAGGTATCTATTTAAGCGACTGCAGTTATTTGTTGGAGATCACAGAAAACAGTGTGTTTCTAAAGCGTTTTTGATGCGCTACATATAGGTTACTGCTGGATATAATTTTATAGCAATTTATAACAAGTGGTATAGTCACAGTAAGACATAGGCTCTTGGGTACAGCGTTTATAGCTGTTTGTTAGTCAAAAAGAAAAACAGCATAAGAGCTCATATATGTAGATTAATTGACTACTAGTATGTATGCAATACAATGTCTCCAAATACTGTTAGCTTTGTGGGGCAAACTCTCATAAATAGAGAGGGTAGCCGGGTGTCTGGCTAATAAGCTAAATAGCTGCTGTTGTCTGAGCGGAACAATATTACGGGTGATGCCCTGATGGTGGGATAAGCGGTTGCCTGAAAATTCACAAAGCCGCTACCCCTTAGTAGGGATCAGTTTGAATACAAAATACCTCAGAGCGCGCTGGTGCGCTCGTTGTGCCCGGAGGACCAGGGCGGCTGCTGGCTACAGATTGCGGGGAATACGTCTGTGGGAGCGTTGCTCCTCTGTTGCCTAGTGCCGGATATGCAGCGGCTCAAAGCGCGCTGATGCGCCCGCTGTGCTGGGAGAATCCGGGCGGCTGCTGGCTATCGCTGCGGGGATCGTATCTGTAATGGCGACACTCCACTTCCACCAACGATCGTTTCACCTCCTGCTGAGGCTTCTTCAGGGTGAGTGGGTGTGTGTGCAGGTAAGCCACATGCTATAAAATTATATCCAGCAGTAACCTATATGTAGCGCATCAAAAACGCTTTAGAAACACACTGTTTTCTGTGATCTCCAACAAATAACTGCAGTCGCTTAAATAGATACCTATAATTGTATTGCCCAGAACAGTATTTGGACTGTCTGGGTACAGAGTATCTCAGAAGTGCAAACTTCATCAGAGAATTTTCTCTAAACTCTGCAGACTATTTGTGTTACTCATGCTTCACAATGACAATAATACCTATAAACACTGTATAGCTTATATAACAGCAGCTAACTAAGTCTGCATTTATGAGCTTGTATTTGTCCTTCTTTGATCGACAAAAAGTTATACAGGTTGTACCTATGAGCCTATATCATACTGTAACTGCACTACTCTGTTGTAAATTGTATACAGTAATAACCATTAGGTAGCGCAATTAAACGCTTTTTTCTCTGTGATTCCCAACAAATAACTGCAGCCGCATAGTTTGTACCCAATACGCATACTGCTCATAACAATATTGGGACAGTCTGGGTATAGTGTATACTGAGGCATGCAAGACATGTGTCTCGATTTATAACCAGATTCAAAACTACTCCTTGTAGACATCAGCCAGCTACTTAAGTATCCATAGAGCTAGCGGTTCTCTTATATTATAGAGTTATTCTACAAACATATCTATAACTCATTTTCCAATATCTCATCCACTTACTCTTCTCTGTCTCGGCTGGAGTCTAAACCGTAGGTACCGCTCATCCCCCACCTCTGTGGCCAGCCACAAGTGGAGGACAGCAGCGTACCACACCAGCACTTTCTTTCTTCTATTTTTTCAGGGTCGCTCACCCAGTCTCTATCCCCTAGTATCTCCATGCACTGAAAAATTTCTTTTCAACAGGGAGACGCGGGGAGGAATTGGACAGCAGCACCCCTATTTATTGGCTCCCTATCTAGGAACCCCCCTGCTGTGCACACAGGCCCGCTCACCCGCAATACCCTAAAGGGCCCACCTAATACAAACTGGTGGCAGCCTGCCAGTTGTGTTGAAAACATTTTCTGAGGAAGGGAGACCTCCTCGGATAACAACATGTACTAATTCCACTCTGGTCATAAGGTATATAAAGCTGGGCAGCAGCCGCTTGTCACGCAAGGGCCCGTACAGAGCCAATCACTATTTTTTCGAGACCTTGAGGGGAGGTGCTCCCCCACAATACCTATAAAGCCCACACGATTTACATTGGTGGTAGCTGACCACAGGATTCGAGGGACCTGCCAGTCAGGAAGGGGGACCTTCTGCGGACTGACCAGATCCCACTGCCTGTCTGTTGAAGGTATATAAAGTTGGTTTGGGAATACCTCACACCACCCCCATAGGAATCTTCAGATCACCCACTTATTCTTGCATCTATCTTCCTTTTCTGGAACCCTACCTCTCAGATATCAGGAATAGCCCAGAATCGGCTGGCTATCCTAGGCTGAGATCCACTAGAATTTGACCTACCAGTGGGACACAAGAAGACTATAGCGGATACCAGACACTGGGTGAACGTTAAAAGAAGCACCCTTAGATTATTGAGTAGACTGGTATCCTAGATCTGTATTTGGCGCAACTTCACTATTTGACGTGATATTAATATTTGTATAAGGATTGACAAACGGTGTACGCATCTGCCCTCCGTGGCAACCACAAATTATCTCACGACGGAAATTGTCCAATACCGTATCGTGCACCGCTCTTTCCTTTTTCCTTTTTCCTTTTTAATGTTATTTATGTATGTGTGTCCAGTTTAAGTTACATGTTTGTCTAGTAATCTTTTTAGTAATACATTATTAAAAGCTATATTTTAAGAAACCCACTTCTACTAGGAGAACATGGGGAACTCCTCATGAAGTCCCCCAGTCTCCTTTACATTGTGTAAACTAGCTCAATTACCCACGGCTATTTGACTACTAGAGACACTGCTTCTTCACGTATTTACCCAACAGGTTAAACGAAGTGTAACCCTTTTTCAACCTATATACATCTTTACTTTTCTGACCAATCCAGATACGCAGGGATTTTCCTGCGTTATCGATAACTAAAGAGTGCCCCAAAAAACAAAGAGTCTTTTTCTCTTTCTTTTGACTAACCATAACCACTCTCTTGGGTGCACCTCCACATTTTTAAATCAATAGGAAATTTTGTCTCCAACTACATATCTTCTATTGTGGAACATTCATCTACCTAAAGGTCAAGGTATGTACCTAGACACTAAACCTCATTGCAAATTCTAACCTGTGCACCGGTCGCCATTCCCACTTCCCTTTCTCCCTTTTAAAAAGTAACTTCAGAAGCTGTCGGTCCATTCTGTCGATAATTGCCGCGGATTGTCGCGATCCCGGCCGCAGATCGACAATCCGCGACCGTATACGCGGACACGCCCACTTTTTGCCGATCGGCAGGTGGGACATTGAATCCCACCTGCCAATCTGCTGTCGGGCAAAATGTAACCAGGCCTGGATCATGGCTGTCGGGAGGGATCGACAGCTGTGATCCAGCATTGAATACCCGCCCTGTGACTTTTCCTCTTTAATATTGCCATGCAATATTATTTCATTACTTCTTATGGTTATTACACAGCACAATTTATAATGTTATTCTAAACTGCGGTAAGCAAAATAGTGTATAACAATACAAAACACACCTTCACAGGATGGAAGCCTATGTGTATATGATAACATGGATGGATCGCTTTTATTCGCCTTGTCTATAGATGTAGTTTTAAGCACATCTGTTTACATTGTGAATTGCCTCGGATTTCACATAGATTTATCATGTTACTTTTGGGGAGAAACAACCTGCAAAAATTGATCATGTAACAATTTTATATGCCCCCAAGTAAAGTGTGTCCTTGATAGATATGACAGGCTTCCACAAGCCCAGGGAAAGTGATGATCACTGTCAACAGAAAAATGAAAATGTGCTATATACTTTAGTGTCTCTCTGAGACTTTTAAACAAGATGATGTGGATGACTTATGGTTGATGTCACAGGCAAGCGATATTGAGCTGCACAAAGACAGGTAAGTGATTTGGAAAAAAGAAAAAGGGCTTTAAAGATAAATATTTTTCCTATAACATACTCACTGCGGCAGTTCTCAATCAGAAGAGGCAGTGGCGTAACTATAGCACCGCAGCCCCCGCCACCGCTGGGGGGCGCTGTGCATATGGGGGCGCCGGGGGCTGCTATAGTTACACCTCCCCCCAATCCCCCCGCAGGCTTACCTATTTCGCTGGTCCCGGCGGCTCCGTTCTTCTGCTGAGGACCACCACAAAATGGCCGCCCCCATATAGCAGACAGTTCTCTGAAACTGTCTGCTGTATGGGGGCGGCCATTTTGTGGTGGTCCTCAGCAGAAGAACAGAGCCGCTGGGACCAGCGTGAAAGGTAAGGCTGCGGGGGATTGGGGGGTTTGAATGGGCGGCGGGGGGCGCCCCCCCTAACGGCGGGGCGCACCCAAAACGTAGCTACGCCGCTGAGAAGAGGCCATACTCACAATGGGCCGAATGGATATACAGTTACAGTCTACTACATCATAGGCCCATTGTCACAAGTAGTACAATTCTATTTCTAGTTTTCTCACAAAATAATATTTATTTTCTATTCTGATGTATTTATGGAGACATTTGGGCTGATTGTGTTGGGGGTGTACACACCCAAGTGGCTATGGCCACACCACACAGCACTGGTCTTCTACATCTGTTCATCAAGTTCATAAGTACATTAGAAAACAGCTGCAGAGTATAAGCAACTGTACATACCTGAATATGTTGGAAACAACAGTGATTGTTAGGCCCATAAGTGCCTCTTACCTACAGTCTCGTTGCCAGCGGTTCCGTGCTTGTTGCCAGGGGATTACATGCTTGTTTCCAAGGGAGATTACATGCTCATTGCCATAGGGGGTTCCATAGATGTTGCTACGGGTTCCATGCTCATTGCCAGGGGGGGGGGGGGTTGGTGGAATACATGCTTGCTGCCATAGGGGTTTAATGCTCATTGCCAGGGGGGAATACATGCTTGCTGTCATAGGGGGTTAAATGCTCATTGCCAGGGGGGAATACATGCTTGCTGCCATAGGGGGTTAAATGCTCATTGCCAGGGGGGAATACATGCTTGCTGCCATAGGGGTTAAATGCTCATTGCACAGGGGGAGATCAGTTGCAGGGGGGATCAGCGCCACCTATAAGAGACTTCCAAAGATATATATAAATGTATAACATAACAACCCAGCAGTAATAATAAAAGAAACATCATGTATCAGTATAAAATAAATGTTATAATTAGAACCTGGATATGAGGTTAAAGTGTTAGCACTGCAGGCTTATAATAACTATACGCTAAGTATGTTCCCAGCTGGTTTTGTTTGGAATATATACAGTGTGTGTGCGTGTATATATATATATATATATATATATATATATATATATATATATATAGGAGATGGGGCGGCACTCCAAATAAAGCACAAGTCCCAGCAGGGAAAGAGTTAAGTCCGGCGGTGCCCTCCGTAGCTTGACTCCGGTGAAGAAGCAAGCAGATAAAGCGTGGGGGGTGCGGTGGCACTCGCGATTTAAGGAATAAACACACAACAAGGCAGGAGTATCCTCCTGCCTTGTTGTGTGTTTATTCCTTAAACCGCGAGTGCCACCGCACCCCCCCACGCTATATATATATATATATATATATATATATATATATATATATATATATATGATTTGGCTTCAGCAAACAGTTTTAGAATTATGAACATTCAATAATGACTACCATCATATAAACACCATTTTACTGTAGATATAGAATTTATAAATATCAAATGTTAAACTCTTAAAATAAAACCATTAAAAACTGAAAATGTTGTATATAGTGGAATTCAGTAAGTAAAACCTAAATGCATAGGATTAGTTACCTGAATGGTGGTGTTCCACTCCATCTGGCTTGCCCCACTGCATCTTGTCTGTCACGGGGAAGCTGTCAAGCATTCTGAACATTTTAAATGCTGCGTTACTCATATAATAATTTGGGAACTTTTTTGTTCATATTTAACTGGAGTCATTTGGTTATTACTCTGCAGTGCAGCACACATTTATAAACCCTCTACAGAGACAAAAGTGATTACAGTTGCATTGGTGGCATGTCAAATACAATTACTTCCACACGCAAAATGGTTGAACAAGATTCGCTTAGAAATTCAAATATAACAGAAGCTCAGGCTTCTGTTCGCTGTTTCATTTTACAACCAACAAAAGCTGATTTTTGTTTTCCTGATGCCAGGATTGCCCTCTATTATGTTATTTCAGGAATTAGCGGAAATGTCACTGCCTGTTATCTGTATATGAGTTCTGATATCTGCTCTCTCCAGTAACGCTCAGACGGGAAAAGCTTTGGCACCGAGGGGTCTCTCTTGACATTTAAAATGCGTCACAGTGCTGATTGCTACGTTTTCTATAAGCTCTCATAATTGACTTGTCTAGAAATGGCAACTTCCAGCCACAGGGAAGAACACAGGACTATAGATAACAGTATGCAGGAGCAGAAGGCGATGATGGTAATCATTATTATTCAGGCAGCTTTCAAATATACTTCACAATCAAAGTCAAATGAAAAACAAACTTACATTGTCACATAACTACACTGCAAATAAGGAAGTGACTTGTCAATAGTGCTGTCCGCTGCTTTGCACAATTAACGGGGGACAAAGCTTTCACTAGTTGGAAAGGATGGAACATTGCATCATTTGTACAATGAAAATTGAGTGATGTTGGTGATCACAGTATAAGTATATTTATCTATTGGTATCATGAATCCAGTAGCGCTTAATAATACATAGACAAACAAATAATACAATATTAAATTGTATTACAAAATAAAATATTAGACACAAAACCTCCCGGGTGTTAATTAAACAAATTGTTACAAACTGGACCTAACATAGAAATCTAAAGAGCAAACACCTTCCTTTTATATCAGTTTGGATGTATTGGTCGGTAAGTATGCTCCTGCTGTATCTAAATGTCAGGAATAAATCTTAATAGACATAAGCACACAGCCTGAAAATGTGTCTCCGGTCCAAGAAAGTGCAGGAAGAGTGCAACGCTACTGGATTTGGGATACTTGTAGTTCATTTTTTGAAGGCTGGCATACCTTCCTCCTATGGCTGCTGATTTACATAGCAATTCTGGAACACATCCAATCAAGCACCCTAGACCAGAGGTCCTCAAAACTATTTTGCTCTGGGACCCCATCAGATAATAAAAATAATGACACGACCCCAGAAAGTAACTGTAGAAGGTCATCACATGACACGTGTAGTCATCAGACAGCACATGCATGGCAGCATTGTGGAGGCACAACATGATGTGAGGATGCTAAAATAACAGACAATTCAACAGATGTTTCAGACTCCTTGAATCACTGACTGAGATTAGAAAAGTCATCAACCTGATGGTCAGCAGCATAGAGTCGCGACCCCATAATGAGAAGGTTGGGACCCACTTTGGGGTCAGGACCCACAGTTTGAGAACCATTGCCCTAGACATTACTTTTTATATTTATCTATAGGCCTGATTCAGAAATGGGTGCAATGCCGATATTGTATGCAAGCATCTGCGCATGTAAAGCTATGGTCTTGCAGTGACAGTCACAGTGAAGGTTTAGACAGTCAAAGTTAGTAATAGACAGGAATTTAATTGTAGAGTATTGACTTGGACATAGATGTTACATTTTGGGGTTGTGTCACATCATGCACGTATGCAGATACAATTACTTTGGCATCTTATTTCGAATGGCCATGATGCGCAACAGTAGCATAACAAGGTCGATTATTAAAGATCCCATGTGTGATTGGTTGTTTACTGGGTACTTGTGTAGTTTCACGGCGCCGGAAGTGCAGAGGCTCGCGTGCCGCTCTAGCTATGAAACTTGGCAGCCTGCCAGAGGCTCTGATTAACCGTGCGCGTGCCGCTCTAGCTCAGACAGAGTGTGCTCGCGCCGCTCTAGCTCTGTCTGACTGAGCTTGTGCCGCTGTAGCTGTACGTAAACAGCGTAGTGGCCGGCCAGCAGCAGCAGCGCTGCCCAGGCGCTGACAGGTCAATGTCACTGTGGCACTTGTAGTTCCACAGTGAAATAGGCAGCGCCTGGGCACCGCTGACAACAGGGTATGTTAAAGTGGACCCCCCGGCACACGATGCCGGGGTTTCTAAACTGTACGCGAGATTCAGACGCAACTGCGTCTGAATCTCGAGTCACATAGATAGCCGCTAAGAAGCCGGAAAGCCTGGTGGCCCTAGGGGAACACTATTGAAACCCACCCTCAGTGCCACTAGTGGACGCCACAGTTGTGGACCGTGTAAATCCCACTATCCACGTCCACCCGAAGCGCGGGGCGGCTGGTACGCGTCCTACGACCTTTTCATACCCCCACTATCCACGTCGGCGTGGAGTTGAGAATAGATTAGTGTGGTGAGCGCAGCGAGCCACCGAGCCCGAAGCGTGGCGAGCGGACGCGGATACCTTCACAGCTATCCGCGTCCCCTCGCGGGCTTCACAGTACCTTGTAATTAAGTACCTTGTAATTCCTGTAAAGAAATCGGTGTTATGAGGATTGTAAATCATTTCGTTCCTCAGTCCTTCAACTGATGTTTTATCATTAGACATTTGTATTGCTATGTTTACAGTATTACCAAAATCACAAAATTTCTACCTGCAGAAAAAATACTAGGATAAGCCTCAAAAATTGTAATATTAAGAAAAATGCAGGAACATATCAATCTACTGGAAAAGACTTAGGAGCTACAGCCCATTAGTGGTTTAGGGGTGTGACTAATGTGTGTAATTAATACTAGATAGACTGAGAGAACTTATTACATGAAGGATACAATACATTTCCAAGGACGTTTGGGAACAATTTCATTTAAAGGTCTCTAATACTTGCTTAAACTAATCTTCCATTTGTTTTAAAAAAAACTAAACATAATACCAAGAATCTTTTATTAGGAAAAGCCTTTAGGAACTTTAAAGCTATCATGCCCAAAAACTATTGTTGACAGTTACAAGGATCTCGACAGAGTTAGATTAATGGCCACATGGGCCTGGTGCTGAAAACTATCAGGGGCCCATTTTAGGAGCCAGAGGGGGTGTGGGCAGTGCCATATGGGCATTTACAATACTACACTATTAGCCCCTATGTCTCCATAAAGTTATAAGGAGATTGTTAATCTGGCCCTGGACCTCTCTACAGTACTCAGAGTAGTGGTGTACATACCAGTGCCAAATAATGGCAGTTGGTGTAGCTCCCCTATTTGAATTTTGAATGGTGCTGCAGGTCCACCTCTAGAGTGGTGGCTCTAGAGGTGGACCTGCAGCACCGTTCAAAATTCAAATAGGGGAGCCACACAAACTGCCATTAACTGCCATTCCAAACTGAATTACTGGCAGTTGGTGTTGCTCCCCTATCTGAATTTAAAACTGTGCTGCAGCCCCAACTCCAGAGCCATCACTGCATACTTGTACTCATTATTCCTGGATACATATACATACATGATGCTGTTTGGACGTAATACATACCCAAGGATGGAATCATGTAATAATGCTTGTTGTGGGTAAGACCCCAAACATTGCACAAGGCATTTTTTTAATGTAACATGTTGTGCAGGCTAGTTACAGTAGTTAAATCGGTATGTTGCGTGTGAATGTGAGTCCAATTGTAATATAATAAGGGCTTGTTAGCAGTGATCTTTACGAGAAAACAAATGCTCAAAGTGAAAATGAATGAGTGAAAATGAATTATTACAAATTTTGCGTAGAGTAACGTATAAAACATACAAAAACACCAGTACAATAGAAAATATTTGTTTTACCTGAAAAAAATCCTATTATAATGTATGTAACAATTGATCAGATGAAAAATGCAAAGGTTTGTCATTGTATATACTTAATTTTTTCCAGTATAACAGCTCCAGTGTTAAGACTCAAAAATATATTAAAAACTTAAACTAGTTATAGGATCAAAAATTATAAATATAAAATAAAAGCCTATAAAAAATTTTTTGCAAATTAAAAAAAAAAAATATAATCTAAATATTAAATTGTACATTCAAAAATGTTTGTTTTTTTACATCAATAGTTTTTTATTGAAAAGTTTTGTTCCGTTGATCATGGAAGGGGAGAGGATACAGAAAATAAAATAGGGGAGAGGGGGGGTCCGAAAACAATACAACAAAGTAACATTATAAATGGAATCAACCATACACATAACAGATATTAGGCCTTATTTTTCCATCAGAAAGGGTTTTAATGTATAGGGGGCAAAGTTGGCCATTCCTTTCCAATAACTGGGTTAGTCTGGACCTAGTATAGCATCGAGACCATCCCTAGACATTGAGTATTCCTACCAATTGAGCCATTTAGCTGCTGAAGAGTTGGACTTGGAATAGTATGGTAAACCAAAGGTTTCCATTTGGTATGCGTGATGTATTTTACGGATAATCTTTACCATTGGCGGGGAGTGTGGTTTTTCAATTTTGTGCTATCGCTGCTCTTGTGGCTATTAATATATGTCCAAGGACATACCTAGCTGTGGTGGGGATCTCCTCTGGATAGGTGTGGAGTAGGGCTAGTGAGGGTGATATTGGGTCATATATCCTCAGGACCTTGGAGGCTAGTGCAAATACATCTCTCCATAACTGGCATATCTTGGGACACGTCCAGAATATATAGAAGGTATCTCCTATCTCCACACAGTCTCGGCAGCAGTATCTGGCGATCGACGGCCATATCTTGTGTAACTTGGCCACATGATTTCTGCATTTAGAAATTGAATGAGATGCCATATAAATCAATTCCCACGGTTTTTGAGTAAGCGAGTGGTTTAAGTCGGAATTCCATTTCAATTGTGATGGTGATTTAGTGTCCGACTCAACACTGTTAACTTGTGTACCAAAACTTAATGGATGCCCTAGAGCACGGGTGTCAAACACAAGGCCCGCGGGCCAAATCCGGCCCGACAGACCTTGTCATGTGGCCCGCGCAGCCGCCGCCAGCCTTCACCTTTTACTCTCTTTTTTGAGAGGTTTTTTTTGCACTGCCGGCGGCCATGTTCCTGTGGTCTTTTAAGATGTCTGCGGCCACAGGAACATGGCCGCCGGCCTCCACGGCTACGTGGGGGAGGGCCCGGCAGCCTGTTCCCTCTTATCGAGGCAGTGGCAGACGCTGGGTGGGGACGTCATGACGATGACGCCTCCCACCCACGCGTCTGCAGGGAGTAAGGAAGACAGGCCGAGTCGGGGGCCGCAGCAGGACAGGCCGCGGCGCAGAGAGTGGAATTGAAATTACTGGAGCCACAGCAGCAGTAAAGGAGCCTGAGGGATAAAATGCAGTAAGTTACATAAAAAAAACAATATATCTGGTGGTGGTGTCATGGCATTACTTTTATATTATACAGGGGGAGCAGCCTGTGGTGTCATTATTATTGTACAGGGGGAGCAGCCTGTGGTGTCATGGCATTATGCATTATGCCATGACACCACAGGCGGCTCCCCCTGTATAATAATAAGGTACTCTTTACTTAGTACGGCGCCCGTCGCGGGCATCGCGGGTACATTTATGTATGGCCGCGACGCGACCGACGCGATGCCCGCGATTTCCCATTGAAATCAATGTAAAACATGAAAATCGTGTCGGTCGCGTCGCGGCGGGCCATAAACGTACCCGCGATGCCCGCGACGCGATGCTCCCGATTTCCCATAGGAAGCAATGTTAAAAGCCGCGATGGACCCGATTTTAGTGTTAAATGCCTCAATCCACCCGATTTGGCCATAGGAATCAATGTTAAATGGGCTACAGAGCCCATTAACCCTTAAATGTCCCCCCAAATTTTTAACGCCACCCCACGATCCACGCCAACCCGAAGCGTGGCGAGCGCAGCGAGCCCGCGAGGGGCGGCGGTACGCGTCCTCCGACCTTTTCATGCCCTACTATCCACGTCGGCGTGGTGTGAGAATAGAATAGTATGGCGAGCGCAGCGAGCCACCGAGCCCGAAGCGTGGCGAGCGCAGCGAGCCCCGCGAGGGGACGCGGATACCTTCACAGTTATACGCGTCCCCTCGCGGGCTTCACAGGTGTCCGTGGCGACCCGGACACCTGTGAAGCCCGCGAGGGGACGCGTCTACCTGTGAAGGTATCCGCGTCCCCTCGCGGGGCTCGCTGCGCTCGCCACGCTTCGGGCTCGGTGGCTCGCTGCGCTCGCCACACTATTCTATTCTCACACCACGCCGACGTGGATAGTAGGGCATGAAAAGGTCGGAGGACGCGTACCGCCGCCCCTCGCGGGCTCGCTGCGCTCGCCACGCTTCGGGTTGGCGTGGATCGTGGGGTGGCGTCAAAAATTGGGGGGGACATTTAAGGGTTAATTGGGCCTAATTCAGGGTTAATATGGCCAAATCGGGTCAATTGAGCCATTTAACAGTGAAATCGCGGTCAATCAGCTTTTTTAACATTGTTCCCTATGGGAAAATCGCGGTGATCGCGGTCATCGCGGGCATCGCGACCATCCAATTTTACCCGCGATGCCCGCGATGACCGCGATCACCGCGATTTTTACCCGCGATGACCACGATTTTGATCGTTGGCGCCCTTCTAGGTAAAGAGTACCAATAATAATAATGCCATGACACCACAGGCTGCTCCCCCTGTATAATATAAAAGTAATGCCATGACACCACAGGCTGCTCCCTCTGTATAATAATAATGCAATGACACCACAGGCTGCTCCCCCTGTATAATAATTTGTGTCATGGCATTACTATTGTTATATTATACAGCGGGAGCAGCCTGTGCTGTCATTGCATTATTATTATACAGCGGGAGCAGCCTGTGCTGTCATTGCATTATTATTATACAGCGGGAGCAGCCTGTGGTGTCATTGCATTATTATTATACAGCAGGAGCAGCCTGTGGTGTCATTGCATTATTATACAGCGGCCCTTTCAGGGTGACCAAACTGCTGATGCGGCCCCTGATGAATTTGAGTTTGACACCCCTGCCCTAGAGTAACCAGCTGCGATCTTGGTCATTATGTCGGGGGGGGGGGGGGGGGGGAGCGGCCCGAAGAGCGAAGTGCGCTTGTTATCCAGTGGGCAAAGTGGGTATAGGAAAATGATTCCGTAGGGGGTAAGTTATATTGAGTCTGCAATGTAGAGAAAGGGGTAATTATGTTACCCTTAGTAGTAGTACGTTTATTTATAAGGAGCCGCAAAGTGTCCGCAGCGCCGTACATAGCAAACAAAAAACAAATTACAAGGTAACGTACAGGGTGTGTTGAAAAATACAGTATAAATAGGGGTATAGCTGGTAGAACTAAAATCAGCATCAGTTCAGAAGTAGGTGTCAAAATTGTCAAGGAGACTGAAGATGAAGTAGAGGAAGGGAAGAACAGGACAGGAGCACAGGTGAGGTAAAGAGGTAGGGTGAGTACGTGAGGAAGGAGGACCCTACTATTAAGAGTTAACATACTAAAAATAGGTGGGTGGACCAATGAAAAACAATAGGATAAGTAGGAACAGAGGGGAACAGAGGCAGGATAGGAGGATCAAAAGAGGTTAGGAGGAGGGATAGGCTAGTCGAAAAAAGTGGGTTTTGAGGGAGTGCTTGAAGGAGGTAAGGGAATCAGAAAGCCTGATGGGTGGCGGGAGGTTTTTCCAGTGCAGGGGGGCAGCGCGAGAGAAGTCTTGGACACGGGAGTTACCCTTTACTAAATCTGTAATGTTAGCAATACCCCGGGAGGTCCAACCGGTCAGTGTCAAGTCTGGGATCATGGCATACAGTGCCTGTAGTGATAAGGATCTAGTGGGTAGGGGTATCTTCTTCTATAGGATCAAGACCTCATCCCACGCTTTGAGTGAGTTTTTGATCGCACGTGGAATGTTATGAGCTAGCAGGACCCACAGTAAATTAAGTAAGGGAAGCCGGGGGTACATTTGCCTCTCCAGGTCTACCCAAGGTTTTGTATCTGGAGGTAAGGACCAATCACACGCCTGGGCTATCAAGCTTGCCAACTGATATCTTCTCAAGTCTCGCACTGCCAAGCCACCTATTCTTCTACATTTAGTCAACCGTGAATATGCCACCCTAGGAGGCTTCTTTCTCCAAATATATTTGAGAATGATGGAGTGTACTTGACCGATATTTTTCTGGGGAATTAGATATGGTATGGAGCGGAAGAGATACATTAGCTTTGGTAGTATAGACATTTTAAATGCGGCTAGTCTACCCATCCATGAGACCTCTAGACTCATCCATCGCTGTAGCAGTTGATTTATTTGAGATATGAGTGGTTTATAATTAATATCTACCATCCCGGAAAGGTCTTTAGGGATGCGAATGCCAAGATATACAATAGAATCTGTTCTCCAATTGTATCTATAGAGTCGTTTAAACTGGGAAAGTTTACAGGTGTCTATATTAAATGGGAGCGCTTCCGTTTTAGTGGTGTGGAGTTTGTAAAATGATGCTGCACTATAGTTATCTATAATC
Source organism: Crinia signifera (assembly GCF_055691185.1). NCBI lineage: Eukaryota > Metazoa > Chordata > Amphibia > Anura > Myobatrachidae > Crinia > Crinia signifera. The sequence goes on from NC_139218.1 coordinate 270,096,393, forward strand.
TCGTGAATGATAGGTAGGGATGTTGCTGGTTTTGTAATAAACAATAAGACATCGTTTGCAAACAGACTCAATTTGTGGGTGGTGGACCCCACTTTTATTCCTGGGAACTCCAATGATTGGCGTATTGCTACCGCCAGGGGCTCTATAGCTAGCACATACATCAGGGGGGACAGTGGGCATCCCTGTCTAGTACCATTTGAAATCATAAAGGGAGATGAGGAGAAGCCATTGCTAAAGACAGATGCTGTTGGAAAACTAGAGCTAATATGGAGGACAATATACCATATCTCAGTCCAATTTTCAATATTTTTTCCTGGAGAAAAACCCAGTGGAGCCTGGAGTGCTTTTTCAGCATCCAGGGCAAGGAAGATGACCTCCTTACTGCTTTTCCCAGTGTACTCAGCAAGATCAAAGACACGTCTGGTGTTGTCCGTTGATTGAATGCCTCGGTCTGGGTGTATAATTTGGGGGATTAGGGGGGCTAGTCTATTGGCTATGAGTTTAGAATAGATTTTAAGGTCAGTGTTAAGTATCGCAATTGGTCTATAATTTGAACAAAGTGAAGGATTTTGCCCTGTTTATGGAATGTGATTATTCTGGCGTATAGCATTTCCTCAGGAAATTAGCCACTATCAGTAGCATGCTGATATAGCTGCATAAGAAGGGGTAGCAATTCTAGAAGGCTTTTCCATGGGGCAGGGACTTTACTACCGACTTTATCTCTTCTTCGGACCATTGTATGTTAAGGGAATCTATGACCTCAGGGGAAAAGTTCTGGAGATGGAGGCTTTGCAAAAAAAAGTGTATTAAGGAAGGGGAGGGTTGTATCAGACTGAAGGTTATACAGCTTTTTGTAAAAGTCAGCAAACGCTTCTGCTATATATGGTGGGTTAAGGAGTTTCTTTCCGTCAGATGATTGAATATGTTTAAATCTATTTCTGTCATGCCGTACTCGTAGTTTATGAGCCAGTAGGGCACCAGATTTGTTTCCCAGAGAGTAATATCTCTGTTGTAGTTTATCATGAGCATACTTCATACGCTGCAAGAATAATGCCTGTGGTTGATTACATAAAGAAACTGATTCCCTTTTCAGTAGGCGAGTGGGTTGTGCTCTATTTAGAGATTCGACTTGGAGTAAACAAAACTCCAAGTCTTCGTGTTTTAGTAAATATTGCCTTTTAAGTCTAGCTCCTGTTTGGATGATTATCCCCCCGTAAAACAGCTTTCAGGGCACACCAGTGGGTGGGTATAGATGTGTCTAGGGGAGAGTTGGTAGCTAGATAGGATTTCAGGGCCTCAGTAATAGCTGTGAGAGCTTCAGGGGCTTTAAGTATAGAATCTGACAGTCTCCAAGGTCGGGGTGGCATCTTGGAGTGGTTTTGATTCCAGGTCCAGGTCACAGCTAAATGGTCCGACCTCACAACCAGGGTGATAGCTGTTCTGAAGGTATGCTGCAGGGTCCACTTATCTTATAGAATTAAGTCTTGTCACTAACATTTACAGGTTGTCAAACACAAATATTATAGCTTTCAGACAGTTTGCTTAAAATTAAGGTTGGTAATAGTGAGGTAGGATAGCAGGCTAGCAAGGTTGAGGTGATGCAGAATTCAAGGTTATTGATACAGTAGGGAGGGCAGAGTCTGACTGGCACATAAATGTAACCGGGGAAACCCTCCGTGAGCCCCATTGCCTAAGGGTCCACTCCCTCCTCTAGGGGTCAAGTTCTAGTCTGTGTACTCAAATTATACATTGTTACATTGGTCAAATTTGGAGGTGGGCACAAATCATGAGCAGCAACTACGGTTTCTCCAGTGTGAACGTATACAGATACAGAACTACCATTGATGCAACAGGGCACTGTAACAGGCCCCTGAGAACTGAGGGTTCCATTGCTGCCCAGACTAGAGATGGGCAAACGGGTCACTTAGAAGAGCTGGGATCGAGTGTTCAATCCATGGAAAGATCCGCATCTTTTAGACGGCTCATCGGCTCACTTTGAAAAAAGGGGTAATTTGATAATAACGAAGCATAATTTGTTTTACAATCATTTATTGACATTTTTTTCCCTTTTTTAAAAAAAAAAACCCGTGAGATGAGCAAATAAGAACATACTGTACATGACCGAGTAAAAACACTGATCGATGGCTGGGTGCAGAATCGCCATCGATGGCGTCTGCACCGATGGTCATCCCTAGCAGCAGCAGCCTTATTATTCTTTCTTTCACTTGCAGTCGCAGCACTGTACTCAGTCTCCAGAGTTAGTACATCTCAGCTGCCACAGGTGGCAGTGCTGAGATCAGGCAAATGCATTGTAATTAAAAACAAAACTGAAAGTAAAAGAATGACGGATCACCTTTTTGAGATCGGCGGCTCACTCACTCTTTTATGGGATCCGTACAAAAGAACGGCTTCGTTCGAGAACGACCCATCTCTAGCCCAGACCAGCAATGACTTCTTGGATTGGGGTAGAGGAGGGCACCCACATTATAATTTTGCACCTGGGCCTGCCCCACACAAATTCCACCACGAAATATATGCAAATGCCATACCTTTTCTTACTTCCTTGTGAGGGACTGAACAAACCTTGTGATGCCTACTTTGTATATCTGAGACGGTAGATTCATGAATATATGGCTACGGTGGCAGCAGTGCTACAAATTAGATCTCAGCGTCATGATAATACAGTGCCATGACATTTCTATAACACACCCATAATGCCTCCTCTTCATTCACGTAAGGCCACCTCTCAGTCTCCACCCGTAGAATGTCTCAACTTCAAGTTTTAGTGATGTTGTAAGCAAATGCTTGCATGGTCGCACACTTTGGTTTGTAAGTGTTTCCGAGGCTTTTTGTATATGTGCAGTAACAAAATCTGTTCCTGCATCTGTGGTGTATTGATATACAATAAATACAGAAACCACAACGGCCAGCAACGATGAACTTACTTTTCCTTTCTGGTGTCTTCATCGTAACTGGAAAATATTTATATTAAATCACAAATATTTAAGTGTATTCAATTCACATACAGTAATCCAGTTTAGTTCCAGAAGATTGATATGGGTCCTCAGATTGGCCTTGCTGATGTGTGTTGAAACTTTTAACAAATTGCTCTTGCTGTTTTCTAGTATGATGGAACACTTTTATGTCTTATTAAATGAACAGGTGGCAAATATATATGTCTTTTTTCGGCTGATGAGACCTAGCGTGTCTGAAATTGCAACTGTGTGCTGATCTATAAATCATGAATCACAGAAGCCAAGTGCTTATCAGGCTGATAGGTCAATTACATCTAAAATTGTTTGTAATCTAAATTTTAGAGCGCAGGACCCAGCATGAGAAGGTGATTTTTCAAGGTCATTGTGACTTTCTTCTATCAACCTCAGGCTGATACCTGTATCTAAGCTGCATAAGTTATAAATAATGTTTTCAAATAATACATTTTCAAATAATTGTGGAACGTTCCTGTTGTTTCACAGTGGAGATAGAGATTGAATACGTATAGCATACACATTCGGTTTAAGACCATTTGCATATTATTAACACTGACAGGTTTAGAAATCCATGAAGAAATAGAAGTGGAGAACAATTTATCAATGCAAGGCAGAATTCATTCTGCCACTCAGCTCATGATCCCATTAGCAGAGAGCATATCAACAAACACACACTGGATTGAAGAGATGCAATAGCAGATTGCTCTTTTTAAGACATTGTTTCTTTTTATTGAATTGCACAGGAGTGTCAGTGATGTGTTTTCGTTAGCACAGGCTGAGGCTAGTTGGGACTCTGCCTTCTTGAAAATGACAGAGGATGGATTAGAAGTGAGACGCATGGAATTGCATCTTTAATAGAGTCATTGATTGGGCCAAATGTTCTAAGCCTTGAAAAGTAATAAAGTGGAGAGTGAGAAAGTACCAATCAGCCCCTGACATTTTTCAAACATACAGTAGCCTGCAACATAACAATTAGGAGCTTCACTTTTTAACTTTGTAACTCTCAATGTAAATTGGGCCAAGTAAAAGATGGAACTGATGATGTACAGTATGTCTTTTGAATATACATTTTATTTTATCTTAATCACATTAACGAATTAAACTCATATACAGCATACATTATACAAAATGTGTTCTTTTTAAATGTATTCAAATACAGATAGAACATATTGCATCGAAAATAAAAAATAAAGTCGACAAGTGAAAAAATTGAATAGCGCCCTAAGGCTATATCACTCCGTCCCTCTACTCAGAAACAGATCACACACACTGCTCTGTATCACTCCACTTCTCTGCGAGGGCAATTGCATTAATGGGGTATCAGACTTCTTTTGGTGCACGTGGGCAATTTTGAGATTTTTATTCTACAATCAGCACACAGGCTTATGCACAGCTTGGTATCTACCCCAACTGAAACATTTAAGCAGTTAAGTAGCACTTATGACTGTAAGGTTTTTAATTAAAGTTATGCGTCCAAATGCAATAGCCTCCGAGTTCAGCAGCTGTGCGAACTCTGATGTTTTTTAAAATGTCAATCATTTACCAGACATGGTTTTGTACAGTAAATGATTGTCCCTTTAAAAAAAACTTTTCAGCATGGACACCGATCCTGGAGGCCATTGCATTTGGCCAATACTGTATGTTTGATGAATTACATAGGAATTGTAGATCTCATCCAAGTAATCAGCTATCTAAGCCAGAGGTAAAAGTATAAAAGCTCCCTCTGGTTTAAAAAAAAAATCAAATAGTAATAATACTTTTAAAGCCCAAATTTGCCGTTTAGAGGAAATTATTTATTTATTTTGCTGTTTTGTATGCTGCACAGTGTAGGGGTGTGACTGGGTGGACCAATGAGAAGGACAGTCTTCTGTTAACAGCTTTCTGTTGGCTACTCCTCTTCCACACATTTGTTTAGCCATTTTTAAGAGCACCATGAAAATAATGCAGTGATTTCAGCTTTAATATTGCTAATTATGAAACTTATCAAACCGTCCTTGCTTTTATAACAGGCAATTTGAAATTGCCTGTTAGGAAACAGCTCCTGAGTAAAATTTAAATTCATCTGTACGTGTTTATTATAATTAAAATACTGGCACTGTTTGTTCCTCGGATACAAGTATAACACAAATCATTTGCAGTTTTTCACGATCAGTGAGCATGTCCTAGATGTAATTTGTTTGCAATGTATTTGACACTAAGCAGCTTGTGAGTGACACAATGTTAATTTGTATTTTTCCTGTTATGTTTTCTATTGCTTATTTCTGTAACATAAAAATGAACATGCTCTTCATTTCTCATTTCTCAGCCTGGATATTTATAGGGTGTCACAGACTAGAGAAATGAGAAATAGGTAAAATCCGCCACTGTAGTGAAGCCAGTCTGTGAGACTACACTGGCTTCAGTGTGACTGGCAGTGACTTCCTATTGGTTGTCCGACCTGCCAGTTACCAAGGCAGTCCCATTGGGAGCTGTTCCCTCCCTCCGCAATGCCTTGCTGTGGGCTGCCGGGCAAAACCGGCAAATATTCATGCGCAGTGCCAATATCGGTACTGCGCACGCGCTGGTCCCGATGCCTGTAACTTATATTGAACAGGCGCCGGGACCAAGATTCCTGTTGCCGAAGCAGCCCATAGAAGCTGGCCGCATGCGCAGTACATATGTTTGTACTGCGCATGAGCCAGTCCCAGCGCCTGTCCTATGATTGCAAGCGGTGACAGGGGGAGGGGGGTGCCTGCGGCCAGAGACAGCCCCCCTCCCAAAAAGAGGTTGGAGCCGTCACTGGCACTAATGATACTATATTAGAAACCTTAAGGAGAGGGATCCTCCAGATCCCTGTGTTGGCTTCCACTGACACCTGTGCCGACCAATGTCCAGGTATGAAAATGACGTGTATGTCAGCAGAGTGATAGCAACCTGCTTATAGTTCTTCCCCAAGTCAAGCTCATCTTGTAACTCGTCTCTCGAAAAGAACCTTCTTGCTAAATGTAAATGTGAATTTTATTTTTCACATTTCAAAATCTATCACATCATCATTCAAAGTGCATGTTGTGAGAAACAGTGAGTGCAAGAAATAGCAATACAATAAATTATCTTTAAAATGTAATAAAAATGAAGTAATGTAGAGGTAGTGTTCTGGGTACCTGTAATCCCCCCGCCCTGTCCTTGGCAGAGTCAGCCACGTATACAAAGATATATCAGGATTTACAGTTCAGTATTCTTTGCTGAAAGTAGCAATCAGCTAAGTTTCTAATTAGAATCTTTTGTGCAGTGGAGCAACAGGAGAAAAAAATTTAATTTCCCATGAAATCTTCAAGCAAAGGATTGTTTTAAACTCAGGAATGTCTCATCCTAAAGGACTGTTGAAAGAACTGCAAGATAGTGCAGATTTTCTGTTTGCACAAACAGGTTTCATTAGCATTCTGTAATAGGCTGATGATGAGGGATGCAGTGCCAGAGTCTGGGGAATGTGAGTTTATTGATCTCAGCAGAAATAACTAGTTTCCTCCAGACATTATATCCTCTTTTGTTCAACTATCTTTAATTGTACATGTTAACATATGTTTGTGCCAGCTTTGGAGATCACTTAAAATTTTTATTGCAAATGTATCTCGTGTTTCTTATTTTGCTAAATTTGAAACTGTCATAATTATTATTATATTCTAATTCACAGTATTTAAACAAATATTTACCTTTTCTTCTCAAAATACTTTTATTTTTAATTTTTTTTTTGTAATATCTTTCAACCTAGCTCTACACATTTGTCATTGCAACTGTGCATCAGAAAGCATACCATAATAAAATTAATTCTATATTATTTATTGCAGCTGTTTTGGTGTCTGAGACATATTACTGTAATTAGTATTTCAAATAAGTTACATTAAATGAATACAAAAATAATGAAAATAACATATTTTAAAAAATATCACAGTCCTTGAAGCTCAAGGTCATGACACAAATGTCAGAGACCAGTAGCCCTCCGTTACTACAACTCATGCAGGTCTAATCGGTGGCCAATGTCTTTGCTAATGCCACTGAGACATTGCTATGCTGTGTGCTTTTGTGTTGCATGTTGTAAGGATTACCGAAGACACCTAGGGCGAAATGTAATAGGGTGCGATTTTTGGACGAGTTCCAAACTCGCCAGAAATCGCACCTTTAAAAATCGTGTTTTTTGCCGCGAATTCGCATATGTAATGAGATGCGAACTAGCGGCAAAAAATGCGATTTGCCGCGATTTGCCACGATTTTTAGTCATGAAAATGTGTGCATTTTCAGTCATGAAAATGTGCGCATTTTCATAAATGCGATTTTGTGCAAAAAAAAAAAAGTAAAAAAAAAAACGGCATGGGGTCCCCCCTCCTAAGCATAACCAGCCCCGGGCTCATTGAGCCGGACCTGGTTCCAAAAATACGGGGGGACAAAAAGCATAGGGGTCCCCCGTATTTCTGAAACCAGCCCCGGACTCTTGGACCGGTCCTGGTTCCAAAAATACGGGGGACAAAAAATCTGGGGTCCCCCGTATTTTGAAACCAGCACCTGGCTCCAACAGCCCGCGGTGTCATGCCACAGCCGGGGGACACTTTTTATACAAGGTCCCCCGGCCAAAACATGAGCACCGTGGCTGGTCAGCCTTGGACGGGGTACCTGGACGGGGTAGTAAAAGTTTATTACACACACACACCTCACTTTTACACCAGCGTTACTTACCATTCCTGGATCCAGCGCTGGTCTGGCTGCTTTACAGCCGGCTCCCCCCGAACTGACAGGCAGCGGGGAGAACCGGCTTTCTCAGTTGCTTCTAACAGCTTCTGTAGCGCTGTCCGAGTGCTACAGAGGCTGAGAGCGTGATTGGCTGAGCTACAGTATGCGTCTCCATGGAGACGCATAGCTCAGCCAATCAGGACTGAGCTATGCGTCTCCATGGAGACGCATACTGTAGCTCAGCCAATCACGCTCTCAGCCTCTGTAGCACTCGGACAGCGCTACAGAAGCTGTTAGAAGCAACGGAGAAAGCCGGTTCTCCCCGCTGCCTGTCAGTTCGGGGGGAGCCGGCTGTAAAGCAGCCAGACCAGCGCTGGATCCAGGAATGGTAAGTAACGCTGGTGTAAAAGTGAGGTGTGTGTGTGTAATAAACTTTTACTTCTCTGTGTGTGTGTTTTTTATAAACATTCTTTTTACAGGTGGACTACAAGTCCCAGCGGGCCCATTAATGCCCCGCATGCTGGGACTTGTGGTTCTCCAAGTCCCAGCATGCGGGGGAGGTCTGCTGGCACTTGTAGTTCGCCGGTAAAAAGCAATGTAATGATATGTATGATGGATTTAACCCTATCAGGCCGGCGTCCACTGGCCACGGACGCCGGTGACAGCCCCGGGCTTCAGCCCTGGACGGGTGAAGCCTGGGGGGGGGACCCCTTTATTGGGGGGGTCCCCACTCCTCCAGGTACCCCGTCCAAGGCTGACCAGCCACGGTGCTCATGTTTTGGCCGGGGGACCTTGTATAAAAAGTGTCCCCCGGCTGTGGCATGACACCGCGGGCTGTTGGAGCCCGGTGCTGGTTTCAAAATACGGGGGACCCCCAGATTTTTTGTCCCCCGTATTTTTGGAACCAGGACCGGTCCAAGAGTCCGGGGCTGGTTTCAGAAATACGGGGGACCCCTATGCTTTTAGTCCCCCCGTATTTTTGGAACCAGGTCCGGCTCAATGAGCCCGGGGCTGGTTATGCTTAGGAGGGGGGACCCCACGCTGTTTTTTTTTTGATAAAAACACTTTTACACATTTTTATTAACAGAACCATGCACAGATCTCAATGATCTGTGCATGGTTCTGTCAAATTCGCCTGTCAGAACCTGGTCTATTTTTTTTGCGATTTTTGGTAACATTTACCAAAAATCGCACCCTATTACATTTGCGAGTTGTATACTTTATAATGGGAAAACATCTGGATGCGAATTGAAATGTGACTAAAAATCGCACTTCTAAAAGTGCGATTTCGCGGTAAAAAGTGCGATTTTTTACCGCGATTTTCAACCTATTAAATGTGCGATTTTCGGAAAATGTGCGATTTCGGACGTTTTTGACCAAAAATCGCACATGTCTAAAAAATCGCACCCTATTACATTTCGCCCCTAGATTTTTCAAAGCAACTTGTTCTAAGGCAACACTACAAGTTGAAGGTGGAGTCACTCACAGCATACACTTTATAATACTGTACTTTAAGAAAAAAATTGTAAAATGATATGTAGAGTTTAGGTTTTTGATTTACAGTACAGGTTAAATTATAGTTTTATTTTTTCCTTGTGACATAGAATAATGTATGCAAATAGTATTGAGCAGTGGTTCCCAAACTGTGTGCCGTGGCTCCCTGGGGTGCCTTGGGACACTTGCAAGGGTGCCACTGGTTGGTGGTTCAGGACAAATTAAAATTACTTAGTCATTTATTTATAGACAAAATCAGTGCTGGTGGCTGCCAATTATGAAATATGTGTACAAACAGATGCAAATCCTGCCCTTTACTACATAACACATCTTAAGTATCACATATAAACACAATCTACTTAATTTTATATTTTTTCTAAAAAAATGTTTGGTCTAGGGACGCCATTAAAAAAATCTGATACTCTAGGGCAGTGGTTCCCAACCCTGGTCCTCAAGTACCCCCAATAGTGCATGTTTTCCAGGTCACCTGGCAGGTGTACTCATTATCCAGTGACACATTTTAAAATATCCACAGGTGGAGCTAATTGTTTCACTTTGGATTCTGTGAAGAGACCTGGAAAACGTGAACTGTTGGGGGTACTTGAGGACCAGGGTTGGGAACCACTGCTCTAGAGTGTCCCGTGATTCAAAAAAGATTGGGAACCCCTGGTATAGAGTATTTATTTTGTCTTTATGTCATTAAAATTGTGCCTGCTGTAGCATTTGGTGATGCTTTTAATTTGGATTGAAATATCTGTTTTAGATCGGAAAAAATCTAATAAAATGTAAAAAAGCAACACATTTAAAAATATAAAATAGTTTACCCAGTGTCACAAAAATGATACAGTAACAGCATTAACATGGAAACAACGACAGCCATTTTTATACAAAGTATTGGATGTTTCTACAAAAACTCAGAGATGTGTCTGCATTAAGCTCTGCTTGCACATAGTAATTTTTAAAATGACACAGACAAGTATGTCTTGTCTTTTTCTTAAAAACTGTGTTATTCCAGGATCTTCAACATCTTTTCTACTCAGTGGTTGGGAAGAACTTCTATAGGAAATATTTTTTCCTTGCCGCACTAATGTAGTGGCATGGAACAGCTTAGTTTTAAGTTAAAAATGTTGGGACTAGAACCCCAGGGGACACGTCCACCTATCCACAACCACACACACACACACACACCCTCTACCCACAACTGTTTGGGCAAACCAAAGTTTTCAATTAGCTGAACAGGTTAATAATTACATGTTAATATGTTGGTTAAAAAAAGACTTAAAGTAAACTATATCCCCAATATATAGCAGTATATATTCTGAATACTTTTTGAACTTTCTTTTTTTTAAATTAAAAATGGCCCCAAATCTCCTCAAATTAGCTTTTTTTTTTTCATTTTTAGTTTGTAATTTTACTAGGGAGATCAGCCATTTAATGCATTTTAAATGATACAATATTTTTTCTATGAGACAGTAATAAACATTATTATTTAGTATAGGTTCTTTCTTCCTTTTGTTTAAGATACAGGCTATAAACAATTCCCCAAAAATGACTGCAAACATTTTTTCAATTGGATAGCACTAGGAGTTAATGAAAAAGTGGTCCCAATAACTGTGGTAATTTTTACCACAAAAATAATGTGAATTATTGGATAGGCGGCAGAGGCTCTCAAAGATTTGACCCTGCTCAATTTTTTTTACCTTTCCACTTCCACTTCTTAGTACAATCCTCTTCTCACTGTTACCCCATTGCCCCTCTCAATCCTCACACAGCTCTTCCCCAGAGCCTCACTCTTTCCTACCTCTCTATTACTCTCCTCGCCTAATCGATGGATCACATGGTCTCCTTCTGGTTCCTGGCTTCTAACTCTCTATGTCAATGGCTGACAGAAGGTTTTTTTTATTATTATTCAGATGAGAGAGATACCATGCATGGAGTTGCAAAACAATGAGAAATTGCAAATAGTGCGCAAGCAGGGATCTTCCTGACACAATTACTGTGCTCTGCCAGCTCTTTGAGGGGGGGGGGGGGGGGTGTGCATCACAATAATTAAATCCTGAGTCCAGGAGGGCCATTTGAAAGAGATGGTACAGGACATATGACCCAAGGGCCCCATGTTTGGCTTTGCACCAGTATCTCCATTTGTCAACTTCTTTGTACTTGTTTGTATAATGTGAGCTTATATTTGAGTTAACTTGCCCCTTCTGCGGACTTATGTGCTGCTGCAGCGATTGGGGGTATTCAATCCTGGGTCACGGCTGTCGATTCGTCCTGACAGCCGCGCCCCTGGCCTGTTTTCATTTTGCTCAACAGCATATCGCCAGGCAGGATTCAATGTCCCACTTGCTGATCATTGAAAAGGGGGGGTGTCCGCATAAACGGCCCTGGATTGTCAAGATTCGTCTGTGATCGCGACAATTGACGGCCATTATCAGCAGAATGGGCCACCACCTTTTCTTTTGATGAGACATAACTGGCTTTGTTCACAAAGAGTCACAGTTATTATACAGGATATGGAGTCACTGGTAAGAGACTTTGTAGACTTTGGAGAGAAAGTTTATAGGAAACTGTATTGGGTGTGTCTTTGCTATTTAAAATATGGCTTGCTTCTTTGGTAAAGTTGTGGTTGACCATTGTTTATCCAATATGATGTGTTGAAAGCTTGTCTTCATAAACTGATGGGGAGTATAGCACTGAAGGTGTTTCTTCTGTAAATTTATTGCCTGGCCTAATATATACTCATACTGACTATATTCTAATGGAATTGCAGTAAATATAGATATGATTTTTTCTTCTTATTTAAGCATTTTTGGTAGTTTCATTTCCTAATTGTGTAATATTCTAGGAGGTTAACAGAACTGCAATTTATTGACTGCCCTATAAATATAAGAAATGCCTCCTTATTCTGTATATTTTAGCCCACTGTACAGATAATTGCAATTTAGTACCAATTTTAGGATCAGTGAAGCGTGAAATAACATAGTAATGTGAACTACAGAATACATTACAATTATTTTAGGTATGGAACGTCTTGAGATAACGGTTTAATGCCAAACACTGAACAGAAAAAGAATTCTCTTCAATCCTGTATGCTGGCTGCAAGGTTCTTCTTTAAAGCTGTAGAATCACATGGAATTGAATATGCTGAATATTTCGATAATGATTAGAATTATTTTGCACAGCTTATATAAACAAGTACTTTAGGCCAATATATATATATATATATATATATATATATATATATATATATATATATATACAAGGTAATTAGGTGCTGCACTCAGCTTTCTCATCCAAATAAAGAAATGATGACAGGACCAAGTCGACGTGTCGTGTCAACGTTTCAGTTTCAGTGCTTTTATTTGTGCACTATCATCAGGATACATCCTGATGATAGTGCACAAATAAAAGCACTGAAACGTTGACACGACAGGACTGAGTGCCGCACCTACTTACCTTGTGAACATGCTTACCTGAAGCTGTGGGGCACCAGTGAAAGCTTCCAGTGCAACGGGAGTGCCGGTCCACCTGGATATCTCTCTCTCTCTCTCTCTCTCTCTCTCTCTCTCTATCTCTCTCTCTCTCTCTCTCTCTCTATATATATATATATATATATATATATATATATATATATATATATATATATATACTCGATGTGAGCCGGCACTCCCAGTGGATGATTCAATAGTACTGACCCGGTGCCCTCCAGTGTCGACTCGCTGGTCCTGGTGTATATATTGGAAATCAGGCGGCACTCTCGTATTTGCTGAATGTGAAAAAAATTATTTATTCATCCAACATGTTTCTGGCATGCAGCCCGTCCTCAGGGATGCATGCCCGAAACATGTTGGATGAATAAGTACGTTTTTTCACATTCATCAATTCTGAGAGTGCCGCCTAATTTCCAATCTATATATATATATATATATATATATATATATATATATATATATATATATATATATATATATGTATATATATGTATATATATATATATATATATATATATATATATATATATGACAAGGATATCCTTTATGTTTTTGTTTCCCTGTAGAAAGATATAAAAAAATTGTATAATATATGATACATTTAAAAAAAGTTACTGTAAAGTTGAACAGAAAATATGACCTATGCGAACACAATGCTGAATTTACACAATGAAGCCACTTTGCAAAGAAAGGTTCATTGATTCAGATTTCCAGAGGCGTAGCGAGGGTGGAGCCGGCGGAGCGTCAGCTCCGGGCGCAGAAGATTAGCAGGGCGCCCGGCACCACACTCCCTGCCCGCCGGTCCACCCTCTGGATGCCGCCCGTTGATGGCAGAGGGGAAGAGTAGGCGGGGGTGATGGGTGGAAAAGAGAGGATATGCTTTTCAAGCTGCCGGTGCTGCTGTGCTGTCATATAGATATACTGACAGGCGCAGCGCAGCACAGCCAGCAGCAACCACGGACATGCAGAGCCTGCTGCATGTCCGTGGTTGCTGCTGGCTGTGCTGCGCTGCGCCTGTCAGTGTATCTATATGACAGCAGCACCGGCAACTTGAAAGGGATATCCTCTCTTTTCCACCCATCACCCCCGCCCACTCTTCCCCTCTGCCATCCACTCACAGTCCTGTATTTCCGCGCCTCATGCTTTAGGCTGGCTGTCCTGTCGTGATTGGGACTCTCAGCTCAGCTGGGATCAGGCAGCTCAGCCCGGACCCTACAGCAGCAAGTTAGGGCAGCAGGGGAGGTTTAAAAATGTCTGCGGGACGAGGAAGGCTGCTGTGCCTGACCAGCAGCAGCTCCTCTTCTCATTATGTGTTCATTGTAGTACCGCCCCTTCACGGCTATATGCCGCAAATCGCTGGTCTGTGAAGGGAGGGGGGAGGGTGTGATTCAAATATGATGACACAAGGTCCCATTCAATTGCGTCACTTTGGCTCCGCCTCCTCCCGCCGACCCACGATTCGCAGCAAAATGCCGTGGAGGCAGGTCCTAATGATGAAAAGTGATGTTCCCCAGTACTCCAATAATGATCATCTGTGGCAATGACATCCTCCAGGGCACTCTAAAAATGTAAGTGTCTGTGTTTCTGTTGTGTGTTTTAATATGTACTGTGGGGGGTGATTCAGGACTGCTTGCTAAGCAGCGGTCCTTCCCTGCTTATTGGTCAGCTTAACGCCTCTCACCAGGCAAATGAACCTCCACTTCCTGCCACCCCATATATCCCCGCAGAAGCATAAGATTGGATGTGTATGCTGACACATCCATTCGCATGCGAGTGTATGGAGGAAAAATCATTTGATGGTTGCCGACCATCGAATGATTTTTTCCCGCATACGCAAAAAAAGTCAGTCTATACTGACTTTTATTTGGCTCGGAAATGCCAGAGAACATGGTGGGTGGTGACTTCATGTGGCGTCAGCTGCCCCCGCGCCCCATGCAGGCTTCCCCACACCTGTGTGTGGATGGGGACACCCAGCGTTTTTCTGGGTACACCCACCTTTTGTGGGCACGCCCAGGAAAGGCTCAGTGTCCCTATGCACCATCCTCCTGCTCGCCCTGATGCCTGCGAACGCCTCGGCGACTGTGATAGCGCACAGGGGGGCTACATATCGCATCATCGCGCAGGGTGATACGCAGTCCCCAAAACATCGGAATGGGTCTGAATTCAGATAACACAGAATGAAGCTGAATCACCCTCAGTATGCCCCCTGGCAACGAGCAAGGAACCCCTAGCAACAAGCATGGAACCCCTGGAAACCATCATGTAGGCAAGCAGAGTAATGTGTATTACACAGTTTGTGGGGCATAATGTGTAAGGAGCATTATGATAACAGGGAAAAATTACAGGGGGGGGGCGCCGAAACATACCGTTGCTCCAGGCACCATGTCACCTAGCTACTGCTCTGCAGATTTCTGTATACAGTTTGCTGTAGGAATGCATCATACTGTATGCTTGTGTGTACTCCTAATATTACAAATACACCATATGATCGACATGCACAAGGTGGATATAGACAAATGGTCAACACAAGCAAAAGGTTGACATGGCAATGGTCCACACATTAAAAAGGTCCATATGAGTTGTTGTTTTTTGGGACTTTTTCCTACGTTACCATCCACGTCAAGTCCGTTTGGAAACGATAAAGTGTATAAAACATGGCAAGGGAAGCAAGCCGTGTGAGGGGACGTGGTACACAAATTTGGAGTCCTTGTGATGAAATCGATAAATTGACACAAAAAAATGAAAAACTCATGTTAACAGTTTCATGTGTTGACCATTTCCAAGTCAATCTTTTGTCTGTGTCGACCCTTTAACAATGATTTGATGTTGACTTATTGACTGTCCTGTTGAACCTTAAGTGGAGATCTTTCAGCTACCATAACTGCTGCACATGAAAGTACCTTAGGTCAGCCCTACAGATTGGGTTGGGGGTAACTTGGTTCATTCATCTTTACATGACTGTAGTAACATGTTATTCATTTTGAAAATGTTACATTGACTGGCGACTTCATGCTGGAACCATATTTCAGTTGGTTACGGCCATGCTGTTGTACAGCTGTTATGTTCAGGATGCCATATCCTGTTCAGCTGCCCTGCAGAAAGTTTCAGTACTATGCAGAATTCCTTTAGAAGTGTTACCTGTCTTCCAATTGTAATGGCATCATTTGTTTTTATCCTTGTATTTATTATTTTATGCCCAGTTTATTATAAAACTAAAAGAAAACATGTATTGAACTGAATAAGTGAGGTACTGTATATAGAGGCAACATAGGGTTACTTTCTACTGAATGTTTTATGAATTCTTGATTTCGGAACAAAGTAAAGAAGAACTGCTGCAATAGGCATAAACAGGCACTTTTTCTAGTTACAGTAAATTGATTTATGCATATGGTTGAAAGTTGTTTATTCACACAGTCTTTTTCTTTTAGATTAATATTATATTAAAAGATTACGGTACAAAACAAATTCAATCTATAACAAAATACCTGCAGTGACAGTTGCTGTTTTAGCTACACAGGGCTGCCACTAGAAATTTTAGGGGCCTGGGAATGACAAAATAGGCAGCCCCCCCTCATTATGTTTCCCAAGCAGCATTGGAGGAAGCAACAGCGAAAAAAAGAGAACAATTAAATGGAAATGGTAGCGATAAACAGAAGGCATAGGCAGGAGATAGAAAGGAGGAGCGAGAGGAGGAATATTGGAAAATGAGAGAAAGAGTATGAATGTTAGAAAACATAAGGGGAAATAGGAGAGGAGGAAAAGTGGGAGAAGGAGATAGAATATAACACGGTTCCCATCATAAAATTTGGGGTCCCATACTGACAATACAGGCCCCAACCCAGTGGATGCAGGGATGTAACCTGGTGCCCAATGTAAACAAGTGCTATCCCAACACTTCTGATGTGCGCCTTATGCCCCTCAGACCTATGCACACACATATAAACTCCAAAAAAGTTACAAGTTAATAAAGAAAATAAAAAAATGTATTAAAAAAATAATTCTTTCAAATAAAAACTTGTAAGTTGCATTTTTAAAAATGTAAAAAAGAAGTTGTGTAATCTAAGAAAAACATACAGTACATTTATTTATCAAAGGTAAATTGTGCTTAAATGACAGCTTCTTTTTCTCTGCTTCATTCTGCATTCTGGTCGAATGTCACTGGTGCTGGTCTGCAGTTTACTGTAACTCTGTTGATATTGCTTTTGTGGCCGACTACCCCTCTACTACCAGGACAATAGATGTCACACTCTCTCTTTATTCTAAACATTGTTTTTGCAAGCAACACACACACACAAACACGCATAAATACCATATATACTCGAGTATAAGCCTACATTTTTAGAACAGTGTTTATGCTGAAAAAGCCCCCCTCGGCTTATACTCTAGTGAGGGTCCCACTTGAGTCAATATGTTTTCCAAGTTTTTTGTTGTAAAATGAAGTGCCTTGGTTTATATTCGGGTCGACTTATACTCGAGTATATACGGTATACAGTATTATATAAGGTTTGTGTGTGTGTGTGTGGGGGGGGGGGGGGAACGGGACAAAAAAATATATTTATCTTGCCTCCAGGCACCTGGTATGAACCTACGCCATTGCAACAGAAGGTAACCCCCTAACCCACTGGTTATTTTTCAACATATAGCATCATTTTTCCTTTTAATTGTTCACAATTTAAGACCATAGAGAACCAAACTACTATATCTAGGTCATATAAAACCAATACATACAAATATACTTTTAACATGGTTTTATGGATACACATTAAAAATCTCCATGAGAAATCTGCAGTATAGTATACATTTACTAAAGTATTTTAAATTCTTTTTTAACAAGAATGTTATACATTAATGGAATATTACAATGCAATTACTCCAAATGTTAAGCAGATACGTTACTACAAATGGCTACATCTTGGGCCCTTATTCTGGTTATTCGCAAAGGCAAATTCCTTCTGAAATGGACAAAACCATGTTCACTGCAGATGGGACAGATGTAAATTAAGCAGAGAGACTTAGATTTGGGTGGGGTTTTACTTCAACATCAGATCTATATTGCAGTGTAAAAATAAAGCAGTCAGTATTTTCAGAAACAAAATAACTCACCGAAATCTAACTGTCTCTGCACATGTTACATGTTACATCTGCCCCCCCCCCCCCGCAGTGCACATGGTTTTGTCCATTTGAGAAGGAATTTGCCTTTGTGAGTGAACCAGAATAAGGGCCCTTGACTGAACTAAAAGAAGAGTAGCTGTTTTTAAAGTAAGCAATGAAGACTCAGCATCTGGAAGTTAATATGGGTCGTAAGCTCTGCAGTCACACAGGAAATAATTGGAGAAGGAGTGAAACAGCACATTGTCACAGCATATTAAGGCAGAGCACTGCTTGCTCTCAGTAAGATAAACATATGGAAGTGTCTGATGCTGTTTAGCTTCAAACACTGTTACAGGAAACATATGGGTGCTAGAAAAATAAAACCAATTACAGAATGGGAATAATATATGAGGAGGTTAAACTGCCCACCTGTATAGTGACTGCATATCTGTCAGAAGTCCCCTCTGATACTTATATTGCCATGACGGTACTTCTTTACTTTCACGGCGCCACTAGAAATCGCGGGCATCGCGGCCATTGCGGCCATTGAATGCACTAAAAATCGGGTGCGACGCGACCGACGTGATGCCCGCGATTTCCCATAGGGAACAATGTTAAATTTCTCAATTGACCCGATTTTACTGTTCAATGCCTCAATTGACACGATTTTTCCATAGGAAACAATGTTAAATGGCCCACAGAGGCCAAATAGGCACCCTGAAGTGTGAAATGGCCCCCAAAATTGTTAACGCCACCCCACGATCAACGTGAACCCGAAGCGTGGCGAGCGCAGCGAGGGGCGGCGGTACGCGTCCTACGACCTTTTCATACCACCACTATCCACGTCGGCGTGGAGTTGAGAATAGAATAGTGTGGCGAGCGCAGCGAGCCACCGAGCCCGAAGCGTGGCGAGCGCAGCGAGCCCCGCGAGGGGACGCGGATACCTTCACAGGTAAACGCGTCCCTTCGCGGGCTTCACAGGTATCCTCGTCCCCTCGCGGGGCTCGCTGCGCTCGCCACGCTTCGGGCTCAGTGGCTCGCTGCGCTCGCCACACTATTCTATTCTCAACTCCACGCCGACGTGGATAGTGGGGGTATGAAAAGGTCGTAGGACGCGTACCGCCGCCCCTCGCGGGCTCGCTGCGCTCGCCACGCTTCGGGTTCACGTTGATCGTGGGGTGGCGTTAACAATTGTGGGGGCCATTTCACACTTCAGGGTGGCTATTTGGCCTCTGTGGGCCATTTAACATTGATTCCTATGGAAAAATCGTGTCAATTGAGGCATTGAACAGAAAAATCGGGTCAATTGAGAAATTTAACATTGGACCCTATGGGAAATCGCGGGCATCGCGTCGGTCGCGTCGCACCCGATTTTTTAGTGCATTCAATGCCCGCGATGACCGCGATGTCCTATCTAGTGGCGCCGTGAAAGTAAAGAAGTACCCATAGCCTTTAAACTTAATACCTCAGAGAGGTATTATCTTTTGGGCAGATCCAGAATATAAACAACAGGGGGAAGGGGGGTAGCACCATGGCATCAGAAGAGAAGGGCATTTGTGTGCGCTCCTAGAAAAGTGAGTGTGGCCTCATGACAAGGATTGCGGCTTCAACAAGATTCCTGTATTTATATGATGGGGAGATAGTGACGAAGGCAGGGGTGACTTTACGCACAGGCTAGGTATGCTGCTAGAGGAGGGTGCTCTGGCTCAGCTGCGCTAGCAGCCCACCCCATGGACAGCACCTGCCTGGACAATCCCAGAGTATGCAGTGTTATAAGCACAACTACGCCGCTGTCCGCACTGCATCTCATACCACATTTTGCAGTTGGAAGTCATTTAGCACATATGAACATACAGATGGAGCCGGGCTCCCTCTTGCTGGCGAATCGCCAGATTGTCTCCGCTGGTGATCTGCCAGCAGCAAGGCGCTCCATCTGACTGAGACGCGCGTGCGATGGGAACCCTGTCGGTCTCTGCTTCAGGGAAACGGACAGGGTTAGGGGAGGTGGCGGGGTGGGAAGCGGGGAGGTGGTGGGGACCCCGGGATACCGCCGGCGGGACCCGGGGGAAGCGCCGTCGGAAGGGGACGTGCGTCCCCTTTCGCAGATCAGATGGCGGCTGGCGGGGGATGGCGGCTGGCGATTCTGCCGCCATCCCCGGGAAAGACCAGGCCGGCTCCATCTGTAAATGAAGGGATGTTTGTAATGGTTGTGTATTGATAGATATATAGGGTGGAATTTAATGCCGTGCGGGTTCAGCGGCAGTGCAAGATGTCCGCCAAACTCAGTCGTTTTTTTAAATTGGAATTAACTTACAAGGCAAAACCATGCCTTGTAAGTTAATTCCACTTTAAAGAAACTTCAGAGGTCGGCGGACATCTCGCACTGCCGCTGAACTCGGGTGGCATTAAATTCTGCCCATAGTGTGATAGATGTAAAGTGTAAAAGGTCAACATGCAATAGATTGACAGGGTCAAAAGGTCAATAGGGCCAAAGAATTGATATTCAAAAAGTCTACATTTAAAATGTCAACAGGGTCAAAAGGTCTAGATTGTGAAAAGGTCGTCATTGAAAAAGTTGAGATGAGATTCCACATTTTTTTGTGTTAATGTCGACACCTGTCAACATGTACCCTCAATTAGTGTAACACTTGCTATGCTTGGCACACTATTATATTCTGCCTCTCCTATGTGGACATGGATAGTGAAGTATAAAAAATGTCCAAAAAGTGTAAAGAAGTGTTAAAAAATCATGTTGAACTTTATAATGTTGACCGTTTGACCCTGCTGACCCTTTGAATGTCGAACTTTTGATTGGCAACCTTTTGACCCTGTAAACCTTTTGACCCTGTTGACTTATTGCATGTTGATATTTGCTGTCGACCTATTGAGTATTTATATAGATACTGTAGCTCTATCAACCAAATACAGAGGCCGATTCAGACCTGTATGTACAGGTCCGAAGTTGGCCCCGCCTTCGATGGTTGGGATGTGTGCATACACAAAGTGCCCACAAGAACGGTCGGTGCGCCTGCTCGGGCGGGCGGATGCGCCCACCCACAATTCTCAGATGAACGCCCAGCATAAAAGAAAGTCCAGGCTTACTTTTATCTGCAAAGAGAGGAAAAATCATTAGATGGCAGGTGCATGCGAGCAGATGTATAAGTGTATACATTTGCTTGCAGCGTAGTGCAGGGATTTGGCCGCCAGAAGAGGCGTGTGTTTGGCGGTGCAGCATTTACCTGCTTGCTAGGCAGCGACTATACGCAGCCAAGCAAGCAGATCTGAACCGGGCCCACAGTTTGTAATATACGTGCTGGCTGCAGAGTTTAGGGGGTACTTACTAAATAAAAAGGGGTTGGCAGTGGTTCGTCAGAGTGTTGAGAGGTAAAGTGTAACTGCAAATATAGTCCTAATTTCTTGTATTACTGATACCCCTTTCACATTGCAAAATGCAGGGTCACTCCGGGACTTTAAAATGGTTCAGTTCTGGTGCGACCCTGAATTTTGGTCTGTTCGTAATCCCCTCAGTGAACCGGCAATATTGCACGGCAGAGCGGCGGAGCATTATTGGGGCCGGGGGAGGAGGCAGCGCTTAGAGCTGGCACTGCTCCAAGCACTGCCTCCTCCATTGTTGTGAACGGAAATGGCAACAAACCTGTAAGAACCCTTCTTTTTTACCGATTCATATTGCTGTGTTGCTAGCAGTTTGCGGGACCCGGTAACTCCTTTCACATCGCACCAATTACTCGGTCGGACCGGCAAGAAACCAGCATTAACCCGATAATTAGGTGTGATGTGATATATATAATATATATATATTATATGTATATTACATTTTTTAAGGTAAAGTGCAAGTATGTATTTGCAATCGGAAGCTCTTGTCCCATTATTTACTGTTAAAAGAAACACACTAGAGTGGTAGAGAGCTTCAATTTTTGATAATATTTAAGTCACTAGTCCAGAATTCATATTATAATTTCCACAGAAACAGCATAGTAAGAGATTACATATATAAAATACTTTCATTTATATAACTATTTTAACAATGAAAGAAACTCATTATTTTGTCTGCCTCACAAAGTCTAAAAATACAGTCGACTTTATATTTTGTGGAAAATACCGTTCTTCCCCTGCTGTTTTGTAAAGGTTTCTAGCTCAATAAAGCTTGCAGAAAGGCACGGGGGTTGTGTTATTTTTCCACCTGTGTTGTTAGTATTTTCTTTTGGGCTAATGTCACATTGATACCATTGGGTCACAGAAGTGGTCTGGAAAGCAGTAATTGCACTGAAGGCTACCAGCCGAAAAGTCTATTTTTATTAAAGAGACAGTATCAGAGCAAAATAAGTGGTTTCAGAGGAATTTGGATTCAGTCTAAATACTGTTTTTGCACTCCATATGCCATACAGAAATACTTGGATTAGGTACATTTTATTGAAAAATTCCAATGTTAAAATCTATATATTAATAGTAGAAAGATGACTATTAAGTGTCTTATTTCTATGATTGTCCTTGTCTGTGCAGAACATAACATATATACTAAATGAAAGACCTTAGGGGATATTTAATAAATATAATTATTTCTTAAAATTCGGAAAATGTTATACGGTACTCTTTACCTAGCACGGCGCCCGCGATTACAATCGCGGGCGTCGGGGGTAAAAAATCGCGGGTAAATCAAAAACGGGTGCGACGCGATGCCCGCGATGCCCGCGATTTTCCCATAGGGATCAATGTTAAAAGTCAGATTGGTCGCGATTTTAGCGTTAATTGGCTCAATGCCCGCGATTTTTACATAGGAAACAATGTTAAATGGGCCACAGAGCCCTAATAGTCCCCCTGAAGTGTGAAATGGCCCCCACAATTTTTAACGCCACCCCACGATCAACGTGAACCCGAAGCGTGGCGAGCGCAGCGAGCCCGCGAGGGGCGGCGGTACGCATCCTCCGACCTTTTCATACCCCCACTATCCACGTCGGCGTGGAGTTGAGAATAGAATAGTGTGGCGAGCGCAGCGAGCCACCGAGCCCGAAGCGTGGCGAGCGCAGCGAGCCCCGCGAGGGGACGCGGATACCTTCACAGTTATACGCGTCCCCTCACGGGCTTCACAGGTGTCCGTGGTGACGCGTTTACCTGTGAAGCCCGCGAGGGGACGCGTTTACCTGTGAAGGTATCCGCGTCCCCTCGCGGGGCTCGCTGCGCTCGCCACGCTTCGGGCTCGGTGGCTCGCTGCGCTCGCCACACTATTCTATTCTCAACTCCACGCCGACGTGGATAGTGGGGGTATGAAAAGGTCGGAGGACGCGTACCGCCGCCCCTCGCGGGCTCGCTCGCCACGCTTCGGGTTCACGTTGATCGTGGGGTGGCGTTAAAAATTGTGGGGGCCATTTCACACTTCAGGGGGACTATTAGGGCTCTGTGGCCCATTTAACATTGATTCCTATGTAAAAATCGCGACCAATCTGACTTTTAACACTAAAATCGCGACCAATCTGATTTTTAACATTGGTCCCTATGGGAAATCGCGGCCATCGCGGGCATCGCATCGCACCCGTTTTTTAGTGCATGCGATGGTCGCGATGGTCGCGATGGGCGCCGTGCTAGGTAAAGAGTACCTGTTATACTCCTGTTTTCTGGAGATGGAGATACGTTTTTTTTTTTTTTTTAAAGGAATAAATATCTCTTCTTCAGTTGCTGTTGCAGCACTGGCGCCACACCAACTGTCAGTGAGTCCCGAACAGTGATTTTCAGCAGAGTTTCCGGTGGCAGTTGGTATGGCTCCCTATTTAATTTTTGGACTGTGCTGCAACAGCTACTGGAGATGAGGGGCGACAATGAATGGGATGCAATTAATAGTAAGGTTCTGAAATCAGACATTATCACATTTTTTGAAATCTGGAATTTTTTTACAAAATTTTTATTACTTAATGGGATGATAATTTGTGGGTGAAAAGAGGGATATGGTGCGAGTTTTCTTCATGAAAAAGTAGCGGACATGTGCGATTTTGGAGACATGGTAATGTTTGTTTTTAGTTAAAAAAACGGTGTGGGATGCCCCCTACTGAGCATAACCAGCCCCAGGTTCAAAGAATTAGTCCTGGTTTTAGACATTCAGGGGAGCAAAAACATAGGGGATCCCCAGAATTTCTAAAACCAGACGGTTCTGGTTCGCAAAATATGGGGGACAAAATGACTAGGGGTTTCACGTATTTTGGCAACCAGCACTGGGCCCAAACAGCCAAAAGGGTAATGCCACAGCCGGGGAAAACTTTTGCGTAAGTTCCCCTGGCCAAAGAATTGCTTTTACACATTTTTTTTTTGACAGAACCAGGCACAGATCAGGCATTGGTCTGTGCATGGTTCTGTAAAACTCATCTGCCAGAACCTGGTCTATTTGTGTTGGGACTTTTGGGTTTTCCCAAAATTGCATCCTATTAAATTTGCATGTTTAAAAATCAATAGGTCAGAATGTGTGATTTGCACAGCAAAAAGTGCTGGGAAAAAACCCTCAATGTGTATGGACCTTACGTAAACCCCTTTTCCTATTCACTGGCTGGCTGACCTGGAACATGTGACCTGCTGTGTGGTCTCGACATTGTGACAGTTACAGTATGTACAGCCACCCACTAAATGTGGATTTTTTTTATTTGACTCCTAAGGGGGTGAAAAGGGGTAAACTGTTCCACCAGGAACATCAGCTAGTTCATATAAAGTAGGATCGTAGAAAGATCAGTCAAAATATCTCTAAACCACAAAAAAACTTGTTTTTGTTCTATACACTGTGTATATGGCACCACATTTGGTACTGAAAAAATGCAATACACATTTTGCAAGTGCTATTTTTTTTAGTAGCCTGTTTATTTCTGTGTTATGATTAATGATATATTAGCATGCAGAATTTCAGCTTTCATGTCTGCACCCTGCGTGTATGTTAAATGGCACCTGTAAACACTGTTCCACCAATCACCAAAATTTCCATACGGCAGAACTCTATTTGCATTCAAATACTGTTAGTTATTTGTAAAACAACAGTGTAACACTTCATGACAGGTCGCATCTGTTAAATTCCTTATGCTACCACTAAAAAATCAACTTTGTTTGACAGTGATTGCAGTGCTATAACCTTCTAGGACTAAACTATGAAAAGTCCAATCACCAGCAGAACCATTTTCTGTTGGCAATAGAGCATTTCACCCTTTGATAAATCTGCCTCCTGAGTTTTCTATCTAAAGATGCAAGGTTCATAGGAGTAGGTTGAAACAACTAAAGAAATATGTTTAGATTGCTTCTTGAAGATGGGAAAAACAAACCCTGGGGCTGCTTCTTTTAAGTTATTACAAAAGTGAAACATTAAAATGATTTTACATTGTACAGAAAAATGTTAGTATTGCAAAACTGGATGATTCTAAAATGTAGCCCAGTGTAAAATAAATCAGAGTTCTTTGTTTGATGTTTTTGTTAAGTTGTTCTTGAGGTGTCTTTTTTTTTATCATGAACATACTGTAATTCTTTCCTATTCTTTTCTTGTTACATAATTCTATGACTACGACCTTTTAAAAGTGCATTTAACTACAATCTGAGACACTTTTTGTTGTTGTTTGTTAAATCCTCCCTGTTACAATGTAGCCAATCAGATCATCAGACTGTTTCCAGCAGCACAGAATATTTAGGATTGCTGATCATTTGATGGGGAACTATCGTGATGTGAGGAGGGGCATGGAGGCAAGCTGGAAGCACAAACTAATGGTGTGTACACACGGTACTTTTTGCCTTCCGATGTTGACGATATAGTTAACATCGGATCGGAATCGGATGCAGATCGCAAGGGTTTTAACCCTTCAGATCCCGATCTGATTCCGATGCGCGTTCACGTATCGCAAGGCAGAAAGTCTTGTCTGCCTTGACTATATAGTGCAGATCTGCACTATATAGTCAGATTTGTATGCAAATCGGATGTGCCTTCAGATACTATCCACGATTCGATCAGATCGGACCGTGGATAGTATCTGAAGGCACATCTGACCGTGTGTACACACCATAACACTTATATAGTGGAATGGGCAAATTGATACATTTTTATACTGTATAAAGCAAATGGGTCTACATACCAAGATAGAGGGGTGTGATAGAATACTGGGGCCTGTTTCATGTGATAGGAGGAATTGGGTGTCTTTAGTCTAATGTGGGTTAGCCGCACTTGGGCACTTCATATCAGCTTCTTGTCTTTATAGGTTAGCTATCAAATGAATGTAACCTTACTGTACTCCACCTACGTTACATCAGCCCTTCCCTTAAGTTTCAAGCATGGGCAAGGGAAGACATATTCATACATTCCAGCTGTACCTTTTTCGCAGGTTCAGTGCTTTGTTTTATGGCCTGTACCTTTTTTGGGGTACTCCAACTACCCATTGTAAGTATTGGAAAGGGGGCGTGGCTACACCCCCTTTAGCCCGTGGTCACGCCTCCTTTCCGAATTTGTACAGGTTTTGCTCTTCAGATGTTGGAAGGTATGTATACTGTATGTGGGCAGCTTGATTTGTGGGATTGCTCTGTACAAATAAGCAAACAGAAAAGCAGCCAGCTCAGCAACAGGCCCACAATCTGCAGGATTAGCAGTCTGTACTGCAATTTTAAGGAATGGCGTTTGTTGATCAGTGTATTGTGTTGGCAAATAGCACATTGAAATGAGTTGTTTAGGTGCACTCTACACTGCAATATTTGAAGTAAATGTGTAAGTACTGTAAATAGGCAGTGGAGTAAGGAGGCCCCATAGAAAAAGTCTGTACTTTGTAGTACACAATGGCAAATAAATGTATACAACACACGTAGCTTTGACATAGAAGATGAGCCCTTCACAGTTCTGGGCCTTAGCAGCTGCACCTAAGGTAGCTACACCCTTGATTGCAGCATTTTTGCAACACTGTAAGTAAACTTAACCCCACATCAGAAATAACCTAGTAATACCCCTTTTCCACTAGCAACCTGGGTCTGACCCGGTAAATTGTACACAGTTTGAACCCGGGATGGACATGGGTAAGAGACACATTTCCACTACAGTGCTACCCGGTAAATTGCCTGATCAGCCCCTTTTACACTTTTTTACCCGGGTTAAGGCCTGTTTTTTTCCTATAGATTACTTAAGAAAAAGCCTTTTTAAAGGGCTTTACCAGGGGAAGTCACAAGATAGGGCCACCATTACACCAAAATACATTACACCGTTAAAAAGCTTACCATGGCCCTTATTCTGGTTGGTGCGGCCAGAGCCGCACACGGTGCTCTGGCCGCACAAACCAATCCCCGCCCACGAGACGGATCGCCACGGCCGTCCGTACACGGACGGCTGGCGATCCGCATAAAAATGGTGGAGGCGTACGCCTCCACCATGGTGGGAGCTGCCCCCTGCATTCGATGGTCGTCGACCATCGAAGGCAGGTCCGCACGCCCCGGCAGCTCCCGCAAGCTGAGACCACACGGACAATCGTCCGTGTGCTAGCTTGTATGGGGGCTGAGAGCTGACATCCGGCGACGTCAGCTTTCCGCCCCCATGAGTTGCGTCATACCCTCATTACCATGCATACGCCCCGCGTTTGCATGGGAACGCCCATGAAACGCGGGGCGTACACATAGGGAAATGAGGGTATGAAGCCCCTCACGCCCCTATACGCCCCCTTTGCGGCGGACGAAATACGTCTGCGGCGAAGGGGGCTGCACATGCGCAGATTGACCTCTGCGCATGTGCAGAAGAAAAACATCGGCGGTACGGCCGCACGCGGGCCGTACCGTCCGAATTAGAATAAGGGCCCATATTAGAAGAAGAGACCACACTCATTTATTTTAAAATAACTATTTTTTTTTTATTTTACTGCCAAAAATCTAATCTTTGGAACTTTCAAAAGTGTCTTCACACAAGACAAGAAAGGACATGTGTAGGTAAAATGTTTGCCGTATACCTGAGCCTTTGGCGTACATAAAAATGAAAAAAGTGCACGTAAACATGTTAAAAAACAAGTGCCCATAAAATTGAAAAAAGTGCAAGGTGTAGGGTTTAACCAAACTGTGCCCACAAGGCGACTGAATGCAATAGATGCATTCTTATTTTAAAGAAAAAAACAGGTATTTCTTATGGCAAATTACGATATACCGTAAATTCAGGGGAGTCTAGGTTTGGCAGCAGTGTAGTAGACGTGTTGTCATGGCTAGTGGTGTTTGCATCACTATACTCTGGGGTTAGTGGGGCACTGGTAGAAGTGCTGGAGGCATAGCTAGTGGAAGTGTTGCAGGCGTAGTTAGCACCAGTGATGGGGTGGTAGCTAGTTGCTGTGCTGGGGGCATGGCTACTGGGTCCTCTATATTGTAGAGGCTCTTGGTGTGGCTGGTGCTCACACGAAGTGCTAGGGGCGGAGGGAGTTGGCCCTCTACTTTATTGGCCATATGCATACTCATGGTGTGCTGGGTATGCTGGGGCCTGTGGTGCATGTGGCGGATACTGTGGATAATGCGAAGTTGGCATATTACAACGATTAAGTATCCGTTCCAAGAAGGACAATTTTCTGTCCTGCATGTCCTTTAATTGATCCAAGAAAGAGTGCTGCAGCTGTCTTTCATTTGCTAAAAACTTCTCCATACGAGCATCCTCATTGGCCTGGGTGTCAGAGTCCATTTCCCACAGTTGTTCTATTACAATGGAAGAGAAACCTCTCGCTGCTTGTTCGAAATGTTTTTTTGGTACTTGTTTCCTAGCACGGTGCCTGCGATTTTAATTGTATCCATCGGGTCCAAAAAAATTGCGTCGAACGCATCGCATGCAACCAAATCGCATGCGATGCGATCAACGCGATTGATGCGATTTTTAAATTGGAACCAATGTAAAATGGTCCCTGAGACCCGATTTTACATTGGGCCCAATGTTAAATGCCCATCAGACCCCAATTTTCATTGTATACCCACCCTGATGGGTCAAATGCCCCCCCCATTGTTAATGCCACCACACGGTGAATGCCAACCCGAAGCGTGGCGAGCGCAGCGAGCCTGCGAGGGGTGGCGGTACGCGTCCTCCGACCTTTTCATACCCCCACTATCCACGTCGGCGTGGAGTTGATTTTATATAGTGCGGCGAGCGCAGTGAGCCACCGAGCCCGAAGCGCATTACTTCACAGGTACTACGCGTCTGCTTCCAAAAACACAAATAGAGATACAGACTTATCCGGCGCTCAGTAGCGTAATTTCTCTGCCGAAACTTCCTTCAGCATATATTCCACATGTAAGGGATATAAACAAAATCTCTCATGGTGTAGTACCACATGTAACAAGTTTATTACATCAGAGACAATATAGACAAATAGAAACAATTTAGAACAAATTGTAACAATTCAACATAAAAAGAATCCTCCGTTTGCCAGCATATAAAGGGGGTAATTACCAGATCAATGGGAACTGTAGACGTACAGTTCAAATGGGCGTGTTGTAATAATTCCCTGGAGTTCGGATACCGGCTCTCCTTTACTCCTCTGTAACGCCGTCCTGTTCACCAAAGTCTCTGGAAGCCTCCTTCTGTGTTGCTGTGCAAACTGGATGTTTAGGGTGCGGGCTTACACCACCGACGCGTTTCCTCCCCGCCTGGGGACTTTATCAAGGTCTACGCGTCTGCTTGCCACGCTTCGGGCTTGGTGGCTCGCTGCGCTCGCCACACTATATAAAATCAACTCCACGCCGACATGGATAGTGGGGGTATGAAAAGGTCGGAGGATGTGTACCGCCCACCCTCGCGGGCTTGCTGCGATCACCACGCTTCGGGTTGGCGTTTATCATGGGGTGGCGTTAACAATGGGGGGGGGGGGGGGGCATTCACATGTAAAATACCCATAAGGGTGGGTATACAATGAAAAATCAGGTCCATTGGCCCATTTAACATTGTTCCCTATGTAAAATCGCGTCCATCGCCTCGGTCGCATCGCATGCCTTAACTTAAGGCATGCGATGGACGCGATTTTTTAATTGTCGGGGAAAAGGCTAAAAATAGCCCTGAAATCGTGTGTCGTCGCGTCCATCGCAAACCTTAAGTTAAGGTATGCGATCACCTGCGACTTGCGCCGTGCTAGGAAACAAGTACCGTTTTTTTCTTCTTTGGCAGCACGTTGTAAACTGCAAGTGGGACAAACAAAAAAACAAAATCAACATAAAATAGCAGAGGTGTCTGCAGACATGTGCTTGCGGCCCTATCCTACATGCACACTTGCGGCACTCTGTAACATATATACTGTTGATTACTGGGAAAAATGTTTTTTTTTTTTTACTTACTATTTGAACACAGTTTTGGTGTTTGTAGAGTCGGCTGCTCCATTGTTGTCTCGGACCCCTCCTCCACCATGGACTGTGCGGTGTTGGACAAAACAGACCTATCGAGTAGACTGCACTCTTCTTCGCCATCTTCCGAAATCAGGAGAGGAGAAGTTGGGCAGCACGGTGACATTACCATGGTGGACTGTGTGTCAGGTTGCTCCTGGCTACTCTCCATCTGGCTGGCCAACGAGGATGACAGTGCCACAGGATTACTCAGAGCTGTGTTGCCAAATGCCCTGCAGCATAGATCATAATGGACCCACTCGACACATGCGGTCAGAGACCTTGGTGAACTGCCTCTTCAGTGCTTTCAATTTGTTAAGCACTTGCTGGTGAGAGCAGTGTATCCCCCTAGACTCCAGCATCTGGGCGATATTTCTGTACACAATCGCGTTTTTTACGGTACAGGTCACCTGGCGCTTGATTTCCTCCTCTGCCCTAATGAGCAGCAGCTCCTTCACTTCAGCATCAGACCAATTGCTGACAGCCATAATGATGTTGTGCTGCGGGATGAACAGCAGTGTCCGCTGGGGCAGCCTGTGGTGCTGGCGGCAGAGTGGAAGGTGGCTGCTGAAGCAGCCTCTGATGCAGCAGGGGAAAGTCAGCAGGACAGACATATAGCACATGTGCACAGAACGCTGTCCTCCATACTATGTGCGCAGTCTGCGGGGCTCTGAGTGATGACTTCACTCACCAGCACCCCAGCAGCACCAATCAGTGAAGATTTTAACATGGTCAGTCAAATAACCCGGTTAGGGAGCGTTTTCACTACCCTTGAATCCGGGTGCTAATCGGGTGCTACCATGGTCATTACCTGGGTAGGATTGCCGGGGAATCCAAACCGGGTTATTTGACAGGAAACATTTAGGTAGAAGCGTGTCCCCGCAAAGATTACCAGGTTATTTCTTCTAGTGGAAAAAGGGGTATAACCTAGTAAATGTTGCTATTCAAAAATATTAGTTTCAGGTAAAAAAAAACTGGAAGAAATATGAATTTATTTACATCTTAAAATATTCTTCTGATTATTTTCGAAGCACAGTGTAGCTTTTAGTTAGCAGTGGCCAGTATCTGGTAGATTTCTCATTGTGACATTAGGTGCTCCATTTATCATTGTACGGAGAGTAACAAATTTACCATTGAAACATTAACTGCTGCCTTTCTCCAAACAAATATAAGCAATATATCAAGAAGAATTCTAATAAGCTATTTTCAGCAGTTATTAGATTAGAAACAACTAAAATGAGTCTTCTATTGGTTTACAATATTTTTTGGTTCTGGATTCATTTCAAATATTAACTTTGTAAGAAAAAACACTAAATAAAATAAATATACTTTGTAGGGCTCGCTTTATGTAATACCACATCTGGTATACAGCAAATTTACAATGCAATTCATATTGCAAATCCATTGTATGGGCACAAAGCACATGTAAAATACAAAAATACATGTAGTGTTGTTTTTGCATCAACACAGTGGCGAAAGTTTGTACCAGTTGACTGGAGGCAAGATAAATACTGGTGCTGCCCCACCACATACACCACATACGCACCACCTTATATAAATAAGTAAGCATATATATGTGTATAAAATCTATATATATGTCTAATGTCCGTGCGGCTCTGAAACACTGCCATCTGGGCAGCGAGTGAAACTACATCTACTACAGTTGGAGCCCAATTTTTATTTCCGCCACTACGCCAGCTGCTGGTACCTGGTGCGCCATTGCAGAGAATGGGGCATGCAAGCATCTCTGATGTGGGCTCACACCATCAAATGATGTGGAGCATACACGCAAAACTAAGACACTCTCAGGTGTCTTAGCTTTGCGTGTGTCCTGTACGAGGACAGGGTGGGCAGCTGATGATGTGAGCTGCCCACCCCCGGCATGATCGAGCCATTGCATAACAGCCATGATGTGCTGAGAATTGAAACTAATTAAGGCTCTTGATGTTCTTTAATCACCCTGCCTCCATCCCCATAAATAATACCAAGTCAAGTCCCTTGTAATGAGGGTTGCATAAACATCACATTCAGCCTTAACATTACGTTGAAGGAAGAAAGTTTCTATATAATGGCATTACTATGATCAAATAATTGAAAAGTATGGTTTATTATATGATAAAAACCTATGACTCATTAAAGGGCAGATAGAGCACATCTTTAAGATCTTGCTGATGGCAAATAAACTAATGAGGTCCTATATACTGTGTGTGTATATATATATATATATATATATATATATATATATATAGTAATTATAAGGAAAGGAAAACTGGAATGGACACATTTAATATTGCCATATGTGTGGGTCACCTTGCTTACTGTGACTTATTTGTAATTGTGCTATACTTCATGTACTGTAAGTAGAGCATGAAATGCTGGTACAGTACCTTTAAACCACAGCGGTTTTGTCATCCTAGATTACTAATAAAAGTTCAATAAATGCCACTAGCATCCAGGTCACGCTACAAGGATATCATATCTCAGTGAATCGGGTTAAGGTGCATTTATAGATCTTCATTTTCTTAACAATAAAAAACTAAGCAATCACATGTACATAAGTATTCACAGCCTTCGCTCAATACTTTGTTGATGCACCTTTGGCAGCAATTACAGCCTCAAGTATTTTTAAATATGATGCCCTAAGCTTGGCACACCTATCTTTGGGTGATTTTGAACCTTTTCCTCTTTGCAGCACCACTCAAGCTCCATCAGGTTGAGAGGTAGATCTGTCTGTTCAATCGGACTCAAGTCTGAGCTCTGGCTGGACGAATCAAGGACTTCAATGGTTCTTGTCCTGCTGAAAGATGAACCATCGCCCCAAGTCTAAGGCCAAGAGCACTCTAGAGCAGGGTTTCATCCAGGATGTCTCTGTACATTACTGCATTCATCTTTAGCTATATCCTGACTAGTCTCCCAGTTCATTCTGCTAAAAACCATCCCCACAGCATGATGCTGCCACCACATACTTCACTGTAGGGATATTATTTGCCTGGTGATGAACGGTGACTGGTTTCCTCCAAACATGACTCCTGGCATTCACACCAAAGAGTTCAATCTTTGTCTTATCATCCCAGAGAATTTTGTTTCTCATGGTCTGAGAGTCTAGTTCAGGCTTGTCCAAACTATGGCCCTCCAGCTGTTGTGAAACTACAAGTCCCATCATGCCTTGCAACAGTTTTGTTATTAGGGAATGCTAAAACTATGGCAAGGCATGCTGGGATGTGTAGTTTCACAACAGCTGGAGGGCCACAGTTTGGACATGCCTGGTCCAGATAGACTGCCATGTGCTTTTTACTAAGGAGTGGCTTCCATCCGGCCACTCTACCATACAGTCCTGACAGGTGGAATGCGGAGGAGATAGTTGTCTTTCTGGAAGGTTCTCCTCCACAGAGCAATGCTGTAGTTTTGACAGAGTGACCATCTGGTTCTTGGTCACCTCCCTGACTAGGGCCCTTTTCCTCTGATCGCTCAGTTTAGATGGTCGACCAGCTCTAGGAAGAGTGCTGGTGTTTCCGAACTTCTTCCATTTACGGATGATGGAGGCCAGTGTGCTCAGTGAGACCTTTGAAGCAGCAGATATTTTTCTGTACTCTTCTCCAGATTTGTGCTTCAAGACAATGCTTTCCTTTGACTTCATGCTTGGTTTTTGATCTTTCAATTGTGCGAACGTATATAGAAAAAAAATGTGCCTTTCCAAATCATGTCCAATCAACTGAATTTAGCACAGGTGGACTCCAATTAAGCTGTAGGAACATCTAAAGCATGGGTCTTCAAACTGCGGCCCTCCAGATGTTGTGAAACTACAAATCCCAGCATGCCTTGCCACAGTTTTGCTATAAGGGAGTGTTAAAACTGTGGCTGGGATTTGTAGTTTCACAACATCTGGAGGGCCGCAGTTTGAAGACCCATGATCTAAAGGATGATCGGTGGAAACAGGATGCACCTAACATCAATTTTTAGCTTCATGGTAAAGGCTGTGAATACAAAAAAAGTTTTTCATGTTATTATTGGGTATTGTGTGTAGAATTTTGAGGGAAACCATTATTTTATTCCATTTTGGAATAAGGCTGTAAAGTAACAAAATGTGGAAAAAGTGAAGCGTTGTGAATACTTTCCAGATGCACTGTACTGTATCACACATGCCGTTAATGGGGAGTGGTGTAAAACATTTTAGAACCTCAAAACAATCATTTTATATCTGGCAGAAACCATTAAGCATCTCAATTCTATTAATCGTTCGCCTTTGAAACTGTTCAATGTTAAAAAGCATATTTGAAAAAGCAAGACATTTGTAGCTCTAATTAAACACATAAATGCAGATATTTTTTTTTAATAGGTATAAGACATGATATCTGTTGCAGAAAATGAAAAAGGTCATTTACATTTACTTCTACGTGTCCTGTCCTGACCCAGGGAGTAATAGGAAGTGAGCTGAGATTAAACCAGACTGACTTAGTTGTCCGTGTGTGTGTTTATATACTGTATATACATATATATTTAATCAACAATAATGGATTGACGCCAATAGACCTCACTAAGGGCCTTATTCTACTTCACTCTTTCTGACAAAATCCTTCTTAGATGGACACAACCATGTGCACTGCAGGGGGGCAGATGTAACATGTGCAGAGAGAATTAGATTTGTAAGCAGTAAGCAGCAACTTTAATTAGGTTAAGGATAAACTTTTGCAAGTTCATACACATACCAATCATAAATGATATTCACAGTTGGTACCCAACATCAGTTCAGCAATGGCCGAATGCAGAGCCGGCCCTAGCCTAAATGATGCCCTAGGCAACATTTTGGCTGGTGCCCCCTAGCACCGCCACTAGTTCCGCCTCTGACCCTGCTCCCCTTTCCCAGCACCATCAACCCTCATCATAGCAGTCATCATTTTGGTGCTACTACCTGCAATATTTTAAATAGAGAGTGCACACATTTGGTGCGCAGCCCAAACAGGGGAGTGTTCTTGCTGGGAAGGGGCATGGCCACACAATTTTACCCCCAATTCAAATTATGCAACACAGTAGTGCAACTTTATTCACATTATATCATGCGATGGTGTCCCTTATTCACGTTACATCACACTGTAGTACCACTTCACCTTATATACATTACTCCTCACATTATTCACATTATACCCTTAGAAAAAAATCCTGAGAAAATATTGTATTTTAACCACCTCCATGGCCACACTGCAACCCAGCACAAAGCAGTGTGTGCTGGGCAGAGGAGAACAGCTTCAGCTGCTGCTGTCACTTAAAGGGAGGGGGCCCAGGGCCCCCACTGGGCCCTCCCATCAGACTTTGGCCTGGGTAATTTGTACCCCCTACCCCTTTCTCTCGGCACCCCTGATAATACCACACAGTAATGCCCCTTACACATGACACACATTATTAATGTCCTTATAACCATAATGCCCCTTACACATTATGCCAACCTTTATTAATGCCCTTCATACACATAATGACATGCATAATGCCCCTTACACATATGTTGCATATTATTAATGCCCTTATACACATGACACACATAATGCCCATTACACATATGTTGCACATTATTAATGCCCTTATACACATGACACACACAATGCCTGTTACACATATGTCGCACATTATTAATGCATTTATACATGACACACATAATGCCCCTTACACATATGCCGAACACTATTGCACAGCCAACCCACCCGCAGACAGCACTCGCACAGCCGCTAACACTGTGACCTCTGCCTCTGCTTGGATACAGATGTTTCCTCATACATCTTGCCTCAATAGGCCATGCAGCTCCTGGCCAGTTCTGCTAACGTTGGGTGCCTTTTTTGCTGAAAATTTGTCTTATTTGCATTGTTATGACCAGCACACACAAGGAGCTTCCAATGATTAAAATGATATGCGGCATGCCTATATTCTGTATGCGACTGTGGCTGTACCTACATATAGAATGCTATGTTACAGTGATTTCCGTGAATACACTATTTCTTATGCAGATACAGCCTCACTCACACACAGAATATAGGCATGCTGCATATCATTTTAATCAGCAGAAGCTGCTGATGCCCCTAGGCATTCCAAATGCCCTAGGCAATTGCCTAGTTTGCCTATGCCTAAGGCCGGCCCTGGCCGAATGTATTTTCAGCAGGGTGAGAAAAACAAGTTCAGCTGCACTAAAGAAATGAAAATGAGACCGTTGTATTTATACTGCGTTGTCCAATTGAAATGAACTCCATTGGCAGATGCAATTAGCAATTAAAACTCTGCCCTGAGATATTCAATTAGTGCCACTACCCAGTGTGTATGCCTCAGGGGGTGCACTTTACGCAGATTTTTTTAACGTACATTATCCCCCGCTTCTATGAAAAATCTGCACTAAATACATCCTGTTGTATAAGAGCAAGCGGGAGTAAGGTGGGTTTTCAAATTTCTGTATATGTTTCATCACATCCATTTCCCAAACTATCTTTTGACACTCCTAATTGTGAGTATATAATCATAGTACAGTGACAGGAAGCATCATCTTTGAAACTAGACTTATACCTGCTTTTCAGATCACAACAGACAGAAACTCTCTGAGCAGTTGAAATGTCATATTTAAATACACCTTGTACAGTATGTTTCAACATAAGTGTATTGACTGGAAAAGGGAGTGTATTTTTACCTGAAATAGAATCAACTCTTATCAACTGCAACATTTCAGCAGAGGTAATAATTTGACAAGCCGTGGGAGAATGTTGCATGAATGAAATCAGTCTTGTATTAATATTTTTGTCACTGTTCTAAGCCCACACTGTGTTCCCATACTTGGCAGAAACATGATGCAACCTTTATATGTCTGAGTATGAACACTGAAATATACTGTTGAGCACTAATGTAGTGGTTGATTATATATTCTGCCCAGAAGGAAACACATTACTTGAAAATTACCGTGGCTAAAGTTTAGGTGGCATAATTTACTATTATTATAAATATAATAATAATAATACTAATGATAACAACAATATTGTTGTTTTTCTCAGTTACTTATATAGAACTGGCATATTCCATTGTGCTTTACAATTAGGAACACAGAGTAATAAAACAAGACTGAATAATAACAGACGGACCTTCTTGCCAGAAGAGCCAAAAGGGCTTTGCTTGAAAGGTTAGAGACTAGAGCAGGGGTTCCCAAACTTTTTCCTCTCCCATACCCCTTGATTAGGCTTTTAATATATGACTACCCCCTCCAAATTGAAATATCCACAGTACTTATGAGTGGAGTGGAAGTGAGCGGTATGTGTGTCCTTATGCGTGTCCTTATATTAAGGAGTAGTGAATAAGTAGTGTGCGGTCAGGAATCGGTTCCCTCTGTGTCTGGCCACTGGCTGTGTACTGTCTCCGGGGTTCCCGCTAACTCCTGTAGGATTAATGCCAGTGTGGCTCTCCTATTTAAATTCTTAACTGTGTTGCGGCCGCACCTATTTAGCTACAACTGTTTTTATAAGATGTATGCAATAGGATTTGGCGTATTTATCAAACTCTGCATCTCAAATCCAGACAGTATGTGATAAATTCACACCAGTCTGCAATGCAATATTTGAATACATTGCATGGATGTATGAAATATCACATGCAGGGACAGAGCTTGTAAGGAAGCAATGTCCCCGTGAATCAACTTTTACCCCAATTTTATTTTCATGGAAAATACCCTGAATGTGCACCGCTGCTATCTTCCACAACACCTTCTCCCCGCTTGCACTTGCCTGCACCCATTAATGATCCTACACTCCTCTGTGACCCCTGGTGCTGTAAAGTAAAATGCTGGCTTCACAGCATCACTTCACTGCACTAGGACCACAGCATAACCACAGCAATTCTTTTTTACACATTGCCTGTGTTTCCCTCAGACACATCTGTCTGATCACTGCCAGCAGGAAAGGAAGATTGTGTTGAAGTAGAGGAACAAGAGTGAAGGTTGCATGATTAACTCTGTCTGAACATAGCATTACTATCAAAGGAATCCCCCAAGTATTTTTTTTTCTGCGCAGATTGCACGTGACTAACATTTGCTCTTATGAAATGGGTGTGATAACACTCTTTTTTTTAATATTTATTTTCCTTAAAATAATTGTGATAATTATGTTAGTAAATGGGAGGATAAAGGACAGATCAGAGTCCATGATGACACCTAGAAGACGAGCTTGTTGGGTAGAGTAGTTTGTTTAGTTATATGAACAGGAAACATAACTAATTATTAATAAGAGCTGCTAGCAAAAGTCTGCGGAACGATAGCTCTACCGAGATTTATACAAAATTGGACACATGCTCCGACATACACAACGACTTGCCTGTACCCTGACCTTGTCTTTCCCTTCCTTTCCTTCCTCCTAATATTGTTTTACGTATTGTCAGTATTCCTTTTTTTTATATTTGTAACGTATACAGAAAGTTGTTTGTTTGTTTTACACTCGACAAGTGAAAGACAAATAGTCCAATTGTTTTATGTCTTGCTTTTGAGATGTGCAATTTTTTTTATTTTTGTCTTTCCTATTACCTGTAAAATTGAAAATAGTCTACAAAAAAAGTCTGCATATTACAGCACTCTGAGAGTAGTCTTTTGGTTGACACACTTTATCCTCAGGATTCCTCCTTGACTGTGGTAATAGATCTATCTCCTTCAGACATTATTTTTATCTTTTATTTTTATGATGGCATAAGGGTTCCAGGTCACCATACAAGGGAATAACACTGACAAGAAATAAAGTACATGCTTATATAAATGGCATATGGCATATGGAGGTCCCCTAACCTTATAACTTGCATAAAGTGTATTTACTGTACATGGCTCCTTAAATCTCTTGTGCCAACACACAAGCAATTATCTCATGTACGGCATAATCTTGGCATCGTTTAATGTGCAACAGCTTGCAAACTAAACATTTTCATGCATTTGACATTGGATTAGTTGGATGATAAAGTGGAACATATTCAGTTTGGATGTGCTATACATTATAGTTTATTCACTGATTAGTAATCAGTTCTTCCAGGATCGCAAAGCTTGATGTATTTACCTAATAACGAGAAGTGTCATTAATTCTATGTGAAGTCTAAGGCTGGATTTTCCTCTCGGTTATAAAGGCAACCAAATAATCCAGATTTTATCCACATGGCATGGCAGCATTTGATGCAACCAGTCTAGGTAGGGCTTTCCTGGATATGGTTGCATATATGCGACCAGTCAGAAATGCCAGTGAGTGGCTGTTGGAACGTAATCTTTCAGTGGAAGCCAATGCCAGAGGGGCCTCCTCATTGCCCCCTCGGGTACTCCCACAGTGTATGTCGATCATTGCTGGTTAC
The DNA here is from genome assembly GCF_055691185.1 of Crinia signifera. Classification (NCBI taxonomy): domain Eukaryota; kingdom Metazoa; phylum Chordata; class Amphibia; order Anura; family Myobatrachidae; genus Crinia; species Crinia signifera. The sequence goes on from NC_139218.1 coordinate 270,135,835, forward strand.
ATTGATTGGCAGCTGGTTAACCCCCCCCCCATTCGCCTCAGAGAGAAATACAGTGTCTTTGCTCAGTGTGTTCACCTGGCAGCTGCAGAGGTGACCAGCCATTGGCAGGGCTATCAAAAGGGTGGTGGGTAGTGTGCTGTCTAAGACACTACTCTATGGGTGCTGTAATAATATACTAAAATAATACATCCTTTATTTATTGTTAGCATTTCAGACTAACGCATACACAAATAATCTCCAATCACAGCAGTTAGGAGCTGTTTGCCTGGTCTTTCTCAAAGGTTTGATATATAGACCAATTGTGTGTAGTCACAATGTAATTTAAATTCAACAGAAATGAACAATAACATTTGCAATCATTTTTATTTTCACAGGAACTGGGAATGGCAAATCCAGTGTCATTCAATATAGGTTGTAATGCCTGAGGTACTTTTTGCTGATGAAATTACATGGCCAATTAAATATGTCCCTATAGGGGACATGTACTAAGAGGGGAGATCTATTTCACATGGGATGTTGCTATGGGAAAACTTCTTAGCTCCTTCTAGAAGATAATATACAGAATCTGATTGGTTGCCCATAGCAACATCCCATCTGAAATAGAACTCCCATCTTAGTAAATGTATCCCTATATCTCTGCCCAAGACTTTATACAGTAAGTCTCCATATAGCAGAACATAAGTACACATAGTCAATTTACTAATGCTTCTAAAAAGTAGGTGATGTAGCCCATAGCAACCAATCACAATCCAATTATCCTTTCTCTATTGCATCCTAGAAGAAAATAAACAGAATCTGATAGGTTGCTATGTCAGCATCACCTCTTTTTATTTTTAGAGGCTTTAGTAAATTAACCACAAAAATTTGGTCCAAAAGGAATAACATGCATGTGACAGAGAAATGAATAACATGCATGTGACAGAGAAATGAATAACATGCATGTGACAGAGAAATGAATAACATGCATGCGACAGAGAAATGAATAACATGCATGCGACAGAGAAATGAATAACATGCATGCGACAGAAAAATGAATAACATGCATGCGACAGAGAAATGAATAACATGCATGCGACAGAGAAATGAATAACATGCATGCGACAGAGAAATTAATAACATGCATGCGACAGAGAAATGAATAACATGCATGCGACAGAGAAATGAATAACATGCATGCGACAGAGAAATGAATAACAATGAATAACATGCATGTGACAGAGAAATGAATAACATGCATGTGACAGAGAAATGAATAACATGCATGTGATAGAGAAATGAATAACATGCATGTGACAGAGAAATGAATAACATGCATGTGACAGAGAAATTAATAACATGCATGTGACAGAGAAATTAATAACATTTTGTGACTTTAACCATTTAGCCATTACTACGGTGCTGTTAGTACTGAAATCAACAGCAACATACACTGTACAGTAGCTTAATGAGAAACACGAGAGACATGATTACTGATGTCATGTTTCTCCAAAATGAATATTATTTCAGTACTTAACAGAGCTTTCCTTCGGAATTTTTCATGTATGAATGCAGGGAAATTCCCAAACCGTATCTAGCATAAAATAGCATCATATCTAATGACTCTGCTCACTGTGGGACCTGATTCTGCACACAGCTATGGACAAATGTTGCCTACATTACAGCCGCACACCATGTGACTAGATGTTAATCTGTTTCTGAGGCATGAAGTCAAGGTCAGTTTGAGCTTGTTAGCTGGGTGTGACATTGGCATCATGACAGAGGAATCCCCTCCTCCCCTGAGATGTTGCTAGGCAGAAAATCTCTAGGATTTTAACACAGTTGCTGCCAAGCTCCACATGATATGCCAGTAACAACACAACTGGAAATAAAGTATTGTCATAATAACTAATTGTACTATCGGTAAAGCAGAAGCTTTGTCTACTGTCACCTTGTGCTGCTATCATTGCTGGGGGGGAAATGGAGCCTATATCTCGTACTGTATATACAATGAGAGTCTAGGGTCCTTCCCTTACTCTGGAATATATTAGCTCATTTCTGCCATGAATGTGTTATCTATGTATGACAGCGTCGGCTGAGGGAATGAGGATGAGGTCACTCGGAGGACATCCTATGATTTTGTGAACCCATTAAGATGTTTGATTTAAGTTCTCCAAATACATTTATGTAGGAAATAGGCGCACTTTGTCATGTTATGCTAATTTCACATTATCTGCGCCCGCAACACGTCCTGTTCTGTGGAAAGTTTGTCTATATTTATTGATTTATATGAGGCACATTCTTTTTCATGCCACCCTGTTCCCGAAATATGGCACTTCAATTAGTGCAAATATGACGTTCATGTTATGAGTCATCCTAATGTGCATGTGTCCTGGCTGTACCATCAGATCTGATATTATCTCGTTTACAGCTAATTTACCAATTATTATTTGCAGAAATGCTTACAAAGCACTTGGTATAGACAGTGTTGTTGCAATGTAGAGCGGTAGGAATTCCTGGATTATGTGACCCCATTACACTTCTGCAGGCAACAAATGGAACATAATAACTAGCTCAAGCCTTTGGCTGCAGGCTACAGTTTTATCCAAGCTCTTCTTCATTCTGCTGAAATGTGATTTGATGTGTCTAGAAGTGCTCATAAATTAGCTCTCTAGTCCCCGATTGCAGTTTCTATTCAGCCAAATTATATATGTAGTCATTTTGGGGGTTTTTCTGCTGAGGCACTGTGGAAGTAGTGGGATGAACTTGTAGTGTCTAAACTAATCAATTTAACCAGTTCTGGTTCATAATACTCTCCCTGGAGCTGTGTAACATACTTAGGCCAGGATCCAGCATTCATTTTATGCGCTGTGATAACAGTAACGTTCTCAGAGTTTTCCTGCTATAACGACAGCACAGCGGGAATTCTTTATTCTGCGCATAATCAATGTCTTGTTTTCCAGCTAAAGTAGTTGTAAAAACATTGCTTGGTTGCAGCAACACTACATTCAAAGGACTGAGTGAGCTTGGATAGAACCAATCATTTCAATTTTAGCTATATAAAATACACCAATTATGCTTCGTCTGTCCATCTGTCTATGCAAAGTATATACTGTAAGTCCAGGTGGAACCGCTCTGTGCTTGTATGCTGGATAAAGGATTATAGCAGGACAAGGATCTGACTGCACATAATAACTAGTATGCCTTGGGCCAAATGTATCGTACTGTAGGTTGTGAGAATCAGAAAGTGAGTTTTCCCATTTTTTTTTAAAGAGGCAATCAATTACATGGCAAGCTCTTTTGCAGTGTAAATGATTGCCGCTTTAAAAAAATGTGAAAACTCTCACTCTCACATTTTGATTCTCACACCCTATTACATGTGTTTATTCTAAGGACCAAGTTGTTGCTTTATGTAAAGGCTGAATCAAATACACAGCATTGCAATATTATAATTTTGCAATGACAAATATCCATGTAAAAATATTTTTAATAATTGTAACTTTAAAATAATTTGAATTTAAAAGTCACTGTGTTTTTCCCACCACTTCCCCTTTGACAAAGTATCTGTTTTTCGGTATTTTGAGGGTTTTTTTTGGATGAATAATTCAGGGTATAGGAGTAGAGTATGATTAAAGACCACGGGGTAAATTTACTAATAGATCACTATGAGATTGTTATAAAAATCAAACTAAACTCAATCCACATCAACAGGGCAATTCAGGGACAAAATTCCATATTTAGTAAAAACAAAAAACATCAATGTCGGTCAATTTTTTTGTCAGTAAGTTTTTGTCAGTTGCTTTCGAAAAAATGTACACAGGGCAGGTCTGATACAAGCACCACCCGCAATGCAATATTATCTGACTTTGATCAGGACTGTCTCTTCATATGGGCTTAATGGGCAGTTGCCAAAGGGCCCCACAATCCTAAGGACCCAGGCCGATCCCACAGCCAGAGGCATAAGTATAGAGGGTGCAGTTGCTATGGGGCCCTCAAATCAGCAAGCGACCCCACTGCATCCCTGTTCTTTTACATTTATTTCCTGTGTATACACGCAACCATGTCACGGGTTCCGCGACATGGCAGGTTCCTGTGTGCAGTGCTGTACAGCAGTAGACAGCAGGTCCCAACTCCCCGCCTCTAGCAGCAGCACCACAGAGCAGGCCAGTGGGACTATGGAGCCATCAGCAATGGCGGAAGCACTGCAGTGCTATAAGCAGGGAGAAAGTGGCAGGTTGGCAGCAATCTGCTAGAGCAGCGGTAATAAGCTCTTTATTACCGGGTGAGACCATGAGACACTTATCAATTAACCTTTATTACACAATATAGCAATATCCATCAGAGCATAGCAGAGATCTTGGAGAAACACTGGCATGTCCTGAAATTGGATGATAACCTAAAGAGTATACTATCATCGAAGCCAAAAGTGATCTATCAGAAGGCCAGGAACCTTAAACAGAAACTAACAAAGAGTTATATACCATTGGAAGAAGGAAATAAAGAAAAGCACAACACAGGTTGTTACTATTATTGTTGGAACTATATGGCTTGTGAGAGCACAAAAATGAAGCAAACAAAACAGTGATAAAATGTAAATTGAATCAAACAAAAATAAAATAAGAGAACACCTGACATGTGAATCTGATGGAGTAATTTATCTCCTTGAATGCCTATGTGGGCTAAAATACATTGGATAAACCAAAAGCAAAAGGAAAGTGCAGATAAGAAAACATATACAACATAAAAAATGGACTTATAACACATAGTGGGGGTTATTCTGGTTGATTTGTTCGGATGCGAATTCGCATCCTTGCAAGTCAACCAGAACCCACCCTGCGAATAGTGGTACGCTAGCCCACCATTCGCACGGTTGGATGATTTACATAAACATTAATTCGCATGGCAGTGGGAAACTCCCACATCTTTCGATAGTCGCCGACCATCGAAAGATGTGGTGTGCACACACATATATAAAGTGACTCTCAGGTCACTTTTCCATGCGTGTACGTTCTCGGTGAAATGTGCGGGCAGCGGGGATTCATGGCCTTGGTGATTAAATAGGAATGAGTACCCCTGGCTGCTGACCCGTGCCCCCCCCCGACCACCCACCAGCCGCAAGGTTGGTTGCGTGCACCCAGCGAATAATTTGTTTGCCGTGGGTGAACGCACCCAGCAACTGTACAAGAACAGAAATGCATCTTCGCATCGCCCCATGTGAATGCATATGCACTAACGAACAGACCTGAATAAGGTCTAGTGTGTCTAACCACTTTACTGAATACCACAATAAGGATTTTTCAAAACTAAAATTTATAGCTATCCAAAAAATTTAAAAATATTGGAGAGGAGGAGACTTGTTCAAAAACCTCTTACACAATGAAACAAAATGGATATATCACATGAAAACATTATGTCCCTCAGGATTAAACACAGATATAGATTTAAAAAGGTTTTTTTATAGAAACATATTTTAAACTTGTAATTGTAATTTTTAATAACTTTGAGAAAGAAACCTTTTAATGTAAAGACAACCCAGTAACCAGCATCCCACATGCATGACTAAGGATTTAGGCTCGAAACGCATTGACGAGGAAGCAGACGGAGACTGGAAATAGGGACCCAAACTACCGGAAGTTGCCACAGACAGGCACAAAGCTGAGGCCATGTCCGTTGAGTGGAATTACACTTAGGCAAATAGTAAAAATTCAATGGGGTTCTGAAACTTGCACTGGGTCCCGTCCCATTTACTACCAGGCATGTTTTAAAGATTTTGAGCATGCACAAATCAAAAGAATTTTGATTTGAAGGTTAGTCTTATAAAAAAATTTGATGAAACCCAACTATCATTTGAGGCTCGATTTGTGAGAACTTTAATGTGGTCCTGCAATCAGGGGAGGGGATTTAGGAGGTGTTGTGCTACCACACACTGTGGAGGCAGGTGTATCCACAGCGTACAGCATAAATGTTTCTTTAAAATTGTCCAGCAGTAGAATTGCCACACTACCAGGGGGACATTTACTAAGATCAGAGTTCTATTACACATGGGATGCAAACAATCAGATAATTTCTATTCTCTTCTAAAAGGTGCTAAGTAAAGTACAGATGGAGCGGGTCTCTTCTTTGCAGGGGATGGCGATGCCAGCCATTATACCCCGCCGCCCGCCATCTGTATATGCGAAAGGGGACGTGCGTGCACGTCCCCTTCCGACGGCTTCCCCCGGGTCCTTGTCGGCGGTCACCCGGGGTCCCCACCGCCTCCCCGCACCCCCCCTAACCCTGTCTGTCTCCCTGAAGCGGAGACGGACAGGGTTCCCGTCGCCCTGCCGCCCGGAAACTGAGACGCGTGTGGACGCCGAGCTGCTGGCGGATCGCCAGCGGTGACGTTATAGATATGTCCAATACACTCGCCCACTTAAATGTTTTTATTTTTCTGCTGAAATATCAAAAGCATAAATATAACTCACCCTCGCTACAATGTAATTTTTATGAGCTCTTTTTCTAAACAGGTGGTTAGACTAAGGATTACTGGGCACTAAGCAGGTGGTTAGACTAAGAATTACTGGGCACTAACCAGGTGGTTAGACTAAGAATTACTGGGCACTAAGCAGGTGGTTAGACTAAGGATTTCACATCACAAAAAAATGCAATCTCCTTGATAAAGATGATGTAATAGTCCCAGCACTGTCCATAAGTGATTTTCTTTAAACAGCTGTATAGGTTTTCCATTGTGTTTGTAATACAAAATCCAGTTTCCTTTATTGGTGTAATGTGTTGTACCAAGCATCACAAACGTTAGGTTCACTGATATATTGCTGCTGTTGTTTTTCTGACACATTATCCCATGGGGTAAATGAGCTACCCACACAGGCATATCCCTTGGTAAATTTGTATCAGTGCAATTAATTTTCATCTGAAATCCTTTCACATACTGTCAGCAGTGAAATAGCTAGAAAGTAAAAAAAAAGAAGAAGCTTAGTGGAAGGGCTAAGGGGGAATGTGGATGGAAGAAGAACATGTGAAAGGTTAAGTTTGAAGTAGCATCTTTATTTGTGATTGTATTAACGTATAAACATCAAAAACAAGAGCAGGGTGTACCAAGGAAATAGAGGAGGTTAAATAAATCAGACACCCATAGCTGCTCAGTGGTGCATTTCGGTCAAATAGAAACTGCTCGTCCTGCCCTTCTATGTAAGTCAGTTTTACTGAAGGCTCAATGACAAGGGAAAGCTGCTTACAAAATATTTCTTCAGTACAAGGAATAAGGTGCCCATTATTTAGCATTTTTTATATTTACGACTATACATAATTTTCAATTTATAATACAGACATAGTCATTTCTTTCCTTAGCTTTATAAAAAAAATATATATATATATACATACATACAGTATACAGTATATGCAAATCACTTACATTTCTTGCTTATATTTAAACAATTAAAAACCTTAGCACTTAATTTAAAAAAAAATAGATGTCATAGTAACTATTTTTCTTCTTGTACATTTATTACTTTACAATCAATAATCTGCATCAACAGTGGTCTCTAGATATAAAATGGCTGGCCATTCTCATAAGGACTTATGATCGCCTATTTTTTATTATGGTCCTGGTTGGCATCAAACAAGGTTTAGAGGTTCAAATCTAAAGCTGGTACATTTTGAATTATTTTGTCAATTTCACCAGGTGGAATGAAAAAAATGTTCAAATCACCCAGTGTGTACCTCCTGTGCCTTCATCTCACTGGGAATAAATCTCATACAGTTTGTACCCAGCTTAACTCTTCTCTACCAACCCTTTACCTCTACTTTCAAATCTAACTATAGTTTACCAGCCCACATCTTCTCTGTTATGTTGTGTGAACAACTGTGTCTTCAAAGCCATCATCTTTATTAAAGTCTATTACTGAACTGTCACCTATAACACTAATGCTGGTACTGCCTCATTACTTGCAATCTCTACAATGAGCCGCACTCCCCTAGGCATGTACAAATATCCATAATTCTTGGTATAAGCTTTCATTTCTGTTATGGTGTATTGTGATAGGAGTTTGCTTGATGTGAATTTAATAAGTGAATTGATAATGATTGGTGAAAACTCACTCAAAGAAAGAAACCCCCCCCCCACACACACACACACACACAGTGTAAGGGGGGCATTCAATGTTGTCCAGATTTTTCGGCTACAGTACATACCTATTCAATGAGGACGTTTTCGAACATTTTTTACATTGATGCAAGTTAAATCTGTATCTCTAGAAAGAATCGGCACTTGGGTTGAATAGGATGAATGTAAATTTGGCCGAAAATCGTTGAAAAAAACCCATTTTATGACTGTTGAAAACATTGTCACAGATTGAATACTCCCCTTTGTAGTAATAAGTATCACAGTTATTCATTTGTGTAAAATACATTTAAGTAGAGAAACCAAATCTGTTTTCCCCATGTTGTGTCTCCCCCTTGGTAGCAGGTATATTCAGTATTAACAGTTGTGAGGTAGGGGTGATCTATATGCCTATTTACGTAGTTGAGAACATTATTTATCAGTAGCTTTATGCAGGAGATAAGGCTTCTGCCTATATAACAAACCCCTGATAGTTATATTCAGTTATTGCCATCGATAGCCTTCGCTGAGTCTTGGCTGTCTATGTCTAGCAAAAGATAACTTTGCATGCAAATTATGGTAAAATTGGGGATTGTAATGGGAAAACAATACTTTAATAAATTTTAAAAAAGCATTATTTCCTGAATGAAACTACTCTCACATGGGTGCAAAAATTGCAGGAGTCTTTTTTAGATATGTTTAAAATGGTGCGGAGTGTAAGATGTAGTTCTTCATTTATTTAACTTTCATATTAGTCAGTTGAATGATTGATTAAGGGAATGGTTTTTCTATTGCTCATTCCTTATCTAGCAGACCTATGTATCAGCCTTGTAATGCTTCAATTAATTATAATTATAGACTTGGTTGGTGTAAAGGTTCTTCTTGCTTCCAAATTACCTACACCGGATTTGGTAAAGTGGATCTTCATCTAAAATCAGGTATTACAATTGGAAGTTTATAGACTAAAGCTGGCCATACATTTACAGATTTATTGTCAGATCTGGCTGGTTAGAGCAAAAACTTGGTAATATCTGAATGACAGTTTGGCAGTTTTCCAGCATTTTGAAGCAAATGGTCAATTGTCATTTCCTCTCATCCATTACGAGTTTTTTTTGTTTCAACCAGCCAGATCGAACAAGAAATCTATAGCTGTATGGCAGCTTAACTATAAACGAACAATTGGCAGTTGCAACTGTAATACAGGAGATACAGGAAAAGATGTACTAAGGCTTGGAGAAATAAAGAACCTACCAGTCAGCTAACTGTCATTTTTCAGACACAGCCTGCAACATGACAGCAGCCAGGACCAAGTGAAGGGCCACATGTGCCAGGGGCTGAAATTATTTTACAGGACTATACTGAGAAGGGGAGGAGCTGTGACCAGTGTTGTGTGGGTGTGATCAGTGCCACCCAATATCCTATCAGGCCCACTGTCTCATAAAATACATAAAAATAGAAACATTTTGTAAGAGATCTAGAAATACAATTGACCATGTGATTATATGGCCAACTAGCTGCCTTGTTATAATCATACTGTCATGATGATGGACCTGTTTTTATGTGGAGGCCTGGGGCTTTAACCAGTACTATTTTGTGGAAAAATAGGCCCAGGGCCTCTGGGTCTGGGGGTGGATCAATTTAATAAAAATAGAAAATAGAGAGAGAGAGACAGAGAGTATATATTGTATATAGAAACAAAGGCTCTCATAGGGGAATTTAGAATAAAACTTATCTTATGGAAATATATATACTGCCTGCTTCTCCTTCTGTCTCACCAGTACAAACCCAATCCTGGTGTCTCTGGTATAGCTGGCCTGATTTATCCCAGACGCTCTGTCTCATCGAGCAGTATTTCGCGCCTTACCATCCACTAGGGTGTAGAGGGAGAATAGAATATTGTGCCTGAAGCGCAGTGAACCATGCGAGGGGACAAGGTGAACCGATATGGGGTCCATGTAAAAAAACGCGAAGAACCCATGTCGACCGTTGACTGTCACCCTTGCCCATGTCAACTTAGTGCTTGGATTGGCCTAATGAACCTGTCGACCTAAACCCATGTCGACCTAAGGCCTGTTGACCTTCATTTTTCCGACCTAATGATCCCAACCCAACCTAAATCACATTCATTTGTTGAAACAGGCAACTCTGTGCTACTGTAGTGGTGGAGATCCTTTATTAACTAGAGTCTGACCTCATGCAAGCACTTTGTACATTGGCCAACGAACAGACCAAATGATAACATTTATTTATGAAACAGTTTGGTATCATAATCTATACATAACAGTAAACACAAAACCGCTCATACCCTGGCTCTATCATTGCAATACATTACGGAACTGCGCCATCAATCAGAAACCATTTTGCTACAGTTAATCAGATAAAATGGTAAAGTGCGAATGTTAAGGATATTATTACCAAAGTTGTCTAAATAGAGTCCCTGATCTTTCTATGTATTATACTGTAGCTTAACTGACAAATCAGATTGTCGACTAGTTATTCCAGGAAGACAAATAAAAAAGAGAATATACTGAAACAGGTGCAGTAGCTCAAATACATATGTTTGACACGATATATTATGTAAAGTAACTTCTCAAGCTGATTCGGGATGCGCAGTGTTTTGAATGCATCCAAACTTACCCTGGAGTTTTAAAATTTTCCATGCTGGTGACAGCAAGACATTAAAAGTTAAAGCCACTTTGTTGCCGTGTTTGAACTGTAATTTCAAAACCTTTTAAGTCATCGCTCAACTGGAGCATGTTAGATTCACTGATAAACTTGAGATAAAATATAGATGTCAGATAAAAATATACCCTTACAAATAAAAGTCAGGCCACATCGAATCAATCAGAGTTTAAATCTATTTCTTTTTTTACACCATAACATTTAGGTGTGCTTCACAATTATAGAAGTAATTTGGGTTCTGACCTATATTGTGTCTAGTCACATTTATGGCATAGTGTGTGTTTTTTTTCATCTATATTGAGTGAAACTGGTCCACAATGAATATGATCTTACTACAGTTATAAAATCATGTTTCCCACAGGCATTGTTATATTACAAACCACCACTCAAAATCATACTATAAATCTGTGTTGGCTTAATAAACAATGACAGCAATAGATAATTTGGGACATTGTTCAGACATGTTGAAGCTAAAAAAACCAACACAACACATTTTTATTAAACAGCAAATCTTAAAGGATTCTTATTGCACTGTGAGCATTTATAGTAAATGAACATTATTTGACACAACTCAATTGCTAACCATTCACCATGTGACTCTTATCTTAGTTGTGAACATGTTTCAAGTTTGTACAGGAATTTGGTTGGGGATGTGCCCAATCAGGGTCATAGAGAGCAGTGTGCAAGTGGTGCTACCTCTGCCCCACAGACTCTGCATCTGGCTGGCATGGTGTCTTGAACTGCACCCTGGTGCAAGTAACGCTGCTTCAGTGATACTATAGAGCTACCATAGAGGGTGTAGAGCTATCCTTAGCATCTAGACAGATCTCCATTTTCTACTGCCACCAGTCCCACCTAGTTGTTTGATGTCCAGTGGCGTAACTACAATTTTTGCGCCCCCCCCCCACCACTAAAACTTGTGCCCCCCCCCCCCACTTCTTACCCCCCCCCCACTCCCCCCCCCCCCCCACCACCACCACTTCTTACCTCCTCACCGGGAGATCCTCCTGTCTGCGGTGTCGGTGCTTCTCCTGTTACATTTCAAATATCACTTGCAAAATGGCCAACGCCTTACAGCAGACAGTTATTTAGGATGCAAGAGGAGGCCACCATTTTGTGAGGGGTATTTGCACCGGGACTGCAGACAGGAGTCTCTGCTGGTCCCGGCAAGCCAGCAGCAACAGACTCAGCGGCCAGCGAGCAATAGCTTCCACAGAGCTATAGTTATGCCACTGTAGATGTCATTCATATGGGGGTGGGGCAGGCAAGGTAAGGTAGTGAGTCCTCCTCGGCTGTGCCAAATCATCAGCTTTCAACACAGTAGCCATCACAATCACATATCATTCTACAATTTTTATCTAGTCCCCTGGGGCATACATACTGAAGGTACCTATACCCAATCACCATTATTTAAAGATTTATTAGATGTGGAACTTAATCCAAAATTGTATTGTAAACTGCAGAAAATATATATCTGAATGAAACAAATACTAGTCACTAAGCACCAGCTGGATCCTCTCCTTTCAGCAGCGTGTCTCTGCAGTATTTAAAAAAATCATACATTTCCGACTGTATCGGAAAACCTAAAATTTAAATTACTTTAAATCTTCTTTTAGCTAAATAAAGTTAGTGAAAGTGCATGTTCTCCATCAGCACAGAATGACAGCTGGATGTGTGTTATCCTCCTGGGCCCAGCAAGAGCACTGAATCTTGCCCTTTGGCTCAGTGGGCACAGGACAGAAGTGCCATCTGTATGCCAGTAACCCTGTGTGAGCTGTCATATCAAGCTACATTTACCATAAAATATACAAATATACACTTGTCTCCTGTTGTATTTTTGATGCAACTTATATGATCTATCTACGTATAATAAAAAAGTTTGTCCTCCAGGGGGCGTTATAGTGTTTTACAGTATCTTACAAAAGGCAAAGGACGGTCAGGAATACAATTGTCAACACAAGTATTTAAATGGGACTGAAAATGATACTAATTACACATTTCAGGTAATGAGAGAGAGTGTCAGAGATTCCGCTTGGAGGCCTAATTAAAATATTTTCTGACTAAAGTAAATTTAATGCTGCATGACCACAAATTCTTCTCATCAAAGTTATTTGAAAATTAAGATGAAGCAGAATGTTTGTAAAATACACTGAAGTCGGCATCTTGTTTCTGCTTTAGTATTTTTAGCATGTACAAGTCACATTGGGGGTCATTCAGATTCACTCGCTATATAGTGAGTTTGGCTCTGTCCCGATGTTTTGGGGACTGAGCATGGTCTATTATGCTTATGTGCAGCTCCCCTTTGCGAATGGCTTCAGCGACTTGTGTAGTCGCTGAGCCATTCGCAAACAATGTGCATTACCATGGGTACGTGGGTGGGCCCCCGGCAGGCATCCTCCCATCCACGTACCCATGGGAACGCACAGTGTTTTCATGGGGACGGCCAGAAAAGGCTGGGTGTTCCCATGGGTGAGCCCCATTACCACTGCCATCTGCCCCTGGCCCGGCCTGAAGTTTGTAATGTTTTGGAACAGCTCAGTGACTATGCAAGTTCAAGCCATTCGCAAATGGGAGCTGTACATGTGCATTATAGATGGTCTATAATGCACATGCATGGGAAGGCAAGATACGTGCCAAAATCTTATTTTTTTAAATTTAAACAATTTGTATGTTGTTCTGTCAGCCTTTTTAATGGTGTTATTAGTTCTGCCAAGGCGTTTACTGTAAATGAATTGTGCACTGTACTTATTCTTTTCTAGCCTTTGTTCCAAGTAGTGTGAAGTCACACCAGCTGCATAAAGCATGTACATATGCTTCTGTTGTGTACAGGTGGTGTACAGGAGGCACATATGCGAGCCTTGGCCACATCTTATGTTTAAGTGCATCTTACCAAGCCGAGCAACAGGCGCCTTTTTATTGGATTTTTATTGCTCTTGTGAGTTAAGCTGTGTACACATGGTTTGACCCCATTGGCTGTCGATATCAATTCGATATCGATGGCAGCCATGACCTGGCGGGTTGCTGACATTGGACAGGAGGGATGGGGAGAGGACGGTGCGTTGAGGGGGGGGGGGGGAGGGGTGATGCTGCATTGAGCAGCATGGAACTTACTTCAATCTGGCAGATCAAAGCAGAAATAGCCTTGCCTGCCAAGTCTATTTCTGCTTCCGATTCCAATGCCGCGGAGCCACGCATCGAGATCTAATCTGCATCGAATGCAGCTAACACTGTGCGATTCAGTGTCATTTTTTATTTGATTTGAACTATATAGTCCAAATCAAATCAAAAATGACACTGAATCTAACCGTGTACACAGCATCAGATGCAAAATTGAGTCCAACTCAGAACGGACTCCACTTTGGATAGAGATAAAATACCAACTAATCAGCTTCTGTTGTCGTGTTACAGGCTGTGCTAGGAAAATATCTGTTACAAGCTTATTGGTTGGTACTTTATTTGTCTATATGATTATTCCTCCCCTTACTGCCTTGTCGAGTAAGTTTGGTGGACTTTATTTAATGGCTTGTTTCTTTATTAACCCCTTCCTGACACAGCCAGTTTTTGCGTTCCTGACAGAGCCATTTTTTTCAAATCTGACATGTTTCACTTAAGTGGGGATAACTTTTTTTTGCTTTTACTTATCCCAGTGATTTTGAGATTGTTTTCTCGTGACACATTGTACTTCAAGTTAGTGGTAAATTTGGGTCGATACAGTCTGTGTTTTTTTGTGAAAAATACCAAAATGTCGTGAAAAAATGGAAAATTTTGCAATTTGCAAAATGTCACATTTTCTGCTTGTGAGACAAATAAACATACCACTCAAAATAGTTAATAACTAACAAAGACCATATGTCTACTTTATGTTGCAATCATTATTTCAATCTCCTTTTCATTTTTTTGGACACTAGGAGGCTTCAAATATGAATAGCAAATTCTCAAATTTTCAAGAAAATTTCAAACACTGATTTTTTTAGGGACCAGTTCAGTTCTGATGTGACTTTGAGGGACTTGTATGTGAGACACCCCCATAAATGATGCCATTTCAAAAACTGCACCCCTCACAGTATTCAAAACAGCATTTTGGAAGTTTGTTAACCCTTTATGTGTTTCACAGGAATTAAAACAAAGTGTAGGTGAAATTTCAAAATTTCTTTTTTTTTGCAGAGTTTCAATTTTAATACATTTTTCTAACGAATACAGTAGAATTTACTAGAGAAATGTGACTAAAAATTGATTCCCCCAATTCTTTTGTTTTCATAAATATCCTATATGTGGCCCTAGTGTGCACGTTGACCAAACCACAGGCTTCATAATAGAAGGAGCACCTACTTGATTTTGGAGCCTCCTTTTTATGAGATTTTTTTTTAGGTACCATGTAGGTTTCTAGGCACCATAAGTGCTAAAAGTTAGGAACCTCCCCCACAAGTCACCCCATTTTGCAAACTACACCCTTCAGGGAATTCATTTAGGGGTATAGTGTACATTTCAAACCCCCAGGGGTTTCACCAATTTTGATACAACTGGGCTGTGAAAATGAAAAAATTTAATTTTTCATTTTCACAGCTCAGTTGTATCAAAATTGGTGAAACCCCTGGGGGTTTGAAATGTACACTATACCCCCTGATGAATTCCCTGAAGGGTGTAGTTTGCAAAATGGGGTCACTTGTGGGGGGGTTCCACTGTATGGGTGCTTCAGGGGTCATTCAACCAGAATCTGTGCTGCAAAATCCAAAAATCACTCCTTCCCTTCTGAGTCCTGCCATGCACCCAACTGGTATTTTTTGGTCACATGTGAGGCATTGCCATACTCGGAAGAAATTGGGGCACAGATTTTGGGGTGCTTTGTCTCCTTCATTCCTTGTGAAAATGAAAAATTTTGAGCCAGATCTGCATTTTTGTGTAAAAAATGTAATTTTTTACACAAAAATGCAGTTCTGGCTCAAAATTTTTCATTTTCGCAAGGAATGAAGGAGACAAAGCACCCCAAAATCTGTGCCCCAATTTCTCCCGAGTACGGCAATGCCTCATATGTGACCCAAAAATACCATTTGGGTGCATGGCAGGACTCAGAAGGGAAGGAGTGATTTTTGGTGGTGGAATGAATGGTGGGTGCTATGTCGCATTAGCAAGACCCCCGAAGCACCAATACAGTGGAACCCCCCCACATGTGACCCCATTTTGCTCACCAGCTTTGGGAGGGGGGCTGGCGCTGCGGCTGGTGGGGGGGTGGGAGGGGTGCTGGCGCTGCGGCAGCCGGGTGGGTGGGAGGGGGGGCCGCCGGGTGGGAGGGGGGGGGGGCTGGCGATCGGTGGTGATCGGTGCTGTACTTAACAGCACCGGTCACTGTATATATATATATATATATGTGTGTGTGTATATATATATATATATGTGTATATATATATATATATATATATATATATATACACACATATATATATATATATGTGTATATATATATATACATATATACACACATATATATATATATATATTTATATATATATATAGTTCATCTAAATAAATTTAAACAAATATCAAAGATTTAAGCAGCAGTGCTGCTGCTGGCGGGGGGGTGGGAGGGGGGCTGGCGCTGCGGCTGCTGGCTGGGTGGGAGGGAGGCTGGAGAGAGGCTGCCGGGAGGGAGGGCGGGCTGCCGGGCGGGTGGGAGGGCGGTTTGCCGCTCGGTGGTGATCGGTGCTGTACTTAACAGCACCGATCACCACCGATCTCTGTGTTACCGAGCGGCTTAGCCGCCGGTAACACAGAAAACGCTGCAATTGGCTGTTCACTTTTGAACAGCCAATCGCAGCGATCGCCGACCGGGGGGGGCACCCCTGCCCCCCCTGGGCGGCGAGGGGGGATGTCTGCTGTCAGGGACAGCAGACATCTCCAAACTGTCACCGCGTCTATAGACGCGGTGACAGTTAGAAGTCATGACGTATATATACGTCATGTGTCGGGAAGCACATCCCGGCCATGACGTATATATACGTCAAATGTCGGGAAGGGGTTAAATGCTTAATTTACATAAATGAATATCTTTGGCAAGAACAAGAAATTTTGCATTCGCTATATGGTAAAACATCCTGGA
The DNA here is from genome assembly GCF_055691185.1 of Crinia signifera. Classification (NCBI taxonomy): domain Eukaryota; kingdom Metazoa; phylum Chordata; class Amphibia; order Anura; family Myobatrachidae; genus Crinia; species Crinia signifera. Next base: position 270,152,685 of record NC_139218.1, read on the forward strand.
AATAGCGAATGCAAAATCTCTTGTTAAACAGATTCACTATTGGAGGCTATGGACAGTGATAGACAGCGGTAGCCTTTCATAGATAGGGAGATGCCCTATCTTTGGAGAACAATCCAGAGATGGGGATTTAGTTAGCTGCATAAATATAAAGCCCTTAATATTGAATTTCTGCTGCTAGAGATTACAGTGGAACGTACTGAAGTTTTAGGAATTGCATGCACATAAATTATAGATTGCAATTTGCATTTATCATCTTGTCAGAGGAACAGAATCTGCTGCAATGCTTGATCTGCATCAGGAATCCTCATATATATGCATATGAGGAAAACAGATATGTTCGTTTTATTAGAAATCTTATCATTTTTCAACTGCAGCAAACCCCCATATAATATATTTTTAAACAACCAGGATTACAATGGTACCAAATGACAGTGTAAAATATACAAGATCCCCAAATTGTAAATAAAATAAGAAAATAACAATTATACACAATGGGCCTGATTCAGATGAGGTTGAAGGTGTAATCTCTGCTGCTTACATGGCAGCAACGATGTACTAATATGGTAATGCGGTAGGAGGCATTGGATAGCAGCTGCCTCCTGCTTATGCTAACCATACATCTGACCAACTTTCCTCCAACAGCCAATTAGTTGGTTGGATGGAACAAAAATCTGATACCGTATGGGAGGAAATTTAATTTTACCAATTTGCTCCAAATATCGGGAAATGGTTAAAAATTGTCACTCAGACAAGGTACTGTAGTTAAATCTGATTGTTCTTAAAAAAAATGACAATGCTTTTTTTCCTGGGTTTTTGAACAAATTTTTGTTTGTCATTTGCTCCCATACAGTACCAGATTTTCAGTCCAACCAACTAACTATTTATATGGATGGCTAAAAGTTGGTTTAGTGTGTGGCCAGCATTACATGAGTGATCCCTGCTGTGTTCTAGGAGGCTGCACCGGATTAAATACAACATCATTGGCCGATTGCATGACTCATCGGGTTGGGCAAGCCGGCTGCTGCAGTTCCAACAAGGAGGCCAGGAAATCCCAGTCTTCCGCCAGCAATATGTGCCTTTACACTCCACCACAAAAAAAAGCGAGGCAACATGCTTTCATTTGGTAATGGTTGGAGATTCGGTGTTATCACAATCAACAGCGAGATAAACTCTCTCCCTCCACCCCTTCTAGTTTGGGGGCTAATTAATGACATTGCAGTCTCATGAATGTAACATTCACACTGATTTATTTCCAGTGATCTTTTCTTTAATAACTAATCCTTCTTAATCCAGAGCTTCTGTATTTCTGCACATTATTGCCTACAGCCCGTCTGCATCTGCTTCCTAGATACTGCTGCTTTCTCTGAAGGTGGAAAATGAAGCAAGTTAAGCTTGAAATGCATCTTGCAATGAACTCAGTCTTGCCTCAAACATTTATTAACAAGATAGGTTCTAATAGATGGAGGTCAGGCAAGCTAAACAACTGCATCAGTCCAGTAGTTGCTGGAGCTGTCTATTTCTAATACAGTGACGCTTGGGTACATTGTGGAAATCCATTTGCAGGACTAGCAAGCAGGGAGTTAGAGATCTTGTCACAGCAAGGAACATAGGGGGGCACAATACATGATTAAATGCAAATTCTAAATAGTTAAAGGGCAAGGTCTAACATACTGTACACATATAACTAAATGACAAGCTACAGTATATATTAAAAACAAATCCTCTGCAAATTATTTTTATTATAGCTGTACTAATAGCCAGAATGTTTTTGGTGGCTCCATAAATAAGTGGTAATAAAAAATTAGTATAATTACTGGAGATAATGCTAAGCACAATAACCATTATAATTTCCTATTTCAGCCGGAGGACTTAACATAGGAGCCAAGAAGCATGCAGTTGGCATGTGTCCCAATAGCCAGTGCGTACTGTCTATATAGTGAATAGTTTGTGCAAATCCAGAAGCGCCAAGTTGCTTCCTCATATACTTAAATTTCAGAGATAAATTTTGGGAAAATCTCTGGGCAAAGTAGACAACTCTCCTCTTCAGTGAAGTGGGCGGGGTAGAGGCATTTGCAACCTATTGTGTGTAAGGGGAGAGCGTATCTCAAAGACACCAGGATATCTCCTTTTTTCCACTCAATTTGTTGTAACTTATTTATGATATCCATAGTGTCTTTGAGATACGCTCTCCCCTTACACACAATAGGTTGCAAATGTTTGTCTATCATCTCTGACAAATTTGAAGTCAGGGATCCCACCCCTGCTACAATGGGTCTTAGGGGTGGGTCCCTTTCATCTTTGTGGATCTTTGGCAATCCATATATAACCGGTAATACTGGATCCTCAATTTTTCCCTTTGTCCCTATCTCCTACACACGAGGGAATACTTTATCCAAACACAGGGAAAACCCGAAGGGTCACCACAGTGGCAGTGTGGTGCCTGAAGGGAAGAGTACCAGTGAAGGAGCAGCATTTAATCCTGCGTGATGAGATGATTAATGACAGTGTCATCATGACCCTTCCCACAACAATATAATACTGTACAGCAAGTTGCTATATGGCATGGGGTTGGTGCTGGATTTGCTGTAATTCTCATCACATTACCCCGGTTCTTCCTCCTGGACCACTCAGAATCTACCGGCGTACATTAGGAAACTGAATTTACTGTTCATATAACAAAACAGCATATTTAAAGGAAGGAAATTAATAATTCAAAAATAAAGATAAGGCTATGAAGCTGATTCAGACGCGTTTTGTGTCCTGGCTGCAAAAATATAATAAGTCCTTACCTTATTGCGGTACTAATGACTAGAAATAGGCTATACAGTCTACAGTGCTTCCAATTTAGCTGTAGGGGTTCTGTCATAGGATTTTATCACTACCACAATTGTATGTAAAAGCACCCTTCTCTATCCCGGTTTTGCTGCTACACTAGTATAATGTGAGGGTCTTACTTGGTTCATGACATGTTCAGAATATTTGGCTAAGACAACATGTTCAAAATATATTAGTAAACTAACTTTGGTAATATGATTTTAATATTACAATTAAGCATGTCACTTCTCCAGCCATATGGACAATTAACAAGCACATCTGGAGTAGGAAGGATACTTCCTGTGTGCTAATACATTGGTGTAATAGATCAGTGGACTAGCACATTACATTTGTGTATTTACAGTGGTGGCTAATATAAAACCTTGGAAATTTGATTTTACTTTATTATAAAATGATCCTATATTAAAGTTTCTCTGGACTATAGAGTAGATTACGCATCAATGTTCGCTGCCTTGATTTGGCTATATGATACATTTTATTCAGTATGTACAAAGTGAAAATGTCAAAACTGTTCGGAAAGACATTTAATAATGGCATTTTGGCCATTATATTTCGCTGTACCACACAGCAATACAAAGGACCCATTATCATCCTAGCTCTATACCTAGACCAATCAGGACAATGGCAAATCTACAGCTACAGCGATGAATTGGCGTTCCATAGACTGGGAAACCAAAACTGGGGCTCTAAGAGTGAGATCCAGTTAAGTATGAGGTCTTGTTGGTCAATTGTCTTGGTATTATGGTACTGTAAACATCATCTGTTTCTGCTCTGTTAGATGCATGCAAAAATAAATGGTGTTTTATTACCATAACATCCTCTGGAGACACATGGTATTAAATACATTTTCTCCAAAGATTGTATCTTCAGTGCTTCGCAGCTCAACAAAATAACACGTGTGAAATTCAATTGCCGTGAACTTTGAGTATTGCTATGTATCACTATGCAAATGTTATTACATCAATAGTCAATTGACATTTAAGTTATTTTGTTAGTCAGTTTTAAAGTTCTATTTCAAACACTCTTTTTCAGTAGCATTTTTTTTCTGATTTGAAGTAAAACATGATAATAAGACAGAGGTAGTAGTACAAGTCAGTGTTTGCAAACCAGTAATGCACAAGATGTATTAAATTAAATTAAATGGTTTCTCTATTGCACTGTATGGTTTTTTGATGTCAGTGGTTAACTAAAATCTTCTAAGAAAACATACGTTGCTACTGTAAATGAATTAAATTCAGAAGTATGTTGTGTGTATGACGTTCATATACTGTGTGTGTGTATATATATATATATATATATATATATATATATATATATATATATATATATATATATATAAAAAGATATTTTCCTGAGTTTTCATAACATTGGGGATTTGATACACAAGATAAAGAGATCCACAAAGCTTAGTGATTTGGAACAACAGTGACACCTAGTGGTGGTTTAAAATATATTTTCGGGTCCTATTAAATATTGTGCTGCTCGTATTTAGGGTTCAAGTATTTATAGAAGTAGCACCATTTGTATGTGTTAAAGGGTTCTTTTTATCGATAATTGAAATCTTTTTACAATGTGTATTTTTTGAAAGTTCTATTAACCACTATTAATATAGTTGGTGATGTTCTGTACATATTTAAAGGCACTTTAGTGTTAGTAACTGGAATAACAATTATTGGGTGAGATTTAATAGGATGAGTGATTCAGAAAGTCAGAGATTTGGTGAGAAATCTCCAGTTTTTTTAAAGCATCAATCATTTACACTGCAAAACCAGCTTGATTTTGAGATTGTCTCTTTAAAAAAACTGGAGATTTGTCATCACTTTCTGAATCTCTCATCCTATTAAATCTCACCCTTTATATATGTTGTCTACCTGGAAGAAATTTCGGTACTTGTTTCCCAGAACGGCGCCCACTAAGCAAATAGCTGCGTAAGAAAATCGCATCACATGGCATGCCATTTTTGCATGGCATGCGATGCGATGCGATTTTCCTGTGAAATTTATTCACTGCTGTCTGGCAGTGAATACATTACATACATCACATCCGATATAAAATCGGGTGTGATCGCATCCGACATTGGAGCGAGCGAGGGGGTGGTGGAACGCGTCCTCCCGACCTTTTCATAGCCCCACTATCCACGTCAGCGCGGAGTTGATTTTACATAGTGTGGCGAGCGCAGCGAACCACCAAGCCCGAAGAGTGGCGAGCGCAGCAAGCCCCGCGAGGGGACGCGGATTTTGTTACATGTATTATGCATCCATTCGCCACGCTTCGGGCTCGGTGGCTCGCTGCGCTCGCCACACTATAAAGTCAACTCCACACCAACGTGGATAGTGGGGGTATAAAAAGATCGGGAGGACGCGTTCCGCCGCCGCTCGCCAAGCTTCGGGGTGGCGTGGATAGTGTGTGGAGGGGCCTAAATCACATTAATAAATGACATTGTATAATGTATGTAATTTATTCACTGCCAGAGAGCAGTGAATACATTACATAGGAAAATCGCATGGCATGCCACGCAAAAACCCCATGCGATGCGATTTCACTACGGTACCATACGTAGTGAAATCGGGCGCCGTTCTAGGAAACAAGAAATTTCGAGGTGTAATATGTTTCTCCTCACACAATTTTTTTTTTTTTTCTACTTATGAACAGTTTTTGGTATTTTATTCTCCCCATTTATATATTTAGTAACTTGTTTTAAGCATACCCAGTCGACGGATCGATGGTGTCTAGATTGACCATGTTATGGTCAACCACGCTTAGTCGAGCGCATCTAGTGACAAAGTTACACACAAGCATTGGGTCAACAGTCAGTAACATGATTGACAAACACAAGGTCAACATGAGTTTTCACTTTTTTGGAGGCTCAGTGATAACCTATGAGTGTTTCCGTTATGTATCTCTGATGAAACTGAGAAAGGATTGGATCATTGGAAATATTACGGATTTATTAAGTGACCCCCTATCTACGCCTAAATTCTTGGCCTAAAGGAGAGGCCTGTATACGGTACGAGTACCCTCACCCCTTTTTCTATGATAAATGTGTATTGAACATCTAAGGAAAATCTGCACCATGAGATTTTCTCTATTTTCTTTTTGAGATTAAATAAATTGAAGAACCTTACTCGAGGAAAAATAACTGTTTATTCAAGAAGGAGATCACAAAAAGAAAATTACCATCATTCAGTCATTCCATCTACCCCAATAGGAAGCGCAGGGTTCCTATTTTCTCTTTTTTTCTGGCATATACTTTGTAGTAGGTGGTACTACCAGGTGCCCGGCAGCATCTAAGTGGAAGCGCAGACTATTTTTTCCTTTTTTCTGTACTCAGCTGCCGCTTCACTGCTGCTCCCTGCCTCCGCTGCTCTCACTGTGCCTGGCCGACGCTGCAACTCCTGCTCCTCGGCGCCGGCCATCCGGCCGGCCGGCTGCCCACCACTGACAATACAGCCAACAACTGGACCCATTGGTGTTGCTGGCCGGTCGTCCATCATTTCCACCTCCACACGGCGCACGGGGACTGAGGAGGAGGGAAGCACCAGCCACCAGAGCTGCAAGTGCTCCTCAGCTTCTTCATGCTGCAGTTGCTTCCACACAGCAAGTGTAATAATAAAAAATAAAACAGAAAATGACATGGGCTACCCTGCGCCCCCGTGGCGCAGGCTCCCCCCCCGCCACCGCCAAGGCTGCTGAGCCCCAGTTACGCCACTGTGTACACACCATAAATGCAGTGTAAATCATTGCCGCTTTTAAAAAAATTGGAGATTTCTTACCAAATCTCTCACTTTCTGATTCTCTCATCCTATTACATTTCCCCCGGGGTCTCTGAACCTGCTCATTTGCAGGGTTGGAGACCAAGAGTTTAAGATCTGGATTGACCCTTTCACACAGAAAAATGACCCGTGTATTTCATGAAAATCCGGGTGGAACTGCTTCACCCGGAAATTCAAATATTCTGTGTGAAAGGGTTATTAATTGCCTTCATTTAAACCTCCATATAAATGTATATTATCAAGAATGTTTTAACAAGTGAGCCATAGAAATAGGCAATAATGATAAATAAATACTATTTACTGCGATTAGAAAAGGTTCTCCAGTGGTTCCTAGGATGGATAGAAATTACATTCTGATCAAATGGAACAGTTCTAATATTCAATGCACGAAAAGTGTTTTTGCTCCTGTTTTAAGGGATTAACTAATGTTAAGTGGCATAATTGTGCATTCTGTCCATATACTGCATGTCTGGGACACATAAATGAGGTCATCCTTGAATATTAGATGAAATCATATACAGTACTCCTGATAATTTATTTGGTCTACATTTGTCAGGTATCCTAAAACTCAAGCACTTCAGCACTAATGGAACCCAAAATGAGAGCAATAAAGAGGTTTTATATTTGACTTTCTTTTTTTATAATTAAAGGGTAATAATAATTATAGCAAATGCCGTATATTGCCCAGTTCTGTAAAAGGAGGCCATCAAACATAATACATACAGTGACATGAAACAAAATCTAAAAATATCCACGTTATGTACATGAGAACAGGGTTTGTCCATACTGCATGGGGCCACCTATTATCTCACAAGTTTCCTAGAATCAAGACAAAAGTCCTAATCCATTGTATGGAAAGACTGTCACCAAATATTGGGACTGGTCGAGCCTATCTCAGTTTGTGTTTCAAGCCTTTGTTCTCAGCATAATAAAATACACTCACTTTGTTTTATCAATTTGATAACAAATGGGCATAAAACTTATAATTTAACAATTTTATACATCACGTTCTAATATATGGGACACATGGCTTGCAGGAAAGCCTACATGAGTGCTCATAAGTAGAATCTGCTCAGGTACTAAATATTATGGGCCTTATTCTGGTTCACTCTAGTACACCATAGCCAGCTCTTAATTATCTAGCAGCGCTAGTCCCCCAGTCTGCTTTATGGGGCGGCCATTTTATCGTGGTCCGTCTCCATAGCATTGATTGAAGCCAGGAGGGGAGCCGGGACGCGCGGACAGGTAAGCATGCGGGGGATGGGGGGCGGGGGGATTACTATAGCACCGCAGCCCACCTGGCTCCCCCATATGCACAGCGCCCCCCCCCCCCCCGTGACCGCGGGGGCTGCGGTGCTATAGTTACGCCACTGCTCTGAAGTTTGATTGAGACCTCAAATGTTGTCAAGGTTTTTTTGTGAAACCGCTGTGTTTGAAATTTGACAGTTGGGAGCTGATTGGCTGGTGCGTTATCTCCTTTCACTTTATCTCCAGTTTATCTCTTCACCAGGCTTAATACATCTGCCCCATCGTCTGTTGATAGTTTAGTATTACAAGACACTTTAACCCTTCCACAACTCTGCATAGTCAGGCTGATCAAGACGTGATCTGACATTACGTACCCTGCTTGAAAACGCCTGGGCATTCCTGCGATTTTTCTGACAACATCACGTGTCCACCCCAAAATGCCGGCATCTCGTTAGTTAAGTTGCGAGTGCATTGCGATTCGATTTTTTTTTGTAGTTGTCTGGCGCTGTTTTGTCTCCTGCATTTGTACTATGATCCGTAGGCGTGTGCAGTCATTTCATATTCAATCGCTGTGCGAATTCACACAACAGCGGACAGCTCTAAATAGCGCCCTTGCTCAGTGTCAGAAGTCGCCATTCTGGCAGTTACGGGGCCCTAATGCGCAGGAGAAGTCACTGCGGAAGGATCTCCTCCAACATGTGTCTAGTATCTCTATATCTGAATTTATTCCATTCTCTTATCTTCTTGCTCTGGAATTCTTTTTACTCTTTCCAATTTCCATGAGTGCTCTTAGTGATTTATCACATGACAGATGCTGCACATGGGCATATAAAATCCTACAGCTTTGTTTTCAGCTCCAGTCAAATGGAGGTAACCTGATGGAATTAATGACATGAATATAGAAAACCAGGGTCTCTGATCATTTGTTAAAATTAAAACTTACTTGATTCGATGTCATTCCATTGAGTACTATAGGTGGCGCTTCTAATTATTGTCTCAATTTTCACCAAACATATTAAAAAATAGTGTCTTATTTTGTGATTGGATTATTTCTCTTTGCTAACTACATTCTTTAATGTGGACAGAAAGCACATAGCCTGATGGTGCATGAGCATGACATTCATTACTGGAGACTGTCAGTTCTCCGAGATGAAACCCTAAAGGAAGGTGTGTGCAGTGAACCACTTCTGTCAGGGCATCCATACAGTATGTGAGTAAATGTCACATTAGATCTGGGGCAACCACTTTGCAGTTGTTTTTCTACTATTTGACTATTGTTTATGTTAATACTTAAGCAGATATTTGAAGCCAACGTGTATTTACATGTTAACATATAGACATTTTTGATTTAATGGGAAATGTTTTATTTCTGAAAAGGAGGTAAATGTTAATTGAGGTTATTGATAAACATAGAAGACGTGTAAGTTGGCTTTTGGTTTGGGGTTTAATTATTAATCAATGTTAAGCTTTGCATTAAACAAAGTCTAAAGGCAGGAAGGTATCAGACATATCTCCTGCATTAGATTAATTAACACAGTCAAAGGCCCCCATACACTAGTGAGAATTATTCCGATTCCGATGGATAGGGCTGATAAATCGGACCAAATCTCATATGTTTGACATCCTGTCCCATCTGCTGTCCCGTGTGCATCGGATCGGAGTTGGAGGTTGGATGGGCTGCACATAAGATAAACCTTATTCTCAGCCCGGAGCCGGTGGGTGGGATACAGAGAGGTGGTGAGGGGACGCAGAGACAGCGGTGGGGGGAGCTCGTGGAGGGCAAATTTAGCAAAAAAAAAACCCATACAAATGAATGGGCTGCCACTGATTTATCAAGTGCCTAATCCAGGAGCTGCCGGGGGAAATCAGGTACGTATGGGGGCCTTAAATCCTAATTCTATATTTACTCCCGGAACTTCTGAGAGGCTTCTGATTTTTCAGTTAGTCCCATGTTTTCCCACAAGAGAGCCCCACCCACTTCAGGATGGGGAGTGTAATGTATGAGACATGTTGAGGGTCGGGGTCTATTCATTGAGAATTGCATCATTTCGTTCCCACTCCCTAATCCCAGACCCATGATTTGCGGGATTATGCCAGCAGCTTCGTCATTTTGCCGCCCTGGTGACCAGTATAGATGATAAAATATGGGTCCGATTCAGACCTGTTCGCACAGGTTCGAATTTGGCCCCATTCCCGTTGGTGGGGACTGCGCATGCCTGATAATGCTCATGTGCAAATCCCCGCAGTGAGCTCCTTCGGCAAATGTTTCATTTGCTGGGGCTCTCGCTGCCTGATTGACAGACAGGCGGACCCCACCAAAGAATCATAAGCTGTAATAACTATGTCTTCAGCTTGTATTTGTCACACAGCCCTTCGTTGTGCATGTGTGTGTGTGCCTGCCTGTGTGTGTGTGTGTGTGTGTATGTGTGGGTGGGGTTCAGGTAATTAATACTGTAGGTATTAATGCAGCTTTAGTCCTATTGTGATGTAGAACTAAGCTACAATAACTGTGTCTTTAGCTTGTATCTGTCACACAGCTTGTGCATGTGTGTGTGTAGTAGTAGTAGCAGTAGTACGTTTAGTTAGAAAGACGCCACAAAGTGTCCGCAGCGCCATACATAGCAAACAAAAAACAAATTACAAGGTAACGTACAGGGTGTGTTGATAAAATACAGCATAAATAGGGGTATAGCTGGTAGAAGTAAAATCAGCATCAGTTCTGAAGTAGGTGTGGAAATAGTCGAGGAGACTGAAGATGAGGTAGAGAAAGGGAAGAACAGGGTAGGAGCACTGGTGAGGTAGAGAGTTAGGGTGAGTACGTGAGGAAGGAGGGTCCTACCCATAAGAGTTAACATACTAAAAGGAGGTGGGTGGACGAACGAAAAACAATAGGATAAGTAGGAACGGATGGAGGGGTAGGGTAGGCCGGATAGGAGGAGCAAAAGAGGTTAGGAGGAGGAGGGATAGGCTAAACGGAAGGGAGCGCTTGAAGGATGTAAGGGAATCAGAAAGCCTGATGGGTGGCGGGAGGTTGTTCCAGTGCAGGGGGGCAGCGTGAGAGAAGTCTTGGACACGGGAGTGGGAGGAGGTGATTAGGTGAGAGGTCAGTCGGCGGTCTGTGTGCCTGTGTGTGTGTGTGTGCCTGTGTGTTTGTGTGGGTGTAGGTGTTAATGCAGCTTTAGTCCTATTGTGATCTAGAACTAAGCTGCAACAACTGTGTTTTCAGCTTGTATCTGTCAAACTGCCATTCATTGTGCATATGTGTGTGTGTGCGCGTGCCTGTGTGTGTGTGTGTGTGTGTGTGTGGGGGGGGGGGGTTGGTAATTAATACTGTAGGTGTTAATGCAGCTTTTGTCCTATTGTGATCTAGAACGGTCATGTTGAGGTATACTGGTTTGGAATCCACACTAAGGGCCTTATTCTGGATGACTCACTGGGGCATGAATTCGCACACTTGTAAGTCAGCCAGAACACGCCCGGTGAAGGGTGGTATTCCCGCCCCCATTCGCATACCGGGTTTGTTCGTCCGGCACGTGAATGGATGTTTCACATAAACAACCATTCACATGCCAGTGGGAACCTCCCCCATCTTTCGATGGTCAATGACCATCAAATGATGGGAAAGGCACACACATATGTATGGGTGGTCCAGACCACTCGTACATATGAACAAAGAAATTAAGTGATATGGGCGGGCAGCTGACATCCAGTTATGTCAGCTGCCCGCCCCCCCGCACATGCATCATGACCGCATTACCATATGTACGCCCTGCATTTTCTTGGGAACGCCCATAAAACGCTGGGTCTATGCATATGCTAATGCCCCTGGCCACCACCCCACGCCCCTCTCCACCCCTGCTTGGAAGGCAGGGAGTGTGCAATCGGCGAACAACAAGTTTGCACGCTCCCAGCGTATGCACATGCGCAGAAATGCTGCTGCGCATGCACATACGCAAAACATCAGTCCCCGAGCGAACGAGCAGCCGCAGCGAATGAACAGAGAATAAGGCCATTAATTAATTGATATGCAGGGTAAGTGTAAATTAATTTGGATTTTCTTTTAGGGAGACTGTGAGTTTACTTGCATGTGTGCATTGAAAGATTGGGCTAGTTGTAATCTTTTAGCTGCAGATTGAGAGATAATCATGATATTGGGCCGCTCACAAAAGCCGCAGTTTAGCACAGCTCAGCTAATTCCACACGTGACACTGTCAATAATTTTGCATGTGGAAATATACCCAAATTTTATCACACCAGAAATATATATTTTAATACAACCTACAGTATAATCAACTGAGATGTTTTTAAATATGACTTTATTGCAGAGAACAATAAACAACTTCATATGATATTATTGGTATTACAGGTTACTGTTAAATCCATGTGCCACCTTTTAGATGCATTTCCCCATGCTGTGACCGCCTACGGTATACTTTGATATCTTCTGCCAGAAATGTCCAAGTAAGCAGAGAGCCCAGGGCTGGGACAAGGCAGCTTAGAGGCTAGAAACACAGTAGATCGATGTTCAGTGCTCAGACTGGATGAGTGCTGCACCACCACCCACCAGCACTTCAACACAAATACAAATATGTTTGTTACCGCATGCTGCCATTCATTAAATACAGCACTGTGGATGCACTAAGGGCCCCTCTCCTATGCTAAGCCATTTCAGCTCTGACAGGGATGACTGTCTGAGCAAGCTCACCTCTATATCAGATCAAGGTCATTTCTATTTTCTTTATTTATGTGCTAGATTGCTACTTGTAGACTTGAGTGCGGTTCTACTCTGCAATCCAAACTGTTCATTTATTTTAAAAAGGAGAGGTCAAAACAGCACTTTTATATGCTCAAAGCACCATTCTATCCCAAACCTGAGGGATTTCTTTGCAATGTGACCCGGCACCTGCTATTTTAGAATTATATCAGATGTATCAAGCTTCCAAAAGTGATAAAATGGAGTGTAATAAACAACCAGCCAATCAGCTCCTACCTGTCATTATTCAAACCCAGCCTGTTACATGGCAGGTAGGAGCTGATTGACTGGCTGTTTATCACTCTCCATTTTATCACTTTTTGAAACTTGAATCATCTGGCCCTTACTATAAGGACCATATTTAAGGCGTGGCCTTGTTATCCCAGCATATGTGACATGGATCATTTATGGGAGTTTAATAAATAATATAATATACATTTGAAGCAATCACCATTGATTTGCAAGAGTACAGTAATTCAATTCCTACTATACTGGATGATTAGATTAATTGAAGCCCAAACATTTTCTATGCAACACTTAATATGTTCAAAAATGTTCCTTTGAGGTAATCATTTTAATTAACTATACCCCAACTGGGACATTGGCCCAAAGCATTTCAACTGGTTGGCAGATTAATTCATATGTCAAATATTGATTTAAACAATTTCACAGCTCATGGATGCAATTCACATTTCTCAAAAAAAATAAAAAATAAATTACAGGAGTTTTAACACAGAAATTAGGCTAAAAGATATGGAAAGTAATAATATGGCCAGAATCGTACAATAATGAATCCCTTTTGGAAAGAGCAAAATAAGAATATATATGACGTGTAAAACATACTGTAGGGATGATCTACTGTGCTTAGGGACTTAATTACTGTCTCTGTACATATGCTTATAGTTACAGTTTAAATATAATTTGATTGATCTTGCTATTTGAAGAAAACTATTTACAAGGATTTGTGGATGAAAACTGTAAAACTATTAAATGATTGAAGCCTTATGTATTACAAACCTATTTTAAATTGCAGATGTGATCAATTATATTAAACTTAATTAAAAACCTGAAAATTATAATTTTGACAAACATTTAGCAACAGACTATTGCATGGACACAGATTCCAATATGAGTCCATCCTTGTGAAAAGTCAATAGTGTCCGCAGCACATGTATTGTGCAATGACCAGTGGGGCTGATAGAGAGGAATACTGAGGATACCGCTTTGAAAAAAATCATCAAATGAGCAGCTAATTGGTCACTATGGGCTGACGCCATCTTCAGATGGTATTAGTAGCAGGGGACAAGTATGCAGAGAGACAGTTCTGACAGTTTAGCTGCACCTCTGGATCCTTAATGTTTGTGGGTACCTCCCAAAAACTGGTGTTTTTAATAGATATACTTCTAATATTCTTTAACAAATATGCCCCTTTAAGTCTTGCTTATGTTTCAACGAGATGTAAACAATATGATATACAGGTTGAGTATCCCTTACCCAAATATCCGTTATCCAAATTATTTCGAAAACCATAGTCTCCAAAATGTACTTTTATTTTTGCTAAAAACCTACTGGGGACATCTGTAACTGGCACTACTGGATAAATTATATATAACTGGCACTACTGGGGAAATGATATATAACTTGCACTAAGGGGGTTATTTTGGTTCACTCTATCTGACAAATTCCTTCTTAGATGGACAAAACCACTGCAGGTGGGGCAGATGTAACATATACAGAGAGAGTTCGATTTGAGTGGGGTTTTACTTCAAAGTGAGATCTATATTGCAGTGTAAAAATAAAGCAGCCAGTATTTACCCTGCACAGAAACAAAATAACTCACCCAAATCTAATTCTCTCTGCACACTTTACATCTTCCCCCTGCAGTGCACATGGTTTTGTCCATCTAAGAATGATTTTGTCAGGAAGTGTGAACTAGAATAAGGCCCTAAGTATGTGCAAGGACATGATTGCTTGGCATTCAAGGTCAGTGTCTGAGATAGGACACAAACGTTGTTTCAATTTTTAAAACCTTGTTTCATGCACAAATAAAATATATTTGTGTGTATTTTATGTGTTCGAGGTGATTGTACAACATAAATGCAAGATACATCAAGATACATCATTCAAATATAAAAATATTCCAAAATAAGGAATAATCTGTTATCCAAAATTCTTCTGGTCCCGAGCATTTTGGATAAGGGATACTCAACCTGTATTACATTTCTGAAATGTGACTTTGCATATTGCTTACAAAGATCTACTCCACTGCACAGTAATCACTTTAATAATGTATCCAGAACTGGAATTTTATCAATTTAGACAATCTACACTATAAATCTATGAGCAAAAAAGTTTGAAAAATATAAATTTTCACTTTAAACTCATCAAAATTTCCAAGTTATCATTGTTGTTCTTGAGGTTTAGTACTGTAGCAATTGTGACAATTTCTGTCATACCTGGTGGGAGAATACAGATTTTTACAACAGCTGACACATTTTGTGCCACTTTTGGCAGAAGAGGGGTCATGTAAGAGTGACCTTCAAAATCCTCTTGTCAGCTACAGCAGGCTAATGAACAGTTGCAGATATGTATATTATCTACCAAATCGGAGGGTGGTAGACATTTTTCTGATACCCATTAAAGAGAGAGAACCATCTTCAGCTTTAGGTAATGTACAATAAAGTTGCAATTTTGCCCGATTTCCACCGATTCCATTGACTCGGGACGAGAAATTAGGTGAAATTGCATGTGTTTTAGATGCTCTCCGATCCGATGCGTGGTGCCGTGTGCAGCGAATTGGAACCACTAGATTGCAAGTGCTGCACAAGGGGGATTGACTGGTTCTACACTGCCGTGAGAAGTCACAGCAGTGTACGGCCATCTTTAGAAACTCTCTAATAGAGAATGTATCTAACACAAAAATAGGCAGGTACTTTTATTTGCAGAATTGGTGAAAAAGGTGGTTTTAGTCTTCGGGAAAAACACTTAGAGATTCAGAAATTTGCTAAAATCATTATCATTATAATTTTTTTTCTACTTGATGTATAGGTATATAAATATTACCTAAAACATTAATCAAAATACCTATACTGCTATGCAATTTGTTTTTCTATTTAAACCAGATTGATTTTTGCATGCTATTATCCAGTCTCAATGTGCACTGTTATTAGGGTTGGAATAAGGGGAAGGGGCTAGATTGGCGGTTTTGCCATCCTCCCCCCCCAGGTATCCCCATATGGGTGGGGTATACTGTAGCTGACAGGCAATGCCTAGGTCAACAATCCTTAGGTCGACAGTAAAAGGTCAATATGCATAAGGTTGACAGTGACAAACAACAAAAGGTCGACATAAAAGAGGTTGACACATGAAAATGACAACATTAATTTTCCAAGTTTTTTTTATGTCAACACCTGAGTACATGGAACCCTAATAATGTAAAGCCATGCTTTGGGTGCGATGCTTAGCCTCACTATAACTGCATTCGGAACACTACCATTCCAATCGGAGTCCATGTGAAAGTATGGAAAAGTTTGAAAAAAAAGCGGAACCTTTTCCCAAACTGAGGCTGCCTCAGCTCTATATTCTGCATGCACTGTGCATACCGGGAGAATACGGGAAAGAAAGGGCTGCACTATATATCATACAGTAGCACTATATATATCATACAATAGGTAATAAGCTATTTTAATGAAGGGGGAGCCCATGTCTAAGTTGGCCCGGGGCACCCACATGCCTTACTCCGGCCCTGACTGTTATACTGTAAGCTAGAACATTTCAGTTGTCCTTAGAGATGTAAAGAAGCCATGTCGCAGTAATGCAATTACTGGCCGTAACCTGATCAATGTGTTACTCCAGTGTCTTCTTATCATCCTGTTTTTATTTTACCAAATTGTGGGTCTCTATTTACTGGGCCTAATTCAAGCTGACTCGGAAGGGCCGAATTGGGCCCATGTTTTGATTGTGGGGGGTCTGTGCATGCGCATATTTGCACATGTACAGACCCTCTGTGCGAATGCCTGAGGCATTTGCATGGGTATTGGAGGGAGGGGGGTGGACAGAGAGTGGCATTAGGGAAACGCACAGTGTTTTATGACGTCAGTGCCCGTCCTGTCTTCAGCTGAGAGTGACTGTAATAAAAGTCACCAAAGGCAGGAGAAGTCATTCAATGGTGAGCGATCATCGAATGAATGGGGGGGGGGGAGGCATTCGTTGAGGTGGCGGCCGGCGCAGTGAAAGAACGCTGCTTAGTGAGTGGGTCTGAATCAGGCCCACTGGCCCCTCCTATCAATATATACCTGGTGTTCTCCTTTTATCAGAATGCTACATGTGCCATAGGCCATAAGCCATTCTGCTACAAGGGTAAAATGATCACATTTATTTATTTAATTTTATATTAAATACTTTTGATTAGTTTATAATGATCAAAGTACTGTAATCTCTAGAAATATTCCTGGATAAAAGCGAAAACATAGAAATGTAAGGTTATTTTGTTGACCAAATAAAAGACTTACAACATGAAATACTGCAGTATTTTTGGATACATTTTATCATGCTTGAAAACATCCACCTTTAGCTAAGGCACAGAATTAGTTTCTGCTAGCAGGGATAAAGTAAAGGATTTTCCATGCTTCCCCAAAGTCTCTTGCCTTGCTTCCTGTGAAGTCGCTGTAATAAAGGATATAGTTCTTAATAAATTATATTACAGTGCCTTTTGATGTTTGCGTAAACTATTCTTGATGGAGGATCCAAGAGTATATAAAGATTTAATTTCACAGTTGTTACTTACTGCCAGAAGCATTGTAGCTAAACATTACACGAGCTAGCCTACTCCTACACAATTTATTTTTAATGTATTGCTTGCTAAAAGCATACATTGATTTTTAGGTAGCTAAAAGTCTGCCCGTTCCAAAATAACATTTTGTTACATGGGGAACAAGTCAAATACACTATTTGGAATTCTATAAACTTTTCATTGGGCTATAATTTAACGTGTGACTTATCCTAGATGTGCTAATGTGATGAAAGTGGCAGAATAAATGTGAAACGAATACAGTATGTACTGTGAAGCAGATTGTTCTATGCTCCATAACCCCATAATATCAAATGTTGGATAATAGATATATGTAGCTATGTGATACTTGCCTACTCCCGCAAATCGGGTCCCCCTCCCGGCCCTTCGGGAAGTTGGGCAAGTCTTCCTCATCACCCCCGCATAGGGTGGCCAATCCCGAGATCGGGATCGGCGGGATCCCGGGATTTGGCCCTAAAAATGCCAGGATTTGAATCCCGGGATTGGATCTTCCAATCCCAGGATTGCGGGATTGTCCTGCGCATGCGCAAATCTAATGTCGGGCAGCGCTGAGACCAGCTCAGACGCTGTCCGGGTTCTCCCAAACCCCGGCGCGCTGCTCTGCGTGCAGCGTGACCTGATGTCAGAGGTCACGCTGAGCAGCCGGTCTGTGGCTCCGTGCCCGCCCACCGCCCGGTACCCGTGCCGCCTTCACTGCCGCCCGGCTACTCCAAGTCCGCCTCCAGTCCACCGCTGCCTAGCTCCCGCACATCTGCAGGCCTCCAGACCACCCGCACACGGCCCCCAATGAAAAGCCGGCCTCTGAACATCACTGCCCAGCTCCCGCAGCAATGGCCGGGTGAGTTAGACTGGGTTTGGGGGGACTAAAGTTTGTCATTCTATTGACAAACTCAATCCCGGGATTAGGCATTTTTCAATCCCGAATTCCGGGATTGAAAAATAGCCCCGGGATTGGCATCCCTACCCCCGCAGCACCCTGCACCCCCCTTCTCTGCTGCATAAAATTCAGATTTTCATGGATCCGTGGGGAGGTGGCAGGGCTAAAATGATGTAAATGCCTAATTTCTGGTAATTTTAGCCCCATCCCAAATCTGCGGACCTGCGAATTGCTGCTGACTGTTATGGGGGTGGGCTTGGTGATGTCAGCCTCATCCCGCCCCCTGACACGTAGTCTTGTCCCACCCCCCTTTCACTCCTCTCCGGGCTTCTCGCGGAGAGGAGTGAAGAAAAGTAGGCAGGTATGAGGTATGCAATATATAATGTAGTATGTGGCGCACTATGATGGCATGGCACTGCTGCACCCACCCTTACATCTGTTGCCAGAGCCATTGCTTAGATAATAAGCAATTTCATACTCCTTCTGTAAACATCGATGTGGCAATGCTCAGCATCCCTACACGCTATAATACTGACGCTGGTTTTTTTTACATGTCACAATCAGTGCATCATCAACACTTGTCCCAGCCATACTGCAGCTAAATTATTCCTGTCTGATTATGGCCTCTTTGGTGGAGACAGCCCTGATTGGGTGAGAGGAGTCCCAGTGACTGATGTCACTGGGATTCCCTCTCAGTAGCAGGGGACTTCTCCAGCGACTTCTCCAGTTCAGGGTTCTCCACAAGTCTCTCCATGTGCGGCTTACTTAAGCACAACCCAATCTTAAATTAAGGTTTTGCTACTACTTTAAGGGTTTGCTACTACTATTTACCAACATGACCCATTCCAGGAGGGACAACATGCTCACTTCATGGAGTTCCTACAGTATATTGTTAATTTCCTACAACAAGGACATATCTGGGTATTTTAGTTACTAATACTGCTTTCACATTGCAGAAATGGGTAATGACACGGTATTCTTAAATGGGACTTTAAAACGGGTCTGAGCCTTGAGACCTTTCACATTGCAGGTGAAAACCGTTTTAAAAATCATTTAATACCATTCAAACATTCAACCCGTTTAACCCCCAAGGGACACGTTTCAAACCATTGAAATAGAGCTGTTCAAACTGCCAAAAAATGGCTTTAAAACGTGTAGGACTCTGCTTTTTAACCGTGTTGAAATACCGGTTAACTTTAACCGGTAAATCAACTCTGGCACTTTCACATTGCAGCCTTAAACGTTTTAAAATGGATAAAAAAAAGGCAATATACCGTTTTAAAAGTGCGATGTGAAAGGGGTATTAGGAACATTATGATTGGTGTTTATGATGTTTATGTTTCAATTACGTCACGAAAGCAGATATAACTAATTCATAATCTGTATTGTATTGCATCTTACATTAAAATATTATTTATTATATTATTACATTGAATCTCTAAACCTGACTCTTCAATGTTTTGTATCCTAGTATTCCATTTAATAAATAAAATGCATTTCTCTAAATTGTACGACGGTTGGACATACCACAATGGACAATTGTAATCTGTCATGATATGTTTATTGAATCTCATGCTATATACAACAAACCTTATGTTTAATAATATATATGCAATGTCTCAATAAAAATGTGGTTAAAAAAAGGCATTTCTCTATGCTTCTATTGAAGCTTTTATACAAACATTTAATGTGACTTCTAAATCGGATATATATTAATCTATAGTAAGTGTACATAATGTAACTCCTCTCTGAAGTCAGCTTTCAATCTTCATTCTGTAATCAATAAAAGTACAAAGTTAGAGAGGCAGCCCGTGTCTCTGGTCACGTGCATGCTTTAATTTAATTGACAAAGTAAATGGATCTGTTAATCCTCATCTTAAATTCATTAACAATTGTCCTCTGAGCCAACTGTCATTTATTCACAATGACAAGGACTCTGCAATGCCAGCCCTACCCATTCAGTTAGTTGCTCTAACAGCTAATACCCGGATACCTTATATAAAAGGTAAATATAAATAGCACAAAATGTGGTCCCACCAAGTACACGAGAGGCATAAAAAATGTGATATCTAAACTTTTTGTTCTATTAAGTTATTGAAGGTTCTGTGTCAAACTAGGGGGTAGTAAGATGTGGGGTACTTCTAAAGATGTTTGCTGCTACTTACCAACACTCTAGGATCTATCCCAAGAATCCAAGAAAGCTATAAGGTAGGTACTGGTGCTGTCTGGAGTTTGGCGCTAATGTAAAATTCCCCTAGATTGGGATATAATATATACATATATACATATACTAATATATAATATAGCATATATTAATGGGGTGTGGTATAGGGGTCCGACAGTCGGGATCCCGACAGTCATTATCCTGACATCGGGATCCCGATTGGCCAGACCCAGACAGCATGGCGAGCGCAACAAAGCCCACCACGCTGCGGGCGGGTACTTATACCAGAAAATGTGGAGCAACTCTTATTTTCTTTTGGTACCATTTGTATAAAGGTTGTTGTGGTGTTTATTTTGAAAGTACGTGAAACACATAAAAAGATGCTGCGATATGTAGTATAATCTGTAAGAGTAACAGGATTTATACAACAAGCATGTAGAGCATACTCAACTCACTTGGTAGAGATGGGAATGACTCCTATGAGCTTTATCTGCACTTAAGTGATGTATGCCACCTCAATCCAGTACAGCTTTGGTATTAAAAAACATTGGTCAAGAATTGAACTCATGACCTCAGGACTGTGAGGCAATAATGTTAACCACTACTACAACAACAATGCTTCAATTTACTACTGTATACATTAGTATATGCATGTTGTCATACACAAATTGATAATTAGTACTAATCTATAACGTTAGGTTACTGTAAAACTCAAGAGGATAAAAAAAATGGGGCCTTCCTGAAATTTCCATTTCCTACACAATGCTTTGCCATCCAGTATAGCAGGTGAAGATCCCAGCAAGAGGTTCCCGTCATTATTCTAAACAGCAGTGGGGTGGTTAGCATGGACCTAGAATCCTTAGCAAGGTGGGGAATACAAATAAATGCATCCCCCACATAGGGGCTGACAGCACTATTCCCCACACTCATGAGTTGTGTTTGTGTGTGTGTGCACTACAGGTAACAGGGAAACCTTCTGCCTATTACATTTTCCCACAATCCATAACTTGGTAAATCTGAGAGCATTGCATCCAGCATAGAAACCTAAGAGGGCTGCGGCTGTTATGGGTGAGGGCCCGGTGTGCGGTGGGGTGAGGCACAGCCTTTCCTGTCATACTAGCATATATGCCGGAGTTTTGAATTTATAAAGTATGTCAAAAACACAAAGAATATAAAAAAAAAATCTTATTTTTATTATTCTAATCATTTTTATAGTCAAAACTCTGGAGTAAAAAGTCTATGGCAGGTGAGGCAGTGCCTCACCTGGCTACCTGTTCTGTACATCTCTTATCAAAACTCAGCGAATCTCCAGCAGTGTATACTGCTGCACACGTGCATAATGCCAGCATGTACCCCATGGCTCATATATTGTGTGCCTAGCTGGCTCTGGTACTTGTCAGGGACTCTTGAGCCATTTACCTCACCGCACGTCCCTGGTAGGGGTGATACTAATTATTTGCAGTTCTCCCCTGAAAACAACCACAAATATTTAATGATACATTTGCCCATAGTCTGAGTTGCCTCTTCGAATAGTAAAGGTGCCCATACATGGTGCGACAGGGCATTGCAATGAGATACGTGCTCCCATGCACACCCCATCGCACAGCACATACAGTCTGTGCAACCCGTGCTTTTAGTACTAGATTGCATCGTATCTAGCACAAAAAGCATGGGGCTGTAGCACATTGTATGCTTTCTGTACTAGATGCTATGAAATCTAGTACTAAAAGCATGGAGTTCATTGAACAGTGTATGGGCGGGATACGGTCATTGGGTCTACAACAACTAGGTCGACACCACTAGGTCGACATGCAGCAAGGTTGACATGGACCTAGGTCGACACGGATCTAGGTCGACGTGGATCTAGGTAGACATGACATTAGGTCCACACAAGCATTAGGTCAACATGGGCTAGGTCGACAGTTGACATGAGGTTTTTCACAGTTTTTTTGAGCCGACGTGTGCTGACAGACGGTATTTCATGCCCTACCATCCACTAGGGCATGGTGGGAGAACAAAATAGTGTGCCGAGCATAGCAAGGCACCGTGCCCAATGCATTGCGAGCAAAGCGAGCTTTGCAAGGGAATGAGGTGCAATTCAAACTGTGTGCATGTCGACTGTGTTGACATTCATGTCTAAAAACAGTGAAAAACCCCATGTCAACCTTTTGACTGTCGACATAGCCCATCTCGACCTAATGTCATGTCGACCTAGACCCATGTCGACATTGATCCATGTCGACCTTGACCCATGTTGACCTTAACCTATGTTGACCTTGCTGCATGTCGACCTAGAGGTGTCGACCCAATACTTGTTGACCTAGTTGTTGTAGACCCAACGATCCCAAATCGTATGGGCACCTTAAGAGAATTATGCTGTGTAATTAAGCAATTCTGAAAAAAATCTTGGTATTACAATTAGAGCAGTTGTCAGCTAATGTAGCCATTGGTGCTTTAACTTTTCCTCATTAGACATAATAATTCTATTTTAAACAATGAAACTGACTTTTATTGTGTGATATATATAATAAGCTATTCCATATATCACGCTGGATATGATGATAGGAGCAGGCTGAAATACCTGGCTTGCATTGTGTAGCTGCAGAATGAGAGGGACGGTTAGCTGACAGAGGGTTATCCTTATAAGCTCATTTGTGTCTGGCACATGAGGGACTGTTTACGCTAATGGTTGTCAGTATAGCATGCACGGCTCCCATGAATGTGTAATTTCCCTGTTTAGTCTGATTTGCATTCCAAATTTGCACATCGCACCGAGATATCCAGCTGTAGCCAAATTGTCTCCCATGAGGTAATTTTAACAAAGTGAATATCCATCTAGGAATTTGTGGACACAGAGATATGCAAATTAATTCAAAAATGGCTTACCTGAGATTTCGTGAAAAGCTCTCTCAGCTTCTTCTATTAATGACTACTCATAGTCATAGCTAAGGCATGTTGAAGGACATCACCAATAAAGGCATACTCTGGGGCATGTGTGAAAGTTAGGATTAAATTACAATGGAATGCGCAAAAATCCAGGGGTGATTCAGGAGGGGACAAGTCTACAATGGAAAATGTGCACAGACATACTGTATTTATAGTTGTGGCAGTGGGCACTTGCTGACTGGGCTCTGGCTGGCAGTAGAGGAATAACAAGGCTAGCTTTTCTGATGTATTCTCTATTATTTATGATATTCCATTGACTGTTCAGCTGTTAAACTTGTGACCCAAATGAAAGAATTTAAAAGAAAAAAGATGCATATGTCTTGTCAGCAGTCATGTCAGCAAGCACTATGAGGGGGATATGGTCATTAGGTCAACCCTATTAAATACAATGGGTCAATTACTGAAGGTTGACATGGCTTACGTCAACACATGAAATATTTTGACATGGCTATGCGTACCACGTCCCCTCTCATGGCACTCTGCACTCACCACGGTGTCTCGCTACGCTCGGCGCACTATTTTATTCTCCCACCAGGCCATAGTGGATGATAGGGCATGAGATACCGCGACTGTAGGCACACGCCCGCTCGAAAGAATGTGAAAAACTCATGTCGACCTTTTGACTGTCGACCTTGTTGTTGTCAACCTAATGCTGGTGTCGATCTTCCAGCCCTGTCGACCTTAGCGATGTTAACCATTTTGTGTGTTGACCTAAGCCCTCTTAACCTTTAGTGGTCAACCCTGTGACACATCTCTAAGGCTAAGGCCGAGAGGGTTGGCAGTTTGACACAAGCATTAGGTCAACAATAGGAAGGTCGACGGTCAACATGAGTTTTTCACATTTTATTTGTCCAAAATGTTGACACAGTTGACATGGGCGCCATCTAAGTTTACTTTGCTTGGCTCTGCATTCCCCATGCTTTGGACACTATTGCACTATTATATTCTCCCACCATGCCATAGTGTATTGTAGGTTATGAAATAACACCTGTCGGCACATGTCGGCTAATAAAAAAAAAAAAAAACACTCACGCCGACCATTTGACTGTCGACCTTCTCATTGTCAACCTAATGCTTGTGTTGAACTTCTGACTCTGTTGATCTTAGCCATGTTGACCTATTTCAGATAGCTCTGTAGACCTTCAGTGGTTGACCTAATGCATGTCGACCTTGATAGAGTCGACCTAATGAAGTATCCCGTCAGAATCAGGCTTCCGTGCCCAGTATACAAGACTCAGAATCACACACAGCTTTCAGTCAAGGCCAGATTAAGGATACAAAAAAAGATATACAAGTAGCGCTGACAATAATTAAAATAAAATTGTATATTTTAATAAAAAGCACATCAATCAAAATAAGCACATGGCACCCATAGCACATTGCTATAGAATAGATAGAAAACCAACTGGATCCGTTCCTAATACCGCCAATTGGTAAACCACAATAGTAAGTGTCCAACAGGAAAGTCCCTCTTTAAAGGATGGTATATAATTACCGCAAAGAATGTCCACTGGAGGGGTTAATCCAACTTAGGATGGCATTGCGGCAGTGTCCTCCATAGTAGGTGGCAGCGGGAGAGATGAAGATATTTTCCTCACGAATAAATGATGGTTGTGTGGTATAGGTAATGTTCCCTCCAGCATCCCAGAAGGTCAGGGTTCTGGAGGAAAATGGGGCACTTTGAATGCGGCGGGGCAGGCCCGCACACGTCACGAATGTGGGCCGGACCGTCGTCCGGCAACATCACAAATATAGGCGGGCCTGCCCGGCAATGTCACCCCCCACCCGGGCCCACCCGCCAAAGTCTCTTGCAGGGCGAGCAGAAGCCCGCAGCGGGAAAGGACAGGCTAGGTTCTTTTAGCAGGGCGCCGCAAAACGGGCAGGGTGCATTTTGCCCTTTTAAAATCAGGCAGGGCGCGGCACCCTGCTAAAACAGCCTAGAACACTAATAGGTGTTAAAGGTGGTTGGTCTGGATCCAACAATATGCAAGCTGGTGCTTGGCTCCTGATATGTTTCACTGGGCCTTATTTTGGTTCATTCTTTCTGACAAAATCCTTCTTAGATGGACAAAACCATGTGCACTGCAGGGGGGCAGATGTAACGTGCAGAGAGAATTAGATTTGGGTGAGTTATTTTGTTTCTGTGCAGGGTAAATACTGACTGCTTTATTTTTACACTGCAATATAGATCTCACTTTGAAGTAAAACCCCACCCAAATCTAATTCTCTCTGCACAAGTAACACCTGCCCCCCTGCAGTGCACATGGTTTTGCCCATCTAAGAAGGATTTTGTCAGAAAGAATGAACCAAAATAAGGCCCACTGTGACAAAGGCCCTTATTCTGATCGGTGCGGATATTCCCGCTTGCGTACGGCCCGCCGATGTTTATCGTCTGCGCATGTGCAGAGGTCACTCTGCGCATGTGCAGGCGATTTCGCCGCATGGATTCTTTATACGCCGCACAGGGGGCGTAGAGGGGCGTGAGGGGCTACTTATCCTCATTACCCTATGCATACGCCCCGCGTTTCATGGGCGTTCCCATGCAAACGCGGGGCGTATGCATGGTAATGAGGCCGTGACGCGTGAGTACGGGGCGGGCATCTGACATCGCCGGATGTCAGCTGCCCGCCCCCATACAAGATTTCACACGGACAAGTGTCCGTGTGGTCTTGTGTTGCGGGACCTGGTGGAGCGTGCGGCCCTGCATTCGATGTTCGGCGACCATCGAATGCAGGGGCTGCTCCCACCATGGAGGAGGCGTATCCCCGTCCACATTCATGCGGACCGCCACATATCCGCATACGGACGGAGGTGGCGTTCCGTACGGAAGGCGGGGATTCGCCAAGACGGACATCACCGCATATTTCTGATCGGGCCGCACCGATCAGAATAAGGGCCAAAGTTATATGTATGGATCATTAGTGAGTTCTTATATACCTCTATCCCAATAGGCAGAAAGGATGCAGCTTGGGCAACAAGCTGCTGGGCTCATCATGTTCCTCTGTATTCCTCTTAAACCCAGAAAAGGAGTAACATTTTATATGAGTCCAGCAGCTTGTTGCCCAAGGTGCATCCTTTCTGCCTATTGGGATGGAGGTATATAAGAACTCACTAAGGATCCATACACATACCTTTGATAAAGCTGTGCCTTGTCAGGGCCAGGCACCAGGACACCCCTTTGCCACCTTGCTGGATCTTGTTGGATCCAGACCAAAGGTGAGAGAATAGTGTCAGATACCTAAGTATCTGGCACTTTAAGAAGCGCAATCCTGCTCAGAAAAAATTGAATGTCCTTGCAGCTTTAGTAATAAGGATAAATCAATTTATTAAAAGCATATATAGTGGAATCAATCCACACAGATAATATGAACAATAACTATTGTGCACAATATAACATACAGACAAGACAAACAACATATAACATACAATAAAAGTTGGACTTGCTGGGATTGCCGTTGCTAAATTAAAATAGTGATATAGTCACTCAATTAGGAATGAATAAGAGGCTTTTATATAACTTCTTAATAGAGGCAGTGATACATTCTCATAGTTACCAGTCCTGCATGAACTTAATTCCTTTGTTGAATGCGCTTTTGATGTGGTAAATAACTTCAGGTCAGTCTCTCCAAATAATATTACCAGAGATGCGCTCCGGAGTAAGCTGTATTGGGACCTTCTCCTGCTGGACCAGCCAGCTGGGTGGTTGTTTGTAATCCACAGGTACAATGCGCTTGCAGGATAAACACAGGACCGGCAGATATTAGGGCTCAAAAACGCGTTTCTCCGTCTGCTCGTAAAGTCGGCGGCTTCCTCAGTCTCAGACCAGACCAGTCTGGATTCAGACCAGCTGCCTTTAACACTTATAACATAGTAATATTTACTTACTCTCCTCTTTCTGAATGTGTCCATTTTTGTCATGCTAATTAGCAATGCATATGTTTCCTGTTTACCATCTATCACAGTGCCTCCATCTGTGTATTTTTCCAACTTTCCAACCACAGATCCCTTTGTTTAAGCCATGTTCTTGCCAAGGTGTTTCTGTTCCTTAATTATGTTGTCACCATTATAGTTAAAGGCAGATTCAGTAAAAATTCTAAAGCAAAAAATGGAAACACTGATAGTATGAATGAAAAAGTTAAACCAGTACCTACAGCCATAAAACATGATTTATCAGTACCACCATCACAGAGTAGTCTGATATGGTGGACCAAATGTGATCCTTTGTAATACCAATAGTGTTATACTGCTAATGACATTTTGGTCCCATCTGTCAAATTGTACACACAAATTGCCTTCTTATACTGTCAGTATTGGATAAGCCACTGACATGGCACAACAAGCAATAATCTTCAATTTGGTTTATATTATAGTATATCTGATGCTCATCCAGAAGAGAATGGCTAGCCCGCATGCTCCACGGGAGGTTTCTGTCCTCCCTGAGCTCACCTTTGGACGCCTCCGTTACAGTTTGACAGGTGTACCATCCCAAGTCCATTGTCCAAACTGAATAGCACAATTGTTACTGTGATTCCAGTCACTCTTAACTGCTACATCCAACTACATATGTTTTTTCATTTAAGAGTTGATGATTGAACATTACCTTTGTATTGAATCCAACTGTTCTCTAGCAAAGAAAATCTCACTGGTGACATGGCTCCTATGGACCATATTTTTGTATTATTCTTTAACATATTGTTGTGTATTATGATTAGATTTCTCCACCATTTACAGGTCCTAATAGGAGTGATAACATAAATGTGTTTGTTTAATTAGATCATATTGCCAACATTACAGCTGCATTTAGCAGATTGAACACTGTTCTATCAAACGTAAGCCGGTGTCCTATTATCTGTGGTCATTTACTGCACAGCAAAAACAGGCTAATAGTCATTATCAGATTATCCAATTATAGCCCCTATGTAAGATGCGGTAAATGACCATATACTGCATGGAGACACATAGGTTTTGTAAAAAGCCACTGACCTATATGTTTCAATGGCAGTGAGTATGGCTTTGAAGAACTCTTATCAGGGATTTGATCAGGCAGAACAAAACCCCCTATTAATGCTGGAGGTCAAGGGCATACGTCCCAAATGTCCCAATTACAGCGGGCTGTCCCGCTATTTTGAGACTGTCCTGCTGTCCCTCCAGTGGGTGGCAGTGTCCCGAGCAGTTAGGAGCCGGAGATCACCTCTGCATGGCATCTTTTCAGTGCAGGGAGGCCCACCCACACTGCAGGGAGGTCCACCCACACTTAGCTCTTTTCATAACGGCCTCGCCTTCAGTGCAGCAGTTGCACTCTACAGATTAAGAACATTGGGGCAGATGTATTAAGCCTTAACAAGAGATAAATGCAAGGGTGATAAAGAGAGATAAACGTCTAGCCAATCAGCTCCTTACTGACTTTTTTCAAACATAGGCTGTAACATGGCAGTTAGCAGGTGATTGGCTGGGCGTTTATCCCTCTTTATCACCCTTGCATTTATCTCTTGTTAAAGCTTAATACATCTGCCCCACTGGGAGGTATGGTCAAGAGTAATATCCTCCTTATTGTTTCCACGGTACTTGTGTACTATCACGGCGCCCATTGCATCGCAAACCATAAGGCATGCGATATTGCGTGATGTTCCACAATGTCATACAATTTTAAAATTGTATGGCATTGTATATCGCATACAATGCCATACAATGCGATGGGATGTGATTATAACTTGTATAAGCACCCTAATGGGTGCTTATAATGTTAAAAGCACCCCCACGCCACCCCCCAAGTATAAACGTGAACCCGAAGCGTGGCGAGCGCAGCGAGCCCGTGATTGGCGGCGGTATGCGTCCTACGACCTTTTCATACCCCCACTATCCACGTCGGCGTGGAGCTGATTTTATAAAGTGTGGCGAGCGCAGCGAGCCACCGAGCCCGAAGCGTGGCGAGCCCCGCGAGGGGGCGCTCAGAACTTCACAGGTATACGCTTCCCCTCGCGGGGCTCGCCACGCTTCGGGATCGGTGGCTCGCTGCGTTCGCCACACTTTATAAAATCAACTCCACAACGACGTGGATAGTGGGGGTATGAAAAGGTCGGAGGACGCGTACCGCCACCCCTTGCGGGCGCGCTGCGCTCGCCGCGCTTCGGGTTCACGTTTATACTTGGGGGGGTGGCGTCGGAGTGCATTTAACATTGTAAGCACCCATTAGGGTGCTTATACAATTTTACATCGCATAGGGGGCTTAAATCGCATTGCATGGCATCGCATGCCATCGGGTGTATGGCATGCAATGCGATGCGATTAAAAATCGCGCGACTAATTATCGTGGGCGCCGTGATAGTACACAAGTACCGTTTACACCAGTGTTCTAAAACCTCAGTCCTCAAGGAACATTAGCAGTCCAGGATTTAGGTATAGCTATACTTTAGAACAGGTGACTTATTTAGTACCTCCATTATTTTGACTTAGCTATCTGTACTCAAGCCTGGGTATATTCAAAACCTGGACTGTAAGTGTGCCTTCAGGACCGAGGATGTAAAACACTGCTTTATATTGTACTTGTAGCTTTTTATTATTTGTATCTACTGTATATTAATCTAATTGTATTTTTGTATAGCCATATGGTGTAGATATCACTTATTTCAACCATGTTTATTATATTTAATCCATTGTGCATCATTTGAATATAGATTGTAAATCATTGAATCAGTTGCAAACTTTCTGGATATGGAGAGAGGGAGCTATGAAGACAAAGACTGGATGTAGGAGCAGATAGGGACTGGGGGTGGGGCGGAGAGACTGGATGGAGGAGCAGATAGGGACTAGGGGTGGGGTGGAGAGAATGGATGTAGGAGCAGATAGGGACTGGGGTGGAGTGGAGAGACTGGATGTAGGAGCAGATAGGGACTGGGGGTGGGGTGGAGAGACTGGATGTAGGAGCAGATAGGGACTAGGTGTGGGGTGGAGAGACTGGATGTAGGAGAAGATAGGGACTGGGGGTGGGGTGGAGAGACTGGATGGAGGAGCAGATAGGGACTGGGAGTGGGGTGGAGAGACTGGATGTAGGAGCAGATAGGGACTGGGGGTGGGGTGGAGAGACTGGATGTAGGAGCAGATAGGGGGTGGGGTGGAGAGACTGGATGTAGGAGCAGATAGGGACTGGGGGTGGGGTGGAGAGAATGGATGTAGGAGCAGATAGGGATTAGGGGTGGGGTGGAGAGACTGGATGTAGGAGCAGATCGGGACTGGGGGTGGGGTGGAGAGACTGAATGTAGGAGCAGATAGGGATTAGGGGTGGGGTGGAGAGACTGGATGTAGAAGCAGATAGGGACTGGGGGTGGGGTGGAGAGACTGAATGTAGGAGCAGATAGGGACTAGGGGTGGAGCGGAGAGTTTGTGGGCTAAAAACTGTAACAGCTCATAGTGAAAGTACATTGCAGAAGGCGTCATTTTGACAGGCTTTTAACTAGTATGTATATACAGTATTTGTTATCCATACAAGTTTATCAAACCATTACTTCCTCTTAATTAGTCATTAAAGGAAATGTAATATCAAGTCCTTCGCCTATTTTAGAGTAGTACTCTACATGCTAAACAATGTTTTATATTGTCCCAATTTTCAAGCTTTGCCAACACTTGGGTTATGTCTGCTATTTCATTGTCACCTTTCTTGCTTATTTTCCTTTCATTTGGTCTTGGCCGAGACTCCAATCTTTTAAATTTAGGCCAAGTTTTTGTATTGTGAGAGGATTATCATGCATTAAATGGACAGAATTGCTCTGAAAAGAGATAAAGGGATTACGGAGAAGTGAAGGCAAACAATGGAACTGTGCTTACTGGTGTGCTTTGCGAGTGGGCTTAAAGCCATCATCCATCAATGATCCTATGTAGAGTTTTGTAACAAGGTTATGTTTATACTGTACACCATATCTTAACCTATTTATTTTAGAGTTGCTTTAAAAGGGTAATGTCCCTATATCAAAATCCCACTTTTGAAAATAGATTAGTAAACTTAATGGTTAGAGAAAAAATAATAATTACAAATGTGACAAAAAATAGACAAATAAGGTGTGCTATACTGTAAAGTATGTAGAAACTGCTGTATGTGGTGGTGGTGGTTAGGTAGACCAATGAGGCAACTGCCCTCCTACTGTGTTCTCTTGGTGGGCACTTATGCCTCAGACACTAGAGAGCTAAATGTAGGGAGGTGTGGCTCATGAGAGCGCATTCCCTGTGATGTTGCATCCCCTTTTGATGAGGCCACACTCCATTTTTATGCTGGTACAGATTTGTCACGTAGGGGGTCTCAGTTACAGTAGGGCAAATGTTGGGAGGTATGTGAATGTTCTGTATGTTGAGACTGGCATATGTACTGTATCGTAGAGACAGACAGCATATGTGCTGTACTGTATGTAGAGACTGCAGTATGTAGTGTACTGAGGTGTGGTATAGCTCACAGACAGAGGGCCAGATGTATCAAGCTTCAAAAAGTGATAAAATGGAAAGTGATAAACAACCAGCCAATCAGCTCTTACTTGCCATGTTACAGGCTGGTTTGAAAAAAATTACAGGTAGGAGCTGATTGGCTGGTTGTTTATCACTCTCCATTTTATTACTTTTTGAAGCTTGATACATCTGGCCCAGACAATCTTTAGTTAGACATTCAAAAGGTCAACCCCAAAAGTTTGACATGCATTAGTATGACATTGACAAATGTGGACATGCATTAGTTAAGCGGGGTACACACAATACGATATGTGCCACCCCTACTATTGTTAATTATATCGATGGTGCTGCCAATTAAATGATCTAGTGGTAAAACACTACTGTATGTACTAAAGTGTACAGTATATAGAGACTGCTTTGTGTATTCTACAGTATAAATAGAATGCTGTATGTACTGTACAGTATGAAGAGACTGCTGTATGTGCTATACTGTACAGTATGAAGAGACTGCTGTATGTGCTATACTGTACAGTATGAAGAGACTGCTGTATGTGCTATACTGTACAGTATGAAGAGACTGCTGTATGTGCTATAATGTAAAATATATAGAGACTGCTGTATGTGCTATAGTATACAATATGTAGAGACTGCTGTATGCATACCTCCCAACTGTTCCGATTAGAGCAGGACAGGCCCGCTATTTAGGAGACTGTCACGCTGATCCTCCCACAGGCAGCACACAGGACACAACCACCCCTTAGCTCCGTCCCCTTTCCAGGCCAGCCGCACCTTTGGTCTCATTTTGTAAATTAAGAAAGTTGGGAGGTATGCTGTATGTACTATATTGTATGTAGAGATGTGCGGCGGCCACTTTTTCGGGTTTTGGTTTTGGATCTGGATCTCCCTTCGTGTTTTGGATCTGGATTGGTTTTGGCAAAACCACCCTTGTGGGTTTTGGTTTTGGATCTGGATTTTTATGAAAAAAATGCTAAAAATGGCTAAAATAACAGAATTTGGGCCTGTTTTTGCCCCTAAAGTATTATTGACCTCAATAACATTAGTTTCCACTCATTTCTAGTCACAGCTTACAAAATTGTTTTCATTTACTGTAGTACATACATGTGGACCTTACACTTCCAACCTGGCACATCTTGGAAGCAGAGCGGCACTACAGGGGCAGACAGGGTGGCAGTTTAATAAACTATCCCAAAAAAAGAGAAATGCTCCAAAGAGCAAAAAATACAAAGAGGTATCGGCCTTGTCATGACTGGCGGTAGCAGCTTCAGCACTTCTATCAGGTTGCTGATCTTCCACTATTTTCTCCTCCATCATCCTCCAAAAATGTGTTTTTATTTTATTTATTACTTTTATTTATTTTTCTTACTTTACACTGGACACAGCCTGTCACACTGGACACAGCCCCTTGGACACTGGACACTGCCTCTGGACACAGCCTCTGGACACAGCTCCTGTACACTGGACACAGCCGTCACACTGGACACAGCCCCTGGACAATGGACACAGCCTCTGGACACAGCTCCTGTACACTGGACACAGCCTCTGGACACCGCACCTGGACACAGCTCCTGTACACTGGACACAGCCGTCACACTGGACACTGCCCTTGGACACTGCCCCTGGACACTGGACACAGCCTGTCACCCTGGACACAGCCCCTGGATAATGAACACAGCCCGTCACCCTGGACACAGCCCCTGGACACAGCCTCTGGACAATGGACACAGCCTCCGGACACCCCCCCTGGACACAGCTCCTGTACACTGGACACAGCCGTCACACTGGACACTGCCCCTGGACCTTGCCCTGGACACTGGACACAGCCCGTCACCCTGGACACAGCCCTTGGACAATGGACACAGCCCGTTACCCTGGACACAGCCCCTGGACAATGGACACAGCCTCTGGACACCGCCCCGGGACACAGCTCCTGTACACTGGACACAGCCGTCACACTGGACACTGCCCCTGGACACAGCCCCTGGACACTGGACACAGCTCCTGTACACAGCTCCTGTACACTGGACACAACCCCTGTACACTAGACACAACCCCTGTACACAGTCCCTGTACACTGGACACAGCCCCTGTACACTGGACAAAACCCTTGTACACAGCCCCTGTACACTGGACACAGCCCCTGTCACACTGGACACAGGCCCTGTCACACTGGACACAACCCCTGTACACAGCCCCTGTACACTGGACACTGCCCCTGGACACAGCCCCTGGACACTGGACACAGCTCCTGTACACTGGACACAACCCCTGTACACTGGACACAGCTCCTGTACACAGCCCCTGTACACGGGACACAGCCCCTGTACACTGGACACAAACCCTGTACACTGGACACAGACCCTGTCACACTGTACACAGGCCCTGTCACACTGGACACAAGCCCTGTCACACTGAACACAGCCCCTTGTACACTGGCCACTGCAGCCCCTGTACACTGGACTTGTGTACAGCAGCCCCTGCAGACCCTAATCGAGTGAGCAGCAGCAAAATAATATATTATTATTATAGCACAGCACACAGCACAGAGCACAACCACCCTCTTCCCTCTCCTATGCTGGAGTAAAGATGGCGGGGCCCGCGTGCGTCTTATATAGAATCCAGATCCCGCGAGAATCCGACAGCGCGATGATGACGTTTTGCCTCGTTTTTGGTCCGGAATTTAGGCGGGAACTCCCGAGCCGGCTCGGATCCAGACTCGGATCGCGATATTCGGATCTGTCGGATCCCGGAGATCCGGACCCGCTCATCTCTAATTGTATGTAGAGACTGCTGTATGTACTATATGGTACGGTATGTAGAGACTGTTGTATGTACTGTACAGTATGAAAAGACTGCTTTATGTACTGTACATATAAAGGATTGGCACTCTGTAGTATGGAACTCAATTTAGAGGCAGTAAAAAAAAGAAAAAACAAGTATGTATTAGTAGTCATAAACTGGATTGAAAATATTCCTCATAAGTCAGAGAAATTGAACAAAATATCCAACAAAGGCATACGGTTTCATGTGCAGTAACATTTACATTATTGCTTCTGGCTGAAAATAGTAATACTCAGAATGACTATCAGGTGACAATAAAATAAGACAATAAAATGCTGCTCCAGATATTCTTTTGTGTTCAGTGACTTCAGCTCGGGAAATACACCTTAGCCATTTACAAATGCCATACTAGTTTAAATAGTTTAAAAATGGCAGGAAAAACTGTGGCTATCCGGGTTTAGGGGGACTACAAATTCCAACATGCCCTTCTGGCCTATGATCCAATGGGCCTATACTGTATATTAAAATGGAGAGAAAGAAGGATTTATCATAATTTTATGTAGTCATAGAACATATTTTTAACATAAAAAACTTCACTGTGGCGGCTGAGCAATGTTCCTTTATTGTCTTCACCATCGCCCTGGTACATTATTGTACTTCCTAAATTGGTAATTGGTAGTTTTGCCTGGGTAAGCTATATTTGGACATGGCTACTGTCATTTTAGCTATTACAGAGTATAGTTGCCAGTAGTGGCAAGTGCAAAGTTGGGGCTGCAGCACAGTCCAAAATTAAAATAGGGGAGCCATGCCAACTGCCAGTGAGTTCCAGCCAGTGATGTATGGCAGCATTTGGAATGGCAGTTGGTGGGGTTCCATTATTTTAATTTTGGACTATGCTGCAGCCCCACATCTGGAGCTGCTAATGTTTGTCAGTAGCATTTAGTTGTTAAATAGCAAAACTACATTGTAATCCTATCTCTGTCAAACACGGCTATCTAAGAGGAATTTTGGGGCTTCATATATAAGCATCATCATGTATAAAAGAAGACAATGGCAGTAGCTGATGTTCCCAGTTTCAACTTGGGAAAGGTATGCTGGGAGGAACATTTTACCCCTTTTCACCCCTTTAGGAGTTGATACCCTGTAGTATCCCCGCTTAGTGGATGGCTGCACAAAACTGTGACAGTTTCTAGACAACCTGGCATGTCACATGATTCAGATCACCCAGCAGGTCACATGATTCAAGTCACCCAGCAGGTGCATAGGCAGATTTGAGCAATGGCATCATTGTTTCCTTCGCGGTACAGCCACAGAGCCAACAAGTCATTTGACCAAAAGACCAAAGACACATTGAAGACGGACAGCTCTATTTTAATTTTTGATCACTTTAATGCACTTTTTTCACACAATTTTAATATTTCGCAGTTCTTAATAGTATAATAAATAAAAGTTAAGTTTTAATATTTTCTTGGGACACTAAAAACAATATATGTAATATATGCTGATGAAATTTGTATATGTCAGCCTAGAGTGCCCCTTGTAGGAATTATT
This sequence comes from Crinia signifera, assembly GCF_055691185.1. NCBI lineage: Eukaryota > Metazoa > Chordata > Amphibia > Anura > Myobatrachidae > Crinia > Crinia signifera. Next base: position 270,188,871 of record NC_139218.1, read on the forward strand.
TTTTCTTTCGTTGCTTGTACATTTATACCAATTCCTGGGAAGCACCTCCCTATATATCGATACCTCAATTTTGGAAGATATAACTAATAGGGTGACTGACAAAAACATATGTGACTGTGCGGATTAAACCTTTTCGCTCTCTAATTACTCCGTACAGTCCAGTAATTAAGCCCGGTGTCCGGACAGGTGGTGTTCCCTGACTATACTATGTTCAGAAACAGACAGAGTCCGGCAGCCATGCACACTCACTGACTACCCACTGACTCTCCTCTGCCTCCGAGTCCGGTGCGGCTGGGTAACATGGTGTACTATAATATGTAATGGGCATCACAGAGTGAGGCTTAGGGCGGGATGTATTAATATACATCGCCGCCCTTCACCTGACAGCCGCCGCATTGCTGCCGCAAATGTACTAACATATGCGGCTAGTATCGGGGTGCGGTGACGGAGACCCCCGCGATACCTGTGATGTGGTCTGCGGGGGTCTCCATCACATCCCGGCGACTGCCAGTGTCCCCCTGCGTCTCCTCCTCCCCCCTGTCCTCCCAGCTGTGACACCTGCTGGGGGAGGAGGAGATCAGGAGGATGGGAGGGGGGGGGGGGGCAGACGTCGGACGTCGGGCGGCGATAGAAGCCCATAGGCTTCTATAGGGTATCGCCACCCTCTGGGTGGCGATACCCTGCCAAGCGAAAATGGGGCGGACGGGTAATGGTAAATAGGAAAATGCGGTAAAACACCCGTTTTACCGCATTTTCCCTTTAGTACATCCCGCCCTTAATGTGTAATGGGCATCATGATATGGGGCATAATGTCTAATGGGCATTGCGGTGCGTGACGTAACGTGTAAGTGACATTACGGTGTACAAAATCAAGAATAGAATTGAAACAAAGGTTAAAAAAGCATGATAAGGCGGGTGAAGGGGTGGGTCAATGGGTGTGCTGAGAGTGGTTGAGGGGTGGGCCTATGTCCATGAATCTCTCAACACAAAGGTGGTAACCCTAAATCAAAGAAATAAGCCACTCGTAAAAATTACCCTTATGCTATTAATATATAGCTATGCAAACAGCAACAGAGCTGGATCAAAACCCTGTGTAGTCATAAACTACTGGTTCCCGAACTCGGACCTCAAATGTCCAGGTTTTGGGGATATCCATGAGTGTACCCGGATAGTATAATCAAACTGAGGTACTAATTAAGTTGGACCAACTTTGAAAACAGACTTCGGAAAGTCACAAACAGGTTTGAGCCTAGGTAGGCCCAAGTAATGGTGATGTTCCAATGCCCAACAATGATTCGGCTGTCCAGACTTTTACATTTCAATCTACATATCCTTCAATCTAATATTTTACAGTTCTAAACTTGGAATTTGATCAATTAAGTATTACTTAATTCCAATGTGCAAATTACATATAAGCAAATTCTCTTATTGTTAACACACAGGGAGAACATTTGAAATGTAATTTCAATTCTTTGCAGAAATATTCTAAGAACCTCATATTATTTCATGCAATAAGAACATGGAAACTAATTTCCTTTTGATGGAGCATTGAGGAGTTTCACGTAATTATGAATACATCATATGATTAATTCTTTCCCATTTGATTAGACAAAACAATTTAAGTGTCTAAAAATATCTAATCATCAATCAAAGAGTTCAAAAAATGTAAGCGAAGCTGAATTTATAATGAGTGTATACTTTAACTAAAACCCTCCACAAGCCTAAAAAAATAAGAGACTGTTATTCTAGCTTTATTATTTGTGACAGATATTGTATGGCTTTCTCTTAAGTGCAAACATAGGGGCAGCTGATCTGCGAGTAATCCAGAGATGTGTCTTAGATCTCCGAGCGCTTGCGAAATCATTTGATGGTCAAGGGCAGGCAAGGGGAGGGCGGGCGTTCCTGCGGGTACCAGGAGGTGTTTAGAGGACCCGCAAAGCTGCATGTCAAACAGACTCACCCCCAAAATGTGTAATTGTGTGTTCTGGAACCACTATTTTGTAAAATACTACACACATTTACTGCAACCATACTCACCTGCTATAAGTTCCGTATGACAGATCCTTGATAACGCAATTTACTTCAATGAGGCTCCCTTCATCTGTGCAGAGAGTTTAGAAAGTGTTAATGTGGTTAAATAAAATATGTACAGATTCATGAAACACGTTTGCCATTGGGGACACGACTAAAATATGCAGAATAAAAATAAGAAAACGTCTTAGCGAGTCTACACTCTATGGGGGAAATTTACTAAGATGGGAGTTTTATTTGACATGGGATGTTGCTATGGGCAATTAATTAATTTATTTACAGTTTCTTATATAACGCAGCAGATTCCGTTGCGCTTTACAATAGTAGACAGTGATAAAACAGACTGGGTAACAACAGACAGACTTGGAGGTAGGAGGGCCCTGCTGCAAGCTTACAATCTATAGGGATATAGGAGGGAAACACAAGGACAGGCACCAGTAATAGCATAGCAGTCCCACCAAGTTACAAGTCCAGAAGAAAGCTATATTATACATAAGTGCCTCAGAGGGTTATGCGTGTAGAACTTAAATATGATAGGCTTGCCTGAAGAGGTGAGTTTTCAGGGAACGCTTGAAAGTTTGGAGGCTAGTACACAGTCTTATTGTGCATGGAAGGACAATCCATAGGATGGGAGCAACCCGATAAAAGTCCTGTAATAATGAATGGGAGCTAGTAATCCGTGCAGAAGAGAGACGCAGATCTTGTGCAGAGCGGAGTGGTCGAGAGATATTTTGTGATAAGTGCAGAGATATATGCTGGTGCAGTATGGTTAATAGCTTTATATGCGAGTAGAGTTGATTATATATAATCAATTTCTATCTATTATCTCTCAGGTAATATTCTGTGAGGACTCAAGTCAGTCCTCACAGAATCACAAGTAAAATAAATAGCTCCACCTGTGGATCTTTTAAAATGTGTCATTCAGTAATGAGTGCACCTGTCGGGTGACCTGGATAATGTGAACTGTCCTGAGGACCAAGTTTGAGAACCACTGTACTATCTTCTAGAAGGTGCTAAATAAATAAGAAGTAGATTCTGATTGGTTGCCCATAAAAACATCCAATGTGAAATCGAACTCTCATCTTAGTACATTTCCCCCTATGTATTTGTAAAAGGTCATTTATTATTGTCATTTCCCACGAAGTTACATTTGCCTTTGTTGTTGTCCTAATTCTGACAGTGTTCTTCATTGTGACTATTATCAGTCCATCGGTGGTGCATTGTGAGCGCAGCGCCAAGCAACGTCGCTTCACTTTGACACTATATTTTCCAGTGTATATTAGATCTGAGACACGTTATATCATAAACAGACAATCTTACACAACATATTTCTTATATCTGGTGTCATTTTAATAGCATATTCTGGAAAGCAATATTGTGATGGATCAGTGATATATAAATAAATCCTCAGAAGACGTGATTTGCAAAGGACAGTATCACATAAAGAGGGCACATCCGCTCAGGAGCGAGGCCATTACAGGCTCATTACTTTGACACTCCGCTTCTGATGCTGCTGTTATGTTACCACCACAAAGCTTGATTGCTTTTGCCATCTCCTGGATATTAAAGCTACTTGTTTTTTTTTTTTTATGAATGCAATGGACTGTGACTCTGAATGACAGGAAAATGTATTAAAGTGTGACCGATTGGGATGTTGATATAGTGATACTGATAACCAGCATTCACCATGTTCATGTGAAATTAATCTACTGTAAGTAAGATCTGAACATTCCATTTGATAGCCTAGACAGTACCAAGATATCTTCACTCCCTGTGGCCAGAATTAAAGAAGGCCAATCTCTTGAATATAAAATGACAGAGAATAAGGTCTCATATTACCAGTAGTCTACAGATATACGGGAATCACAGATTTTCTTTATCATTTTCATATTATTTTATCAAAAGGCCACCCCAGGTGCATTTCCATGTGAGCTAGAGAGTATATACAGACGTGTGTAGGCCATGTTTATCTTAGGAAATACTTTGTATACAAGAATCACGAATCCTCACAAGCAGTTTTTGTATTAAATTTTTTTTAAATAAAACTAAAATAGTTAACTCCCAAGTATTCCTAAAATACTTTAAGCCAGTGGCGTAACTATGAAAATTGCGCCCCCCCCCCCGCCAAATTTCGGCAGCGCCCCCCCAGTAAATATAACAAACCCCACCACCACCCCCCGCTGCCGCCGCCCATGTCCCCATGCCTTACCCTCCGCTGTGCTGCGGCCGGGACCCGCAGATTTTGTCTGCGTTCTGGGCTCCCCTCCTGCCCTGGCTTCTGCTGGTACTGCTGGTATGAAAATGGACCATCACAAAATGTCGCGAAAAGTATGCAATGCGATCTAGTATTGCATACAATAATTGTACCGTGTATGGGCACCTTAAGTCCTGGCTTACTTTCGGCAGCGAACAGAAGAAAAATTATTCGATAGTGTCGGCGCATGCGTGTGGAAGTGTAAGCATACACATCGGCTTGCTGCATAGCGATGGGCATTAACCTCGGTTTTTACATCAGAACTGCCGGGTCGTACCTGGGTTTTTGGACCCGGATTCAACCTGGCAATTGTTCCCTTTTACACCAGCGTCCTCTGGCATTATGCGTCCTCCTCCCAGCCTCCTTCCATTATTGTTGTGCCTAGGGGTGCCCTCTCCCTTAAATCCGCCCATGGCTACAGCATGGCCTTCATAAACAAGGCCTGTACATGCAGGGCGAAGGAAAGAGATGTTAACAATGTTGCGTGTAAACACTAGACGAGATAGGCCCCTCTGAGCGATATCTTTTACTATCTCTTCTAGTGGTATGGGGCTTAAATCACCAATAAAGCTCATGAACTGTACAGTACATTATGTAACAAACAATAATGCACAAGTGGTCGGTGTGACAGTATGAATATAATAACAATACTTCCGTTCACAGGCGCAGTCGCTGGAAAAGGTTACCGCAGTTTGTAGTGTGTTAAAAAAATAAAATAAAAGAACCAATATATTTATTTTTTTCTATCACCTAAATAGAGCTGAGATTGCAAGTCATGTCAACCTGATGTAGGGTACACACCAGGACGACCCGCTCACGATGCACATCGTGAGCGGGTCGTCAGTGGCTCGTCCGACCCGCTCACGGTGACGCGGGGGGGCACGACCCGCTCACGATGTGCACCGTGAGCGGGTCCGATCCGATGGCGACCCCCACCCGGCTGTATGGTCGTCATTGAGATCCTACCTGCAGCAGGTAGGATCTCAATAACGACCGACCGACCCGCGGGACTGCGCATCGGATCGGTATCGGTCCACACCAGGACAGAAAAGGGCCCAATCACCACACAATCTACATCCAATTGGTCGGGATTGGATCTAGATTGAGGGGATCGGGCCCTAGTCGCCCTGGTGTGTACCCAGCATAACACATCGGACCCAATGGCATGTCAGGGACAGCCGACTTGGTCTGATTTAACGGGCCGATTGGTCGCAATCGGCCAAAATTGGACCAAATCGGCTCAGTGTACAGTATAGGGCCTTTAAGATGCCTTATTTTATGGGGTATCATTTAAATAGAGGTTGAAAATGATTTGGCTGTTGTGTGTTCTTTTATGTAGGTTTTGGTGAGCTATTTAAGAAGGACAATTCTATTTTGGATGTGGAATTAAGTAAAAGTACTCAGTGTAACACAGATCACAGATTTTGAGCTATTACACCGCTGTCAATGACATTGATTGATTAAAGCTGTTTCATGTTTACAGGCCAAATAATATGAACCAATTTCAGAAGATAATAACTAGTTGCTGGGCAATTAACTGCGGTAAATGTGAGAAGTCCTTATCTAATAAATACATAAGAAGGTAGTGAATGTTGAAGAGTCTGTCAGGTTGCTTTAGATTATCCAGTCTAATTCCCATAATGAATAATATGATGTGCACCAAGATGACTTGAATTAATTTTGTATCAGATAGTGAGCATCATTCTTTAGGGTAATCATAAGTGATAGGGTGTCAAAACTCATATCATTGCTTCATCGCATTGCTGAAATGATGTTGTCAGGGAAAGGAACACTTTAAGAAGTGCAGAGGTAGTGAAGAAGAAAATAGAATTTTTCATAGACATTAGATTTTAATTTAAAATTTTGTCAACATTTTTTGTAAATAATGAATGTTATCTATAACAGCGGACAATCAAAGAGGACAATTAGTAAACATGGCACGCAACAATGTGGTTTTACATATGTAAAGTATGACAACAAAGTTATCCCGTAATATAGCAGATGAGTAAGCCAACAACTGTAATGGGATGTACTAATGGTAAATGCTTTTCTGTTTTTACCACATTTATATACTTAGGGGGGTATGCAATCGCCGTCGAGCATCTCCCGTAGGGGAGATGATCGACGGGCCCTATTCAATGCTGTCTTCCCCGACAGCATTGAACAGGGTTTCCCGGCAAAACGAGCCCGACATCTCTAGCTGTCGGGCTCATTCTGCCGAGAACAGCCGGGAAGTGACGAGCTGCCGGCTGCATCTCGTCACTTCCCGGCCGCAACTCGCGGCCACGCCCCCTTCTCGTCCCGCTGCAGGCGGGACATTGAATCCCGCCTGCATGTTCTCGGTCGAGCTGACCGAGAACGGGACCGGGTCACGGCGGGCGAGCAAGCTTGCCTGCCGTGACCTGAAGATTGAATACCCCCCTAAGCCTTGGCAGCTGGGGCTTCGGTGCAGAAGGTAACACCAGCAATAGCTGGCATTACCCTATAGAAGCTACAAAGCCATGCAACGGGATGCGGTACAACGCTATGGTGTCCATGTCGACTGTGTCGACATCCGGGTAAAAAAAGGTGAAAAACCCCATTTCAACCTTTTGACTGTTGACCTAGCTCATGTCGAACTAATGATTTTGTCGACCTAATGACATGTCGACCTAAGCCCATGTTGACCTTCCTTTGTGTCGACCTTAGCTTATGACGGCCTGCAGTAGTCGACCCAAGCATGTCGTCTCGGTACTGTCGACCAAATGACCATATACTCCCTGTAGCACCCCAGTTAAAATAACATTATACTGTACTTGTATATTCATATCCCCAGTTTTCTTGCATTTTTCTGTCAGACACAGTAATGTCTTGTTAGTGACTTCATTTCTAATCATAAAAATACTATAACATTATGTAGATGATAGCCTCTATTGCTGCTCCCAGTAGCAAAATGAACAGACAAGGATTCCCACAGCTAAAGCCACATTAAAGAGATGAAAGCTCTGATTTATTTCTTTGTTTTTAATATAAAGTGAAGGGCTGTTTGAAAATGTCACAAAGACAATTTTCCATTCAGGAAAACACATCATTATATGGATCTGGCTGACTGTATTATGGTAATGCAACTCATTGATTTTGTCTGTATATACCCTATAGAAACAGCAATATATAGTACTGTATATAATATACTGTGGATGTAATCAATAGGTTTAGGATTGATTTATGCCATACTTTTTATAACTGACATTTTCAGTTATGCATCTGCAATACATTACTGTCATAACATCTATTTACTAAACAGTATTTAGAAGTTGCTTATAAATACAGTACTGGCGTGTTCCAACATTCCCACAGGTCAAATCCCACTCATTCTGCTCTTAAGGGGCATTTGTGCTAGCCTTTTGTGCTAAGAAATTTAGGATAGGCTATTTCCCTTGAAACTTCCCGGTGTCTAGATCGCACATCTTAACTCATGTTAAGAATTGTGCTAAGCAAAAAAAAAACACAGAGCAGTGATATAACTTTACAGGTGACACTATTAACAATACAATATTGTCTTTTTATTATATTAAACCAACAAGAAACTTAAAATACAAAATTGTGTATTTAGAATTAGAACCAATATAACAAATAACAACACTCATGTTAGTACCATGTATGCATAGGCGTGTGCACATTGAGTGTTAGTGGTGCACAGGCACCCCCTAATGCTGTGCCCACCCTTAGGAACAACTCCCGGCCGCTAGCAATACCAGCAATACCTTTCAAAGACTTTTGCTTTAGAACTGTGTTCCATTCAAATAGTGCCCATCAATCAATTATATGTGTTTTTCAATGTTAATTGTACTAGACCATTGTCATATTACATATCTGCGTCATCCATATTTGTTTTTTACTTTAATTGCATGTGCTGTTACCAGGGCCGGATTATAATGGAGGCACAAGGGGTCAGTGCCCCTGGGCCCCCCTCTAGTTAGGGGCCCCCTGTGGTTGGCATGTATTTAAAAAAAAAAAAATTGATTTGTTTTGTATTTTTTATTTTTTGCTAAAGGTTTTGTCCATGGGTGGGGTAGTGCTGCAGCTTCACCTATCTGCCAATGTGACAATGATTTATGGTGCTGAACATCGGGAGCCAAGGCACACTGATTGCACAAGTGTGCAGTGCATTTCTGGGACTTGACTAAGTCCCCTGACACTTTGCACCAGAGGACAGATGCTGAGAAGTTTGTGCTGAGCTCGGATTGGTGGAGCTCATTACATGCTTCTCAGGTCCATGGAGAACAGCAGCAGCAGCTTAGTCATGGGAGGGTTTTTAATCAGAGGCAGCAATAGGACTGTGAGGTCTCCTCCAGAGTAAGGGGCAGAGGGACAAACACAGGCTTTTCATGTGGTGTGTGTGTGTGTGTGTGTGTGTGTGTGTGTGTGTGTGTGTATATATATATATATATATATATATCCCCTGCAGTTAACCATTAACCAAGTTTACTCTGTGTTTTGACAGTATAATTTTCTCCCATGCAGTGTGCGGCCAGTAATGACAAGTGCAAGGGGGCCCCCCGGTCTAAAGTACCCCGGGCCCCCCAAAGGCTTAATCTGGCACTGGCTGTTACACAGAGCAGTGGTTCCCAAACTGTGCGCCTAGGCTCCCTGGGGTGCCTTGGAGCACTTGCAGGGGTGCCTCAGGTTGGTGGTGCAGAACCAATTTAAGTTATTTATGGTCAATGAAATAGGCAAAATCAGTGCTTGTGGCTTCCAATTAAGAATATGTAGGTAAACAGAAGTGAATCATGTTTCTCACCACATAAGTGGACTTACGGAAAACATTTAAATCACAACTAATTTAATATTTTTCCTGAAATTAGTAGCCAACTTTTGGCCTAGAGGTGCCGTGAAAAATATTCTGATACTTTAGGGTGCCGTGATTCAAAACGTTTGGGAACCACTGACACAGAGTAATTAGAAGATTAAGAGGGGTATTCAATGATGGTCGACCTCCCGCAGCCATCTCCCGACGGGGGAGATGGCTGCGGGGCCCTATTCAATGCTGTCTTCCCCGACAGTATTGAACAGGGGTTCTCCGCAGAACGAGCCCGACATCACAAGCTGTTGGGCTCGTTCTGCCGAGAAAAGCCGGAAATAGGCAAGCTCCCGGCCGGAGCCCGTCTATTTCTGTCCTCCGCTCGCGGGACATTGAATCCCGACCGCTGAGCTCACGTCGAGCAAAGCAAAGCGGGACGTACCCCTGACATTGAATACCCCCTTGAAACTGAAATAGGCAAGAGATTATAGTGTGGCTGAGAGAAGTTTTATACTGTAGTGAGTGCCAATAGATGACGCCTTTTTGGTGGTGTTAGACACACCCAATGGGCTGTGTTAGACATGCCCAATAGGTGGTGCTAGGCACACCCCCTAATAAAATGTGCTGCACACGCCTATGCATGTATGTTGAAATTATATTTACAGTATATGAAACTGAAGCTTTCTATCAGATTCAGCAGCAGTTCAAAAAATGCAAACAAGCGATTATAGGACTTCAGCACTTGCACAATGACCGCAGGGCGCATGTGTGAACAAGTGCAATTGCATCTGTAGGAAGACCAGTTAAATTTTATGTACTAGCATTGTGCTGGAATTATTTTCAATATCCTTTATTTCTATATTTATGTCTCCTGATACAGCTCCAATAATTTCTTATCCTCTGTAGTCACAGTACTTTTCTTTATGTATTATATTATCTAATATGCTGGATGTAATCCTGATAGCTAACACTGATTGTGTGTACAGATTACAGTATAATGTATATGTTCAGAAGATATGTGCTATAAATAGGTTTGTCCTTGAAGAATCTACTTTGTATCCAAAATTATTCAAACTATTCAGCTTCTAATGTACAGTATGTATTTATGGTGCGCAGGATGTGATGTGTTTCACAGGACATGAAAGTATACCTCCTTTTCTATCATGGGTCTTTATTTTGTGTATCCAAAAATATATAGCCCTCCCTATATTAGATGTTATTATTATTTATTAACAGTTTCTTATATAGCGCAGCAAATTCTGGGTATTTACAGATAGTTAAAGGTAGGAGGGTCCTGTGTGCAAGCATAACATCCATAGAGATGGACAATTACTGTTGTAATTGTTTGCATTTATAAATGTATACTACTATTTTGAGTGGCTTGCTAAAGCAACAGGAAATATCCTAATACAGTAGTCAGAAATGGTGTATGGTCATCAGGTCGACTCTATTTAGGTTGACCTGCAATGGGTTGACCCCTGAAGGTTGACAGGGCTAAAGGTGGCCATACATCAGAAAGATATTGTACCCAATCATACAATCTCAACTGATTGTAAGATGGATTGTATGCAGATTGTGTGCACATCTTATGTACATAATCATACAATCAATCAGCAGATGGATTGTATGACTGATTGTAAGATGGATTGTATGCAGATTGTGTGCACATCTTGTGTACACAATCATGCAGTAGATGGATTGTATGATTGATTGTATGATCGATTGTGTGTAGATTGTGTGTCCAAAAACCACCAAGGACTGCCGGGGATTTCAAGGGAAATTGTACACAATCATGAGTGCAATCGATCTTAAGATCGATCTTTCTGATGTATGGCCAGCTTTAGGCTTACACCTGAAATAGGTCGACGTGTGTCAAGGGCCGACAGAGTTGGAAGGTTGACACAACATTAGGTTGAGATTTTCACATTTTTTTGAGCCAACATGTGCCAACAGGCGGAATTTCCTGCCATACCATCCACTATGGCAGTGATGGCTAACCTTGACACTCCAGCTGTTGTTAAACTACACATCCCAGCATGCCCTGCTACAGTGTTACTATTTGGCCATGCTAAAACTGATGCAGAGCATGCTAGGATGTGTAGTTCAACAACATCTGGAGTGTCAAGGTTAGCCATCACTGCACTATGGCGTGGTGGGAGAATAAAACAGTGTGCCGAGCACAGCGAGGAACCATGCCCAAAGCATGCTAAGGGCAACGAGGCACACTGCCTGCAGCATGGCGACCAGACGTGGCACACTAAGACAGTGTCCATGTCGACTATGGACAATGGACAAAATTGTCGACTATGGACAAACAAGTGAAAACCTCATGGCGACCTTTTGACTGTTGACCTTGCCATTGTCGATATAATGCTTGCATCGACTTTCCGACCCTGCCGATCTATTTCAGGTGTCAACCTATGCCTCATCCACCTTCAGTGGTCGTCCAAATGCATGTTGACCTAAATAGGGTGACCCATTGATTAAAGAAGGTTTCTGTAAAACCCACGCATCCATACCCTCTAAATTATTTTCTTATTAGGTATATTTTTGTCATCAAAATAACCCTAAAACATTATTGCTGAATGACCAGTACACACAAAATGAGTTCTAAAACCCAAAGCAACAAATCAAATGTTTTCTTTTATTATAAAAACAATGCTACGTGATTGATGTATTTTATTTACATTTTCACACAGGAACTTTTTACTCTGGAATGCAAGTTTAAGGAGTCTGTTTTTGAGAATTATTATGTCATCTACTCATCGATGATATACAGACAACAAGAATCCGGTAGGGCCTGGTTCTTAGGTCTTAATAAAGAAGGTCAAGTTATGAAAGGAAACAGAGTGAAGAAAACAAAACCAGCAGCGCATTTTCTACCCAGGCCATTGGAAGGTGAGCACATGCATATTTATTATTGTGCCGTTGTTTAGATTTGATCCCATTCTCTCAATATTATACATTAATCTGTGTCTGCACAGTCCAGACATTTTATTAAGTCATAGGATGTTATCCATACACCTATTGAACATCAGTTGAAATATTACAGCTAAATAATCAACTAAAAAATCTTGTCCAGTATTCCAACCTTTTCTATTTGTATAGTGATTCTAAACCAATACTATGCAATCTGTCAATAATGAAATATTTGTACAGTATATGTTCACTGCCATTTTCTATGTAATTCAGTGATATATTTTTTTTACACAAACTTGATGGGCCGAATTGAATTTATATTCTGTGAACTTCAGATTGTTGCATAAATATCTATACTATGCATGTACAATATATCACTTATGTGCCCTTTTCATCTTATTTATGAAAACAATACCTTATTAATATTCTCTTTGTCAGTTATGATCAAGCATAAAGAGAATACAGTATGTGATATTATTAATTTTTCAAAATAGAGCAGAGACCTCAACTGTTTCCGATCTGGAAGCTTATCCTAGAATATGTTATATCCTGTTGGAGATTAAACTGATTGTCTTACTACAACTTTAAGGAATTAAAATGAGACTACTTTTATGTTACTATTCTAAATACAATACAAACATATGGTATTACCTCAGTGCTAACAATTACATGAATGCTTATAAGCACATTACCCTGGTTGGTAACTCCAGGGGGAATACCTATTACAGTTCAACCATATGATTACTCTTGAACTTAAGTTTAAATGTAATGCACCAACACATTCCCAATACCTAATGTAAGCAGGTAAGGATGTTCTCTTATCCCTTCTATTTGTGTTGTGTATGGAGGCTCTTGAATAGGCATTCGGGGACATTTCTGAACAAGTTGTGGGATGTTCTGTATAGAAAATGGCTTTGTATGCTAATTGATTACATTTTACTACAAATATTCTAGTTACTATTCAGTAAAAATTAGTAATACATCTTCTGAAATTTGTCCTGGACTATGATGATTCCCGATTTGCTGATACTGTAGGTTATACCATGAGGTCAAGGGAACCGCAATGGGTACTTACCAATGTGCTCTGACTAATGTGTACCTGGGTTGGTGAGATATAATATTCTTATATTTCGCGTAGGTAAAATGTCAAACGTTATCATGGTTATGATATATTTATGATCGTATTCTGTATTTTTCATACATTTATTCTTGGTATTGGCTGTTAAAGGCTTATCTTGATTAACATGTAAGTTATGTATATTATAGTCACATATATATACACTGTATATTGGGCAGGTACTGTGACATTTAGGGTTAAACTAATGAGCACATGTACTTGTGTAAAATCAATACATTAAATATAAATATACTTGGTCATAGTTTATTAATTAAATTCACATTGGCTAAACATTTTTTCTGGTTCTAAGGATCAGGGAAATCAGAGAAACTAGAATCTTAAGCATATGAGAATTCACAATGAACAATGGCACTTACAATGTGACAGTTATCTTCTACATTATGGGGGTAATTCTGGTTCACCCGCAAAGGCAAAACCATGTGCATTGCAGGTGGGGCTGATGTAACATGTGCAGAGAGAGTTAGATGTGGGTGTTATATTGTTTCTGTACAGGGTAAATACTGGCTGCTTTATTTTTACACTGCAATATAGATATCAGTTTGATGTACAAACACCGCCCAAATCTAACTCTCTCTGCACATGTTACATCTGCCCCACCTGCAGTGCACATGGTTTTATCCATTAGAGAGTGAATTTGCCTTTGCGAGTGAACCAGAATAACCCCCTATATCTTTTAAAACAAGTTGTACTCAGAGAAAAATAGCTATGAGAAAGTAAGGATTGCTCCTCTTTTAATAATTTTTCCTAAAATGATTCTGAAAGGGAACCGCACAAAGTTCACAAAACTTTTAGATCTCAAGCCCATTGATCATAAAAGTCCAAATATTCATAATAGACAGGGATGGGGACTGCAATTGCAAAAAAATAAAAAAGAACAAAAGTGAATTTTTAGATTTAATAGAAGCTAAAATACATTGGCTATAATGTAAAAACATAATACACTTATAAAACAAAAGTTATAAGATGTAGATGATTTATTTTGAATAGGGACAGTGCCAACTGAAGGGGTATAGTCTCATGGGAGATGGGCAGGATCACACAATAGTACCCCCCATTCAAATTATGCTATACAGTAGGGCAACACTATTTACATTACACTGGACAGTAGTACCCCTTATTCTCAACATGTGACACAGTAGAGCACCTTATTTATGTAGCACCACACAGTGGAGCTCCTTATACATGTTACACCACATTGTAGTACCCCTTATACATGTAACATGTATAAGGGGTACTTCTGTGTGGAGTTATGTGAAAAATGCTACTACACACATAAGTACTACTTATACACATTACACCACACATTAAAGTCCTTTATTCACATTACACAACACTGTAGTGCATCTCATACACTTTACACCACACATTAGTACATTTATAAACATGCCAAACAGTAGAGCCATTTATACCTTATGCCGCACAGTAGTACACCTTATACCCATCCACTTTCTACCTAAGCCTGATCTAGCAGCACTGCTCCACAAACCCTTGCCTCTCCATCCCTCCATGGCAGTTTCTAGTTGCTCTAACTGTATTTGCCTATAGCTTAGGTTGACTTACTTGGCCATTCAGTCAGCCTCTGCTTCACTCTAGCACTGCATGCTATGCTTCTGTTGCACAACGTCTCAGCATTATGGGAGAGATGTAATGATATAAGCACTGTTCGCTGTCACAGCTCGCGTCGCCCTCAGCATTGAATACACCCCAAAGGGTTAAAGAATATTTTATTGTACATAATAAATATACAGTGCCTTCTGGACTAGTTGTGGGATTATACAGTGGTGGATAAACATCAAATACACATTGCTTGAAGTGATTAAATTAGATTTCTAATGTATGTTGCTTACAACACAATGCTGAATGGATTATTTTCTTTGTATTTGAAGTAATTATGTTTATACTGTATAATACAGATATCTTGCCTACATATTACAAAAACATGAATAAATACATTTCTGTATACTGTAGTTTGGTTCCTGGAGACATTATTCCATTTTAAATAAATTAGAGTCACAGTTAACTTTCAATATTTCTCAGTTTATGGAGTTTGGGTAATTTCCTTTTTTGCCATTTCTAAAATGAACCGAAGATTCAGCAGAAACCTAGACCTTTTGGTCATCTCTCTACTTTTTAGTTCAGCGATAGTTTCTGTAGCTTTTAATACAGTATGTCAGTTTTCCCCTACAGAGGTCCCTTCTATTCAAATTTCCCTACTCAGTGGATGCATCTCACATTAAATATTTGGGTATTAATATCTCGAGTGATCTTAGAATGGAGTCAGCTAAATTTCTAAGCAGTACAGTAAGAGGGAATCTGAGAAATGGAAACATCCCACTTTCTCCTGGACAGGTCACAGTACAGTGATTTAAATCAATATATATATATATATATATATATATATATATATATATATATATATATCCTCATTCCATCAAAAATATTATTTACTAATAACACTTGGCCATATTAGAAAACATCTACCCAGAAATTCTAGGAAATCCAGCACTTATTACACGTTTTTGGGTCATGAATTAGTTAATGCATGTCTTACCTAATTATCAGAAGGTGTTCCATATGCACTGTTGGGAATAAAATATATATATATTTATAGAAGCAACAACCCATAAGAGATTCCATTTATAAAAGAGCATGTTAAGTATCACTTTAGCATGCATTGTAGCTTCCTTTATATACAAATCGTTAACTGCCTTTCAAAACTCTTATGTATCTTTAACAACATAGGCCGATATTCAATTATGTCCGGTAAGTAATCACCGGTGGGGGGGGGGGGGCTATTTTATTAGCTGATAAGCCAGTGCACGCCACGGTTTATCAGGGATTTTGTTTCGGCAGCCTTAGGGGCTTTTTTTTTTTGAGAAAGCATACAGATTGGGCTGAAACTGTGTGTTTTCAGTACGAATGTATTTCTCTCAATCGCCCAAATTGAATAGGAGGTACAAAAAAATATATACTGATAATTTTTTGCCAGTAATTTAATATCGGCCATAGAAGTATTAAGTTACAAATCTGTACTAATCTCAAGAATCTTGTGACTTGAAACATTAATTATAAAAGTTATCAGAGAAGGAGGGGAAGTTTGCCAGGAAACATTACCACTGGATTTTAAACAGTAATGGGAAATTCAATTACATGTACTGTAAAAACTTTTCTTGGGTTAAAAAAAGGAGGTAGACTCAGGCATTAACACTTGGGGCTATTCAATTACTAACCATTTTTACCCAACAGGCTTGCTAACACCTGTTAAATTAACATGCAAAATGGGTGCTAGAACACAAAAACCATGAAAAATTCACAGATTCTGTGAACAGGGTCCTGGCAACTATTAAACAATTAGTTATGAAGGATTTTATTTCGAGTCAGGTGAAAAAAAATCCCTGTTAACTCCAGGCTTCGGGGTTAATTGGATAGCCCTTGGGGATCCATTAGCCTGTGGTAATTTACCGCAACTAATTGAATTCTGCACTGAGCTTGAAGAGTATATTCCTACTAGATATCATAGAAGGAGACGTTACAATCAGCGGTTCTTTTGTTAAAAGTAAAGTACAAATGAACTCAT
This sequence comes from Crinia signifera, assembly GCF_055691185.1. Classification (NCBI taxonomy): domain Eukaryota; kingdom Metazoa; phylum Chordata; class Amphibia; order Anura; family Myobatrachidae; genus Crinia; species Crinia signifera. The sequence goes on from NC_139218.1 coordinate 270,205,570, forward strand.
TAGAGAACACACTATGGTTCCTATAATGACTCCACATGCCTGCAAAACTGTACTGTTATACTGTATAACCTTTAGTCCGATGATTGAACTCACAGAGCTACTACTTCAGTACTATTGAAACTGTTTGGAGCGTACAAGATTTAGTACATGTCAAGGCTCACTTGTCAAAAAGATACATTCATTTCCTGCTAGAAATCGTTCATAAAAAAACTAATATTGAATAAAATATTAAACTATTGCTTAATCTGGTATATTTTCCAAATTAATTATGAGATCCAGTTCGGTGTTTCATACGTGTATAACGGGGAGATGTATGAAACCTTGGAGAGAGATAAAGTGGAGAGAGATAAAATACTGACCAATCAGCTCCTGTCACTTTACAGGTTGTGTTTAAAAAATTAAGGAGCTTTTTGGTACTTTAATGCTGGGTACACACTGAAGTGATTCCCACAGCTGCCAATATAGTTAAATATATCTGCGATATAGTATGTATACACTGACCGATATCGTTCACATCGGTAAGTGGCGTCACACAACCCCTGTTTTGTACATGCAGTCAGTGTTCCCTCTAAGCTGTGCGCGCGTGCGCGCGCACACAACTCAACGAGCGTGTGCACAGACATTACAACAGAGCGCACAAAGCAGCAGTGGTCCCTTTTTGCAGTTGTGGACTCAATTAATGTGTGTTTCACCCATTAACTACATTGTGGGCTGTGTTTTAAATGTTTAATACCATTTTGAATAAAGTTAACACAAATGCTGAACGTCATTTTCCAGTTATATATAAGTGACGCACAAAAATAAAAATTTCCTTCCAAAGTTGCACAAACAAAATCTTTTGCCGCACACAGCCTTCATAAAATTAGAGGGAACATTGCATGCAGTCACTGACAATATTGAGCTGCCTGTACAGACAACAAAAGGGTTGTTATTGTTAACAACCTGCACATCGTTAACAATGTTGAAGTACACACTATACGATATGATATTGATATCATCAATGTGTACCCAGCTTAACTCTCTCTGCTTTACCTCTATTAAAGGCTTGGTGGATCTCCCCTAATATCGTAGGATAAAATAAAAATATTTATTTCACTATTTAGACACAGTCTGAGATATTTCAATACATATTATGGCGGTCTCCTGTCAATGTTACTTACGTTAGGTCTATCTGGAAATACAGGAGCGATTGCAGCAATATATTACGCAACACCTTGTCAAAATATTTTTACAATTTTATTTTGACATGTCTTAAGTGTCTTTTTAGTATACTTTAACATGTAACCTTACAAAGAAACTGGCATTGTGCTGTAGATAAACTTTAGTTTGCACAGAAAATATAAATAAACTTTCCAAACAAATAAATAGTTTATGGTGTGTACACACGGTAAGATATGCCTTCCGATGTTGACGGTATAGTCAACATCGTATCGGCATCACATGCAGATCACAAGAAGATCGTAAGGGTTTTACCCTTACGATCTGCTTGCGATCCCGATGCTCGTTCACGTATCGCAAGCTTGGCTGCATTGACTATATAGTGCAGATCTGCACTATATAGTCACAATTGTGGCACTGCATGCATGCCGTGCGATGCGAGTCCCGATACGATCTGATCATATCGGGACTCGCATTGCACGGCATATCTACCGTGTGTACACACCATAAGGCATACTATAAAAACATAACAGTAAATACAATCACAGGGGGCCCAGCACTCACTACAAACAATAGTTTGTAACAATACAATAGTAATAACATGACAGGATATTCTCATTTACTTTTGGTATTTCCTTGAGATTCAAGCTTAAGGGAAGTATTAAACCCGCGCTGCTATTCCCAAAGGGGGAAATAGCGGCGGGGCCCTATTCAATGCTGTCTTTCCCGACTGAGATCTCGGCAAAACGGACCTGACTTTAGAAGCAGTCGGGCCCGTTTTGCCGAGAACAGGAGTGGATTGTCGAGCTCCCGGCCATAGCTCGCCGAACCACGGCCGTAATTTGCGGCCACATCCCCTTTTTGGCGTTCGGCAGGCGGGACATTGAATTCTGCCTGCTAATTCTTAGTCAAGCCGGCCGAGAATGGGACATGGTCACGGCTGTCGGGCCAGCCCAACAGTCGTGAACCGGGATTGAATATCCCCTGACACACTTATAAAAATATTTTTAATGTGATAATTTGTGATAATTTTGTATTCCAATGTATTTTAATTTCTAAACACATTAAAATCACATGAAAAGAAATATCAGTGCAGTTTTAATACATTTTTACATGTATGTAAAATGGCATTAGAAAATGAAGGTTAATATTTGTTTTATAAAAAAACACAATAAGCCAATAAGCCACTTAAAAATGTGTTTCCATTGTATTAATACTAAAAATACCCCGCAAACACAAATGTGTAATTAACTAGTTTGCTAGAGACGTTTGCTTTGTACTTATTGTGTTGCATAACTATGTTGCAAAATTCTATTTCCATATACTAATTTGTCTGCTGTTCTATCTTCTGCTTTAGATGTATTATATGACCCAATACAAAATCTCCATAAATGGCACCACAATGTAATACATTCTATGTGTGGCATATCCTGTGTGGTATTGTAAGGCAATGTCTTTTAAATTAAAATTCTAATTAATCAGAAGACTGAAACGTTAAAGTAACAATTATGTTCAAAGACATAGCTCAGTCTAGCAATATATCCTCTTGAGGGAAAAAGTCATTTTAAACTTTCAAGAACTACTAGATTTATTTGGTATTAGCATAAATGATTGCAAATGTAAAATGATTGATTAATTAATGAATTTGTCATGTCATTCATGTTTCTTACGAATATAAATCATTGTCAAGAATGTTCTGTAATTTTAGCCCTGACTCACTTTCTTATTTAGCTCTGGAAGTAGTTTATATGGTTGTGTACATACTTATACGGTACTAGTTAGCCCGCTCGAAGCAAATGCTTTGAAAGCTAGTCTGCTACCTTGTGATTGCCTCTGTGTTTGTGATTGTGTGAGAAAGAAAGAAATGTAGTTTCACTCGCTGCCAACAGATGGCAGTGTTTCAGATACACACAATCAGACACTAGACATATGTATAGATGATTGGGCCAGATGTACTAAGCTTCAATGTGATAAAATGGAGAGCGATAACACACAAACCAATCAGCCCCTACCTTTCATTTTTAAACACAGCTTGTGACATGACAGTAAGGAGCTGATTGGCTGGTGGTTTATCACTCTCCATCTTATCACTTTTCAAGGCTTAGTACATCTTCCCCATTGTATGAAACTGTATTGTATCATAGGCATACAACTTTCCCACTTTAGTTGTGTGGTATGCCTCATCCCTACCAGCATTTAGGCACTTCAGTGGTCCAATAGCTGCAGTGAAGACAGTCTGGTGCTTTAAACTAATATTTAAGTGCTATTAACCAATTGATACCTATATCCCCTGCAGCTGTTTCTATGAGGGCTTTTCAGCCCTAATTCAAAAAATATAAATAAAAAAAAATACAAAAAATACAAAATACAAAAAAACAACTGCGCAGGAAGGGTAGGCAATGACTAGCCACAGTTTTTCATCAGTAAAACAATAACAGTATCTGACCAGTACATCAAATGTATATACAATAAAAAGCAAAATAGTAAAATATTTAGATAACTCACTTTGCTATAATCGTTAATCATGGTACTGATCCTCTATTGTTAGTTGAGAGGATATTTTGTTAATAGTCTAGTTTTTAGTGTCATTATGATGGATGGAGGGATGCCTTCCTATTCTGGCAGGGTTAGTCTTACTATTCAGTTCTAATATATAGGTAAGTAGGATTAAACCTTTTCATACACAACTGGTAATATTAGTTGTGTAACTGGACTATAATTACTCACAGTTTCTTGTGAGTTTTCATGTGTGATTAGTGGAAATGTGGAGGTAAATTTACTAAGATGGGAGTTCTATTGAAGAAGGGTTGTTGCCCATAGAAACCACATTTTACTTCTTATTTATTTATCTTCTACAAGATAATAGATAGAATCAATAGCACTCCAATCTTAGTAAAAGTACCCAGAAATATCAAAATTGTAAGAATGTAAGGTTAAGGGGGATATCCAATCTCCCGCCACCATTCCCAATGGGGGAAATAGTGGTGGGGCTCTATTCAATGCTGTCTTCCCCAACAGCATTGATCAGGGATCTCAACAGAAAGTGTCCGACTTCACATGCAGTCTGGCATGTTCTGCTGAGAACGTCCGGGAATTGACGAGCTCCCAGCCGCAGCTCGCCGATTGCCGGTCGCTTCTCAGTGCTCGGCAGGTGGGACATTGAATCCCACCTGCAAAATCACTGCCAAGCCAGCCGAGAACGGGACAGTTGTGACCCTACATTGAATACCCCACTAAAGCTACATGAAATTTAACAGTTTTGAATAATTCACTATTTTACAAATACATGGTAATCATTTTGCTTTATGTATTTGTGTTTCACTGCCTACTTGTACAAATAAAGTATACATAAAAATTATCTGATATTGACTTGTAGCCAACAATATTCATCAGAATCAGAAGCTGATTTATCAAAGGAAATAGATCTATTTATTGATCCTTGCAGCCTGTAATGGCCATTGCAGGGTGTTGTGGGAGGAGGCCATTGCAGTAGCTGTCTTACCACAATTTCATTAGAGATAGTGGCAGTATAGTGATAAGAGATGCTGTGCAGAGAGACATGCCAATATTTACCGCATTTTACATTTTTGTATTTTTTTGTATTATATCATTTTTGCAACACATAAAAGGTAAATTAATTTATTAATTTCAGTAGGGATAAAGCTACCTGGCATTTGAGAGTATTATCTACACAAGTTTAAGTTTATTTGTTAGTCTCTCCAGCCATCAGATTCTATTATGAGCAGTGAATAGACTGTATAGATCTTTTAAGTTTGGACTCTTCTCTTTAATATGTTTTGTATTCTTTTCTTTTCAGTTGCCATGTACAGAGAGCCATCGTTGCATGATATTGGAGAGACAGTGCCAAAGTCCCGTGTGACACCAAGTAAAAGCACAAGTGCATCTGCAATAATGAACGGGGGCAAACCAGTCACTAAGAGTAAGACATCATAGCCAGACCCTTAAGGGTATTGTGACTTATGGAGCCCTTGGCACACTTGAGCATTTTATCCCCGCCAGACTGTCCTAACTTCAGTGTTTGAAATATATGCACTGGCTCTTTGCTGTTTCAAAACCAACATGTTGAAGATGGATAAAACTCAGTGTGAATGCCGTCCCTCCACTAGAAGACACCTGGGGAACCAACTAAACTCAGACCATGGAATGCCCTACCAGATATGGAATGCCTTTTTAATATCTTATACGTGACTGTGACACTTCATGTGAATGACATACTTCACAAGTACACTTGATACCTTGCCTGCTGACAATTACTCTTACCCCCCTTTTGAGTCCAATTACAGCGAAATCCATGTGTTTAAGTTCTATTTTGTAGCACACAAATATTAAGTAATTTATAGTTAGACGCTGTAAACCTGCGCTATAATGGATTTCTCTAACCTTTTTTACAAGGCTGCTTGCACCACTGTCTGTGACCTTTTGCAGGGATTGCGTTCCTCTAGAACTTGAATGTTTCAGGTGGCTTAGTTCTGAAAGCAATCAGGGAATCAGGAAGCCTTCAAACAGCTATTCTAAAACATGTCTATAGTAAATAGGACTTAAATACTGGTCAAGTGTGGCAACAGATATTGTGCTCCGCAGGTTGGCGTTATTTACTAGAGGAAAATATGTCAAACACACCCAGTGGGGGAGTAGGCCGTGACTAGTGTTTGACACCCCCTATACTTTCCTTTTTGTGTGTGTTTTATACATATCACAAGCTTGCTGGTAATGGTAACATTTGCCTTGCCCAGTAAGCAAGACCCACTTGTTTTTTAAAAAGGTGGGTCCGTAGAACTCTGTAGGCCTTGTAGGCCTGAATTAAGGCTCATTTTTTCATCGATGACTCCTCATTATAATAATAAAAAATAATAATACGAATAACAGGTTTTCCGCTACCTACAGTAATTCTGTTTTGAAAACTAAAGTCCTTCCTGTTTTTAACAAGCTGAAATTAAAGTGTACCTGTCACCCGCTCTCAGAGGAGGCAGGATTTCTGTGGGTTGAGCCAATGTTCCTGAGTATCCATCTATTCGCTGGGTGCCACAGTGATGTCACTAGTTCAATAGTGAAATGATAGGACGGTTGTTGGTTCTCCTCTCAAAAGTCTGTCTCCACTTTAAGGTCATTCCCATCTCTGGCAGTTCCTGCAGTTTTATTTAGCTAAGCATGGGCACGTTGTTTGTTGTGTCCCCTTTTGCAACAGCAATGCAAGTAGTAAATGAACATCATGATTTGATATTTTCCTGTTTAATAAAACTGGACAAGTAAATACAATATTTTAGGTAAGCATGCAGAGTCCAGTGCAATTACTTTCCACAGTAAATCTTACATAATCCTAACACAGAACCTTCAGGAACCAGAATTTACATGTTAAAGGTGCCTTGCTTAGGTTGTGGCATATTTTACACAATGCCACTTTATGTGGAATCAGAACTTTCAAGTGATTTTGAAGTCATTCGTTGCCTACTCTATGTCTCTCGTGTGAAGAGTTTTTCACCATAGCATTGGGTTCCTCTCACGTAATAAATACTAAACCCTGTAATTTGTCCACGCAATACAAGAGAGAAAGTGGTGATGTTCTGTATACAGTTAGTATAGATAGGATATGCTTCCATAAGATATGTATACAGGACCAAAATGATCTTACTGTACGCCTGGACACCTTAAGTGGAAAAAAGATCCTATTCTGAAGCTATTTCCTTTGGCATAAACGGGTAAGATTTATTTTCTCAACTCCCTTCGGCTGTGTCTGCTGGTAATGTTGAATTACAATTCTTGTTTTTCTGTTGCGCTCATAATGTCCTGTATCCGTTTATGGGATCAGCATATTTGGCTTTTGATAGATTTATTGTGTCAGTGGCTTAATTACAAAATATTCACAATGATTTACATAAGAGCTGCTCCAACTTTGCTTTGCTGCTAGTCTCACAACAACTAATTAACTCTCCAAGCATTTACATGTTAAACCATTATTGCTTGCCCTGTCACGATAGTGAAGCACATTAGCAGACATGGGGTTAAATTTAATAGGATGAGAGATTTAGAAAGTGAGAGATTTGGTAAGAAATCTCCAGTTTTTTTAAAGCGGCAATCATTTACACTACAAAATCAAACTGGTTTTGCCGTGTAAATGATTGCCGCTTTAACCCCTTCATGACAGAGCCAGTTTGTGCCTTCATGACAGAGCCCTTTTTTTCAAATCTGACATGTCTCACTTAAGTGGGGATAACTTTTTTTTGCTTTTACTTATCCCAGTGATTTTGAGATTGTTTTCTCGTGACACATTGTACTTCAAGTTAGTGGTAAATTTGGGTCGATACAGTCTGTGTTTTTTTGTGAAAAATACCAAAATATCGTGAAAAAATGGAAAATTTAGCAATATGCAAAATGTCACATTTTCTGCTTGTGAGACAAATAATCATACCACTCAAAATAGTTAATAACTAACAAAGACCATATGTCTACTTTATGTTGCAATCATTATTTCAACTTCCTTTTAATTTTTTTGGACACTAGGAGGCTTCAAATATGACTAGCAAATTCTCAAATTTTCAAGAAAATTTCAAACACTGATTTTTTTAGGGACCAGTTCAGTTCTGATGTGACTTTGAGGGACTTGTATGTGAGACACCCCCATAAATGATGCCATTTCAAAAACTGCACCCCTCACAGTATTCAAAACAGCATTTTGGAAGTTTGTTAACCCTTTAGGTGTTTCACAGGAATTAAAACAAAGTGTAGGTGAAATTTCAAAATTTCATTTTTTTTTCGGATTTTCAATTTTAATACATTTTTCTAAGGAACACAGTACATTTTACTAGAGAAATGTGACTAAAAATTGATTCCCCCAATTCTTTGGTTTTCATAAATATCCTATATGTGGCCCTAGTGTGCACGGTGACCAAACCACAGGCTTCATAATAGAAGGAGCACCTACTTGATTTTGGAGACTCCTTTTTATGAGATTATTTTTTAGGCACCATGTAGGTTTCTAGGCACCATAAGATGCTAAAAGTTAGGAACCCCCCCACAAGTGACCCCATTTTGCAAACTACACCCCTCAGGGAATTCATCTAGGGGTATAGTGTACATTTCAAACCCCCAGGGGTTTCACCAATTGTGGTACAACTGGGCAGTGAAAATGAAAAAAAATAATTTTTCATTTTCACAGCTCAGTTGTATCAAAATTGGTGAAACCCCGGGGGGTTTGAAATGTACTCTATACCCCTAGATGAATTCCCTGAGGGGTGTAGTTTGCAAAATGGGGTCACTTGTGGGGGGGTTCCACTGTATGGGTGTTTCGGGGGTCATTCAACCAGAATCTGTGCTGCAAAATCCAAAAATCACTCCTTCCCTTCTGAGTCCTGCCATGCACCCAACTGGTATTTTTTGGTCACATGTGAGGCATTGCCGTACCCGGGAGAAATTGGGGCACAGATTTTGGGGTGCTTTGTCTCCTTCATTCCTTGTGAAAATGAAAAATTTTGAGCCAGATCTGCATTTTTGTGTAAAAAAATTTAATTTTTTACACAAAAATGCAGTTCTGGCTCAAAATTTTTAATTTTCACAAGGAATGAAGGAGACAAAGCACCCCAAAATCTGTGCCCCAATTTCTCCCGGGTACGGCAATGCCTCACATGTGACCAAAAAATACCAGTTGGGTGCATGGCAGGACTCAGAAGGGAAGGAGTGATTTTTGGTGGTGGAATGAATGGCGGGTGCTATGTCGCATTAGCAAGACCCCCGAAGCAACAATACAGTGGAACCCCCCCACAAGTGACCCCATTTTGGTCACCAGCTTTGGGAGGGGGGCTGGCGCTGCGGCTGGCGGGGGGGTGGGAGGGGTGCTGGCGCTGCGGCAGCCGGGTGGGTGGGAGGGAGGGGGGCTGCCGGGTGGGAGGGGGGGGGGGCTGGCGATCGTTGGTGATCGGTGCGGTATACGCACACACACACACACACACACACACACACATATATATATATATATATATATATATATATGTGTGTGTATATATATATATATATATATATATACATATATATACACACACATATATATATATATATATATATATGTGTGTGTGTATATATATATATATATATATATATATATATATACACACATTTGCACATTATTTTTTATTTTATTTTATTTTTCACTTTTCCAGCAGCAGCATGATGCTGCTGCTGCTGCTGCTGCTGCTGCGGGGGGGAGGGGGGAGGAGGGGAGCGCAGCGTGCGCTCCGGACGTAGCGGTGGAGCCGCTGGAGCTGCTGCTGCTGCCGGGTGAGTGCCCGGCGGGTGGGAGGGGGGTGCTGCCGCTCGGTGGTGATCGGTGCTGCACCGATCACCACCGTTTTCTGTGTTACCGAGCGGCTTAGCCGCCGGTAACACAGGAAACGCTGTGATTGACTGTTCAGATTTGAACAGCCAATCACAGCGATCGCCGACCGGGGGGGGCACCCCTGCCCCCCCTGGGCGACGAGGGGGGATGTCTGCTGTCAGGGACAGCAGACATCACCTAACTGTCACTGCGTCTCTAGACGCAGTGACAGTTAGAAGTCATGACGTATATATACGTCAACGGTCGGGAAGTACTTCCCGACCATGACGTATATATACGTCAAATGTCGTGAAGGGGTTAAAAAACCCTGGAGATTTCTTACCAAATCTCTCACTTTCTGAATCTCTCATCTTAGTAAATTTCACTCATGATCTATTTTGTTCTTACATAAGCAAATTAGAATAGGAGTACAATTGCACAACATATATTTTAATATAATCTGTGTGGGGCTGGTGTCCCAACATCAGACACACATTCCCAGATCATTGCCATAACAAAACTCTACATGACGGGCTATGCGCCTAAAACAACCAGTTGACTGGTTGAAATCAAGGCTGAATTTATTTTTGTAAGTGACTACTATGTTATGTATGTGTAATATCTCTGTTATTTACTTTGTTTCTTATATGTTTATACAGGTTGTGTATGGTTATTTTTTTCTTTTGTATGGATGTCCTACAGATTTTTTTTATGTGAAATGTTGACACATCTTTGTTGTCTGTGTATTTTCCTTAATTTTCTTAAGTTTAATGTCTCATCTGTTGCATGGGAAGAGGGTGACAATGATCTGCATGTAGTAAGCTATGTGTATCAAGATATGTTGGTATGTATTACTAAATTTACATACATACAGTATATGCAAAGCGTTTGTCTGCATTGTACAGTTTATGTGTTTATTATTCATTTGTTGTATACACAATTGCACCATATTTAATAAAACGATTTGTACAAATATGAAATATAAACCATTAATCCGTTTTCACTCAATATCACATTTAGAAAAATGGCTTGCACTATTCAAAGTTTTAAGTAAGCCACAAACAAATTGTATACAGTAGTAATACTGTTCCCCAAAACATACCAAAGAGTGTTCTACCCAAATGTTAACCTCTTATGTTATGTGTCAAGGAGAAAATATTATTGTAGTTGAAATGATGATATATATAAATATATTTATATATATATAGATATATATATATATAAAATGATGACAAATGGAAACAAATATATTAAGTTACAAAATGTATTGTCTCAAATTCTAAAACGTTATTGTTTATTTTGTATTAACAACTGTTGGCATATATTCTTCCAAATATGCATGTAGATGCACATGTTCCATCCCCTAAATGCTTATATTTTTTCCCAAGTATGAATGTTTCTGACTGTTTTATTTTTAAAACCCATTCAATGCAACAAGAGATATAGTTATACCTGGCATATTGGGTATATAAAGGGGTGATATATGGAAAATATTAGCTTGACAATTTAAAAATGAAATGTTCTAATGATACATTAACATTTATTTTCTTATTCATTTTCTTCTGATATACTTCCTCAATTTTAGAAGGCTTTGGACAGTTATGTATAGTAATGTGTGGTCTACCCCCAAGAAATACATATATTTTAAAATATTTAATTTTGCCCGTTTTTGGTGTTTGTATTTTTGTTTTTCTATTATGATATTCTTTACTGTAAGTTTAAAATGACCCATGAGTAATCTGTATGATCCATGTTATTAAGTGCTTAAAGGAGAACTTCATGCAAACATTATGTCTTTTGGTTCTGAACATGTATGTGTATGCTATATCTATTTCACAAGTGTTCTCTCTTGTGCATTTGGCTGTTAAGAGGTCCCAGCTCTTGACTTTCAATGGTGCTGTCTCAGCCTGCCCCAGTACTCTTTGTTATGCCTTTAGGGTTTCTCTGTTCATTAGAACCTGCATAGGTAATAGGAACAGCACAACAGGGAAAGAGTTCTTTGCGTTAGAACCGCTTACCAAACTCTTAGGGGAATGTGGTTTGATACACACGCGTTTTGCCACAAATCTAAAAATATAACTAGTAGCAACTGACTTGTTACACATGGAATACATAAAGTTATTGAATAAGGCAACAAAATAATATTTAAAAAAAAAAACAGCCACAATAATAAGTAGGAGTTATGATGTTTGCATTCAAATATTTATCTTGACAGGGGTTCTCCTTTAAGAATAAAACAATCAGTTATGTAATCTTAAACTCAGTATCAAGCAGTAACCCTTAAATCATACCCTTGTGTATGGCATTGCTTGTTATTTAGAAGGACAGTGCCACTTCCTTGCCGTAGAATATATATAGTACACAATATAGTTTATAGTTTAAGAATAAGAAGAGAAAAGACACACACAGGGTATTTCATCAGTGAGTATCTGTGCGCATGTCCTCCAATGTTATTGGTTTTGCTTTACCATATTCCTGTGTACTAGATAGTTTTCCAAAAGTAATAAAGTGGCGTACTAGCATTGGCCTGTGCAGTTAATAAAATAGTACATTTGAAATTACTGCACATGGAGGGATATTTATCAAAGCTTGGAGAGTAATATATGGTGGAGAGAGATAAAGTAGCAACCAATCTTTTCCTAACTGTTATTTATAAACACAGGTGCAGATGTATTAAGCATGGCAAAGTGATAAAACAGTGATTAAGTGGAAGGTGATAATGCACCAGCCAATCAGCTGTGCTTGAAAAATGTCAGTTAGAAGCTGTTTGGCTGGTGTGTTATCACCTTCCACATTATTACCGCTTTATCTCCACTTTATCACTTCACCAGGCTTAATACAGTCTGTAAAGTGACAACTAGGAGCTGATTGGCTGGTAATTTATCTCTCTCCATCTTATAACTCTTCAAAGTTTAGGGCATCTCCTCCTTGGCCTGTAAAAAGACAGAAGCTGATTGGTTAGTAATTTTTCTTTCACCACTTTTACAAGCTTTGCAAGGTAAACCTCTCCCCAAATGTATGTTTACTCCAGAATGTTTTTGAGACTAGAACTGCGCTGCATCTGGTACTTCAGGGCTTAGCTGTTGGGAAACACAAAAATGATTAAAATGTCAAAAGTTTTCCATCCACGTCCCAGATTATATTATTAATACATGCCTCTATGTAATGATCCGTATATTGTATTATTGTACGTATAACATTGCCTTAAGGTGTCATATGTATTTGCAATTATAAAAATGACAATACTAGCAAGTGTACTTGATAATTCTCTGTAACAAGGTACATGGGAATGGTCAGAGGACAAATCTCAACTCTGTCTTGAAAACTCCCCTTTTTTCCTCCACTGACATCTAAATTGCTTCGTTAATGTAATGTCCATTGTTTGAAATGTTGTCATGTTTTACAATTCAATAAACATTCATTTTTCTACAAAAGTAAATTCTCCACACAATGGTGGTAGTTCCTTTTATATTACACTTTTTACATATTTGTTTATTTATAGGACTGTTGTATTATGATCCCATTGAGTCTACATGGAATAAGACTTACTGTACATCTGATGGATCACATTATGGGCCAGATGGACTAAGCTTTGAAAAGCCATAAAGCGGATAAACCCCCAACTAACCAGCCCACTAACTGTCATTTTTCAAACACAGCCTGTAACATGACAGATGATTGGCTGTTTTTTTCTCCACTATATAACTTTTCAAGCTTAGTACATCTGGCCTTTAGTCACATTATATGGATGATATGGTTTCCCTGAAAGTGTATTGGATGTGCCATGATACATGTACCTAATTGCACTGTACTGATGCTTTATTGTCTGTCATTCTCATATTAACTTATAAGGCACATTTTGCCTGATCTAAGGCCCCTTTCACACGTTCCGGCTTCTGCCGGGCAGCGAAACCCCGAAGCCAAGAAGCCGTGCCGTACAGAGAAGTTTATAGTGGAGGGGATGGCCACAGCCCAGCAGTCGTCCTTTCCAGTGGTGGGATCCGGCTGAATTCCCTTGGAGTCCATCGTGTCCATTATTAACTACTGTTTGTAGCACGGCTTTTGGTCATGCAGAGTTTCGATGCTCGGCAGGAGCCGGAGGGTGTGAAATAGCCCTAAAAGGCAAGCTCAAACCATAGGATCTGGAATCTGGCAATAGTAAGTATAAATGGCGGCTCCAGAGGCGAGGCTGCCACACAGTTCAAAATTCATATAGGGGAGCCACACCAACTGCCATTCCAAACTGGATAACTGGCAGAGGGTGTGGCTACCCTAATTTTAGAATTTTGAACTGTGCTGCATCCCCACCTATAGATCCACCACTAGTAAGTATACTAGAAATACTGTGTGGTTTGTACCCTTTTCCTGCCATATGCACAAATCTGCAGCATCAAGAACTGACTATAAGGGATGACATGACATTTTAAAATAGAATGTTTACCAATCTGGTTCCTTATTTCTTAACCTCTGTGTAAAACTCCTAGCTATCCAGCACCAAAACAGATCTGTACTAATGGTTGTGCCAAACAGGCACCAAATAGTTGACATTAGGTTAACAGGTACAAAAGGTTGGCAGGTTCAAAATGTCAACATGACAATGGTTGACACACAAATGGTTAACATTTTTGTTTTTGTTTTTTGGAACAAAACTTTCATATTTCATGTTATGTCACAACCGTCAGTACAAACGTGTCCCCTTTTGGGCTTGCTTTGGGCAAGGTTACCATTACCAATAGATGTTCATGCAGATAGTAATCAAGCAAATGTTGAAAAAAAAACATTTTAAAATCCCCAAAACCATGGTCATGTGAACCTTTTGAAATTATGTGCTTATTGACTGCGACCAATTCATTGTTTATCTATCAACCGGATACTATACTAATAACACTTTCTCTGCCATGCTTAACAAGGGGTATCAAGCACTCCTCGAGCATCCTTTAATTTTCTATCTACTTCTCATACAGGTTCTCTTCCTTCAAACACCTCAAACACGTTCTTAGTATCCTTTTTCCAGGAATCCACATTCACTGTCTGTGTTCTATGGTCCAGTTTAAACCTTTGCTTTCAGCAGTTGCTTGTCTCAATTATGACTTTTTTTTTCAAATCTGCCTAGAAGCCCAGTGGCCTGGAGTCAGGTCTTTCTATGGCAGATAACATGTGATTGGCATGTGCATCTTAAGGAAGCCCTCGGTTTCTCAAACTGCCTGCTCACATTTATTATCCTACTCTGAAACAGATATACATCTGGTCTTTTAACTTCTTTCTCTATCCTCATTATCCTTTTCACTTAAGACAAAAGGTCACCTTTATATGATAACTATAGTTTATTATTATTTTTATGGAAGTGCCTCCATTTCTCAAAAAAACAATAGACATTTCTTAAGTTATTTGTGTTTTTTTGTGAATATTTTTTAACTAAGACTTGTGGCCAAATGTAATAGCTTCTGTATTTGCCGAACTGTGCGGTAAAACCATGTCTTGTAAATGATTGCCCCTTTTAAAAAACTTCCAAGTTTGGCTGGGATCCCGTACGGCCGCTGAACTCAGTATTACATTTGGCCTTTGAAGTCTAATAAAAAATAATAATAATGGGTTTCAGTTGTGCCAACACACTAACAATAGTATAGAGTTGGTTAACCAATTAACATTTAAATGGGGTTATCACACCCCAGTGCTGAGGCCATATTTCAAGGCATGCAATGGTATGTAGTTAATATGCCGACAGTCAGGATCCCATTGGTCACAATCCTGATGCCAAAATCCCAGTGTGCATGGTCTATTCTCCCTTCTGGTTCTTCATGACACCCATAGAGGGGGAATAGAATCTTGTGCTGAGTGAAGTGAGCCACCATGCCCGCAGCAAGCCCACAAGAGGCCTCTTTGCGCTCCCTCCTGTCAGCATTCTGGCGGCCGGGATATGGCTTTCAGGATTGTGACTGCCAGGATCACGGCTACCAGCAAATCATACTGAACCCCATGCAGTAGTCCAACATCAATATCATAATTACTCCTTAAGTAAAATGTAACCAAAATAGCAAAACATTATTTTATATTGTATATTTAATGAAAGCAAAATTGGCATTCTAATAAACACTATTATTTTTTATTCTTGCTATGACATTAATTCACCTTTCCAGATTTGCAAGAAGCAGAAGTCTAGGTGCAGGTATTTATAAAAAAAAGTTATTGCTTGTCATTACTAGACAATGACTACTAGCTATCCAACAAGAGTGCTCACAAATGTGTGCTCAGGAGAGTAGGTTGTTAATAGCATACATGTACCTCCCAAATATCACAAATGTTGCAGGACTGTCCTTTTTTCTGCACTATTCCGCTGTCTCCAGACTTCTGAGGAGAGCTGATTTATATGGATCCATTGCACATGAGCGCAGTGTCTATTCTCAGGTTAGAGGAACTGAAACAGCTACCGGAGCTCTGGACATGCCCCCAAAGTGAAGAAAATGGGAGGCATGGCTTCCAGAGTACAAACACAGCAATTCCCATGAAGCCATGCCCCTTCATGAGGCCACACCCCATTTATAGAGCCAATGTCTTAGGCGTGCACCAATGCCCTTGGTTCCATTTACAAGATTTTGGGAGGCATTTTAGAGTGCATGATGTGCACCTCACATATACAGTATGGATAACTTTAATTTTCACATACTGCAGGGTTATATTGTTTAGTGATAGCCAAACAATAGCTGCCAAATGTGAACCTAAAATTCTGGGAGTGATAAGGCCTGTAGGGCCAACCTGCCTGTATATGACATACATATGTTCCCATAGCTCAGGGTAAATTTGTCTGGTAATCAAACAATGGGGCAGATGTATTCAGCCTGGTGAAGAGAAAAATGGAGATAAAGTAGAAGGTGATAACGCACCAGCCAATCAACTCCTAACTGTAAATTTTCAAACACAGCTGATTGGCTGGTGCGTTACCTCTTCTACTTTATCTCTATATAGGTCAATACATTTGCCCCAATGACCCCTAAATGGGTATACTGTTTTTTTTTTTTAAAGGGAAATATTCTCTATAAAATGACAGTACCCCACATTTCTCAGCCTGCACCAGGGGAGGACAGCAAGCAATAGCTGGGGTTACCTTCCTCACTGATGTGTAAATATGCAAATGCAGTAAAATACCCCAAAACTGAGGTTTTTTTTTTACCACATTTTACATTTAGTCTATCCCCCCTTGGTGTCCTATCCCATCCATAAAATAATAATTACAGGCAATCACCAGACAAAGGGCCTAAATCATGTTTGAATGCAAATGTGTAAGAAGCTGCATTCTTATAGGTTATCAAACTGCTAACCAATGCAGGTGGAGCTGCCACTCAGGTAAAAGATACCCACTGGAGCCATTCAGAAGTCTTCTGTCAGTTGCATACTCATACATAGCACAGACACAATAACGAGGAACATCGACTCTTGTGCAGGGCCAGTGCAAGGTGTCTAGACACCCTAGGCCAGGCATGTCCAAACTGTGGCAATCCAGCTGTTGTGAAACTACATATCCCAGCATGCATTGCCATAGTTTTAGCATTCCCTAATAGCAAAACTGTGGCAAGGCATGATGCGATGTGTAGTTTCACAACAGCTGGAGGGCCATAGTTCGGACTGGCCTGCCCTAGGCAAAGCTTAACAATAATGCACCTGCTCCTACCAATACCCTCCACCAGCCACACACATTCATAATTCAAATCTTCAAATATTATATTCATTTTGTATTTCTGAACAACAAATATATCAGGCAGGTGCTGCAGCTGACCCCACCTTTCCCTGCTGACAGTGGCAGGAATAGAGCAGTATGCTCACAAAGTCTTCTCGTTCTTGGCTGCAGTTTGATCAGACCAGGGAGAGGAGAGACCCGGACTCAGTGCTGACATGCTGTGTAGGAATGTGGCTCTCCTTTTACTTGTATTGCCATTGGGTGCTAGGAGTTTGGGTGCCTGAACTGAAATGCTGGCTAGCTATGTCAATGCAACACCCCTCTCTCCCTCCTTCTTCCAGATAGTTTAGGATTGACTGTCACAGCAGGGCAATGAGAGGTTATAGGGGTTAGCACAGGGGGGTGGGATGTAGTTGATAGCAGGTGGCAAGACAGGCTGCAGTGGAACATGTTGTCTCTCCCATCTTCAACTCCCCAGAGAAAAACTCACATGCTCCAATTTTTCACAGAACTTGGTCTCAACCACTTTGCCATTGCCCAGTGTCACTGCCAGCAGCAGCAGCAGCTAGAGCGTCAAAGTTAACCCGCAGTCGAGATATGGCACCGGAGTGATGCTGCATTCAGGAGAAGGCTGCAGCCATGCACAAGAGTAGGTGGGAACAGGAAAGCTCAGGATGTCTGGAATTACAGGCACTCGGGAAAAACAAGCAGGGGAGGAGAAAGGCATAGTAAGGGCGAGGGGCCACAGGCATTTCCAGGCATTTTAGGGGAAGGTGTGTGACATCAGCTCCGGCCCTGAACAGCAGATTGGGCTACCCACAGACTGCACACAGTGTAATCAATCGATGGTGAGTGCCTTGCGAATGGATTTGCAGATATTCACAGGCCTGCTATGTTTTGCAAGCCATGCAGTTTGCTGGCTTGCACCATGCAGGATTTCAGTCCGTCGGGGCGGAGTATACCTGATCAACTGTATACCAGTATAGCAATTTAGCAACTATGTGATCAGGTCAGAATCAGGCCCTTAATGTGTATGTGGAGTATAAGCCCAGCTCATGGTGATATGGCCATAGATCCACCTGGATTAAGAAAGTCACTACGTCCGCTCCTATAGTGCCCCGATATTTGATACCTCCACTGCGGTAGGCAAATGATAGGTTCCCAAATACTTGATGATATGGTAGCTGTACCTCTTTTTCTCCTCATAGAATTACCATCATGTACAGTGAAGATGAGGTACAGCAGCCAGATGGAACAGATGGTATTGCAGCAAGTTGTGATGACAACCTGATCTGCTATATGCGTATGAAGATACAACATCGGTCACACATCAGATGCACCTTTGGACCTCTGAACAACCCTGTAGTCACTCAGAATAAAGACTGAAGTACGTTACAGAAAGGAGGGGTTAACTAGTGGCCTGGTGGCCTGTAGTTATCGGGTGCCTTTTGGGGTGGTTTGTCAAGCTGCTCCTACTTGGGGGTGTCAATCCCCTGGTACAATTGAAATGGAGAAAGAAGGGGGTGGGTGGAGCGCTATGAACAATAATTGGTTTGAAGTCAATTTATAACAACATGAAAAATTTATTTTTATGATAAAATGATCAATTTGTGCATTTGCACTAGGTAGGTGTATGATATAATTACATTTACGGCACAATGTATTGCACAGAATATAAAATAATGCAGAACATTAAAAAATGTACAATAATATGAAAATAAGAATAAAAAGATTTTTGAAAAAATGGGTCTGATACTTATGGTCTGGAGTCCCGTTTCACCCAGGGTGGGGAGACGTAGATGGAGTTTGAACAGTCCTGGGGTCAATCCTTAAATAGCTGGAGAAAGTTGGGGTCCATTAAACCTTGCTGGATTCTTTTTTCACGCTGGAGGATGCTGTTAGAGCCCCTGTTGGAGTGTGGGGAGTCCTCAACAATAATGCGGAATTTGTAATCCTAATTTTGCAGGTGGTGGTTCCCAAATAGGTATTGCAGCTTTTGGTACTTGTGTACAATCACGGCTCCCACGATGTCCATCGCATAGCAAAATTTTTTTAACAGAAATGCATCCAAATGCATTGAAATTAGTATCAAACATGTTCAATGGCCCCCAAATGTCATTTTTGAGGCTGTACCACCCCCACTATCAACGCGAACCCGAAGCGTGGCGAGCGCAGCGAGCCCGCGAGGGGCGGCAGTACGCGTCCTACGACCTTTTCATACCCCCACTATCCACGTCGGCGTGGAGTTGAGAATAGAAAGTGTGGCGAGCTCAGTGAGCCACCGAGCCCGAAGCGTGGCGAGCGCAGCGAGCCCCACGAGGGGACACGGATACCTTCACAGGTATCCGCGTCCCCTCGCGGGCTTCACAGGTGTCCGCGTCCCCCCGCGGGGCTCGCTGCGCTCGCCACGCTTCGGGCTTAGTGGCTCGCTGCACTCGCCACACTTTCTATTCTCAACTCCACGCCGACGTGGATAGTGGGGGTATGAAAAGGTCGTAGGACGCGTACCGCCGCCCCTCGCCCTTCAAAGGTTGAAAAAGCTGTCAGTTGGACGGCGAAACATGTCAGGGAGCACCTGCTGATTTTAAACTGGGCATCTGTGGTCTGACCCCCACTACTCATCTTTACTACAAGTATTGGAGACCGACTACCCCCACTTTGCAATACCTGGGCTAAAAAGCTGCAATACCTATTTGGGAACCACCACCTGCAAAATTAGGATTACAAATTCCGCACTATTGTTGAGGACTCCCCACACTCCAGCAGGGGCTCTAACAGCATCCTCCAGCGTGAAAAAAGAATCCAGCAAGGTTTAATGGACCCCAACTTTCTCCAGCTATTTAAGGATTGACCCCAGGATTGTTCAAACTCCATCTACGTCTCCCCACCTTGGGTGAAACGGGACTCCAGACCATAAGTATCAGACCCATTTTTTCAAAAATCTTTTTATTCTTATTTTCATATTAATGTACATTTTTTTAATGTTCTGTATTATTTTATATTCTGTGCAATACATTGTGCCGTAAATGTAATTATATCATACACCTACCTAGTGCAAATGCACAAATTGATCATTTTATCATAAAAATACATTTTTCATGTTGTTATAAATTGACTTCAAACCAATTATTGTTCATAGCGCTCCACCCACCCCCTTCTTGAAGTACGTTACAGAGCCTTTGCAACAGTGTTCAAGATGAAGCCGCAGGTTGAGACCCCCCCATTATGGTCTCACCATGCATCAATTTAACTTGCCACGCGGCACACTAATTTATTCCCCCTCTTTGGGTGTTGTGGACACCCACAGAGGGAGAATATGTTGGGATTGTGGCGGTTGGGACTCCCAGCACTGGGATTCTGACCGCCGGGATCTTGACCGCATCCCGTATATGCATATATGCATATGCCTTTTACATTTTTGTCACTGTTTGTAACATTAAGGAGTTAAGTGAAGTTAATTTGGTTGAGCTTTATTTTTCCACCTCTGTACTATATCCAATATAGTAGCCATTCAGTACCTAGGCATGTTAACCCAGATGGACATGTGTAATGGTGGGACAGCCCAAGTAAATGTACAACGCTGGCTCCAGATGTCACTGAAGTTACATATTTCTTATTCATTATAAAGTATAACTTCTACTAATTTAGAAGCCTTCTGTCTTCCTTATCGAGCACGCTCCATGTTTACCCACCACACTTCCTTCATCATTGTGCATTTACAACTCTGGTAATGACACAGTACCCTACAGTTATGTATCCGGACTCCAGTTTCCACTTCCAGCAAAGGGTTTTAGTTATTGGTTTATAGTTATTGGGAATTGCCTGCTCATGGGCAACGCACTGTTACTGTAAAAACTGTTTAACTTAACATTACGGAGTATTTTGGGTGGAGTGGTAAGCATTCTTAAATCAATTGTGATGATATAATTCAAGAAACTATGAGCCACATATAGTGGAATGCCATTTGGCAAAAAAATGCAAGTTTCGAGCTACTGTAAACTTGCATGTTTTGCCGATCTCGCAAATGTAATAGGGTACAAATATGGATGAACTTGCATTTTCAAGGTATTTTGCAACTCGCATAAAAAAAACATTATAAATGAAAAAAAAAAATCTTGGACAATATATTGCAATAAGAGATTGTAACTACCACCCTAAACCTAGCCAAAAATCGCAAAGCGATAGACCAGGTTGAGACTGGTGAATTTGACATAAGCATGCACATATCAGGGAGATCCGTACATGCAATATTGTTTTTTTTTTTTTTCCAAAAAGCCATGCAGCTCTCCCTCCCCCCCCCCCTCCCCCCAAAAAAACAAAAACAAACAAAATTCACAGGCTATTACATTTGTGAGCTACGGCATCAACTTCCGAGTTTCTTTTTTTTTTTTTTTTTTTACAAAAAACTTGCACTACATTACATCTGGCCCTAAAAATGTTAAAGAGGTAAATAATTTATTTTTTGGTAACAACTGTAATTACAGTATTTATCAAGATAGCTCTATATGGGTCCCTCATTACCTACAAGTAGATCATTGCACAGCTACACTTCGGTTGCAGCAGAGTGCACTTACAGGAAGATGGAGAAATGCCAGTACTTGGCAAGGCATGTGTGACGTGTTTACAGTGCCTAACAGTGCACTTCATCTCATTATCATTAGGGCTTTTTAAGAAAAAATCTTTAAAAACAAGATAATTAGAGGTCTTTAATTATAGACTTTTATGGTAACCAGTCCACCAACACAAACGCATTACTAATGCTGTGTTTTCCATGTTACTTATTTGCTAGATTTGCATCGTGTCTCACTTTAATTTGTTAAGCTGACATTGTAAATTGTTGTGTGCAGCAAAACATTTTTACAAGTACACACACTTCAGTTATCATTTCATCTGCAATATGTCATTGCAGTTCTGCCTTCAGTACATACTGTGGCTGCTAAATTCACAGCTGCGGTGCTCACCATGAAGCAGCTTTGTATTCCAGCTCTATCTGCCATGCAAGAAGCTAGGATTCCCACAGTCTTAACTAAACTAAACCTCCAGAGATGAATCCGTACAGTGTCCTGTGTGTATAACAACTCTGCAGTACAATCATGCCACATTTGTCACATTACCATAACATCAGAATAGAGCTGAGAGTGTGGCCTGGATTTAGAGCTGGCATCAGCGGCCAATGGCTTCAGTCTGTGCATTTGCCATGTGCCCCCAGTGATACCTCTCTGATGCAGATCAAAACTGCATGCAGGTCCATAAATTTTTTTTAGATTTTTCTAAGTGGCAAGTGGGGAAGCGGCACCTACAGTAGGTACAGTAGATGTGAACGTGGTGCAGTAGGAAAATGTGTCGTTAAAAAGATGTAATTGCACACACAGGGGATCGGTCATGTCCAGAAGGAGATTCTGTGCTTTCATAGGGCTGAAGGTGAAGGTAAGACCAATGATGCGTCTTTGTGTGCACAGTGGCAGAATACTGCAGTAGCATTCACCTCTGGATCAGGACCTGGATGTTAACAGAGTGCCACATTCAGTGAAGGTAGATGAAATGAGTCCCTGGCAATATAGTAAATGTGCTTAGTGGCATCATACCGTAACTGCTATTATTTAAGATCTGCTCAGCAGGATGAGTGTGTGGGCAATAAGAAAGTCACATTTGGGTTGGATTGGAGTATAGTCTAATTTGTCCCAATCTTCCAACTCAATGCTCACCCTCCCCTTCCTTTGGTTTATCCTATGATAAAAAACGACAAAGCATACTGTAATGCCTGTGAGGGGTCTCCCTTATAGCTAGCAATAATCACTTCTAATAAAAAATCATTAGCATCAGACGGACTGTATGTTGACTATTAAAGTTACCAGGATCTGTGTGTGTGTTCTAAAAGAGAGTAGGCAAAAGAGACAAAAACCAATGGGAATTCATGTTCTATCAAAACCATTGCTCAACTTTGATGGTACAGTATAGCGAACATGTAAAATGTGTGTTTACAAAGAACAAAGTGATTCATTATGTGTGTAATGTTTATATTTCATTTTAATTCCCTGTCAAGACTGGCAAGTAGACTACTACTTCCTCTAACGGCCATTAGACTGCACCATATCAGTCACGCTGTCCTGACATCAGGTGTACAATGGTGCTTCCGCAGACACATGGTCAACCATTGAGTGTGATCAGATTTCTTTTTCTAAAGGGCACATCAGCAGGAAAAATTCTTTGGCAACATGTTGAAGCATCCGGTAATAACCACATGTCACAGGATAGGTTTGAGTTTGATGCCCTGCCTTTGAGAAGTGCAGGACGGACATAGAAGCATAGATTTTGACGGCATGTAAGAACCACCGCATACCGTACAATGGCAGCAGAGCCACCATCACAACATGACTTGTAATTGTGGCAGCAAAATGAAGCTCTGCAAAGTTATTACACAGCACCTGATTTTAATTCAGTTTTGGAGATGCAAGAGATTGAAAATGGGAACGAACATGAGAAGCATATGTATGTCAGTGTGTATATAAAACAGATATAAGACACACATTAAATCATATTTTAATCCATATAATAATTTCTTTATTAACACACATAGTAGAGTTTATTGTACATGTCCTATAATATATGAAGATTAGTGTGAAAACTATGGTACTGCAAACTAACCTAACAATCTAGCCTAAGAAAGAACCAAGAGGAAAAACTGCAGTGTACTGGATGAGGATTGCTCATTAGGGTTGCGGACCTACATTTGGGCATAGTTATTACACTGTACCAGCTGGCTTGTTGCTTTTAATTTAGCATTAGCTTATGTAATTTCCTAACAACAACCATGCAAATTACACAAGAAAACTCTCTCTTCTCCTACTGTATTTCCTGCACATATGCAAATATTCAGAGATTCGTCCAATTGAGCTTATTCTACAAAAATACTGACTTAGAACAGTCGATATAAGCAGTCAAGTGGTGGTGAATATATTCTGCTACTATCTATGTCGGCTAGCAGCTATATTAAAAGAAACCGTTAAAACAAAAACAAAATGTGTCTTGCTTTTAGGGGTATTCATTTCCAAGCCATATTTCGCAGGCATTTCCATTCCAGCCTTCCCAGCATTCACAATTTCCGCAGCTACATATCCCATTGCCTAAAAACAAATTGAATAGAACTTTAATTGTCACAATCAAAATGTACTGCTTCAAATGTCTTATTAAAAAGTAGCAGGTCATAATCAAAATCCTATAACTGGTCCCTTAAATATTCCCTTTTTATGTGGAGCACTTTGTATTTGATTTAGCAGCCACTGGAAATATAGACTTTCAGCCAACTAATAGCATCTTTTCAGCAGTGCTCTTAGCAAAGTGCTCTACGCTATAATCATGCTGTCTGTTACTTCTCACAAGCATTATAGTGTGTGAGATGGATACACTGCTAGGCTCATCTGCACCTGAAGTTGAAATTAAACCCAGCTGGCTGTCTGTATACAGTATTTCATAGGGAACAAGCTTTTCACATGACTTATAGAATCATGGCTATCACATATAAAAAAAAAGGGTTCTCTGCCATCTTTATAGTACTGTACCTCCGATCAGTATAAGTTTGACATAATCATTCTTGTGGACATTCACGTGGGGGCGTGTCTGTCATTGTGGCCCCACCTTGTCTACACAATGCCAACATTACCAGTTCTAGCTCACTGGTACCTATAGTACCCATGTAACAGAAATATTAAAATAATGACAGCGCACACACACACACATACAAACACTATGACAGTAAATAATTAATACAAGTATTAAAGCTGTGTACACGGGGGTGATTTCAGCACACGCTGAGCGACCATATTGCCAGTGATTTCATGTGCTGTGGGAGATAAATCGCCGGGAGCATGCTCCCGCTGCCAGCCCTTCATGGTGACTGGAAGCAGGAGCATGCTCCCCCCATTATGGCTAAAAATCGCTGGTCGCTGGTACACAATTACAGATATTCTTTTGTGAAACTGCAATCTTAAATTAAAACATTATAATTTTCTGTTGTAATTTCCCCTTTATTCTTTCTTCTTAAAGTGATCAATTTTAAAGTTTGTGTAAGTAAAGACACTGACTATAATGCACAATTATAATGTATAATTCAAATAAAAATCTATTGAAATTACAGTTTTACAAAAAAGTTTTTCTAAAACATTAAACAGGGATGGATAAGCCCCATTTAGTTACAATGTGGAATGAGTGCCACTCCTCTGCTGCTCTAATTCCATAAATCTGCATGTTTAAACCTATGCTAATTTTTTGCAGCTCTAACACTGTAACCCATCCTCCTATTTGCAGTACAAAACAGTCAGAACTGTGATTTATACTGAAAGCATTACAGAGCTTCCAACTTTTAATATGTCTGGGAATCTGCATTGATAAGTAAAGTGCATGTGGAACTGAAATCACATATCTAATGGCACTGAGAGTAAGAGAGTGGATACTTATTACCCAGGCCTGGTTAATGGCGTTGTTACCCTATATGGCCGACAGAATCTTCTTAAATGACAAAAGTAGCATACATCCCTTCAATTATGCCCTACACCCTCTGTAGTGAGCACAGAATCCCCATTTTTATCTCTGTATTCTGCCCACTTCACTAGTAAGTGGGTAGAATGCAAGAGGGGTGACCACTCTTCCGTGGGAGCAGTGGATTACCTGAAAAATTAGACATCTCCTGTAAAAAGTGGAAGAGTAGAAAATGGGAAATGTGGCAGGTCCTATAAAACAAGAGTGGCTTCCATAATCCTCCTCTGCCAAAGCAGTGGAAACTATTGCTTGATACATCAATGCCCAAGTGTCTTAATAAAAATGATTCCACAGTATTTAAAACCGTTAAGCACTTTGATCCTTGTAAATGCAACCCTTTTATAAATATTTAGGTTTTGTATTGCAGGGACTCTGACAGTCCTACATAATCATGGTGACCTCTATATGCAGACAGAACAGTGGCTAAGGAACATAAGCCTTTTGGAAAAAAAAACTGATGTTTTACAACTATTTCAAGTACCTTCTTACCTTGATGTGTTTGAATGTACACATCTTTATAGAAAAATAACAAAACAAACCAGTAAGGGTTTTATTTCTGGAGGAAACAAAATTTCACACACAGAATATTTGATATCCTGCTGTGGAATTACAAATAACATAGCAACAATATAAGGAAGAGTCTTTCTTGTGTGACACATATTTTGATAGCAACAAACATTTTGTTTACCTGTGCAAATAAGGCCATCGTGTTTATCACAGTCCCTGTCATCGCATTCACAGAATTCCCCTGAGACATACCAGTCTTGTGGTGAGCAGATGCACTTTCCACAGTGACAGGAACCTGCAAATATAAAATGCACCATATACGAATCACAGAAACACTGACCTTAGCAACAGTAGATGTGTTTATTGATAAGAAGCAAAATATTGAATATATTCTATGTTTTTTCAGGCAGTAGCATCAATCTGTATGGCTGATTTTTTGGTAGAACAAATAAAACAACACATTCATAATATAGTCAGTGTAACATGTATAGCTAAGTATACATTAGACCAGTGGTTCTGAAACTGTTGGTCCTAACTGCAGAGTGGGTCAACTCAGCATGCTTGCGTGGTTTCCTTCAGGTACTCCGGTTTCCTCAAACAATACAAAAATATACTAGTAGATTAATTGGCTCAGAACAAAATTTACCACTAGAATGAATGTGTGTGTGTTCATGTGGTATAAAGTATAGTTTGTAAGCTCCACTGGGGCAGGGACTGATGTGTATGTTCAATTATTCTCTGTAAAACGCTGCGGAACATGTGTGCGCTATATAAATAACTGGTAATAATGATTTCCTTTTTTTAATTTAAGACACGTGTCAGTTTATAACTATCCTTCTGGCTGGGCATGACACACACACCTTTTTGTGATACCTTATCATGATAAGTAAAGCATATCATAAGATACCTAACAGAAACAAAAGCTTGTAACACCTTATCGCTTGTATAATATCACACTACTCATTGAAATGATATCCAGGCAGAAAGAGCTAAAGTAAGTAAGGACACATCTATAAGTCTCCAAAGTCTTTCCTCTTGTCCCTAATAGAAATTTTAAATAATTCATAATTTCTCTCTCCAGTCCAGGGTTAGCAGGTGGAGAGAGATACCTGAACAACCTAATACAACCACAAAATTTGCTCCAACAAAAACACAGAGGGCCAGATGTATCAAACTTCAAAAAGTGATAACATGGAGAGTGATAAACAGCCAGCCAATCAACTCCTACCTGTCATGTCACAGACTGGGTTTAAAAAATGGCAGGCAGGAGCTGATTGGCTGGTTGTTTATCACTCTCCATGTTATCACTTTTTGAATCTTGATACATCTGGCCCACCATCCCATCTTACATTTTTTTAATTGTTTTTGAAGGTCAGGCATTACTATCATTTTAAAACACCATTAAAAAAACAAGCATTTCCATTCCTATCAAAAAGTCAAAGCAGGCATTTAACAGGCATCCAACTATGAATTTTTCTGTTGGCATTGTGCAGCATTCAAAGGGCTAATTGTCACAGCTCGAACTAAAAACATTGGCATCTCCTGTGAAAGACCTGAATGAGACACAAAGGGAGGCTAAAGCTAACCATACATCTACAGATCAATTGTAGGATCTGGTTGGTTGGAACAAAAACCTGGTAATATCTGAGTGACAGTTTTGGCAGTTTTCCAGCATTCCAAAGCAAATGGTCAACTGTCATTTGCTCTCATCCACTACCAGGTTTTGTTCCAACCAGCCATACCTGACAATAAATCTGTAGATATATGGCCAGCTTAAAGCTTGCAGAATTGTTGGGCAAGGAGGAAAAGATTAAGATCAGAATGCAATGTTTGCCAGTACTCCCATATGGGTGTGGGTCATAGGGATCGCCAGAACTTCGGTTGACAGTCAATAGGATGACATATGAAATAGGTTGACATGCATTAGGTCAGCATGGTCATTGGGTCAATACAAGCATTATGTCAACATGGAAAAGGTCAACATGTGTTTATAATTTATTATAGCGTCTATATCAACTGAAGTAAAAATGACACTGTAAAAGTATACCACGTCCCCTCGCATGGCTTGCTTCGCTCAGCATGCTTCAGGCATGCTATTTTATTCTCATTCTATGCCCACCTGGATAGTAAAGTATGAAAAACCACCTTTTGAAAAAAAAAATGTCCATGTTGACATAATGCATGTTGACATATTCCATGTGTGGACTTAGTGACTTTCGACCTATAGTGTTTGACCTAATGCTTGTAGACCTAGTAACCGCATCCCATTCCATAGGTATTTAAAAAAAAATGAGAACACTTGTAAACTCTTGAATCACTGGTACTGTACAGGGTATGGCTCCAATACTGCACAAACTATAACTGTAACATCCACATCATCCCAATCTAACTAAGCAATGCTCTTAGGTTATATAGTTGCTTTGTATAAAAAAATTCTTCAAGTTCTGTAAATATGGGGGCCCTGAGTAGCAAATCACATCTGGGATGACTTTTCTCATTGTAGCAACAAGACAATTTTACAATGTACTCATATATCCAAGACTAGGGACCTCTATTGGTTTCCTCTCCTTACCCTTTTTATTTTAGTCCTTTCATCATCACCAGATGAATTCAGATAATAGAGTTAATGACTTTGTTATTTGAATTGTAATCTCTTACTTTCTGACTGTAATACCCCTTTCACACCGCACTTGTAAACGGTATATTGCCATTTTTTTCCCATTTCAAAACGTTTAAGGCCGCAGTGGAAAAGTGCCAGAGTTGATTTACCGGTAAAATATAACCGGTATTTCAAAACGTTTAAAAAGCACGTTTCAGAGCCGTTTTTTATGCAGTGAGAATGGCTCTGAAACGTTATTTAGTAAAAACAACAGATTACAGACCTGTGATAGGCTGTCCCCTGCATTGTGCCTTAAAACGTGTTCAGGGGATTAAACAGGTTGACTGATGTGAATGGTACTTAAACAGTATTTAAGACGGTAATCTACTGCAATGTTAAGGCTCAGACCCGTGTTTAATACCGTTTAAAAATACAGTTTTTTTAAAAGTTTTGGCAGTGAGAAAGCGGTATAACGCACATCTGAGTTTTTTCAAGCAATATTAAACTATTAAAATAATAAATACAAAGTAACACAGACAAAGGAAATGATTACAAAATGTATACAGTGGTAACAGTGGAGCTCACATGGGCAAATCACCAAAAAAAAAACTATTCTGTTTTGCTTGATGTGACATGCCTGTATCCCTGTGTTATAATTCATCACTATTCAGTCTGTGAAATGCATGTTACCTATAAGCATTCGGTATCCGTTCGACGTAGTCAAAAGATTGAAATGGCAATATCTATATTGAAAAAGGCTACAGGGTTTTTATTTTCCATGGAAGCAACGCACCACACAGAATAATTGTGCATAGCTAACCACATATTTTCCCATGTTTTTTGATAACTATTATTTTTTTATTCTGTTCTATTCATGTTTACTGGCTTCATTTAAATTATGATTCACTGCAACCATTTATAAAAACACACTTAAACTTTAGATTTATAGTTAATTTTAACCTTGTGTCATTATGTAGGTTTGTTCTTTTCAAAATGCTCATTGCTTTGTTTCTGATTAAATTATCTTCTCACAAGTGCCTATCCTCCAGCCATTGTCAAATAAGACAAATATAATTGTATCCTTCAGCATCACTCTTTGTTACTTTGAACTCACAGTTCCTGAAGCTTAATCACATAGAAGTATTTTTCTGGTGAATTATCTTTTAACATCAGATATATTGGTACTTTAGCTTCAATTTATGTGTTTTGAGATGATTTTGTGACGTCATGAAAGTTACAAAATACACACATAAATACAAACACACAAACATACACAATTACAAAGAGGTTTTATTTAGAAATTCAAATGCAACGTGATTTTATAATACTACTGTTATATTTTCATTTATAAATTGGCATCTTCCTTGCCTCTTACACAAACTTAAATAAAAGACAGGCTGTCTCTTCTGTAGTACTTTTTGCCCAGCGTTTATGCACAACGATGATGGGGAAAAAATTGCTGGGCTGAAATACACACCGAGTGATTTTCGCCCATGTAAGTGATTTTTCCCAGGGATGGATGGCTTTCCATTGCAGGATGCTATTGAAAGCCACCCACCCCATTGCTCATCTGCTGGTAATACCAGCAGATGAGCGGTGGCAGCTGGCAATGATGCGGGATGCTCACCGCTCATCACCATACTGTACACACTGTGTGGTTTTTTGAGCTGAAAGCAGCTCAAACAGTAAAACTGAGCTGCTTCCAGCTCAAAATTGCGAATGGGCCTTTAGGGTCCAGACTTTCTCAGTGTGCATCCTACAGCCTCACTGACTGCCCTATACTACACTGTCTATGAATCAGGGGCCTTAGCTATTGTGAGATTTTGCAGTGGACTGTGAGGATTAAGTCACGGCTCAGACAGAAAGAGTAACCGGCCTTTGCAAAATTGTGAGAGAAGAGTGTATGGATGGCTAATCTGCATCCACTCGCAAATTCATACACGGACCATTGAAAGAATTTTACTGTCTGTGCAAATGTGAGTGTGAGGCTTCACCTAATCTGTGACAAGCTGGAAATGGCTATCGCTGACGTTACAGACCCTCCTGAAAAACTACTGGGCACATCTATGTTTTTTCCTGACACACCAAAAATCATCAGATTTTCACCCCCATTCGCAAGGTTCCTATCAGTCAAACTGTGAGGGGACTATTATCCATACTTTCTGTCGCTAATTCCACTTGCCCATGTGGGGTGGAACAGTATATAACATGTGCAGGCATATACACTAGGAGGAGGGTTATTAGAAGTCCAAGCATCTACTTGTAAAGAGCTACTGCAATCTACACTTCAGATAATGTATGAGGGGAGTGTGGGGTAAGAGGGTTCCTCGAAATAGGGCAAAGGGAAATAGTGTCTGAGTTTAAAAATGTGCATGTTAAGCACTAAATTCGCTCATTTTAGAACAACATCACCACTGCCTTCCCCTGTCACCCATTCTCAGGCATCATATACTGCTTTTCCCTTGCCCCGTATTCCAAGGCCAAGCCCACTTTTCCAGCACAAGGAACTCCTCCCTCTTTTCCCTTGCCATTGTGACCCCCGAGCCTACCCACCCCCTCACCCCCCATCATTTTTGTCTGGATCTGCCCCTGGACACAGTTACCAGCAATATTTTAGAAAAGACAGTACGTGCACACTGTGTTTTTTAAAACTTTAATAAACACCCATGCACATTCACTGTACATACACTCCCTGTAGTAATTCATATCTTCTTCTCCAGTAGCATCCATGACAACTGTAAATAAAAATACCATACTCATCTATTCTTAGTGTAGATTACAGTAAGACTCTTATTATGGTTCACTCGCACAGGCAAATTCCATCTGCCCCACCTGTAGTGCACATAGTTTTGTCCATTTAAGAAGGAATTTGCCTTTGTGAGTGAACCAGAATATGGGCCTAAGTCCTCTTCAGTCCAAAGTAGATATCCCAGAGGTTAACAAAAACAAACTGGTTCACCCAAACCAGAAGGTATGTTAACAAATAGAACTCTTCTCCTGAATACTGCATCCAATTGACTACTGTCACTAGGAGATCTGGCAGCCAATCAGCATCCACTACCATAGAAATAGCCTGCTCCAAAGGGAAAATGGTATTATCCTGGCCACGCACAGCCAATCAGTGGGCTATTGCTATGGTGGCAGAAGATGATTAGCTGCCGGATCTATCAGTGATGGCAGTCGCATAGAGGCTGACATTCAGGAGGGGTGTTCTATTTGTTGACACCTAGAGATTCGCAGTCCAAATTATTCTGGCGATCCAGGTTTTTTTTTAACCCTTAGGGACTCCTGCTTTGGAATGAAGAGTACATGATCTATACTAGGAATAGGTGAGTGTGAATTTTTTAATTACTTTAGCCTGAGATACAGATGCTACTCAGAGAGGAGAATTCAATGCCTACAGGTAATGTAAGCATGAGTGACTGTGAGTATGAGTGTAATTTTAAGTGTGATTGTGTATGTACTGTACTGTAGGTTTTCAAATGTGTGTATTTTGCCCTTTTTTATTTTCTTTTATAGGGCCAATGGGCCCTTTAATGCCTTGCATGTTAATAATTGTGGTTCTCCAAGAACTGGCATGTGAGGGAGGCTTGTTGGGACCTGTACTGTAGTTATCTTGTAAAAGATAATATTACGTTTAACAACATAGCTACCTGTAAGATATCAACTTGGATCCTACTGCTTTTGAATGATGAGGGCCTTTACTGGGGAGTTCGCACTCCTGCAGGAATCCCCACCCACGGCTGACTAGATGAGAAGGTTAATACTAGGCCCACTGATTTAAAAAAATATATTTTTTTCTCCATATTTTTTTCATCCAGGACCAGTCCAAGAGCCCAGGAATGGTTGTTTAAGTAGAGGGAAACCACTGTGTCTCTTTTTCTCATAGGACAGGTCAAAGAGCCCAGGGATGGTTGTTAAAATACATCGGGACCAGTATGTCTTTTTTCACCTGTATTTTTTTAATCAGGAGCAAATACAGAGCCCAGGGCTGCTTATGCTTTGGGGAAGGGTACACATTTTTTTTTCACACAGAAGAATGCACTCACTGACCTCACTGATCTGTGCATGCTTTTTGTAAAACTCGTGCCTTGTACTGAAGGCTGTAATTAGCTTGAGGGTTAGGCACTTAGAAGGGGCATGCAAGGGAACATGGTACACTATTTGCGGGGTCTATGTATACAGGTGTCAACATTAACACATCATTTTTTTAAAAACTCATGTCCACCTTTGCCATGTTGACCCTTTGTCAATGTTGACCTTTTGTCAATGTCCACGTTTTGGTGTTGACCTATTGACTGTCGACCTAGCTATTGTCTGTGAGATGATCCACGCCCAGATTTACAGTCTTTGATATCTCATAAAAAGGTTTTATATAACAGGAATGCAGATTAACTTTTCTGTCAAGAATAAAAATGAAACCCCGACTCTAGCCAACATTGCTCACAGGTAGGACAGCCGACCATTAAAGAAGCAGAACAATGTGGAGAAAGAACGGTGCCAGGCATATAAGGCCTGATTCTGGTCCACTCGCAAAAGCAAATTCTCTCACTAATGGACGAAACGATATGCACTGCGGGGGGGGGGGGGGGGCAGATGTAACGTGTAGTGAGAGTTAGATATTCATGTTACTTTGTATCTGTGTAGGGTAAATACTGGCTGCTTTATTTTTACACTGCAATATAGATATCAGTTTGAAGTACAAACACCACCCAAATCTAACTCTCTCTGCACATGTTACGGTTTGTCCATTAAAGAGATAATTTGTTTTTGTGAGTGAACCAGAATCAGGCCCATAGTATAGATAATAAAGGTTAATCCCACCTATTTTCAGACATTAGCCAGACTGCAAGGAGCCCCTGGCTGCAGGGTGCTTGCTGCAATCCATGGTTACTGCTGTTATATATCTTATCCCGTAGCTCAGCCAGTTTCCAGGAAAAAAGCCAAGATGGCTGATCTGAAAATGCTCTTTTGGATACTGAATACAGCCATCTTGGATTTAAAAAGAGGCTGCTTCTTACCTGTGAGCTGGCTCAGATGTGGATGGGAAATGCTGTAGGTAGGATTTGGGGCTCTCTGAACAGTGTGTGGTTGCACACACTATGCATAAGAAATACAAAAAGAGAGACGTCAGTATGTTTCAGATCATACTTGCCTACTTTTGACTGGTAATAGAATTTTGCACAGCGCCCCATTGAGGCGCTCCACCCAAAGGGCATGTCTAGTTCCATATATGGAGAGATTGTGAAAAAAGTCTGTCAAAGTGGCACCTAAAAATGTAACAGTGTAATGTGGGCTAGGTGAAATGAGGGAGATTGCTAGACTAATGAGGGAGATTGCTACTATTTCAGGGAGTCTCCTGCAATATGCAGGAGGGTAGGCAACTATGTTTCAGATGTACCGTGATTTGTAGGAATTTATGGAAACTTATACACCTCAAACAACCATCAGGTAAAGTTGAGTTCCCAACCACAAAGATCAAAAGCATAAATAACATTAAAACATAATTTGTCACACTCTCAGGCAGACAACTAGAAGGTTTGACTTAAGGAAGCTGTGTAGGTATGGTATTTCCTAACACCCATGTTACAGTGGATCCTGGCGCAGCGATATCACACTAACTAAGGAGGTCATTCTGATTGATTTGCTCCCCTGCGTGTTTGCAATGTTTTATTTCTGCACGTGCATATAACCATTTATGCACATGTGCAGGCTCTGTGTGTGAACGGACAAGGCGACTTTTATAGTCACGGGCCCGTTTGCATCAAGCAGTGTGGGCATGGGGCTGCGGGCATGGGTTGTGCCCATGGGTCGTGCCCGTGGGAGCACCCAGCATTTCATGGGCGTTCCCATACAAACGCTGGGCATTCCTATGCAAATGGCACCATGATGCGGGTGCCGGGGCAGGCAGCTGACATCACCGGATGTCAGTTGCTCTCCCTGTTTACATAGCAGGGCGCCACAAATCTAAATCACCAGAGTGACTTAGATTTGCAGGCGCTTAAGAAATCATTCGATGGTCGCTGACCATTGAATGATTTTGGCCCCGCACA
The DNA here is from genome assembly GCF_055691185.1 of Crinia signifera. Lineage (NCBI taxonomy): Eukaryota > Metazoa > Chordata > Amphibia > Anura > Myobatrachidae > Crinia > Crinia signifera. The sequence continues at coordinate 270,240,420 of NC_139218.1, forward strand.
CAAAGCTGCAAATGGATGTTTATGCAAAACATCCATTCCCATGCGTGTGCGTGGACATTCGCTTTGTGAGTCAACCAGAATAACCAGAATAACCCCCAAAATGTCTGCAGTAGTACTGTCTGTGTGCACATTTCATAAAGTGCAATTAGTCCTATGTGACTAACAAACAGCTGAACACAGCTGAGAACACAATGTACCGCGGACATTTGAGAAATGCTGTAAGGGTAGAGCTTTAACCGGTTTAACAAATTAATGAGTCAATCATATTGGCTTTACCTCAATAAAGATAAAGGGTAACCAGAATTGTGTGCATCACTGTAACAACATGCACGCTCACCAATATGTAAGAGTTTTCATTTTTAATTGACTTACTTCCTAAACAATTCCCAGACTCCTCTAATCATCTGTCTGTGTTGATGATACCTTATCTGGAACCTTTTACTCAGAACTAATTAGTGCGTCATTAGCTAATGAGTTATACCCTGTGCAAGCAGCTATTACACATAAAAAGTTACCAGCTTGGCATTTGTCTATAATTTTGGAGTCTACTTAAAATAAAATGACCTTTGAGCAGCGGACATTTGATGAAAACTCCTGTAAGCATTTTCATTACAGTGACTTGCATACCCTTTAATTACCATGCAGATATTTTACCAAATATGTACATGATTGATGTGTGGAATATTTTTGTATTTAAAAAAATATTATTTTGAGTATTTATAATGTTCTTACAGATCAAACATTTGTCCATGTTAATATAAACCAACAAACTGATTTGTAATTAATAAGATAAATTCAAGAATTACTCAGGGCCTGGGATAGAATAATCTAGGCATTGGATATAAAACAAAAACACAGTATGCTATGCACAGTATATGACATCTGGGGTAACTTTGAATTATTATTTTATTTTGTGAGTTGAGAGTCTTTGCTGAAGGTGTTTAGGATTAGATCTATGTTGTTGTTGAAAGTAAACTGGATCTAAATTACTCAAACAAATGTTCTCCCAAAAAAGCATATTTCCACAAACAAATATACACAAGTTGATCCCTGATCACTAAATCTGAGGGTTGAAACGTATTGCTTTTATTGGAAAACCCAAGTTCTAATTTATTAATCTATTATTCTGTTGGAGAGAAAAACAACGTGAATGAGAACTACATATAACAAATGTTTACAATATTTGAAAGCATTTGCTACTTGCGCAAGTTCATTCTGAGGAAGAAGAAAACAAAAAATAAATAAAGCAACGATAAAGACTGGACCACATCAATAGAGCAGAAATATCACAAGCAGAAAGTGAGTATAACCAAAAACCTATCGACCAGTGATCTCCCAGCATGAAATGACAGCAAAAAGTATGTAGTACATTTTTTCAAGGTGGACTGGTAATTTGCAGATCAGGTAAAATAATCAAGACAAGACTGTGGAAAATAAGAATGAACTGCTTTATATCCGCCAGGCACAGTGACCACCAGCCCCCCCCCCCCCCCTTCCTGCTCCCCAAAAAATTGCTTTCTCTGCGGTGGTCCAAGTGAAGGGACAGTGGCAGGGCCATATTAAGGGGGTTCAGGGGGGGTCTATACCCCTAAAACCCCCTCTATCTAGGCCCCCCTGAGGCTGGCATGTATTTAAAAAAAAAATTAGCTTCACCTATCTGCCGATGTGACAATAATCAATGGTGCTGAGCATCGGTAGCTGAGGCACACTGAGTGTATAAGTGTGCAGTGCATTACTGGGAGTTGACTAAGTCCCATGAGACTTTGCACAAGAGGTCAGAGGCTGAGAGGCTTGTGCTGAGCTCTGATTGGCAGAACTCATCACATGCTTTCCATGCCCAAGGAGGACAGCAGCAGCAGCCTCGTTATGGGAGTTTTTTTTTATCAGAGGCAGTGCTGAGTTTGTGAGGTTTCCTACAGAGCAAGGTCCAGAAGGGCAAAAACAGGCTTTCCATGTGGTATATACAGTATATATTGTTTTCTCTCCGCTGCAGTTAGCCATTGACTATTAATCCTTTAAATTGAGCCCCTTATGGGCACTTCCCCATTAGAGCCTGTTGTACATTCTACATCCCACAAGGCATCTAATACCAGCAAGTTTGTACGTACTCTCCCACTTCATTTTTCCCTATTCTTTGTGACCACCTCCACTTGTAGACCACATATATTATGGTTACAACTCTCTGATAATCCAGATGCCCTGACTAGTATGCTTACCCATGGGATTTACATGTACTCTCCTCACAAATTTGGAGTTTATGTGTACTCTCTTATCGCAATGTTCCTACCTTTGCTTTATAACATGTCCGTACAATTGAACTTGCCTCCTAGTTTATTTGTACTAGTCAGTGACATTATACATATGTATGATCTACATGCAAGGCTTTGCTGCTAATATTGTCACTTGCTTTTACTACTATTTTAGCGACTCTATGGACTTGAACTTAACTCTGTGTTTTGACAGTGTAATATTCTCCCGTGCAGTTTGCGGCCAGTAATGACAAGAGGGAGAGGGCCTCCTGTCTAAAGTGATCTGGGCCCCCTGAAGGCTTAATCCGGCCCTGGACAGTGGACAGTACAGTAAGTGGCGAGGCTTGAGTTGTGTATTGAACCAAAGAGGTTGGAGCCAGGCTAAGTGTAGGGGAGTGAGAGTATATTATTATTAGTTTTTATTGTATAACTTCTTTCCTTTAAAAAAAACAACTATACTCCCCAGAATGGACCCTCTGGAACATCTCTAAAGGTGCCCACACACGCACCGATCCCGGCGTGCGTTGTGGGCTTAACTAGCACACATAGCATCGCATCGTATTCCTTGTGCATACGATGTGCATGCGATGCGATGCTATGCTAGAAAAAGCTAGTACAAAAAGTATGTGCAGCACATACTTTTTGTACTGTGCGATGAGGTGCCGCGGGAGCGCGCACCCCATCGTACAGCATCGCACTGCCGGGATCGGTGCGTGTGTGGGCACCTTAAGACTTCCAGCGACAGAAGGAACAAATTTTATTGGACAAAATTGCTGCAGATGTGTTAACCTTAACTTTCTTAATGCCACAAATTTCTTATTTATTTCATATGCATTTGTTGGAAATGTTGATTAATAAGGATAAAAGAGCTAAGAAGTTCTTTGCAATCTGGTTGCCGTATTTACAGTATGTACCTTATCTTCCCCTGTGAAAGGGACTCTCCATAAAGCTATATGGTCCAACTTCGTTCCAACTTAGAATTAATTTCCTATTGTATGGCCATCCTCAATCAGGCTTATTTGCTCTTCACCCCAGCCAATGTATCCTCCCTAAGACCATGTATGCTCCTACATATTTATTTTGGTTTTGTGCAACTCGCTCACTTTTTTTGTTGTGTACATAGTCAAATGTATATGAACATCCATACTTTTAACATAAGATATTGTCGGACAAACCTTTTTTTTTTCTATACTTGTATATTTTATTATATTGTGCAGTTCTCAATACAATATTTGGATACATAAAAAAAAAACAACCAGACTTTTTCCAGACAATATTGTAATGACATAATATCAATCTGTATACAGCTATACTGTATACAGCTATACGAGTGCTTGGGAAATCTAAGACTATCCTATGACGGCAATCTTTATGTTTTCTCTAGATTGCACACGGATATAAAAATGTCATGTCAAAAAGCATTTTATATAGCAGAAGCATAGTAAGTATGATTCACTGCACAATGAAAAATATTGCGATGCCTAAGGAGCATTGGATGTAATGTCTGATTCATATACAGTGCAAACTTGGTGACAGCATTTGGTTGTCTGTAAATACAAAGACTAGGACATCATTTGTACATGTGACACAAAAGGAGATTAGATTGCAACTCAAGTTATCAGAACATTGTTTGTCACCATCATCTGTAATGTATTGTGCACAATGTCATTGTTTGGAAAGGATAATTTGCCCTACTGATAATATCTAAATGAAAAATATATCATTAAAACCTTTTTGGACCATATATGAATCAGAACAAGCTCTCCTTGCGTTTTTATAAGGCAAAAGTTCAGGAATAAAGTGTTGATTCAGATTATATTTTGCAAAGAACATTTGATTGACAGCACAATTACTGATGGATTTGGGCTATATTGTCAGCACGTACCTTTCCCAGTGCACAGTATGCCATCTGATGACTCACACTGACTTTTGCTGTCTTCCTCGGTCATATTACATTTTCTTGCATGTTGGCACAGTTTCCCAAACCAACCAGCCTCACAAATGCATCGACCGCAGGAACAGGTGCCATGTTCTGGGAAAACATTAATGACACGCTTAGCATCTGGAGTTTCGCATTAGCTGCTTGTCTTTTGTGATCTACCTATAAACATTATGTACACATACTATATAAAATAATAAGGGGATTTAACAATACAAACATTTTTGATTACTGAAATAAAATGGGAAAAAATTGACTTTATGCAGTGTCCAGCATTTGATTGATTGCTATACTTTTTGTTACATTTCTCCAAAGTGTTCCACAAGAAACAGGTAGTGCACATTAAATATGGCCGTAAAAAAGGATCAAGTATCCCTAGGATCACCACAATTCGCAAAGCATGTTTGCGGTTATCAGCAAAAAAAAAAAAAAAAGATAAAAAAAAATAACAGTACAGTATATGTCATATTTTCAGCTGAAATACTACATGTCCAACTATGGCATCTAAAAAATGTGCTTTGTCCCATGATAGCCGCAGCTGCATTTTCAACAGATCATGTGCTTATGTCCCATGATAGCCAGGGCTGGAACTGCCACTTGGCAAATGTAGGTGTTCACCTTGGGCACCAGGATTTAGGCAATGCCTAACACAGTATAAGGGATATAATGGCACCCATTCAGTCTTTATTTTCACTATCTCCCTAAAGGGGGATATTCAATCCCGGGTCACGACCGTCGGGCTGGCCCGACAGCCATGACCGTGTCCCGTTCTCGTTTGGCTCGATGGCGATTCTGCAGGCAGGATTCAACGTCAAGTGCCGAAAAGGGGGCGTGGTCGTGAGAAATGGACGGAAATCGTCGAGCTGCGGCCGGGAGCTGGACAATTCCCGCCCGTTAGAAACATAGAATTTGACGGCAGATAAGAACCATTTGGCCCATCCAGTCTGCCCCTTTTTTTATATTTGATTAATTTATATACCATTTTACCAATTTAGAGAGAAAGCAGTGACTTACTGCTAGGTCACAAAGAGGATTAGGTTAGATTATTTAAAATGACATAATCTAATTCATTATTAAATATAGTAGAAAATAATTGTGCATTATAAAAAGATGATAATAGTGGGTAATAAGCTATCAATTAAGTGCTCTATTGAGCTAAAGGAGCAATAGAGATGTTCATACATATCAACTTAGGGAATACTTTTGAACAGTGGTAGCCAACCCTAGCCCTCGAGAGCTACCAACAGTTCACATTTTCCAGACGACCTAGCTGCTGCACAGCTGCACTCATTAATCACTGACACATTTTAAAAGATACACAGATGGAGCTAATTAGCTCACTTGTGATTCTGTGAGGAGACCTGCAAAACATGCACTATTGGTAGCTCTCGAGGACTAGGGTTGCCTACCCCAGCTTTTGAGAGAGGTAAGGATAATTCAAAATACTTTAGACACTGGGCCACGCAGGAAACACCGTTTGGCACCTGTCTAATAAGCAGGGGCTGGCTGGCAACTTTCAGCCTGGGGGGCAACACAAGCAAGTGGCCCACCGCCATCGCCATTGTTTCACCAACCTACCCTCTCCCCTCTAGTATGCAGAGGGGCTTACACAATCCTTTCCCCACACACACATACACCAGAAATGGGGACAGTGCGCGCCAAAGGCGCATTGCAAAAATATACACTATAATGCCCACTACACATAATGCCACACCGTAATGCCCATTACACATAATGCCACACCGTAATGCCCATTACACATAATGTCACACACCGTAATGCCCATTACACATAAAGCCATCACTGTAATGCCAATTAAACATAATGCCACACGCCGTAATGCCCATTACACATAATGCCAACACCGTAATGCCCATTACACATAATGCCAACACCGTAATGCCCATTACACATAATGTCACACACCGTAATGCCCATTACACATAATGCCAACACCGTAATGCCCATTACACATAAAGCCATCACTGTAATGCCCATTACACATAATGTCACACACCGTAATGCCCATTACACATAATGCCAACACCGTAATGCCCATTACACATAATGCCAACACCGTAATGCCCACTACACATAATGTCACACACCGTAATACCAATTAAATATAATGTCACACACTGTAATGGCCATTACACATAATGCCATTGTAATGCCCATTACACATAATGCCACACCGTAATGCCAATTAAATATAATGCCACACCCGTAATGCTCATTACACATAATGCCAACGTCGTAATGCCCATTACACATAATGCCAAAACCGCAATGCCAATTAAATATAATGCCACACACCGTAATGCCCACTACACATAATTCCAACAACATAATGCCCATAAAACATAATGCCACACACCGTAATGCCCAGTACACATAATGCCAATACCGTAATGCCCACTACACATAATGTCACACACCGTAATACCAATTAAATATAATGTCACACACTGTAATGGCCATTACACATAATGCCATCGTAATGCCCATTACACATAATGCCACACCGTAATGCCAATTAAATATAATGCCACACCCGTAATGCTCATTACACATAATGCCAACGTCGTAATGCCCATTACACATAATGCCAAAACCGCAATGCCAATTAAATATAATGCCACACACCGTAATGCCCACTACACATAATTCCAACAACATAATGCCCATAAAACATAATGCCACACACCGTAATGCCCAGTACACATAATGCCAATACCATAATGCCCATTAAATACAATAATGCCTATTACATATTATACTATATAACTGCTGCTTACCTACATACTTATTATCAAAGGAACGTCACTTGTTGCCAGGGGTTACATGCTTCATGCCAGGGGTTTCATTTCTGCCATGGCCCATGGGGAGTGATATTTCTTGCAGGGGGGAGCCAGGGTACATGCATGCACCAAAGGGTTAATTTCAATAGCGCGCCAGCGCTACCCGAATCTGTACTTCCGGGCAGCGCCGGCAGCGCTGTTCTCTTCTGACAGAGACTAGAGGTATGGCAGTACCTCTAGTGTCTGTCTCCTCTAAGGCGGCGGCCATTTTTGGAGAGGCCGTCGCCTTAGGCTACTCTACATTCATGCGGCCGGGGTTTGCAGGACAGGGAGACGGCCGGCGGCTGTGGCAGGGATGGCTGCGGCAGCCGGCCCAGCCAGTAAATAGTCAGACCGGCCTGGGGGGCATGTGGCACTCTGCCCCCCGGCCCAGCCCGCCCCTGCTAATAAGCAGTCTGTATATATTTAAAGAGAGAGGAGGTAATGATTTTAAGAAAACTCATATTATTCTTATATAAGCTTGGAAATATAAGAGTATAATTGCACATAATAATGGTGGTAGGTACAGAAATTTTTGGTAGGTACCGAAATTTTTAATTATTATTAGTTACCCAATGTTACAACATAGTTTGATGGGCAGATTATAAAACTAATCACCAGCTAGTATTAATATCTTACATTTTAATCAGACCTTCTAAATTCATGGGCAAGTATGGCCATATAAATCATTTTAAATGCTGAACTTTGAGTTATATTGAGAAAACATTGTAATTTTGTGTATTTATATAAAAAACGGAACAAAAGGAAAAAGAAGAAGATAAAGAGCTTTTTAGTATTCATGAGGATAGAGAAAAAACTATAGGAAGAAGATATAGTTTACACGTTCATTAAGTCCATGCGGGGACATGGTATTCAGTGTAAAGGTCCAAAAACTTTCTCTTTTGAGAAGTTCTTTAGTAAGGTCACCAGTGGCAAACACAGGATTTTCAGAAGGGGGTTTCCAGAGGGGCGGAGCAAAGCACGGAGATGGACACTTAGGTGACCCAGTATATGCCGGGTCAGTTAAAGTATTATAGATAGACCAAATGTATATAAATAATAATAATAAAATATATATATATATATATATATATATATATATATACATACATACATACATATACATACATACAGGTGGCGTCAACAGCAGTGTAGACCCCTGGGCATAGCAATGTATTGGGGCCCCTACCAATCCTCCAGTGGTAGGGGTGGGGGAAGCTTTGATGTCCCGCGGGTGATAGGGGGTATTATATCAACCGCTCAACATGTAGGGCCTGGGTCAGTAATTTCCACTAATTACCCCTTTACTGCACAGATGGTGGGAAATGGGGTGGGAGAAGGGGGCATTGGGCTGAATGAAGGGGCCCTGATACATAACTTCCAGGGTGGTAGAGGATGTTTAATATGCAGAGGAGGGGTGTATATTGGGCTTATTATTCATAATTTTCTGGTGGGAGGACAGCTTGCTTGACTGCAGATATCTCCAGTTCCCGGAAATAGATTTCTTAGATTTTAATGGAATTAAAAACTAGAGAATCCCACCTACCAAATGGTATTGGGGACTAGGGGATCAGAGATCAGGAGGCAGAGCAATCTGCCAACGAGTATATAAAACTACATACCAGGTGTGTGTAGCTGGAGCAGTAACCAGCTGCTGGAAGGCTGATATCTCTGGTTTTGGGAATAGTAGAGACAAGCTGCTAGTGTCCCTCAAAGGGGAAGAGTCCCAGATTTTGGAATATACCCTCAGCAAAACTCCAAGTCAGACAGAACCTGAAATATCTGACTGGGAAGAGCAATTAACAGGCTTGGATAGGGACCACTGCTTTGAAGTCAGATATCTCCGGTTCCCAAGGGCCGATTTTTACAATTTTTGTACCCATGGAAAGAGGGGAGCCTCAGCTTTCAGGCTAGGGCCCTTAGACTCCTGGGGGGGTTTCTGGGTACTCAGAAACCCCCCCTGCGTGCACTACTGGTCACCACCTCTGATGCCCATGTGGATGGTCTCAATTCCGAATGCGTTAAAAAAGCTTAAATCACCCTTATGTTTGTGGTGGAAATGTCGGGCTACCGAAGTAAGTTGTTTTGATCTGGCTAGATCTGTGGTAGCATTGCGGATTGTGCCAACATGCTCTAGGATTCGCTGTTTTAACATCCTGCTTCTCATGCCTACATATTTGACACCACAAATAGGTCACACAGTAGATCACTCCCTTAGTGCCGCAGTTGATGTAATCACTAATTACGTGGCGGCTACCGTAGCGGTCAATAACTTATTTGTGTCTTACAATGTATTTACATGCCTTGCAGACACCGCATGCAAATGAACCAGTAAATGTTGGAATCCTGGGTTTTATTCAGGTATAATGACTTGTAACCAGATGATCCCTCAGTTTAGGCGAACGTCTCCAGCTGATAGAAACCTCATCACCAATGATGCCTGCCAGATCTTCGTCCGATTTTAGAACATGCCAGTATTTTTGTATGCTTTGTTTGATTGCTCGCCACTGTTGGTTGAATTTGCTTATAAATCTGGGTTTGGATTCACTATCATTCAGGATCACTGGTTCTATATCATCAGACCTGGTAGGTTTGAAAATTATAGCCTCTCTGCTGGTATTATTGACTGATTTCTGTGCTCTTTTTAACAATCTTTTGTTGTATCCGCGGTCTTTAAGTAGACTACTCAGTTCTTTGCATTGTTGTTTGTAAATGCCTTTGTCTGACACATTTCTTCAGAGTGTGAGGAATTCCCCTTTGGGGATATTTTCGATGGTTGGGGGGAAATGATGACAGTAATACACTGTTGGTAGCCGTGCTCTTCCTGAAAAGTTTTGTTTCCAGATTGCTATTGATTCCTTTATAAATTTTGAGGTCCAGGAATGACATTTCAGTGTTGCTTATTTCAGAGGTGAGCCTTAAGTTCAAATCCTTTCTGTTCAGCTCATTCAAGAAATCATCCAGAAGGTTTCTGCTGCCATCCCATATGAGTATAATATCGTTGATATATCGACTCCACATGCTGATATGCTGTGAATATTTCTCATATTCCTCCAAGAAAACAAATTCTTTTTTCCACCAGCCTAAGTATAAATTAGCATACCTGGGTGCACAAGCTGCCCCCATAGCAGTTCCCCTGGTCTGCAAGAAAAATGTATCATCAAAGGTGAAGAAATTAAAGTTAAGAACAAAATTCATGAGCTCCAATAAAAAGTCTTGGGATGGTCTATACTCCTCCATGTTCAAGAAATACCTCACAGCGTTAAGTCCTCTGTTATGATCTATAATGGTATACAGAGACTCCACATCCAGTCCCACCAGTTGCTGATCTTTTTCTAGACTGACATCATGTAGATTTAAACTACAAAACTTGTGCAAATAACAGGTATATATTCTTAATGAGTGCCCCCACACATGAGTCTTCTTTTTCTTCTGTATAAATTGTTTGTATTTCTGACTAATTATCTACTCCACTTTTAAAATTGACAAAAATCTACAAAACGTCTTAGTGGAGTTTCCAGTGCGTATTCCAACCAAAAAACCTTATATCTCCCATCTCAACCACTCAGCTCTGCACAAGATATGCGCCTTTCTTCTGCACGGATCACTATTACAGGACTTTCATCAGGCTGCTTCCATCCTATGGAATGCCCTTCCACAAACAAAACGACTCTCCACTAGCCTCCAAACTTTCAAGCGTTCCCTGAAAACTCACCTCTTCAGGCAAGCCTATCATATTTAAGTACCACACACATAACCCTCTAAGGCACGTTTGTATTATATAGCTTCCCTTCTGGACCTGCAACTTGGTGGGACTGCTATGCTATTACTGGTGCCTGCCCTTGTGTTTACCTCCTATATTCCTAAAGATTGTAAGCTTGCAGCAGGGCCCTCCTACCTCCAAGTCTGTCTGTGGTTACCCAGTTTGTTTTATCACTGTCTACTATTGTGAAGCGCAACAGAATCTGCTGCACTATATAAGAAACTGTAAATAAATAAAAAAAAATAGAAAAATGATCAAGACAAGACTTTGGAAAATAAGGATTAACTGCTTTATACCCGTCAGGCACAGTGACCACCAGCTCTATTCCTAGGGGGGGTGGAACGCATCCTACCGACCTTTTCATACCCCCACTATCCACTTCGGTGTGGAGTTGACTATATACTTTATAAAGTGTGGCGAGCGCAGCGAGCCACCGAGCACGAAGCGTGACGAGCGCAGTGAGCCTCGCGAGGGGAGGCGGTTTACTTTATATGTTTTCCGCGTATGCTCGCCATACTTCGGGCTCGGTGGCTTGCTGCGCTCGCCACACTATATAAAATCAACTCCATGCCGACGTGGATAGTGGGGGTATGAAAAAGATGGGAGGACGCGTTCCGCCGCCGCTCGCCATGCTTCGGGGTGGCGTGGATAGTGGGGGCTCACTGTGCGCTCAACGCTTTGGGGTGGCGTCGATAGTGGGGGGGTGTATAAAAATTGTAGTGCAGTTTATGCCATCGCACCCTAAAAAATCGCATGCAATCACATGCGATTTTGCATGAGGTACAATGGCATGCGATGCAATGCAATAAGCCCGCGGAATAAAGAGCAGTGAATAAATTACCGCGAGGTACAATGGCATGTGATGTGATGCGATAAGTCCGCAGTAAAAGAGCAGTGAATAAATTACTTAGTAAGATCGCATCGCACACATTGTATGGCACTAAAACGGGTCAAACGATGCGATTTCCTTACGCAGAATAGCCCACTAAGAAAATTGCTTAGTGGGCGCCCGGGTACTACATAAGTACTGGTAAAAACTGAACTATCACCCTCTAGATAGGTTCACAATAAAAAATGGAGACAGAACAGCAAGATTTAAACCCACAGGAGTCCCCTGTGGCTGCTTTCACACATTGGACCTTCACTACCAATGTTGATCATCAGTGAACATCCATCAATCATAAAACTGTTTTCTATTGATTGCCATCAGACCATCGATGGTCAATGACCATCCCTAATCCATGGATATACAAACAAGTGGGCACAGCACCTGTTTACTGCATCTGTCCTTTGCAGAACAGCAGTGAATTGAACATGTGTCCCACTTATTCATCAGCATGGCAGAACTGTGGGTGGGATTTGTGGGACAGAGATTCTGCTGAAAACAGCACAGTCAGGGTATGATCTGTATCAATGCACATAAAAGAAAATGTAGGCAGAGAGTACTTACCTCCACAAATCTTGCCATCTAGATCCTCGCATTGTCGATCATCACACTCACAGTGTTTTCCATACACCCTGCTATCTCCAGGTGGGAAACAAGTGCAGTGGCCACATTCACATTTCCCTGAGGTATGAAATACATACATTAGTGAGATCATTATCTGCAGTTACACAAATGCATTGCTTCTTTGGAAAATAAGATGACACATTTTACTGTACTGTTGTTATATTGTGGAAAGCATATGATGTAATAATGACTAAAGCATACTGTACCATGTTTTGTTTGTATTTTTAATGACTTCCTCTCTTACACGTACAGTATATAGTGCATAATAATTAAGATTATACATCTCTGTGCACAATATGTCTATACTCAAAACTCATTCATTATAGTTACTTTGAAAGTTAACTCCTTCAGCACACATCTGTCGAGATGACATTCTTATTGCAAGTGCACAGCGGCCATTTTGCCTGTGATTATTTGATGTGACTGCAGCTCTGACATGGGACTCCCGAAAAGGCAAGCAAAAAAACATGTGTGGTGTGGGCCACCCTGGACACTACACATATTGCACCCATGTGTGTGTGTCGACCTCATCCCTACTACAATAAGTGACAAACTACACACAGAGGGCTATGACACACCATTCACCATGGGTCGCATAATTCCCCTCCCTTCCAGTCTCGAGAATAACACCCGTACACTAGAAACCTAGAAACTATTTAGGAGCCTCCTGGAGATTCTGGGGGAGTGTCCAAATAGGTGAAACTTGCTGAATTAATATGCCATAAAAATATACTCTTTAGGATACTGCTCAATTAAAAATAGTTTTGACTTGTAGTAGAATATCTTTACGAAATATTGCTATTCAGATACCATGGTAAAAAATTGTTAATCACCAAAACCAAAGATCACATAATTTATTATATATAACAATTAAAAACAAGGCAATTCTATTGCGCTAGTATTATAATAAATCATACAGTACACTATATATATATAAGCTTAATCTATTCTTCCCACTTATATACTGTTTTGCCTCAATGATCTATACCAGTCAACTTGACCTAAACAAAACAGGGATCTGGGGCGAAATGTAATGGGAGGCGATTTTTTTTTTTGGCGTAAAGGTTACTAAAAATCGCAAAAAAAAATAGACCAGGTTCTGCCTGGCGATTTTATCAGAAACATGCACAGATCATTGAGATCTGTGCATGGTTCTGTTGTAAAAAAATAGTAAAAAAAAACAAACAAAAAAAAAACGGCGTGCGGTCCCCCTCCTAAGCATAACCAGCCCCGGGCTCAAAAAGCCGGTGCTGGTATCATAAAATCAGAGGGACAAACAAATAGGGGTTTCCTTGATTTAATGAAACCAGCACCAGGCTCAAGGTCCAGCGCTGGTTCCCAAAATACGGGGGACAAAATGACTAGGGGTCCCCCGTATTTTAAGAACCAGCACCAGACCCAACCAGCCAGCAGGGTAATGGCACAGCCGGGGGACACTTATTATATAAGGTCCCGCGGCCAAAGCATTATCCCCGTGGCTGGTCAGCATGGGCAGCGGCCAATAGAATTATCCGGAGGAAAGGCGTGGAAGATGAAACATCTCTGCGCCTCTCCAGTCCGTGAGTGGGTACCAGCCGGGAGCAGCGCGTCTGCCGGAGAAGATGCCGGGGTCGTCGCCGGGGACCAGGTGAGTAGGATTTACTTCCTTAGGTACCCCTTTTGGATTACTTGGGATCCTGGACCCCGGAGACATCAGCCCTGGAGCCCAGGACCCCGGACCAGCCCCAGAACCAGGACCAAGGCCCCGGAACCGGATTCTTCAGCCCTGGAGCCCCGGACCAGCCCCGGACCCAGGATCCAGGGACCGACCTACGGGCTCAAGGTAGGTAAGTATCAGTATGTGTGGGCTGTGGATGTATTAAACTTTTATTTTTCAGGGTGTCAGTGTGTTTTATTTAACTATTTTTTGTACTGTGAAACTACAAGTGCCAGCGGGCCCTTTAATGCCCCGCATGCTGGGACTTGTGGTTCTCCAAGTCCCAGCATGCGGGGTAGGCTTGCTGGGACTCATAGTTCTACAGTATAAGACAATAGTTTTTATTCTTTTTTTTACACTTTTCATCAGCCCGATGCCCACCGCCCAGGGGCATCAGGGACAGCCCCGGACTTTCAGCATGGGCTGGTAAGTCCTGGAGGGGGGGGACCCCTTCATTGGGGGGGTACCCACTTCCCCAGGACCCCTGCCCATGCTGACCAGCCACGGGGATAATGTTTTGGCCGCGGGACCTTATATAATAAGTGTCCCCCGGCTGTGGCATTACCCTGCTGGCTGGTTGGGTCTGGTGCTGGTTCTTAAAATACGGGGGACCCCTAGTCATTTTGTCCCCCGTATTTTGGGAACCAGCGCTTGACCTTGAGCCTGGTGCTGGTTTCATTAAATCAAGGGAACCCCTATTTGTTTGTCCCTCTGATTTTATGATACCAGCACCGGCTTTTTGAGCCCGGGGCTGGTTATGCTTAGGAGGGGGACCGCACGCCGTTTTTTTTTATTTTTTTATTTTTTTCAACACACCGCACAGTACTGAAAATGTGCCGATTTTCATGACTGAAAATCGCACATTTTCAGGACTTAAAAATCGCCCGAAATTGCACCATATCGCACTTTTTTGCCGCAAATTTGCATCTCATTACATATGCAAATTCACGGCAAAAAACGCGATTTTTAAAGGTGCGATTTGGTGCGATTTTTTTCTTACGAAAAAAATCGCACCCTATTACATTTCGCCCCTGATATTTTTTGTCAATTGATGCCAGCCGTTTAAATAGTTCATGGGAAATATAAAGTAATTTAGAATAACATAACCAAACAATATATTTAAGCATGGTCAAAGCCGTTTGCGCAATTCTAGTTATTAATTCCATCTCACCCACTACAAACTGTTTTTAGCACCATAAGCTGTGCTCTGTTGCAATGCCACTAGCACTGCGGGGACACTTTTGGTATAACTTCAAAGCGAGGTTATGTCCTTGACACATTGGGAGAGCAGAACGTGATTGTGCTTTGAATCTGTACCAAGGGGATCCTTGTAGTGCCACTGGCATTAGAACTGTGAGAGCAAGATCTGACGTCACCTGGGGACGAGAGTGAGGTTAATATCTAACTGTGAAATTGTTTTACTATTTTGGATTTTTATTTATTTCCAAATGTTAAATAGTACATTGGACAAAGCAGATAAGTAGAATATTACTAGCATTATATAAAAAAAAACCTGTATTTGATATACTCAGGGCATGCTTGAAAATGAGAGGTAACTCAATGTATTTATATATAATAAATACAATATACACAAATGCACAATGAGTACATTATGTTCTTTAGAACATGTGTTTATCACTGCAAGAAATGCAACACCGCCTGTTGATTTGTACATTTACTTCTGTACATGGAATTTAGTACAAATAAATTGATCTGGAAACTTAAACTTATGTTTCAACTTTAAATAATTGATTAGTTTATGCATTATAATAATGTAATATGTTGAGTTAGGATATACTTTCTACTCTCCCTGAAGTTGCAGGAGACTCCTGATATGGGTGGGTGCTCCTCCCACATTCATCCCACATGCTTCAATAGGAATGGAGAGATAATTGGTTGAAACACAGGACTGAGCGAAAAGATGCAAGTGGGAAAGCTGTTGGAGGGACACAGGTTATGGAGCTGATGGAAAAAAATGGTCAGAAAGCTGCTGGAGTGATATAGGCTGATATGTGTATAAGGGGCACTACTGCAGGCATTATGGGGGACATTTACCAAAATGGATTCGTAGAAAAAAGGTGTATTCTTAGGGAGAAATACACCTTTTTTTTACGAATTTGTATTTTCGGGATTTACAATCCCAGAAATACAACAATTCGTAGTCCTAAAGATGGAACATTCGTATTTGTATTTACAAATACGAATGTCTACACCATCGATAGGATACGACAGAAATCACTATTCAAAAGAATGGTGGTTCCTGATTTACTAAGCAGTCGTACTGATAATACGGCTGCTTAGTGGTGTAAAACAGGCATGCAAATACGACAGGAAAATAGAACACCATTTTCCTGTTCTATTTGCTTTAAGCCTGCACGGATCAACCAGATCCGTGCAGGCTTCAGTGTAAAAAAATAGAAAAATTAAATAAATAAAAAAAAAAAAAAAACGGCGTGGGGTCCCCCCCACAGCCGAAATCAGCACCAAGCTGAAGGAGCCGGGGCCGGTAATTAAAAATCAGGGAACCCGACAAATAGGGGTTCCCCGATTTTTAACAACCAGCCCCAGGCTCCAGGTCCGGGGCTGGTTCCCAAAATACGGGGGACAAAATGACTAGGGGTCCCCCGTATTTCAAGAACCAGTCCCAGGCACAACCAGCCAGCAGGGTAATGTCACAGCCGGGGGACACTTATGATATAAGGTCCCCCGGCCAAAACATTCACCCTACCGACCAGTCAGCCTGGCCAGGGGCCCTGGGGGAGTGGGGACCCCCCCAATGAAGGGGTCCCCCCCTCCAGGACTTACCTGACCAGGCTGAAGCCTGGTACTGTCCCCGATGCCCCTGGGCGGTGGGCATCGGGCTGATTATGGTGTAAAAAAAAGACTAATCTATTGTTTTTTACTGTGGCACTACAAGTGCCAGCAAGCTGGGACTTGGAGAACCACAAATCCCAGCCTGCTGGGCATTAAAGGGCCCGCTGGCACTTGTAGTTCCACAGTTAAAAAAATAGTACACAAAACACACTGACACACTTTTAAAATAAAACTTTAATACATACAAAGCCCACACATACTAATACTTACCTATCTTCTTCCCGTAGGTAGCCCTGATGTCCTGGTCCTGTGTCGTCGTCTTCTGGTCCTGTGTCGTCTTCTGGCTCCATGTCGACCGTCGCTGTCGCCGTTGCCGTCCGGATCCGACGAAATCCATTTGGGAAGCTGTGGAAGGAAACCATACTCACCTGTCCCAGCGCGACGTAGTCCATGTAAGTGTCTTGGCAAAAAAACAAACCGACAGCCCGAAACCAAGCGGACAGGGAGACGCACGGTACTCTGTGTACATCGTGCGGCTCAGCCTCCCGAATGCCGCTATTGGCCGCCTTGCGGCCTAGCGGCCAATCAGGAGCCGATCAGCCAATCAGCGGCCAATCCTGGCTCCGTCAGCCTGGTGCTGGTTTTGGCTGTGGGGGGGACCCCTCGCCGTTTTTTTTTCCATTTTTTTATTTTTATTTTTATTTTTTTACACCTTGCAGCCTGCACGGATCTGACTGATCCGTGCAGACTGCTACAAATAATTAGTATTAGCAGCCGTATATACGGCCGCTAATACGAATTCCTACGACATCGGTGGGTTACAAAGCAGTCGTATCTGACTGCTTTGTAAATGACCTTCCGGAACACGACTTTGCATACGACTGAAACAGTCGTATGCAGTCGTAGGGAAAATACTAATACGAAAAACTCGGTTTTTCATATTAGTAAATTTCCCCCTATGTGTATAAAGAGAGGAAACTGTGTTTAAGGGGAAATAATGTGGGCATTGTGTATAATAACATGTATAAGGGGTACTACTGTGTAGCGGAACATGAAGAAAGGGGTATATATGTTTAAATATCCATCTATATATAAACTCCTCATGATGCACTATAGGACGCACAGCATGAGCTGGCTGTGACGCTGATGTTGAGTTGGAACGCACGCCGCTCTGAAATGAGAGAGTGGCGGAAGTTGTGTGCGCAAAGATAGGAAGCACTGTTGATTTCGGGTCTATGGAACGCAAGCCAATCCCACACGAGTGATCAAGATGCCTGGTGGCACTGACACAGGTATGATTTTAAACAGCTGGTTATGCTGATCTGGGACGGCGGTGATTGGTTAGTCTGAAGTTTAGTAGGCGTTCTGTATGACATTTAAGGCTGGCCAGGGGGGTCCTAACATTGCTACTTGCAGTGAAACTGACAGATTGGATGTCTTGAAAAAGGGTTGCATGATGACCTGAAATGTCGACCGTCATGTTTTGATTTTAATTGGAAAGAATAAAAAGTTTTTCAACTATACAAAGTCTGGTGAGTGCGCTCTATGGATACCATCCTACTGTGGATATACACACACATATATATATATATACACACACATGTTATTACATATTATAGAGTATGCTTTTCTATATCTTAGTTGATTTATTGTTTTCATATTTGCTAAATGGGATATTATTTCTTTTTTTAATTATGCATATGTCTTTGTTAACATGTACTGTTTATTTTTGTTTTAAATTTGTTTTGTGTACAGTTTCTATGGTAACCACCCCTGCAGCTTCCTGCCTGGTGTCCTGGCGGCATGTGAAGGTATTGTGGCGCGCATTGTGAACTTTGGAGTGGGCGCATGGCTAAGGACGTACTCCAGATGACCTCATAGGACGACAGTCCGTTAAGCCTGATGCCGCAGGAGTTTAACACAGGTTGTTGCTGCAGGTTAGTATGGTTCCATTACTTGATTATGTATGTGAGCGGAGTTAATATGGGTATTTCAGTGGTGTAGTGTCTATTGTCTGGTTGTACACTGCCAGTGTGAACAACATGGCTTTTACTCTGCATTTATATGCTGGGGACTGCAGCGCTGGACTTCCGTTCTCAATGCAAAGCAAATTCCCGGGTGAAGCAGTTTTACCCGGTAATTTGTCTTTCAACACATGTTATTTTTCAGTGTGAACAGTCATCCCAGTTCGGCATACAGTATGTTGTGCTCCTGAAGACAGAGTGCAGTACCCTGAAACATTGAGCTGATTAAAGCATTTTGAAACAAATCCTGCACCTCTGTACTATTGATTGCATATCTATTACTGCAAAGTCATGAAGGTATTCAGCATATTATGCTATGGAATGCAGATCCATTGCTCTGTGTATATATATATGTCCCTATCGCAGATGCACGCCAGAGAGGAGTCTCTGGCAAGCGCCGGGCAAAGTTAAAGCCGGCTCCATCTGTATAGTATGTAGTACATACAGTTGCTTACATTTGTTATATAATGGATGTACTGTCATAATTTACTCTTATGTGTTAAGATAGTCACATCTTCATCTAAAATATACCTTACAAATGATAAACTGACCTATTATCAGTGGTGAAATTGTGGCGGTACGGGGTGGTACGGCGTACCGCTATAACATATTCCGCCGGTACCCCGTACCGCCATAAAATCCCGGCACGCATGTCACTGCGCATGCGCAGGTTTGCGCAGTGACATCAAGCCGAAGCACGGCGGCAGCACGAGCGGCTCAGACTCTCATCACACTCCTGCGGACGTGCTGGAGACAGAGCCGCAGGGGGAAGCAAGGGGAAGGCTGCCTGTCACTGTAACTTCCGGCAGCCTGTGCCTCAATAGCGGCGCTGGGAGCAGGAGACTACTGTAGCAGTGGCGGCCAGGTACAGTGAGAGGAGCAGGGGGAGGGGGGGGCTGGTGTCTGGACACTGGCGGCAGCAGATGATCAGCGGCAGTGCGGCAGCCAACAACCATGATAAGGGCAGCAGCGGCCGGGACCACGTGAAGGTAGCCAAATGCCATATCAGGTGAGCAGTAGTGGCAGCCAGCAGAGGCCGGCACCTGTGAGCCACCCAATGTTAGTAAGAACAGATCTACTTTCTCTTGTACCCCCTCTTACCTCACCCTCTGCCACCTCTTCCCCTTTCACCAAGTCAATGTGACCTCACCCCCTGTCAGCATGCCCCTCACCCCTCTTGCCTCATCCCACTACCTTGCCCCTTCTCACTTCATCCCAGCACCTCTCTTTATACCACTATATACCACCACCTCGCCCCTTCTCGCCTCATCCCACCACCTCACCCCTTACCTCAGCCCATCATATCTCCCTTTCTCACCGCAGCCCGCCACCTCGCCCCTTCTCACCGCAGCCCGCCACCTCGCCCCTTCTCGCCTCATCCCACCACCTCACCCCTTACCTCAGCCCATCATCTCTCCCTTTCTCACCGCAGCCCGCCACCTCGCCCCTTCTCGCCGCTTCCCGCCACCTTGCCCCTTCTCGCCTCATCCCACCACCTCACCCCTTACCTCAGCCCATCATATCTCCCTTTCTCACCGCAGCCCGCCACCTCGCCCCTTCTCACCGCAGCCCGCCACCTCGCCCCTTCTCGCCTCATCCCCCCACCTCACCCCTTACCTCAGCCCATCATCTCTCCCTTTCTCATCGCATCCCGCCACCTCGCCCCTTCACGCCGCATCCCGCCACCTCGACCCTTCTCGCCGCAGCCCGCCACCTCGCCCCTTCTCGCCTCAGCCCGCCACCTCGCCCCTTCTCGCCTCAGCCCACCACCTCGCCCCTTCTCGCCTCAGCCCACCACCTCACCCCTTCTCGCCTCAGCCCATCATCTCTCCCTTTCTCGCCTCAGCCCACCACCTCGCCCCTTCTCGCCTCAGCCCGCCCCTTCTAACTGCAGCCCGCCACTTTGCCCCTTCTCACCGCAGTGGTGCAAGTATTGTGGTATGGCGTTATGGCATGGGTAATATGCAGGGGTGTAAGCATGAAACATTAAAACCCCTGGCATTGAGCATGAAACCCATAGCAACGAGCATGTAGGTAAGCGGCACTTATGTGGCATATTATGTAGTGAGCATTACAGTGTGTGTAATGTATGTAATGGGTATTACGGTGTGTGGTATTATATGTAATGGGCATTACAGTGCGTGGCATAATGGTGTTTGGTATATAACGTGTAATGGGTATTACGGTGTGTGGTATTATTTGTAATAGGTATTACGGTGTGTGGCATGTGTAATTGGCATTACTATGTGTGGCATAATGTGTAATGGGCATTATGGCATGGGTAATATGTATTGGGTGTGTGACGTGTAACCGGAAGTCCTGTGTACATTTTTGCCATGTGCCTTCGGCGTGCAATATCCCTATTTATGGTTTGTCTGGCTCCTACACTTTGATCCTGACCCCTACATTTTGTGTTCAGGATGCAATGCACAAGCCCAAACAGAAATGTCATTGTGCTCTAAAGTTTTGTCATGTAGCCACTCCCCCTCGTGTCATATGACCACGCCCCTTAACTACGCCCTAACCACGCCCATTTTTCGCCGCGTGCCTTCGGCACACAGCACAGTACCACTAAGACTTTTTTCTACTTGCACCACTGCCTATTATGTAATATTATGCAATGATTAAATACTACTGAGTACCGAGGACATGTCATTGTTCTGTCCCTTTCTGACATTGTACCTTTGCTGGTCATTTCTTCGCTACACCAGCTGTAATGAATGTGCTGTCATATTGTCCCTCCAGAGCACAACAACATTGGTAACCATTTTACATTTATTTGCCCAGGTCATCCTATTGCGTCAATTAGACCCTAATAAATTACAGAAATGACAGAGTTTTCAAACCAATTTAAAAATGTATATTTTGTATTGGTCTTCCATGCTTTGAGTAAGAACGTGAGCTTTGAACAAAGAGTGTGCACCAAGGACAAAATTGTTCTATCAAATATATTTAAAATAAAAAATCATATTCGGTACTGTATCATCACTAAAGAAAAATCACTGGTAAGTCTAAAGGTATTATGAATATCAATTGACATTGTTATTTTTCCTCTTAAGGAGACTAATAAAAATGTTGATTATTTTTTGGCTTATGGTTTTAAATGCAGCTTCAATGTGATCAATGCTATAATATTGCAAAATGCTTAGAGAGAAAGAGGGAGACACTACTAGGAATAGTAATAGTGAATAGAGGAATAGTGAATAGAGAGCAGGGCTGGATAAAGGTATGTGGGGGGGGGGGGGGGGGTGGAGGCTTGTGGGGAGCCTGATGGGCATCTAGAATGTGGCAGCCTCAACTGATAAAATTATTATCCCCCCTCCAACCACTGACAAAGCCACGTCCACTGTGGTCCTTCTCAGCACTGTTGCAGTGTATTGCATCATATCTACAGCCATACGCGTGCGCAGCACCTTTTAATAGGGAATGCACTATCAAAGGGGTGTGTCTAGCACCACCTATTGGGCATTTCTAACATAATCTATAAGCACTCACTACAGTAGAAAACGTCTCTCAGCAACACCATAATGAAACAGTTCAAGCAACAAAGTCAAAACATATATGGATGACACTGATATGTAGTGATATGACAATGGTCTATTACAATTAATAATGCAAAACACACAATTGATGGATGGGTGCTTCTTTTCATGGAATACATTTCTAAAATGCAAAAGTCATTGGTAAAAGGTATTGTTAGTGGCAGGGAGTGTTCATAAGGGTGTGCACAGCATTAGGGTGTGCGTGTGCACACCTAACACTCAATGTGGATTATCTTGTGGAGCCCCTGATGAGATTCTCTGTATCAGGATACCAAGTAACTTATTTGACCAATAGCATCTTGACCGCTGGAGAATCTTATCTATGTGTTTGATTACGTGAACACTTTCAAACAACCAAAACCGGTATAACTCGCCATGGCAACCTTTTGTTATATCTAGGAGTCATTCCAAAATTGATCCGCCTTTTTCAAATTGCCTTACAAAATCTGGGCAAGTACCGTGACATTACTATTAGCCCCACAGATAAAGGCGGGGCAATGGTAATCCAGGACCTAAGTGACTACATCCAAGGAGTTTATACTCTTCTACAAGTTCATACCACATATAAGGTATTACAACAGGACCCCACGGTTACTTATAAAAGTAAACTGGACACCATTCTTTCAGAAGGCACATGTGGTATGATTACAGATAAATTGAAGGTAGCACTAATACAAGAACACCCGGTGGTACCAATTCTATACACGGTATCAAAAATCCATAAGATATTGGAACAGTACCAGCCCACACAATACTATGTACAATGGATGTGAGTAGCCTCTACACCTCAATATCCCATAAAGTATGCACCATGGTCATTCAAAAGTTTCTACAAACCAATATTATTACAGAAATTGATCAATACTTCTTCATGACACCCCTACAATTAACCCTTGATATAAACTATTTTCTATTTAACAGAATCTACTCCAGGCAACTATCCAGATGCACCATGGGTAGCAATGTAGCACCTAGCTACCCTAATATATACATGTTTCAAGAGGAACATGACATGTTCTTTCAGCATCCATAAATTCATCAATGTATCTGCCTGTATAGGAGATGACTTGTTTATGTTGTGGACAGATGGAGAAGATTTGCTGAAAAGTCATCTAGACATTCTTAACAGTACGGCATTCACCATCAAACTCATGTATCCCATCAGTAACACTACCATCAATTATCTGGATGTACAAGTCACAGTTGTAGAGGGCCTTATTCACCCCAATATATACTCCAAAAATACAGATCGTAACATGCTACTCTACGCCTCGAGTCATCATCTAACACCTCAGAAAGGAGGACTTCCCAAATCACAAATGTACTGAGTTGCCCGAATATGCAGTGACCAAACAGGATGCGAGCCTGCAATTTCTAAAATTATTGATACGTTAGGCTACGATCTATAAGTACTTAAACAACAAAAATCCGAGGTCCTGCAGATCCCAAATCACAACTCTTACAGTCAAGACCAACATTTAAGTCGATTAGGATTCCCTGGAAAATGGAATATTACAATGCCAGTTCGGTGGTCCAATGGGGTATGGATCATTAGGTCTCCAGCATGTGGGTCGAGAGTCATTAGGTCAACACCATTAGGTCGACATGCATTAAGGTCGACATGCAGGAAGGTCGACATGGCTGGAGATTGACATGGGTTAGGTCGACATGGTCATTAGGTCGACACAGGCATTAGGTCGACATGGGGAAGGTTGACAGTTAACAGGTCGACATGGGGTTTTAAAAAAAAAAATTGTCCCGAATTTCGACACAGTCTATATGGACACTGAAACATAGCACAGCATCCCTTCACATGGCTCGCTGCACTTGCCATGCTTTAGGCACACTATTTGATACACCCACCATGCCCTAGTGCAGGGCTGGGCAATTGCGGCCCTCCAGATGTTGATGAACTACACATACCAGCATGCCTTGCATCAGTTTCAGCATGGCCACATAGCAAAACTAATGCAAAGCATCCTGGGATGTGTAGTTCATCAACATCTGGAGGGCCGCAATTGCACAGCCCTGCCCTAGTGGATAGTAGGGCATGAAATACCACCTGTCTGCACGTTTCGGTTTAAAAAAAGTGAAAAACCCTGTGTCGACCTTTTTGCTGTCGACCTTCCCCATGTCGACCCAATGATTGTGTCGACCGAATGACTCTGTTGCCCTAACCCATGTCAACCTTCATGTCGACCTTCCTGCAGGTCAACCTTAATGCATGTCGACCTTATGGTGTCAACCTAATGGTGTCGACCTAATGACTGCCGACCAAATGCTTGTAGACCTAATGACTGTATCCCATCCAAAGAGCATCCACAGTGTTGTGGCCAATCGTATCCACTGATTCTGCATTTCCTAATATAAAACACAGTCGCTGACGGGACTTTATCATCCATACAGAATAGATGTAATGGATTTTGACAAATTGAGTGCTCCTTCTACTTTCTTACATACAGTAAACCACCAGGATGCTCCAAGTGTTTTAAATGTAAAACCTATACAAACCTACACACACATATGGCAACAGGCTCACAATTCAACCATCCACACAATCAGAACATTTACCAAATACGCCATGTCCTCAATTACCTTTCAACCATGTCATATATACTGTACATGCCCCTACAATAAATATTATGTAGGGAAAACAACCCCCTCACTGAGGGAACGCATGGCCCTACACCGATTCTCTATAAAAGCAGCGTTTAATTGTTGGAAGAGCAGTGGTCACACTTGGATACTGCTGTGAACCACACAGGTGCTGCTGTACATGCAGGTTCTGTCTGGATGGCGACTTAGGGACATTGCTTTGGGGTGGTACGCCACCAAGCAGAACTATGCAGAGCAGATTAGGAACAAGACTGATAATTCTGAATTAGGGATGGGCATCGACTATTGATGATTCATAATCATTGATGATTTATGGTCGATGTAGAATACTTTTGCCATAGATGGGGGAAAACCAGATGGTTATCTACATAAATGGCACAGCATGTTATTATTTATTTTTTCCCAAGGTTCCGGGACACAGAGCATAGCTCTGCCCCCGACAGCTGTGAAGCCCCACCCCCAGGTTATGATTGGTCCACGGGCCAAATAGTCAAAAGGGATGGCCATCAATGGACTAAACCAGGTATGTCCAACGTTGGCCCTCCAGATGTTTTGAAACTACACATCCCAGCATTCTTTGCAATAGTTCTAGCATTCTCTAATAGCAAAACTGTGGCAAAGCATGCTGGGATGTGTAGTTTCACAACATCTGGAGGGCCAACGTTGGACATGCCTGGACTAAACCATTGGTGGTCCCCCAGCACATAGCATGCTGTCATCTATTGCAGCTTGCACCACCGCCATCAATGTTTGCCGTCGATTGCATCCACACTGATGGACATCCCTACCTGGAACCAGAAGAGGAGAAAAAAAGTATGTGAGTATGCTGTATGGTCCTCTCACACAGGAGTGCTGGCACAGGGTCAGTGGGATGTGAAAGTGAAGAAAGAGAAAATGTGCAATATTATACTGTATGTGGACTATATCGATGTCATTGAGATCAGATAGTTTATGGAGATTATGTGGAGGGTTCTGGAATGAGATAAGCTTGCCTGAAGCTTATAAAAATGAAAAAAAAAAATTATAGCAACTTTAGGAAGCAATAAAAGAGGTAGAATATTCTGCTAGTACAAAGAATGCTGAATGCTAATTTCACTGTAGGTTTATTCATAATCTATTTATATATGCAAAGATATGTTGAGTGTATGGTAATTTTTCATGTTCCATGCATTTTTTTTATAACTCATACTGTAAGTATAATGAATTTTCACCCATCTGTTTCTTCCGACATATAGTAGTAAACACATATATTGTACAGGACCAGTTTAAGACAAAACAAGTCCAGAGTCCAAATGAAGGCATGGAATTTATGCATATTGAACATTATGGAATTGTTCAATAACACCAGGAAGAAAGGTGGTGGTGGTGGGGGAGGGGGATGAGGCCTATAAATGACACCCTACAGATGGGCAGAAGTGCAGGGAGATGTAACTATAGGCCTGGTTCAGACCTGTTCCCTAAACTGCATGTGATCGCAGCCTAGCGAACAGAAAAAGGACACTTGGCCCCAGGGCCGTTTCTAGAGGCGGACAAGCCGTGCAGCAGCCCGGGGCGCCGCACGGCTTGTCCACCTCTAATAAACAGCCGGGGCGCCCGGCAGCAGCTCCCCCCAGCGCTGCCTCCCTTCCTCCCCCCTCTACGGCTCGCCTCTCAGCGCTCACCGTCCACCGCCGGCGCCGCTGATTGATTTCCATGGGGAGGGGAGGGAGCGCATCGTGCGTCTCTCCTTCCCCTCTCTCACTGTGTCACTGGGCTGTCAGCCAATCAGGAGACAGCCCGCGATGTATGGATGGCTGACAGCTCAGTGAAGGGGAAGGAGAGACATGCGGTGCGCTCCCCTCCCCTCCCCAAGGAAGATGAACAAGAGGCAGCACTGCAGCAGAGGCGATGGCAGCAGGGGGAGGCAGGCACAGTGAGTTACTGTATATGCTGCTTCCGGCACTGTGGGGCATATTGGCACTGTGGGGATATTGGCACTGTGGGGCATATTTGGCACTGTGGGGGCATATATCTGTGGCACTGTGGGGGCATATATCTGTGGCACTGTGGGGGGCATATTTGGCACTGTGGGGGCATATATCTGTGGCACTGTGGGGGCATATATCTGTGGCACTGTGGGGCATATTTGGCACTGTGGGGGCATATATCTGTGGCAAAGTGGGGGCATATATCTGTGGCACTGTGGGGGCATATTTGGCACTGTGGGGGCATATATCTGTGGCACTGTGGGGCATATTTGGCACTGTTGGGGCATAGCTGTCACTGGGGGCATATATGTGTGGCGCTGTGGGGGCATATGTGTGGCACTGTGTGGGAATAGCTGTCACTGTGGGGGCATATATGTGTGGCGCTGTGGGGGGCATATCCAGCACTGTGGGGGCATATATCTGTGGCACTGTGGGGGCATATATCTGTGGCACTGTGGGGCATATTTGGCACTGTTGGGGCATATCTGTCTCTGTGGGGGCATATATGTGTGGCGCTGTGGGGGCATATGTGTGGCCTTTGAGGGAATAGCTGTCACTGTGGGGGCATATATGTGTGGCACTGTGGGGGGCATATGTGTGGCACTGTGGGGGCATATGTGTGGCACTGTGGGGGCATATCTGTGGGGACATATCTGTGGGGGCATATTTGGCACTGTGGGGGCATATGTGTGTCACTGTGGGGGCATATATGTGTGGCACTGTGGGGGCATATCTGGCACTGTGGGGGCATATTAGTAAATGGCATCAGTTGTGCGGCAGCGGCTCGTGGGGCATAATGTGTAATGGGCATTACGGTGTGGGGAGTATTGCGTAATTGCCATCCCAGTGTGGGGTGTAATGGGCATCACGGTGTGCAACAAAAATGTGTCATTTTTATCACGGTGTGCGGCGTAATATGTAATTGGCATCACAGTGTGCGGCATAATGTGTAATTGTCATCACAGTGTGTGACGTAATGTGTAATTGGCATCACGGTGTGCGGCGTCATGTGTAATTGGCATCATGGATAAATAGTGTATAATGATTTAAGTAGCCTGTCATTGTTTGGCCTTGATCTGTGAGGTGTACTAGGTCACTGTGTGGCCTTCAGCCCGCCAACTTAAGTGCAGGAGGACAATGACAACTCCTGCGGTAACCAATGTCTGGTCACGCAGGTCGCAAAAGTGTGATGTAAGGTAATTGTTTTCTGGCTAGGCCACGCCCTTATATTAAGCCACACCCCTTTTAAATTAAGCCACACCCCTATTTCGGCGCGCGCCTCCGGCGCGCTCAATTTCTTCTATACCATGTTATGTATTTGGGGGGGGGGGCGCATTTTTTTTTTTTCGCCCTGGGAGCTAAATTGTCTAGAAACGGCCCTGCTTGGCCCACCGACTGCCCCCGTCACAGTGCAAATACCTGCTAGCATGCAATGGTATGTGTATGCTAACACAGCCCCTCGCATGCGGCCGCGCGCCTGAAAAATTATTTGATGGTCACTCAGCATCAAATGATTTTTCTGCCGCTCGCAATTTAAAGACAGCCTGTACTGACTTTTCATTTAGATGCTCATCTCTGAATTCGGGCTGGGAGCTGAGGAAGTCAAATGATGCCAGCCACCATCCCAAGCAGGCATCGACAGCCTGCGTTAGCCAACGGTCCATGTATCGGTACTCTATCTTAAAGCTTCAGTTGCCAGTTATTACTGCAGTTATACATGGGGGAGAAGTGGTATAGCGCACATAACGTATGCTGATAACACTTCTCCACCATAACGACTGTTCTTACATATACCACAAAGTCAGTAGTGTAACTACTGTAAGGCAGCCCCAGCAGCCGCTTGGGGGAGCAAGCAGCAGCGGGGTCTGTGTGGGCGCCGGCACCCGCTGGACGCACTGATATGCTGCTGCCAGCCGCTGCCCACTGACTGAGAACCGGAGGCGAGTTAGCCACATTGCGGGTGCGGCCATGTCAGAGATAACAAATCCCTCCACTGATTCAATTGACTGTACACAGAGCCGGCTATTGGCTACTGTGTACAGGATGGGTGGATGGACGTGCTAGGGCAGCCTGGGATGCATCGGAGCCAAGGGAAGCAGCAGTGTATGCTGGTCTCTCTCCTGCTTCAGCTTCTCCGTTATGCTTGTGATGTCATCACGTCACATGCTGGGGAAGCACGCTGGAGAGGATGCCGGGTGGGGGGGCTTTCGCCACAAACTTTTTGGCAGGGAGGAGAAAAATTTATAGTTACGCCACTGCACTTAGTCTAAAAAAAATTATTTTACCGAAAAAACATTTGGGTAAAATTGTGCACCCAATTACCTGTACGATTTTTGGTGTGTGATATGATGTGATTTTTAACTGTCTATTACATTTCGCCCCATACAGTATATCAATGCTTCAAATAGATTGAAACTAACAGGAAAATAATCTTTGAAATTTCATAGGAATAATATTCTACAGCAATGTAACCAAAGAAAGAAAATATTTTTATGCTTTGACAAACTGTAGCTGTCTATTTGTGCCCATTTTTGTATCCCAGAGGATTTAAACATGACATTGCTTTTCCGTACTATAGATAAAGAGGAGAACACACTGTCAACTCAACTGCATCTATTGTCACCAAAGGGGAATTCTATTAATGCTCGGATGAATTAATAACTGTCCTCATTTCAAGCATTATTTTCAGGATCAGACTTTTGCTGAGTTACCCGGAAAAAAAAACACATAGTACTACACAGCCAAAAATGTAATTGGAAAAAGTATTCTTTAATGTTTGGGATTCCCCCATTTTTACTGGTTTATTCAGTACATGGTTATTTAGACTATATGCTGTGTTTTAAGTTAATTCTGATTTAGGGAGAGATGTACTAAGCCTTGAAATGTGATAAAATGGAGAGTGATAAACCACCAACCAATCAGGAGAATCTTTCAAATGCACACAACAGATTAGACATCTAGAGAAAAAAATATTTGAATGGCACAACCAAACCATGACTTGACTTGACGTCAGGTCTTTTGAAGTCATGGTTGGGTGTGCTATTCAAATGTTTTTTCTTTAGACGTCTAATCTGTTGTAGTTGTCTTAATTATCACGCCCATTTATTCCCCTTTATTAATCTCATGCCCATTTATTAATCTCACGTCTAGATTATCCCTTTATTTAATATCACGGATTGCATATATTTAATTTGCACTTAATTCCGCCAACCGTGTTTAGCCCCACCCCGCTAGTCTATTTAGCTGCAGTACTGCATTTTGAGGGAGAGGACGTGTGGAGCAGTGAGGAGTAGCGCCTGCATGAAAAGTGCTGCCCTTGTTGAAGAGAGGCTTGCGAGATTTTCTGGGTGTAAGGTAAGTATTTTTTTGTTTTTATCTGCGTTTTCCCCATTGCTGCCCATAGGCTGCCCCTAACTAAATGTCGCAATATTACCCTGCCCTCTGCCAGGCCATACAAGTTTGTCTCTGTTATGAGAGCGCACCCACCCCTAAGCAGACGCCATTTAATTCACACAGCCCTCACCCGACTACACCCTGATGTATCCTTGGCTGTGATTCTGAAAAGCAGATGTGCGAGCAGGCAGATGCCACATTCAGGGAGCCACTGCGGAAGACGAAGAGCAGGGGATGTACGCTGCAGTCTGCCACCCACAGGAGAGAAGACGAGCCGCTGCGTTGTGCAGTGAGCCGCCGCCTGCCGCCGCTGACCCAGCAGGGAGATCTGTCTGTCAAACACACACTTGTGAGACTTGTGTTTGAAGGAGTTGGGAGGGGGAGGCTTTGCCGGTATACAGTCATTAGGTCAACATAGTTAAGGTCAACATGCATTGGGTCAACCACTGAAGGTTGACAGGGCTTAGGTTGACATATGGAAAAGGTTGACACAAGAATTAGGTCAACAATGGGAAGATCAACAGTTAAAATGTCGATATGGGTTTATTTACGGTTCTTCTGAGCCGACGTGTTGAAAGGCAGTATTCCATCCCTTAGAGCAGTGGTTCCCAACCTGGGGTACTAGTACCCCTGGGGGTACTCTGCAGACCAGTTGGGGGTACTTGAAAATAATATTGGTAATGGCGGAAGAAGTCTCCAGGATAAGTCTCCCATTGCCATGGAGACGAATCACGCTACATCACTTCCGGTTCTGTCTGCATCGTCATAAGCGTCTTCTCATGTTTTTGCCCGATCAGCAATCCACTGGGAGCTACCTGCACTGCCACAGGTGGAGGAAGCAGTGGCATTAATCTTACAGGCGTTAGCAGGAACCCTGGAGACAGTACACAGCCAGCGACCAGACACAGAGGGACTCAATTCCTGACCACACACTACTCCTCAGCTACTCTTTAATATAAGGACACGCATAAGGACACACATACCGCTCACTTCCACTCCACTTGTAAGTACTGTGGATAGTTCAAATTGAGAGGAGGGGGTACTTATAAATGAAAAGCTTAATCAAGGGGTACGGGGGAGAAAAAAGGTTGGGAACCACTGCCTTAGAGCATGGAGGGAGAATATAATAGTGTGCCGTGCCCGAAGCATGGCGAGCACACACAGTGCACTTTTTTGGTGTCCATGTCCACTGTGTCAACATTTGGGACCTTCCCTTCCGACCTTCCCATTGTCAACCTACTGCTTATGCCGACCTTTTGACCCTGATAACCTTAGCCATGTTGACCATTTCCAAGTGTCAACCTAATCCCATTGACCTTCAGTGGTCGACCCAATGCATGACAACCTTAATTTGGTGTACCCTGCCAGTGTTTACACTGTATAAGGAGGGAGGGGTTTCTGATGTGCGAACACTCCAGGTAGGGGGGTGTACAGATACTCCATGGAGGATGTGTGCTTATACTCTATGGGGGCTGTGTCCTTATACTATATTAGGGGGATGCATACACTCTAAGGTGGGGATGTGTGCCTATACTCTATGGTGGGGAATGTGTGCCTACAGTATACTTTTTTTTAAAGTTCATCCTAAACCTAAAGAAATATAAAACACATTAAATAAAACATTAATTTAAAAAGAAAATAACACTTTTATCACCACCCAACACCCAGGTGAATAAAAAGAAGGGAAAATGAAATTTCAGACTTCTAGGGGGGTATTCAAATGTTAATGTTTGGAGTCATATTTCCCAGCTCTCAGTTAGACGGCCTTTACAACTTTTATACAATTTTTTTTTTTGGGGTCGCCTTAACAGGGAGAGGAACGCCTAATATTGCACCCTTTTTCTCCCGTATATTTATTCCTCCCTGGTGTCTGGGCAGTGTGATCAGTGGAGCCTGACGAGGAGAAGAAGTCGGCAGTGTGCAAGGCAGAGGAGGTGCAGGGTAATGAGTGCAGTGCCTGGTGCTGTTACTGTAGGGGGGAAAAGGAGACTACAGATTCTTCAGTGCAGCGTCCGGAGTACTTGTGTCTGGGGGTGCTGCTACACTATGAGGAAAGCGCTCACAGGCTCAGCACTTCCCTGTTAGTGTAACAGTAACACTCCACACAAGCGCTGCTGACACTGCCCTGGACACTGCACTCATTAACCCGCACCTCCTAGACAAGGGATCTGCTGCAGCATCCCCCAGCTGGCAGCTAGCCCCCCACCCCTGCTATCACCCAGCAGCAATCTCAATCCCCCTCCCTCTCCTCCCCTCCCGTGGAAACCTGGGCAGCAGGGGGACGACTTTCTGCTTGATACTGGTCCTCCACCTTTTGCAGCGGCGGCAGTCTGGTTCCCCACAGTGGCGGTGTCCAGGGTCCCTTGCACCGGGGTGAGACAGCTGCATTTTTTTAAAAATTTCAAAATTGCTACGGCTAGAAAATCCTGGCTAGCCGCATCATGGCCGCGCCCCCTTCAGCTGGCTATATTAGCCAGCACTAAACAGGCAGTCCGATAGTGGAGGAGGCCTCAGAAGCCCCGGGAGGAGGCAACCATGCAAAAGAGCTTAAAAGGCCCCCAGGTAAAGAACACAGATGAAGATGCCAAAGCCCCTGGGGTGCAATGGCCATGCAAGAGAGCTGGTAGGTCGCCAACCTCCTTGTGAATACCCCACAGAAGGGGGGGGACTGGGTGAAAAAATATGCAGTTTAATGAGTTATAAAACAAAATAACAGATGTATGTTTTTCTTTTAATATTTCCTTAATGCCCCACATGTTGGCACACATGTTGGCACCTGTGGTTCTCCCAAGTACCAGCATGTGGGGCAGGCTTGCTGGGACCTGTAGTCCCAATGTAAAGGACAATATTACTTTGTAAACTAGCTTTCAACCCCGCCCAGGGGTGCAAGGGATAGCCCCCAGCTTCAGCCCAGGCCTGGGGTTCCCTGGAGAGCACCCCAGGGGGACCCCTTTATTTGTGGGTGGTCCCCACCTCCCCAAGAATTCCAGGCCTGGACTTACTAGTAAGGGTGGGTAATGCCTTGGCCATATAACCCCATCAAGCATGTCCCCTGGCTATGGCATTACTCCCCCTGCTAGTGGAGCCTGGTGCTGGTCCATAAAATAGAGGGGACCCCCACTCACCTTATGCCCCATATTTTAGGAACCAGGGCCAGCTCCAAAAGCTTGGTGCTAGTTCTGAAAATCAGGTGGACTGCTACTCATTTTATTCCTTCCAAAAACGGCATCCTGCTAAAATGCAGTGTATGGACACAAGAAGCTACAGGGTCCGGTCATTAGGTTGAACCCATTAAGGTCAATATGCATTGGGTAGACCACTGAAGGTCAACATCTGAAATTTGGGGGGATGTGTGCCTATACTCTATGGGGTAGGAAGTATGCATATACTCTATTGTTTTATTTTATTTTTAAGTTTATGCTTAACCCCTTGTAAAAACAGGAAATCTCATTAAAGAATTCATTAATAAAAAAAACAAAAAAAAAACACTTTTATCACCACCCGACACCCAGGTGAATAAAATGATGAGAAAATGTTCGAGTTTAGACGACTATTAAAAACTGTGAAAAGTATCACCAAACATTTGAATAGCAAGCCCATTGAAAATGACTGCGAAATAAAAGATGTTAAAAAAACTGTCAACATTTAAAAGACAGAAGAATTGAATATCACACTAATATCGCGACATACTGTATAAAAGTTGCAAAAAAAGGGAGAAAAGGCATGAAAAGGGGAAAAAAAACAACATCTGAATACCCCCCCCCCCCCCCCGCTTCGGGCTCGGTGGCTCGCTGCGCTCGCCACACTATCTAAATTCAACTCCACGCCGATGTGGATTGTGGGGGTATGAAAAGATCGGAGGACGAGTACCGCTGCAGCTCGCCATGCTTCGGGTTGGCGTTCATAGTGGGGGTGGCGTCGGGGTGCATTTAACATTGTAAGCACCCATTAGGGTGCTTATACAATTAAAAATCGTATAGGGGGGCCAAAATCTCATCGCATCGCATGCGGCTATATGGCATGTTATGCGATACAATGCATAAGATGCCATACGATTGAAAATCATGGGCGCCGTGCTAGGAAACAAGTACCAATAGTTTTTTCCAGCTTTAGTCTCATTACTTTCTGGATAGACCCTGTATTAGTTATAGCTAATCTTAGCAAAGCGAAGAACACGTATGTATTTAAGGATGATCTTTCAATGACCTTCTCCTGTCATTTTCTTTGCTTACAATCACTAAAGATAATTACCTGTGTCAAAAAATGAGCCATACTGCAGTATGATTTTCTAATCTGCTATAATTACCTGCATATGTAAGTGCAAAGTGTATGTGTGTGTTTTATCTATAATACTGGGCAGTGACTCATAGTAAATACATTAGTTCCATAGGGATGTTAGCTTAGCCGGCTGGAGGAAAAATGTCAACTATTTTGTACATGTTTAATAATTAGGCTGTTAGCCTAATGATTAGCTGGATGGGGTCACAAAGAAGTGATCGCAATAGTGCAGATTGCAGACTGTAAGAGGGTGGTACTGTAGGTAAGGTAGTGTTATAAATTGGGAGATATAAGGACTATATCCAGTGCAGTCACTGTGATATAAGTGGATTAGGCTTGTATACCAACTTGCTTATTTTCTAAAACTTATATATAAGGAACTTTACTACTAAAACCAGATTTGTGCAGCACTTCTATTTTGACGTGACTTCAGGGTATATCACAAACTGGCTTTACAGTAAGTTATGTATAAATTTATGTTAACAGCATTTTAAACAAGTTTATAATGTACCACAATGTCCAGTAACCATTCGCAGGTGACCACTAGTGAGATCTGATATAGTAGATAGCTGTGGCAGGTCCATATATCGTCCACTCTTACTTGGCATGACACTATAGTGGGGTGGCACGTAGGAGAATATGACACTGGGGACAGTGATACTGATGAATGGACTGAATGCCATATGCTTACTTTATACAAGAAGTTATTTATGTATGTGCTTGGATGCTGATCTACCATTAGGTGACCTTGGTCATACTGATGATCCATTTCTGGTTCAGGAAAGCTGCTGCAAGGGGGGACCCTGGACATGTGTCTATTATTAATCTGACTCTATACAAAAGACAAGTTACCTGGTGAGAAAAAATCATGAGTAGTCAAAAAATATAATGTGCATTAAAAGAAAGATCAGTATAATCTCTGTTACTATGGCATATCAATGTTATACAGTATCAAAGATACATGCAATTTGAGTTGTCTTTAATGCAGAGGCATAATGAGGGCACATGTCCTTGGTGCCATTGTAGGCTTGGCAAAGGGGAGAGATGCTGTCCAGTGCAATGTACTCACAGGAGTAAGTATACCACCTTGGCTGGACATCTGGTGGCCGCCTCCCAAGTATTCACTGACTCACTGTAGTATGGACTTATCAGCTTTCTATTGTTATCTCCATTTTGGGGTGATGTCACAGGCCTGAGCAGGGAGCATGTGTGGAATCAGAGATATAATGGAGAGATAGCCAGGCCCAAAGCCAGTGGAGTTAAGGACAGGGTTGCCTACCCTCCCGAAATGGCCGGGAGGGTCCCCGAAATCGGTTCCCCCTCCCGGTCCCCCGGAAAGAGGGGCAACCCTCCCTTCATCCCTTCATCCCCGGCGGACACCCCCACCCGGCGGGGGGGCCCCGGGTTAAATGACGCAATCGCAGCTTTTTAGCCCCGCCCCCTGCCGTGCAATGCCTGAAATACAGGCATAGCACGGCGGGGGCGGGGCTAAAATGTCGAGCTCACTATGGACACGCCTTTAATAGGACAGCCAGCCATGTGGCTCCGCCCCGAACCGCCCCCTTTTCCCTCCCGGAGATGGCCCCACCCCCCTGCTTTGCTGAGCTGGCTGCCCTCTCCCGGAAGCAACTATGGTTAAGGGTGAGGCGTTAAAGTAGCCAAAGCCGTCATCATTCTGTGGACAAGGATCATGTATTCAGAAATGCCAGTAAACATGGTCCGTCCGGTGCACCAATGTCTCCAGCATGAGGCGTCACTGCACAGTGGAGCGCTCATCTACTCTGCATCTTTATTGTGCACTTGACTGGATGGGCCAATGTGTTTACAATTTTTAAGACCTCAGAATTACCTTGAATTACCCCATTAAGTAGCCTGAATTTGTGAATCTGTTAACATATACAGATGTAGCCGCACTCATTGTGTCTGAGGCACAGGATGAAATTAGGTTTGAATTTAGTGTATGATGGTTGCCATTGAATGATTTATCACTTGTGCGGCCACATGCAAGGGGATTTGTAAGTGTACACAACCATAGGCAAATCTAAGGGGTGGTCCCGGGGTGCAATCATTTTATTGCTGTTTAGCCTCACACATAAGTCAATCGATAATTCGTACAAAATCGTAGACCAGCAATCAGGTCTGAATAACCCAGAGAATTCAGCACTTTAGGGGCGCCGAAACAAAATAATATTGTGCCCTCCAACCTAAAAAATTTCTGGTGCCCCTGCTGCCTATCTAGAAAGTGCTGTAGTTAAGTGGCACTTATGTGGCATAATATATAATGGTCATCACGGTGTGTGGCATAATGTGTAATGGGCATCACAGTGTGTGGCACAATGTGTAATGGGCATCACAGTGTGTGGCACAATGTGTAATGGGCATTACGTTGTGTGGCCTTATGTGTAATAGGCATTACAGTTTGCGAAATAATGTGTACTGTAACTGGCATTATGGCATGCATATTATTGTGTAACAAGCATTACGACATGCAGAATATTGTGTAACTGGCATTACGGCATGCAGAATAAAGTGTAACGGCATTATGGAGTGCGATATAAATGTGTAACGGCCATTACGATGTTTACTATAATGTGCAATGGGCATTACGGTATGTGGTATAATGTGTAATGCCACGCCCCCTTTTGTAAGACCATGCCCCCTTTTTTGGTGTGCGGCTTTGCTGCGCAAGGGTCCCTGTGGCTTGATTAGTTGAATCTGGGATCATTCATTAGCATATTTCTAGATTCATCAGTGTACACAACCCCTCTTATGCAAATGCAGGGATTTGCATGCTCGGTGTGTGATCCCGGCATTGAAATATGCCACAGTATTTGCATCCCTAATGTTAATCCAACTGTAGGGGCAGTTTAGTAACATGATTAACAATTTCAGTTGATGATAACTGACTGAACACTAAGAACCCTGCTCTTTCGGAGTGAAAAACTTTATGATTTGTGTTCAAAACAACCAGAAATGTTTTCCTGCTAATCCATTCAAATACCCTTTATCAACAATAAACATAAAACCAAATATCTGCTTACGCAATCCAGTAATAGATGCAAATCAACTACATCATACTGAAGTGCTAAGCAGTTTCAGTAGAGTTGAAAAGCTCTGCTTCAGACCAGGCAGAAAATGGTGATCTGCTTTTGCTTTCATGTCTTGGCAATAAATAGATTCATTTCATGCATAACTGGAAGCAGTGCTTAAGAGATGCGATGCATAGCAACCACCCAGAGCCT
Source organism: Crinia signifera (assembly GCF_055691185.1). Classification (NCBI taxonomy): domain Eukaryota; kingdom Metazoa; phylum Chordata; class Amphibia; order Anura; family Myobatrachidae; genus Crinia; species Crinia signifera. The sequence continues at coordinate 270,278,293 of NC_139218.1, forward strand.
CTTTGAGTCCTCATGGGTTCCATGGGAACAGATGATGTCATCATGTTGTCTTCACGGCCCCCTATTGATTTTCACCTCTGTGATAGTTTGGCGAAAACCAGAGGACACCGGTTACTTAGCTTCTCTCTTTGATTTGATCATTTAAATGTCATATACTTTAGAACAATATACTGTAGAAAAAATGAATAGTAATATTTAATGAGGTTATATTTAAAGGTTTTTTTTTTTCAAGGTAGCATTTTACATTCCATTAAACAACACCATCCTCTAGCACCACAATGCCACACAGTTACACCAGAATGTAACACAGCAACAGGATATTGCAACACAGAAAGGTGCCCATACACAGGTCCAACTTTTCTGAGGCACAAGTCGGACCTGTTTTCCTTTGGACTCCCCTGACAGCTCTCAGGCATCTCGCCATACAACTTGGCACTTGATGTGCCATTTTCTACATGCGATAATTGCCAGGGTGTTCATGGAAAATGAGATGTGACACATCGCTGATGGTCCGACTCCAAATTGTCTTAGCTGCACACGGTACAATCCGATGCACATGTGAACACGCATCGGATCAAATCTCATGTGAAACACCTCAGTTTCGGCTACTTTTCATCTGATTTATCCTCCCAAACTGTCAGAATTGGATGAAAACACGCCAAATCGGACTGGTGTTTGGGCACCTTGAAAGCATGATGCAACAGAGGAGCAGCACGATATAGCACAGAAACAGCACGATGCAGCACAGTAATGACATGATGCAGCATAGCAACAGCATGGTGCAACACAGTAACAGCAGGATGTAGCACAGGAACAGAACGATTCAGTACAGTAACAGTACAATGCAGCACGGTAACAGCTTGATGCAGCACAGTCACAGCACGATTCTACATGGTAACCGTGCAGTACAACACAGTTACAGGATGAGGCAGCACAGGATGTACAATGCAACACAGTAACAGCACAATGTAACTCAGTAACAGGACGTTGCAACACAGTAACAGCATGATGCTGTCATGTACTCCCGGAGAACGGGAGTATCTTACCAGGTCCGGGGCTGGTTTGCGTGGCGGTGGCAGCGTGAGGGTCAGCGGTCCGGGCAGTAGTTCCCCGTCAGCTGCAGAGATACTCCTGCGGCGCTGACGGGGAGAGCAGGCAGCTTCCGGGTTTGCGGGCGGGCACGCGCTCACTAGGGGCGTGCGCGCCGCTCGTTCTCCCTAGTTAAAGGCACAGGCAGGAAATTGGCCCGATAGCCTGCAGGGATAAAAGGAAGTCCCTGACAGGCAATCGGGGCCTGAGTATAGGTTCACACCTGCTCTAGTGTTCACACCTGCTCTAGTGTTCACTGTGTAAAACTATTGATAACCTGATTCTGACCCGGCTTGTTTCCCGACCACTCTCTTGATTATTCCCTGTGCATTGATCCGTCTCCCAGTACCTGACCTCGGCTTGCTTACGACTATTCTCCAGTCTCATCCTAGTGTGCTGCGTACTGCGTCTCCTGTGTATGACCCGGCTTGACATTGGACCTCTCTCTGTATTATCCTCCGGTACCACGAGCCCGCACTGATCTTGACCCGGCTAGACGACCACGTATCCATATTTCCCTCCCTCTACCAACTCATACGGGAAACCTGACCAGGGGGCCGCGACCGACGTGTCGGGCGCCGCAAAAGCCCATATCCTGCTTGGAGGGGTCACTGGCAGAAGACCCCCGGCACGGTTAGACTCCGCGCCCCTGTGTCAGGTCACGCCAATTCCCGAGTTGGTAGCACGAGTGCGTGACAGAATACTCAGGCCTTAGCATGGGGGGCGGAATGCCATGGTCGATGTTACAATCCGGTTGAACGTCCTCAGTGTACCCTCTCGTCAACCAAGTTAGACTCGGAGAACAAGCTTCCTATCGCTTATCAGTCTTATATGGATGTCTTCAGTAAGAAAGAAGCGGAGAAGTTACCAGCCCATAGGGATTGGGATTGTGCCATCGAACTTTTACCAGGGAAGTCGCCTCCTCGTGGCCGGGTATTTCCTTTGTCTATGGCTGAGTCCCAGTCAGTATCAGAGTATATCAAGGACAACCTGGAGCGGGGCTTCATTAGAGAGTCCAAGTCACCTGCAGGTGCAGGACTATTTTTTGTAAAGAAGAAAGATGGAGGTCTCAGACCTTGCATTGACTATAGGGGTCTGAATGCTATTACTGTCAAGGACCGATTTCCTCTCCCCCTAATTTCAGAACTCTTCGACAGGATCAAAGGGGCACGAGTATTTACTAAGTTGGATCTCCGCGGTGCATATAACTTGATTCGGATTAGGTCGGGAGATGAGTGGAAAACTGCCTTTAATACACGAGATGGGCATTTTGAGTATTTAGTAATGCCGTTTGGCCTAAGTAACGCTCCTGCAGTTTTTCAAAGGTATATGAATCATATCTTTCAAGATCTGTTGAACAAATCCGTAGTTATTTACTTAGACGACATCCTAATTTTTTCTGAAGATCTTCAAGTACATCGACATCACGTTTGCGAAGTACTGGGCCGCCTTCGGAAACATCGGCTATATTGTAAGCTAGAAAAGTGCTCTTTTGAACAGCAGGAGATGCCCTTCTTGGGGTACATCGTCACCGGGACAGAGTTGCGTATGGATCCTAAGAAATTATCCGCAATATCCGATTGGCCTCAACCAGTGGGGCTGAAGGCCATTCAGCGATTTCTGGGGTTCTGTAACTTTTACAGGCAATTTATTAAGAATTATTCCTCGGTGGTAGCTCCGATAACTAAGCTCACGCGAAAGGGGCAGAATACCAAGGAATGGCCCTTGGAAGCGGTACAAGCCTTTCTGTTACTCAAACAGCTCTTTGTGTCCGCCCCTATCTTGAGACGTCACGATCCTGACAAGCCCTTCTTTCTAGAGGTAGATGCTTCATCGGCTGGAGTTGGAGCAGTGCTATCCCAAAGGGATGATGCCAACAAATGGTATTCCTGTGGTTTCTTTTCCAGAAAGTTCCAGCCTGCCGAACGGAACTATGCAGTTGGGGATAAGGAGCTACTAGCCATCAAATTGGCATTACAAGAATGGCGGCACATTCTGGAAGGAGCTAAATTCCCAGTAACAGTCTATACCGACCACAGGAACCTGTTGTACCTTAAGACGGCACACTGTCTCAATTACCGACAGGCTAGATGGTCGTTATTCTTTGACCGCTTTAATCTAATTCTGACGTATCGTCCCGGGGACAAAAATGTTAAGGCGGACGCACTTTCTCGAGTTTTTGGTTCAGCTTCTTCAGAGGAGTTGGAGGAGAAGAAGCCTATATTAAAGTCTTCCTGTTTTATTGCAGCTACTACCAAAGTCAAGATTCCACCCGGGAAAACCTTTGTACCAGCAAGAGCTCGAACCAAGATTCTGCGCTGGTTCCATGCTTCACGATTTTCTGGTCATGCAGGAACCAATAAGACATTGGAAATTATTTGCCGGAATTACTGGTGGCCATCAATAAGGAAGGATGTCAAGAGTTTTGTGGCCGCTTGTAATATATGCGCTCAGCATAAGCCTTCCACACAAGCTCCGGCTGGGTTACTTCAACCTCTTCCGATTCCAAAGCATCCTTGGGTCGACATCTCGATGGACTTCATCACGGAACTTCCTGCCAGTCAGGGCTATAACACTATTTGGGTAGTAGTGGATCGTTTTTCTAAAGCTGCACACTTCATTCCCCTGAGAGGTCTTCCATCAGCACCAAAGTTGGCCGAAATCTTCATCAAGGAAATCTTCAGACTGCACGGCTTCCCGCAAAGCATTGTGTCAGATAGGGGGGTTCAATTTACCTCTAAGTTTTGGCGAGCCTTATGTTCTTCTTTTAGCATTAAACTTAATTTTTCTTCGGCCTATCATCCTCAGAGTAACGGGCAAACCGAGAGGGTTAATCAGGATCTAGAGAAATTTTTAAGAGTCTACGTTTCTGCCAATCAAGATAATTGGGTTCTTCTATTGCCATGGGCAGAATTTGCCCACAACAATTTGTTTCACGAATCCACTGGTTATTCTCCATTTTTTATCCAAAATGGTTTTCATCCAAATATTCCAGAAATTCTTTCCAAATCTTCAGATACTGTACCAGCTGTTTAACACACAGTAAACAAATTTCTTAATATTTGGTCGGACGTCAGGAAAAAGTTAGCCAAGTCCTCTGATCGTTATAGACGTTGTGCTGACTATAGAAGAAGGAAAATTCCTCAATATAAGCCCGGTGATAGAGTGTGGCTTTCCACCAAGAATCTAAGGCTCAAAGTCCCTTCAATGAAATTTGCTCAAAGATTCATCGGTCCTTTCCGCATCCTGCAAATAATTAATCCTGTTGCTGTAAGACTCAAACTTCCAGAATCACTCAAGATTCCTAACGTCTTTCACGTTTCACTGCTTAAACCATTGATCATTAACAAGTTCTCGGTCACCCAAAAGTCTCCTCAGTCCATATCCATTGGAGGTCAGGAAGAGTATGAAGTCAACCAAATTCTGGATTCCAGGGTGTCAAGAGGGGTACTTCAATTTCTCATTGACTGGAAGGGGTTCGGCCCTGAAGAGCGTTGTTGGGTTAAAGCTTCTGAGATCCATGCCCCACAGTTACTTCGGAGCTTCCATCGAAAGTATCCCTACAAGCCCTTCATAGGGTGTTCGGTGCCCACCCCTAGGGTAGGGGGTAATGTCATGTACTCCCGGAGAACGGGAGTATCTTACCAGGTCCGAGGCTGGTTTGCGCGGCGGTGGCAGCGTGAGGGTCAGCGGTCAGGGCAGTAGTTCCCCGTCAGCTGCAGAGATACTCCTGCGGCGCTGACGGGGAGAGCAGGCAGCTTCCGGGTTTGCGGGCGGGCACGCGCTCACTAGGGGCGCGCGCGCCGCTCGTTCTCCCTAGTTAAAGGCACAGGCAGGAAATTGGCCCGATAGCCTGCAGGGATAAAAGGAAGTCCCTGACAGGCAATCGGGGCCTGAGTATAGGTTCACACCTGCTCTAGTGTTCACACCTGCTCTAGTGTTCACTGTGTAAAACTATTGATAACCTGATTCTGACCCGGCTTGTTTCCCGACCACTCTCTTGATTATTCCCTGTGCATTGATCCGTCTCCCAGTACCTGACCTCGGCTTGCTTACGACTATTCTCCAGTCTCATCCTAGTGTGCTGCGTACTGCGTCTCCTGTGTATGACCCGGCTTGACATTGGACCTCTCTCTGTATTATCCTCCGGTACCACGAGCCCGCACTGATCTTGACCCGGCTAGACGACCACGTATCCATATTTCCCTCCCTCTACCAACTCATACGGGAAACCTGACCAGGGGGCCGCGACCGACGTGTCGGGCGCCGCAAAAGCCCATATCCCGCTTGGAGGGGTCACTGGCAGAAGACCCCCGGCACGGTTAGACTCTGCGCCCCTGTGTCAGGTCACGCCAATTCCCGAGTTGGTAGCATGAGTGCGTGACAGATGCAGCACAATAACAGCACAATGCAGCAAAGTAACATCACAATACAGAACAGTAACAGCATGATGCAGCACAGCAACAGCACGATGCAGTACAGTAGCAACACGATGCAGCATAGTAACAGCCCAATTCAGTACAGCGACAGCACAATTCAGCACAGCAACTTGCACAATACAACACAGTAGCAGCACTATGCAGCACAGTTATAGCACAATGCAACACAGTAACAGCAGGATGAAGAATGATTCAGTACAATAACAGCACAATGCAGCACAGTAACAGTGTGATGCTGCACAGAAACAACACAATGCAGCACGGTAACAGCTTGATGCAGCACAGTAACAGCACAATGCGGCACGGTAACAGCTTGATGCAGCACAGTAACAGCACAATTATACATAGTAACAGCACATTGCAACACAGTAACAGCGCATCACAACACAGGTACAGCATGAGGCAGCACAGGATGTACAATGCAACACAGTAACAGCACAATGCAGCACAGCAACTGCATTTCCTGCATTTGTTCCCACCAGGTAGATCAGACAGAAAATCTGTACGTGTGTACGCACCTATAGTAGCGGCACAGTATCAACATGATGCTACACAGTAACAACATAATGCAACACAGTTACAGCATGAGGCAACACAGTAACAGCATGATACTACACAGAAACAACACAATGCAAAACAGTAGCTACTGTACACAGTAACAGCACAATGCAACTCAGTAACAGCAGGAAGCAACACAGTAACAGCATGATGAATCACCTGGAAAAACCTGCAGCTTCATTTAAATAAGATCACCGTAACGAAACTAATCCTCAAAGACAAACGCTCACATGGTTTCTCTGAACTTCTATGCCCCATAATCATGCCTTCTGCTAATCCTTCTATCTGGTCTGGTAGGTTTTATTATTAAGATTCTTTAGATAGTAATTTTTAGTAACTTTCATATAATCCTGGTTTCCAGTAATCCCTGAACTCTGCAAGGATCAACCATCATGAAATATACAGCAGGTTTTACATTTAATCTACAATCCCTTCAAGGAAACTCAGATTTAATTTTTAATAGCATACTTGTTGAATAAACATGCCATTGTCTATGATTTGCTGATCTACGTATACATAAAAGTTTATTTTAGATTTTTAGTATGGTATACTGTAAGCCTAATGTTACACAGGGGCATATTATCAATACTTAGCATTTTTTTATTGGTGGTTTTTCTTAAATTATTCAAGACTTTATTGTTACTCCAAGTGTCATTCCTTCATACTGGACTATATAGGGATATTTGATGGAGGTATGCTCCCATACTGTATAGCCGTCTTTATTTATGTTACACTGGTATACAGTACAGCATTGGAAATAAGAATACAACTCTAGGTGATGATATAGACTTTGCTGAAAAGCTCAAAATGCTTGTGCAAGATAAGAAATTAAAGGCATCTGAAGTGGAAAATGATGATCACATCTCCCAACAATTTACTCACAAAGGAGGACATTTACTAAGATGGGAGTTGCTATGGGCAACCAATCAGATACAATCTATTTTCTTGTAAAAGGTGCTAAATAAATAAGTAGATTCCGATTGGTTGCCCATAGCAACATCCCATGTGAACGCCCATCTTAGTAAATTTTCCACAAACTATCAGTGACTCAGTAAGACCTTATCTAGGATGGAGTGCAAATAAACACTAAGGGGCAGATTTATTAAGCTTGGAGAAGAGATAAACTGGAGATAAAGCGGAGAAAAGGTAAAAGGAGATAAAGCAGCAGCCAATCAACTCCCAACTGTCTTTTTCAAACACAGCTGATTGGCTGGGGCTTTATCTCCTTTTACCTTTTCTCCGCTTTATCTCCAGTTTATCTCTTCTCCAAGCTTAATAAATCTGCCCCTAAATGTGTACTGCTTGTATTAATTACTCAACACATTTAGAGGGGGATTCCCCTTTACATGCAGTTAAATCTGAAACTATGGTGAAAAGTGTAAATTCTCTAGTAGTTTTTTTGTCCTATTTTTACAGAATGGATAACCTCTATGGATGTAACGATATCACAATATCACTGAAAATGCAGAAATCCCCCACTTAAGGGGCAAATGCAGGATATTCTACATAGCTAAGGGATTGGGGGGGGGGGGGGATTAAGGGATTGGGGGGGGGGGGCTGTGGATAATGTGCCCCCGACCCCTCTCTATCAGGGGGCCCCCTGGCCTAAGCAATGTGAGATGACTAGGTTTCCGGATTCCTTTCCCAGAATGTACTGTAAGTAGTCTGCTGATATGATTGCATGTAACAAGATGATACAATAGATTTTATTTTTCTTTGTGTATTTTCATGTCGTTGATGTCTTTGTTACACTACAAGAAAACCTTATAAAATAATTATCTTCCAATCTTCCAACATGACAAATTTCAGGAGGAACAAAATCCTTTTTACCTGGACTCCTCTCTAATTTTATAATTGTATTTACCTGGGTTGAAATTACTAATTGAAGTTTATCACAATAAAAAAGCTCCATCAATAAAATACACATATACAATGGTTCATCAAAATGATGATGATGGTCAAATACTAGAAATAAACAACGCGTTTCAGGGGTTTAGAATCTTAAATTCATATGTCATTCTCTAACCATATACACAGTTTATACCAGTGGTAGCCAACTCCAGTCCTCGAGAGCTACCAACAGTTCACACTTTCCAGACAACCTAGCTGCTGCACTGGTGCACTCGTTACTCACTAAAACATTTTAAAAGATCCACAGGTGGAGCATATTGCTTCACTTGTGATTCTGTGAGGAGATCTGGAAAACATTAACTGTTGGTAGCTCTCGAGGACTGGAGTTGGCTACCCCAGGTTTATACCAATAAAGTACTGATAAGGCTGAGTACAAATCTGGGTAATACCCTTTAATTAATATTTATATAAATATGCCTTCATAAAAATGTCTCCTATACACCCATATTCAAATGTAAAAGGTGAGTAGAACCCAATCCAATTGGATGAGAGTGCCTGGCTTATCAGATATTTCACCACCCAGAAGATTACACAATCAAAAGTACCTTGTTTTAAGAATAATAGATGTGTCCTCTTAGGCTGCCTATAATTGTATACAACCTAAGCATGTATACAATTTAATATACTGCAAATAATTTTAAAGTATGAATTCGCAGTATAGATGAAAAAATCTGTCTATTTGAAAAAATCAATAAAAATTACTTAATTAAAAAAAAAATGTTTATGTAATAAACTATGTCATTTCAACCTATCAATATTGCAGGTTTTTTATATGTTAAATACACTAGGTGAATATGGGCAATACATGCTCAACTAAGATTAGGGTTCATAAAAATATCTGTAAATATATATTTGTACCAATTTAAGCCACTTTATTAAAACATTAAAAAAACATCTCACCCCCACCTAAGATCTTAATAAAAAAAACCTGGTTCATACATCACTTCCATTTACCCCGCTTACAATCAATTAAACGACTTTTCTGCATTTTGCACATTTTCACCATAAAACGTACTTTCTTTATTGTCCAAATTATAATAATTAAAAAAATCAAAGTGACTAATTAATTATTAGAGAGGGTGTCACAGTGGTTGTGAAGTAATTCCCAACATTGGGCCTTATTTTGGTTAATTCTTTCTGACAAAATCCTTCTTAGATGGACAAAACCATGTGCACTGCAGGTGTTACTTGTGCAGAGAGAATTAGATTTGGGTGGGGTTTTACTTCAAAGTGAGATCTATATTGCAGTGTAAAAATAAAGCAGTCAGTATTTTCCCTGCACAGAAACAAAATTACTCACCCAAATCTAATTCTCTCTGCACATGTTACATCTGCCCCCCCTGCAGTGCACATGGTTTTGTCCATCTAAGAAGGATTTTGTCAGAAAGAATGAACCAAAATAAGGCCCATGGTTTGGCTTAAAATCAGGATTTTTATTTTTTAGTTTTTATATAATTATGAAGTGGGGGAAAACAATGTTTACAATTTTATGGAGATTTATCAAATGTTTAGGTCACCTGCGATTAAAGTAGATGATGACCACTTTTTATGAAGAGTGAAAACTTTTCGCATGAAAACATATTCTCACCTGCAATTAAATTCCTCTCTATGCTTCAATAAATGTATTAGTACAGTTGCTGTCATGAGTAAAAATTACTGTATTTGTCCTTAATACCATAGATTAAATCAGGCCATCAGGCTCAAACAATGGGGTACTGGGAAACGTTTTATAGCACCTAAATAAGTTATTTGAATCAACATTATAAATTACTGGAGGCCTCAATGTCACAAGACAAAAGAGAGTTCAGATGAAATCCACAGTATTTTGATCACTGGAACTGTATTAAAGTCCGGGTTTGATCCCAGATGAAGTTATAAACTCTGGTTTGTTAAACTTTAGCAGCTCAATCAACAGTGTAATCAGGTGTATGGGTCAAAGGGTCAACAGTAATTATGATGACAATCAATAGGTTGACCATTATTGGTCGATAGTCAAAACATTGACACATGAAAAAGGTAGCCATGCATTAGGTCGAAATGGTCAAAAGGTGGACAAAATAGTTTGACATGGAAAAGGTCAACATGCAAATGGTTGATGTGAAGCATCTGCAGTTTCCCAGATAAAAGGCGAAACCAGGTTGCTAAATGGGGACAGAGCTATGTGGGTGCATTATAGAAAGAGCTAGGCTGGCAACAACTTTAAGGGAGGGCGTTAGGGGGTTCTCTCTAAACCATTGATGGTGGAGAATATTGGTGTTAAACCATCGCTGGCTTGTAACCATCAATGGTCAATTGCTAACCCTAATCCCTGGCCAGAGGAGAGAGAATGAAGGACCCCACCTTTCCAGCGGAGATCTCCACAAAGAAGAGAAAGTCCCTTTAGATGAAACTCCACAGTGACAGAGCCCTTAATACATTCATGTGATACTAAAATGTGAAAAGGGTGTGAAAACATAACTTTTTCACAATATTGTACTAAATCATTGGTAAGTGATCATGCACACCAACAGCACATTTATCTTGGTTTTGCACCAGCATGAATTGATCATATTTTTTTTTTGTAAGCTCCATTAAAGCCGTACTAAGGAATCCGGACATCCGTGGTAATTTGGAAGACTTGACACCACCTCCCCCATCATCAATATTATATATTTTTTCTTATAACTTGATCATCTCAGATGTATGGGGTATTTTGTTGGAGATCCTGAACATAAATGGCGTAATGGTGTTAGGCAGATAGTATGCAAAAGTGTGGGGCTGGAGAGTTGTAGTAGGATAGGAGGGAGAAGATTGGAGGATTGAGGTGCAAGATGTGAGGATTTGTGGGATATATGCAAACATAAATAATTCAAGGAGGGCATGACCTTCGTTGGAGTGTAAAGCCTGTGTGTGATGAAGGTCCACTAATGAAGTGGGTTACAGTGTGGAGACAGAGACATGTCCTGAAGCAGTATCAATTAAGAGGGAGCATTACCTAGTGGATGCCATCAGCTACAAGTAACATAAATGGCAATCCAGCACCAAGCATTCCTATGCACCATGTTGCTATAGAAGCAAATGGGATCTTCTAAAACACTAGTCACATTGCTCTGCAATCTGATCATGCCCGGTCCCCAAGAGTTTGGTAGGCTGAGCCAGATGGGGCCACATCCTCAACCAGCTCACCTGGTGACTGTCCACCTGGCCACCCATATTTAGAGCCCTCGCTCTATCTGCAATGCAGAAGTGAGCTTTAATATGTGAAATGGAGGAAGTGCAATAGTGAAGCACCCCTGAAATACCGTATTACATTACCCAGAGTGCACCTGGAGATGTGCTTCTCTTCCATGGAGTATGGCTTTATTAAAAAAATAATACAAGTTTTGTGGAATGAAAACGGAAGAACTCTGGAAACATGTTGTCACATCCCTTTATATTCTTCCAATAATTGTGTTCCATTTATAGTTGACAACTGTACCTAATTTTCTTATTACATATAATTGTTCTGACAAACAAGGCAATGTATGATACTTCATCTTATTCTGTAACTTATTAAAGTATGTAATTACACGTGTTTCTAGTATAATTGATTTACATGGGATTAAGCTGTCCTAATGTTTGTTTCCCTCAGTGGCATTTGAGAAATGTGATCCAGGGGTCAGTTCAGAAGTAAATTCAAAGCTAGATAGCTCATCTTGAATTTGTTTACATGATTAAGGAGTCATTTAATCCAATTGTGCCACCTAACAAGAGAATTGCGAGTAATATGGGCTTGCAATTCAATTAGAAGAATTTGCATTCATTTGTAGTCAAATTCTCAAAAAATCATGTGCACCTCCTAGGGGTGTATGTACCTTAAAAATATCATTTGTTTTTGCCGATATTACCAATTGTAATAGCAGAATCAATACCGAACGTAGCATGTTTGAAAAGGCTCGCCCCACTGTTACAAGCCCATGGTAATTAGCAATCTAATGGAATCCAATCCATACTGTATTTTTGTAATAGTTTTTCTTTTCTCAATATACTGAAAATCTGGATTTCTATTTATAATTAAGGAATACGTTTGGAAGCAGTTGTCTAAACTGCTGTTGACCATTAAAATAGTCATACTAATGTCATAATAGTTGTTTATTTATTGTAAAGAAATTGGCAAAATATTGTAAAAATAATTTTGTGCGATTGGGTTTACAAAATGAATCTCCACCAATCATCTATAATTATTTCTAGTATCCGATTGTGTGTCTCCAAAACACTGCCATCTGTTGGCAGCGAGTGAAACTACATATTTTTCTCTCTCACACATGCACAAACACAGAAGTAATCACAAGGTAGCAGACTAGCTTTTGAAAGCATTTGTTTTAAGCGGGCATAGTAGTGCCCTTATACACTTGTTACTAAATCAATCTGGTGCAATGACTAATATGTACTTCTCTGATATGGTATCTACTCCACACTTACCCACTTTTGAAAACTTGAATCAGGAAGATTACAGCAAGATGCGTCATGCTAATGGGTCATGTCACACTCTGTGTAAAGTGCGTGTCTAGCTCCACATAAGAATGTGTCTACAGTATGCTTAAATGATTGTTGTTGTAAGAAATTTTTATATATTAGTAACAATATATTTTGGGAGTGTTGATACTAACATTGCTGCCTGCAATATGGGGCTTCTTGTATGCAACTATATACAGTATGTGCTGCGATATTTTTTTTCTTCTCACTCAGCACAGTACACATAAGTACACAGCTCGGCACACTAATCTTTTCTCCCTCTTTGGGTGTCGTGGACTCCCATAGAGGGAGAAAGTGTCGGGATTTTGTAGGTCGGGATTCCGGCGTCAGGATTTTGAACGCCGGGATTCCGACCGCCGGGATTCTAACCGCATCCCGTTAAAAGTGGTCTGTTTGCAACATGTAGGCTCTACCTATTTTTATCGGATGTGCGGTTTTTCCATACCTTTAGAGCATAACCATTATCCATCAGTATGGTTACAAAATACCGACTGAGTTTAAATAAACAAAGATTACTAGCAAACATTCATATCCTTACAGCTAACAGCAGCAACAAGCTATGGGTCAGTGCACACCAGCACAGATAAAAAAGGCTCTGAATGATCATTGCTCTGCTTTCTCTCTCTCTCCTGTCAGCGGTTTCTATAAGGGAGGATAATAACAGCCATCAGCAGATGCTCCTGAACTGAGCAGCTACAGAAAGTCATGGTGATTTCAGCAAATTTAATTTTTTATTAATTGTGCCTGTAGCAGCTTGAAAAAGCTGCTACAGGCAGCGAAACGCGTCGGTTGGAGGCATACTGCCATTGCTTTTATTACTTGCTGCCATTCCAGGCATTATTTGGGTCACCAAAAAGTGCTCTTTATTTCAAAAACGGGACAAAACAGCCCCATAGCAACTTTCCAGCTCCACCCAGGCACGGCATCAACTTCTGGAGGAATGCCACCACTTTAAAGACCGGCCATAGAAAGTGGACATAAACATCGCTTCAGATATTCCATTAGGACGGGAGGCACGCCACCCCCACTACTTAATTGGAGGAAGCACAAACATCATATCCACATCTAAGCTTTTGAGCCCATAAAGCAGGATTGAGCTATTTATTACTATTAAGGTGACGTTACCCACTATATATCTTACCGGAAGCAGCTATTTTTAATTGTACATTTAGCATATACAATTGTTTCTTTTTATTGAATATTTTATTAATTGTGTTGATATATAAATAAAATGTACACCCTTTTCATTTAATATACCTCCTGTCATCAATACAGCGCAACCTACACTTTGCTTGTTTCTTTTTCCATACAGGGGCTGACACCCTCTTTCTTTGGTTGCTGCAAGGCAGAACAGCACATACAGGCGCCCCATCAGGAGCATTTGCACCTGACCCCCCTCTTTTTCTATCCACCATAAATCTCCTGCTTCCCTGCTTTGACCTCCTAATTACCCATATTCAGCAAGGGGGTGTAACTATGGAGTTTCACAAAGACTGTGATGCGGGAGGGTAGGCAACTATGATCTACTCTAACCATAATGATTCTGAATACAGCATACGATACTGTATGTGTACTATAATGTACTACTGATCCACCTGATTCCCTTAATGAATCAATATACTATTGTATATGCTATCATCCAGTTGGGGATGCAGTTTTAATCCCGGCGGTCGGGATCCCGGCGTTCAAAATCCCGACGCCGGAATCCCGAACGCCAAAATCCCGACACTTTCTCCCCCCTGTGGGTGTCCACAACACCCTCGGAGGGAGAATAAATTAGTGCCGTGGCGAGCGCAGCGAGCCCGCAAGGGGGGGCGATCCACATTCCCCCCTTTCGGGATTTCGGCGTTCGGGATTCCGGCGTCGGGATTTTGAACGCCGGGATCCCGACCGCCGGCTTTTCATGCCGAATCCATCCAGTTGTACTCTGTAGTTTGTTTCCCTGATGGACATGTGAAAAAAGAGAGATTATAAATGGTAAAGTGACTATTCATATGGCAATCAATACTCAATGCCTCATTTTAAACACAGCCGAATGAATGAAATAGTATTTTAGATACAGAGTCATTAAAATGCATGGTAATTTATTGAAATTTCAATCAGAAATTGTGAATAGGGGGATGACTCATATCCTTTAATTCTGCATTTATTCTGGGCCTTTAGTAATTGGCTCTGTGGCATACAATTAATACTCAGAAAACTCTATTCAGCACAAAGCAAAAAGGGTGAGCGATTTCCAACATTGCTGGAGTGGTCTTGGAAATTGAAATAAAAAAGTACACAGCTGACAGACCCTGATTCATTTTGGCACATAAAATAGCTATTTTACAGACGCTTCACTTATAATTTGTGTGTGATGTGTGGATGGACTGTACGCTACATGGAAATGGATCTCTAATATGCATTTCAAATCCTTTTCCACAATTCTGCAGAGCGGACTAGGGGACACTGCCAGATGCTCAAAATAAGACAATTCATTTCAGGAAGTTTTGCCTTCAATCCCTGCCAGATATGAGCAGTTTCCCAAAGCAATTCCCATACAGAAACTCTGAAATATAAACATTTGGTGTTGGGGAAAAAATGGTGCTCTTATACTTTAATGAGCTGAATGACTGTATATAGGTCACAGTAAACTAGCTTGCTCTAGTCAATTACACATTATGGTACTACCTTTACAAGAAAAATAACTTGTGTTCAGTTGTCAACAAATACATTTATTGGAGTTCTGAGTCACATTCCTCATCATGACTAACCATATAGAAACATAGAAGACGTATTAGGTGTAACAGATATTATATAAGTTACACTGGGGGTGATGTATTAACAGAGGCAGAATGGGATGGAAAACCAGCCGGGGAAATTCTGGAAGCAGCACTAGTAGAAGCGGGATCTGTTATGGGTGTTGGGTCTGTCAAAGGATAGTAGCTTTCCTCTAAGAGCCTGAATCTGAGTTGAATGTAGTTGTAGCCATCATTGTGTCTGTGACTTTATGCTAATGCTGCTACAAAGCCCTTAGATGCTATACATCTATGTGCCCAAATGCACAAGGACTGAGATACACACTTTCAGTGTCTACAGACAGTGCTATCATGCTTTGCGCATCTGTAGACCCCACCATCGGTCGCACCATTGAAACTAGCACCAGGGCCCTTATTCTGATTGGTGCGGCCAGAGCCGATTATGCGGCCAGGACCGTGCGTGCGAAACCCCGCCTTCCATACGGATCGCCAACTCCGTCTGTATGCGGTAAGAAGCTGTCCGAACGGACCGCACCTGTATTTTTCACGGAATACGCCTCCTCCATCTAAGGGAACCTCCCCCATCATTCGATGGTCGCAGACCATCGAATGCAGGACCGTGTGCTCCACCAGCACCAGCAACCTCAGACCACACGGACATTTTTCCGTGCAAAAGCAGGGATCTGGGCGGGCAGCTGACATCCGGCGATGTCATATGTCCGCCCCCTACACGTGCGTCACGGCCGCATTACCATACGTACGCCCAGCGTTTTCATGGGAACTCCCATGAAACGCGGGGCGTATGCATATGGTAATGAGCCCAAATAGCCCTTCACGCCCCTCTCCACCCCCTGTTCGGAGTGTTCACATATCATGCGGGATTTGGCCGTACGCCCCGCTCGCACATGCGCAGAGACGCCTCTGCACATGCGCAGACACAAAACATCGGCGGCACGAACGCACGCGGATATATCCGCACCGATCAGAATAAGGGCCCAGGTGCAGATCAGGGGCCAAATTTAATAGAGTTGAGTGAGAGTTTCAGAAAGTGAGAGATTTTGATAGAGTTTTCCCATTTTCTTAAAGCAGCAATCAATTACATGACAATATCCATCTGGTTATGCAGTGTAAATGATTGCCGCTTTAAAAAATGGGAAAACTCTCCCAAAATCTCTCAGTTACCCAGTCGCAAAGAAAATTACTAAGGCCATAGCAACTATGGTGCTGTTAGACATCCAATATTTGACCCTTATTCTAGTTGACTCAGACGGATGCGTATTTTCAGATGGGCACAGAGTGTTCCTAGCCCCGCCTACGTATGGACCGCTCACACCGTCCGAATGCGGTAAGATGCCGATCGAATTGACCGTGAGTGGATGTTTCATGCAAACACCTCCCCCATCTGTGGTTTCATGGGAACCTCCCCCATTCTCCGATGGTCACCGACCATCGAATGATTGACTGAGCGGTCAGGCAGCACCGAATTCTCCAGACCACTCTGACATTTTTCCGTATGAAAGCATGGATATGGGCGGGCAGATGACATTCGGCTATGTCAGATGTCCGCCCCCCACACGTGCGTCACGGCCAGATTACCATACGTACACCCAGCATTTCCATGGGAACACCCATGAAACGCGGTGCGTACGCATATGTTAATGAGCCCAAACATCCCTTCACGCCCCTCTCCACCACCTGCTCGGATTGTTCCGAACGATTGTTCTGCACGGAACGTGCGAAGCGTTCGCACATGCGCAGAAACACCTCTGCACATGCGCAAACAACAAACATTGACCGTCCAACCGCACACGCAGCCATCCGACTCAATCAGAATAAGGGCCTTAGTGCAGTGGGATTTACACAGTTGATTGACATACTGTGTGCCCATTTACTTTTTAGTTTCAACTTCACTGCACAAGCAATTCCCAGATTGTACAAGGGACATTTTAAAAAAGTGTCATTAGTGTCCTCCCTCAGAAATGCAGTTGTATCCACTGTCCACTTAACCGCCCACGTGTGGACAGGACAAAATGGAGCTTATTATCCGTATTCCCCAGAGCCAGCCTTATCCAATTTGATGCCCTAGGCAAGATTTTTGTTGGCGCCCCCTAGTAGATGATACCTCTTCCAAACTTAGCCAGCGCCCGGAGCTGGATTAAGGCTCTTGAGGGCCCAAGATACTTAAGACAGGGGGCCCTAAGCATGAGCAATATCGTCAATGATTTCCCTTGAACTCCCAAACGATATAACAATTACACAGTGAACGATATCGTTCAATGACATCATTGGGTCCCTGCTCCATACATGCAGTTGATGACAATATAGTCAAATTGAACTGCATGTACAAACGATAAGGGGGTCGTTAATGTCCTGCAGGACCACACACCATTATATTTGCAGCTGTAGGACTGTCACTCCTCTAAAGATTGGTCAGCTACTTGGGTGCCCTTGCTGGGATCAGATAGAGAGGCAGGTGTGTAGCCCTGCTGGTGGGAAACATCACACGGAATTCCAGGAATTTGCAAATAAGAGCAGGATTATGCACTGTACCAACAACAGGGTTTTAGTCACTTTACAGCACAGCACTTTATATATCCTTTGATACAAGACCTGATGAAAAGGCCAAGCGGCCTTGAAACGTTGATATGACGCACCATGCACTTTTTTGTATCCTGTCCTAATATGGATTAAACATTGACCTGATTAAGTAAGCCTGCTGAGTGCCACTTCTTTCTATCCCTTGAGGAAATAGGAAATTGGGTACTACACAATATATAAGGAGGCACCGCGGTGAATTTCCTAGAGATTTCACTCAGAGGTACATAGGGAGAAAAGCAGATGGGAACACGATAGTGTAATATTGTACACACAATTTTATTCGCTAAAAAGGCAAAAATTATCTCCGTACAATGTTTAAAATAAAGTTTTGCTTATCTGATAACATCCATGAAGTCAGTCATCTGCTCCTTGGTGTATAGAGTCCACTCAACGCGTTTCGTAAGCAAAACTTTATTTTAAACATTGTACGGAGATAATTTTTGTCTTTTTAGCAAATAAAATTGTGTGTACAATATTACACTATCGTGTTCCCATCTGCTTTTCTCCCTATGTACCTCTAAATTAAATTTCTAGGAAGGTTGAGAGGTCTGATAAGAAGTGTTTCCTGGTCAAGCTAAGGATAATTGTTTTGGACAGACTCAAACATTAGTGATGGAATACCACTAGTCACCGTACTCCTTAATTTGTTGTGGTGCTTTATCAATTTGTGGTGGAGGGATCCATTACACTGTTTGACATGTTGCACTAGGAGGCGCCCATCTCATTCTTTTTTTCCAGATCGTTGTTGATGGGTTTTTTCTGAACAGAAACCCACAGGAGAGGAGCTGCCGCCCTGAATTAGAGGGAGTGTGCTAAGAACTTTTTGTAATAAGAACTAATTATATTTACTGAGTGTGGCTTAAAGGGAATAGCGCTAATACCACCTACCATATCATATATATATATATATATATATATATATATATATATATATATATACAGAGGTAGGGAGCGGCACTCGGAGACTTGTAATAAGCGTGAAGAAACTGTGGTTTATTTAAGCGACGTTTCGGGGCTCGCACCCCTTTCTCAAGCCACACACAAGTCAATATATATATATATATATATATATATATAGCATGCAGAGAAGATGCAAAACTCCTAGCGTCAACAAGCCTCATAGCGGCATGTGGTAGGTAACATTTCAGTGTCGTTTAGTAAGTGGCACTGCACCTTCGTCAGGCTTAGTAAAAGTGGCACTTGTTGATTCAGATGCTAGATGGACACCACATACCCTGTATCTCTCTTTTGGGTAGATTTATTGTCTGGTGAAGGAATAAAGTGTCCGGTGATAACATAGCAGCCAATAAGCTAATATCTGTCAAGTTACAGGCTGGATTTTAAAAATGACAGATCCAGCAAATGCACGTAACTGCATCCCCTTTCTACCATGACTGACACCCCATTCATCCAATCATCACCATGACTGCAGACCGTACAGACCAATGAGAACTTCACTGACACACCCCCCCCCCCCCCCCCCCGAGCATAAAAGAATTCCCACTACAGAGACCTTCATCCTTGACAAAGGCCCAGAGTGGCTGAAATGCGTTGGAAATGGCAAAACACATCCCAACACACAGAAGCGCAGGCACAGTCTCCTCTACCCACGAGTTAGTGCGCAGACCTCCGGTGACGTCACCCTGGGAGCAGCGTTATTGCGAGCGCTGCATTCAGGAAGTCACGCACCGCGCATACAGGTCTGTGGAGCCGGGACATAGGACTTCCACTCCAAAGCCGGGAACATCGTCAAACCGTGGCCGGGACGGAAGGCTGAACATTTGCCCCCCCTTGATACCATCGCAGCAGACCGCACGGACAGGGTAAGAAGTAAGTGAGTGGGACGCCGCTCCTTACTCCACCAACACCCGCCCCTCCCCCATCCTGCCGGTACAAGGATTAAACGTTCAGCTGGAACATCTTTACCACCTCTCCGCCCATACCCACCCACCACTAACACCAGATTGAGACATAAGCCACAGAAGGCTTATGGTTAAAAAGAGGCCTGCTGGCACTCTCCTACCCCGCAGGTCACAGTTACTGCAGGGCTCATCCAACACATAACCACCTCACATGAGACATAAGTCTGTATAAGACATGGTAAAAAGGAATCTGCTGGATTCTCCATTCCCACTGTGGCTCATCACGAGGCATTGACTGTACAGACATTCTTCCATCGTTATTTGTTTTATTGTAATCACACTGTATATACTTCATTAAAAAAGTTTTCTTGCAAACACGGTTTCCTCATTAGCCCCCTCACAGATCTAGCATCTCAGGTACACTGCTCCTACATAATTAGCCTTTAGGTGAGCACTTAACAACAAACCAGCTATTGGATTTTAAAAATGACTGTTAGGAACTGATTGGCTGCTGCATTAGCACGGGTCACTTTATCCCTTCACCAAACTTAATACATCTGCCCCTTTGTGCAGGCACCCAGTGCAGGTAAATTAACCTACTAGGGAGAGCAGGACTTCACACAATGGCGTAACTATAGCGCTGCAGCCCCCGCAACAGCTGGGAGACGTTGACTAAGTGTGGGCGCCGGGGCTCTGTGGGAGCTATTGCTACGCCCCCCAGCTCACACCCCCCCCCCCTTGTGGGTGCAGCTTTGCAGAGGAGGTGACAGGCCTGCAGGGAGAGGGGCGGAAGGAAGTGGCAAGAAGAGACAGGCAGTGCGGAGGTGCAGCATCGGCTGGAGCAATGGCACGTGTGAGGAGTCCTGCACTGTTGGTGAGAAGAATGAAGGGGAGAGCAGAGCTAGGAGGATGGTGAAGGAGAGACCTGGTGCCTATGCAGTAGCAGGGACAGACCTGATGAGTGGCAAGCATCCAGAGCCTCCCGCCCACAGCAGCTCCAGTCCCGGCACACAGCGAGCGCCTTTTCCCAGCGACGCACCATCCAGGTACCACGTCGCCTCCCCTCCCTTAATCTGTCCCAGCCACGGGGGTCTTAACTGGGGTGGGAGGGGGCGCCAAAATTTTCCCGGCTGGGGGGGGGGGGGGGCGCAAAATTTGTTGTTACGCCACTGACTTCACAAAAGCTACAGTATATATTTGCTTAAAATTGTATATAATGTTATTTAAAACAAATGCTTACAATATACTGTACAGTAGGCTTACTTTTCCATTTCTGCTGGTGCTGGCAGCAAAGACACGATGTACACAGGAGGAGAGGAAGAGCTTCATTCCACATTCCCTGCCCTGTCCTTCTCTGATCTCCGCCTCCAAGGAGATCTTCCATCCTGAACCCTGCAGCAGGGACCCAGCCGGCTTCTTTTTCTTCCATGCAGCCTGCCACAGGCTGCTCTACCCCGGAGCCCCCTTGTAATCCTGCTCTGCCGGCGCTGCTGAGGAGACATTCTCCGGGGCAGCAGGTAACCATCCACAATCCTTGTGTGCTGCTTGGTGGGGGGGAGGGAGGCAGACCCAATGTGCAAGGGTCCATCAAAGTTTTGACCGGCGCTTGGCTCCACTCAGCCCGCCCCACAATCCGCCCAACATCTGATGTCACCTAACTGAGCTGCAGCTGAGCTCTCCTCAGTGGCCTCCACTCCACCCCGCACAGCCCACCACTCAGTGTCCTTGTCTCCCAGCACATCCCAGCCCCTCAGGCAGCCGCAGCACCATTGCACCGAGCACCTGCTCGCACCGGTGCTACTACGGGCGGGTGGGCAGTGTTTATTTGATTGTTGGCAGTGCTGACAATCAGTTGCCCCGGCCGCCCACCACTGATCACCAATGGCCTCCGCTCCTAGGCAATGGCCTTCGCCCAAGGCAATTGCCTAGTATGCCTATGCCTAGGGCCAGCTCTGGTATTCCCTTACCACATGTATTATAGTACGCCAACACATTCATTGTAAGGATAATTTATGTTGTGAGACAAATAACGGCAAATTCCAAAAAGTCCCATGTTTTTCTGACACAATTTATTTGATAGTGGAGGCTAATTTTATTCCATAAAATGACAAGGGTATGCCAGAGATGCTGTAGATGGCCCAAAAAGGGTGGTCAATCTGTGTAAATCAGATCACTGTATTTTGCCAATGTACTTAATCCCAGGTAATGTAAACTCGTATCTTTGTTTTTAAAGGACACAAATCTGCAGAGGCGCAAAGAGCTGTTGGTGAGAAAATGGTCAGCTTAAGCAAAACGTGATATGGCAACATCTCCTTCTTTTAACTGCCAGAGAAAACTATATTTTCAAAACACAATCACAACAATGGACATGTCTACTGTTGAAAGAATGGTAGAGGATTATATTTATTGTTTTAGTGACAATATCCAAGCAGGCATGTCAGACAGTCCATTTATTATTTACAGTTTCTTATATAGCGCAGCATATTCCATTGTGCATTACAATTGGAACATCAGTGATAAAACAAACTGGGTAGTACTACTAGTAATAGACCTATATAAAGATGGGAGGGCCCTCGACAGTAACTCAATTTTAAATGTACACCATCAACCTTCTCCCACAGGACTTGAATTGTACAATAGTATCACTGGACTGGAATTATGCACTAGTAGTATCACTGGACTGGAATTATGCACCAGTAGTATTACTGCACTTGAATTATGGACCAGTAGTATTAGTGGACTGGAATTATGCACCAGTATCACTTAACTGAACTTTAACAGCAGAACCACTGGACTTTAATGGTAGTATCACTGGACAGGACTTATGCAGCAGTATCACTGGGCTGGACTTTAACTGCAGTACCACTGAACTGAACTTATGCCGCAGTATTACTGGACTAGACTTTAACAGCAGTACCACTGCACTTTAATGGCAGTACCATTGGACTTTAAAGGCAGTTCCACTGGACTTTAATGGTAGTACCACTGGACTTTAACAGCCGCACAGGATTTATATAGCAGGTCATTACCTCCACAGATCACCACAAGCCACCATAGATCACCACAGTCTCAAAGCATATCCACCCACTACCCTCTCCAATGACGGAGTGAAGATGGTGGTGCCAGCTTGGGATTTATATAGCGTCCAGATCTTGCGTGATCCGACAGCGGGATGATGACATTTGGCGCAGCCTGTGCTCCGAGTCTGGTGTGAATCCCCGAACAGTGTCTGGTGCCTATACCCAGATTGGCGGTGTTTATATGTGTTCGGATTCCCAAGATGCAAACCCGCTCATCCTTATTGTCAAGCCAAAGGAGATAAATACAGCATAAAAAGGATGTTATTGTTTCTAATTTAAACAAGAGAGAGCTACTGTATGCAATTTTAAAATCTTGGGCATTCCCCAAAATGTTCAGTTGAAAAAGTACCAAGACACAGAAAGAAACGTGTTGGCTGGTGCTCATTTCCATACATGTATTTAACCCCTTCCTGATACAGCATGTTTTTGCCTTCCTGACAGAGCCCTTTTTTTCAAATCTGACATGTATCACTTAAGTGGGGATAACTTTTTTTTGCTTTTACTTATCCCAGTGATTTTGGGACTGTTTTTTCGTGACACATTGTACTTCAAGTTAGTGGTAAATTTTCGTCGATACAGTCTGTGTTTTTTTGTGAAAAATACCAAAATGTCGGAAAAAAATGGAAAATTTAGCAATTTGCAAAATGTTAAATTTTCTGCTTGTGAGACAAATAATCATACCACTCAAAATAGTTAATAACTAACATAGACCATATGTCTACTTTATGTTTCCATCATTATTTCAACTTCCTTTTAATTTTTTTGGACACTAGGAGGCTTACAATATGAATAGCAAATTTTCAAATTTTTAAGAAAATTTCAAACACTGATTTTTTTAGGGACCAGTTCAGTTCTGATGTGACTTTGAGGGACTTGTATGTGAGACACCCCAATAAATGATGCCATTTCAAAAACTGCACCCCTCACAGTATTCAAAACAGCATTTTGGAAGTTTGTTAACCCTTTAGGTGTTTCACAGGAATTAAAACAAAGTGTAGGTGAAATTTCAAAATTTAATTTTTTTTGCAGATTTGCAATTTTAATACATTTTTCTAAGGAACACAGTACATTTTACTAGAGAAATGTGACTAAAAATTGATTCCCCCAATTCTTTTGTTTTCATAAATATCCTATATGTGGCCCTAGTGTGCACGTTGACCAAACCACAGGCTTCATAATAGAAGGAG
This sequence comes from Crinia signifera, assembly GCF_055691185.1. NCBI lineage: Eukaryota > Metazoa > Chordata > Amphibia > Anura > Myobatrachidae > Crinia > Crinia signifera. The sequence continues at coordinate 270,302,249 of NC_139218.1, forward strand.
CACCTACTTGATTTTGGAGCCTCCTTTTTATGAGATTATTTTTTAGGCACCATGTAGGTTTCTAGGCACCATAAGATGCTAAAAGTTAGGAACCTCCCCCACAAGTGACCCCATTTTGCAAACTACACCCTTCAGGGAATTCATCTAGGGGTATAGTGTACATTTCAAACCCCCAGGGGTTTCACCAATTTTGATACAACTGGGCTGTGAAAATGAAAAAAATTAATTTTTCATTTTCACAGCTCAGTTGTATCAAAAATGTAATTTTTTACACAAAAATGCAGTTCTGGCTCAAAATTTTTCATTTTCGCAAGGAATGAAGGAGACAAAGCACCCCAAAATCTGTGCCCCAATTTCTCCCGAGTACGGCAATGCCTCATATGTGACCAAAAAATACCAGTTGGGTGCATGGCAGGACTCAGAAGGGAAGGAGTGATATTTGGTGGTGGAATGAATGGTGGGTGCTATGTCGCATTAGCAAGACCCCCGAAGCACCAATACAGTGGAACCCCCCCACATGTGACCCCATTTTGCTCACCAGCTTTGGGAGGGGGCTGGCGCTGCGGCTGGTGGGGGGGTGGGAGGGGTGCTGACGCTGCGGCAGCCGGGTGGGTGGGAGGGAGGGGGGCTGCCGGGTGGGAGGGGGGGGGCTGACGATCGGTGGTGATCGGTGCTGTACTTAACAGCACCGATCACCACCGATCACTGTGTTACCGAGCGGCTTAGCCGTCGGTAACACAGAAAACGCTGCAATTGGCTGTTCACATTTGAACAGCCAATCGCAGCGATCGCCGCGAGGGGGGATGTCTGCTGTCAGGGACAGCAGACATCTCCAAACTGTCACCGCGTCTATAGACGCGGTGACAGTTTAAAACCATGACGTATATATACGTCTTCGGTCGGGAAGTACCTCCCGACCATGACGTATATATACGTCATATGTCGGGAATATCTTTCTATCTATCTGTCTATATATATATCGTCACAGCGCTTACCAGATTAAAGAAGAGAGAAGTTGATTTTTACCTGCATGGGGTAACTCTCTCTGACTATTACAGAGAAAAGAAAATACCCCGCGGTTTTAGAATTAAAAACATCCCCACCATTGGCCGCACTAACCCAGACTTTTGCCGTCGTTGGACAGCTGTCCTTAACAAATGTTCCTATGACTTGATTCTTCTAGTTATAGAGGAATCGAAACGTGAATTAAACATTGTCAAAGAAAAGATCTCGGCATTTGAAACAGTTAACCTCAATACCATCAAACAGGACAAATCACAAGATTGGTTATCCAATCTGAACTCTCAAATCGACCAATATCGTAAAGAGTTGATAGCCTTCAAGAAATCCAAGTGTGACACTGTGAACAGGGACTACGAGGAATACAAGGTTTATAGTTGGGCATACAGTCGTGGCCAGACCACTGATTCCCGCCGCAACTACCGCCGCAGATTCCAAAGAGACTCTGACAGATCCAGCGATCAACCTTCGTCCAGCGACGCAGAATGTGTCAAACCGCCAAGAGGCAGAGGCCGCAGCAACCAGAGGCCCCCTCTAGGAGTTTTAACCCGAGCGAGAAGAGGACCAACAGACGTCCTAGAGTCCGGAGAGGCGGACAATGGGCGAGGATCACGAAAAAAGAATACCGGCAGGAGGACATAATCTACAATCTCTCCTCCAGAACACTTACTGCATGCGAACTCAGTGTTCTTAACAAAGGTTTGTCTTTTGTCCCTACCACGACCCCTGACTTATTTGATGACAAAGTAGACTTGTTTAAATTTGGTAGACGCCTCCGATTGCGTGAGTTTTTCGCTGACAGTCCATCAACCCCAGTCCCTCCGCAGAAGGTCCACAAGAAGTCTGCCTTTGACCCCTACTCTAACAACCCTGCTATTAAGAGCTTTACCGATTATGTCGACAACATCATTTCTAAACCTGATGACCCCAAAGGCAACGCTCACTACAACCTATCACCCGATGAGAAGACTGCGCTCAAAAACTTGAGCGCATATACTGACATTGTTATCAGAACAGCGGATAAAGGCGGTGGACTGGTAGTCCAAAATACATCTGATTATAAAACCAAGATACTCCGACAATTGGCTGATGAACAAATTTATAGAAAACTTGATGGAGACCCCACAAACAAATTTAAAAAAGAGTTAGATGCATTACTCCAACAAGGTGTTTCTTCTGGCATCATTCCTGAAACTGTTCGCTCTGCTCTTACCACAGACTTCCCTAAAACACCGCTTCTTTACACAATTCCTAAAATTCACAAAAATGCCAAATGTCCCCCAGGCCGGCCGATTATTTCTGCCAGAGACTCTATATTTTACCCGGTGGCACAGTTTCTCGATATGTTCCTGCAGCCTGTTGTGCAACATCAAACCACGTACCTTAAAGACACTAACACCTTCCTGAGGAAATTGGTTGACATTTCAACGCTTCCAGTGAACAGTCTTCTATGCACGATAGACGTTGTCTCGCTCTATACCTCTATTCCGCACCAAAGAGGTATCCAAGCAGTTAAAAGAGCGGTTCTGTCTAGTAACTTGTATAATGGCCCTGATGCTCTGTTCTTCATAGAACTGCTAGACCTTGCTTTATCCCGCAATTACTTTTTATTTGACAATCAATTTTTCTTACAGTGTTCGGGGGTGGCTATGGGTTCTTGCGTGGCTCCAAGTTTAGCCAATATATTCATGCATGAAGTTGAAAATGACATTTTCTTTAGTAACCCTGAGATATCATCTGTAATTCATGTATTTTATCGTTACATTGACGATATCTTCCTAATTTGGTTAGACAGTGCTGAAAAATTCCATGCGTTTATGTGCAGAGCCAATGAAAGTGATCAATCAATCAAATTCACCTATAATTGCAGCCCTGTCACCACTAATTTCCTAGATGTATGTGTCAACATCGCTAATGATAATTCCATCATCACCACCGTTTACAAAAAACCTACTGACCGTAACACAGTGCTTCATGGGTCTAGCCACCATCCCCCATCCTTGAAATGGGGTCTCCCGTATTCTCAGTTCTTGAGGGCCCTTAGGATTAACAGCAGCAAAGAAGCCGCAGAACTTGAAATTAATGCCATGATCACCAATTTCCTCAAAAGAGGGTACCCCCATAAATTATTACAAAACACCAAAACCAAAGTACTTAAATTAGACAGAAATGTAGTCCTCAACTCCTCCACAGACAAAAAATTGGACAACAAAGTAGTGTGGACTCAAAAATACACTACTAAAAGTAATTCCATTGTTAAATCAGCGAGAAAAATATGGCCTATTATTGCCTCCAATAAATCCCTGCCCAGTTTAAAAGACAGCCAATTTCTGCCATCTTTTAGGAGGGGTAAAAACCTCAAAGATTATGTTGTTCACAACGACATCAGTGACTTCAACCCCAGTCCGCAGACACACTTCCTTAGTAGGAAGAATGGAAACTACAAATGTCTTGGGTGCACTACGTGCGCTAACCTTGAAACTGGAGATAATTTTTTCCACCCTCGGACAGGAGAAAAATTTAAAATCAGGTACCCCTTAACATGTAGTAGTAGGTACGTTGTCTACTACATAAGATGCCCGTGTGGCTTATTCTATGTAGGCAAGACTGCCACTCAATTCAAAGAACGCATTGCCAACCATAGGTCAGCAATCAGAGCGGCCTTGGAAGGTAAGGGTTCTGAACAGCCGGTTGCGCGGCACTTCAGAGAATCCAATCACACCCTGCCATCTATCCGTTACAAAATGATCGATTGTGTACCTCTCAACAAAAGAGGTGGTGATAGAAACAAAATGCTGCTGAAATGTGAGGCGAAGTGGATACACCGGTTACAGACGGTGCATCCACACGGCTTGAATGAGCAACTCTCGTTTACCTGCTTTTTGTAAAAATGCCGACATATCCTTATGTCGACCCGTTGCATTTATGTCACTGCAGTTAATCTGCCAACATGTTTTTTCCTTTATCCTTTACCACTAAGCTAGTGGTCTGCCTAATATTAATGGCATCACGACTTTAAGTCAACAGCTTTGACTATACGCGCTAATTCTTAGCACCAGCTCTCCAGTTCTGTATCCCATTGAGTGATGTATTCGTTACAGTTTAACTTCATCACCTGTTGTTTGTAACAGTATTTCATGATTTGTTCTTGATTTAATAATGTACTTATTGCATAACATTATTATGTGGAGCATCGCTGTATATTTTAATTTTCATTATCACTTATTTTTTGCACGGTTTTCTTTATAGGTGTTTATAAGATAATTTCTCTCTGGCATTCTCCCCTGGATTCACGCCCCCCTCTCTCCTGTCTGACGGGCCAGACACGCGCATCGGCGCCTGTATGACGTCAAGGGAACCCCGTGGGGCGCACACGCTGGGAGCTGCAGAGTTCATTGGTGTTTGTATTTGTGACCACTACCATAAATGTAAGTCTCATGTCTTTCTTTGCTTTATGTCTTGATAAAGAGTCTAAGTACTCGAAACGTTGACAGTACCTACTGTTGTAGCGTCATTCATTTATTTTGAACCAGTTGTTATTGAGAGAGTGCCTGTGAACACTGCATCTATACTTATCCCTGAAGGGAAACAGTGCACCTTTCCAAGCTGCTTTTCTCTACCTTGAGTGCCAGGCATTGCAAGCCTCTATATATATATATATATATATATATATTTATATATATATATATATGTGTGTGTGTATATATATATATATATATATACACATATATATATATGTGTATATATATATATATGTGTATATATATATATGTGTATATATATATACACATATATATATATATATGTGTATATATGTATGTATATATATATATATATGTGTATATATATATATATATATATATATAATTTATTACATTACATGCACTTTTATATATTTTAATTGTGCTGCGGCTGGCGGGGGGGTGGGAGGGGGAGAGCGGGGAGAGCGCTGCGTGCGCTGCGTGTGCTGCGGCTGCCGGGACTGCAGGGACTGCCGGTGAGCTGCCGGTAAGCTGCCGGGTGGGTGGGAGGGTGGGCTGGCGATCGGTGCTGTACTTAACAGCACCGATCACTGTGTTACCGAGCGGCTTAGCCGCCGGTAACACAGGAAACGCTGTGATTGACTGTTCACATTTGAACAGCCAATCACAGCGATCGCCGACCGGGGGGGGCATCCCTGCCCCCCCTGGGCAGCGAGGGGGGATGTCTGCTGTCAGGGACAGCAGACATTTCCAAACTGTCACCGCGTCTATAGACGCGGTGACAGTTTAAAGCCATGACGTACATTTACGCCATGTGTCGGGAAGTACTTCCCGACCATGACGTAAATGTACGTCAAATGTCGGGAAGGGGTTAACTGATAAGGATAAATTAAAAATGTTGTACAGGTAAATTTAAGAAGATTCTATTGTAGATTACACCTCATGACAGCATAATGGATACATCTACAACTAGCTCTGAATACCCTGAAGTCATTTATCAGCAAGATGAATGGTTGGCACACCTTGCTGGGAATGGGACGCTATTCACTGATGATATCGTTTACATTCTGTAGCATTTATGGGGCACAAGACATACACCTGTATATTATATTTAAATATTTGTCATAAAACATTTCAAGGCTACAGGTCTTTTTAAGTCTGTCAGCAGTTCATAATGATAAAGTTAAATGGTTAATGTCATACCCCAAATGAATTACTTTTTCATGATGAGTATCACCCCAAGAAGCATAATAATGATCTCACTAATATGAATGCTGTTTTTGTTGTACTACCAGGGCATATCTGCACCAATAGGGAAAGAGGTACTGCTCTGTGCTATTGTGTGTCTACTTGTAGCATAATGTACTAGTAGTGTATACATTTTTGTTTATAATGTTAGAGTCTGCAGTCTATACAAAGCAAAATAACCCAACTGACAAGTAACCCGGTAGAATTAAGTCAGGGACAATTGTTTCAAAGCCAGCAAGTGTCCTGGGAATGTGAATGAGCTTGGAGTACTGATATAATCATCTAGATATCATTTTGGCATAACAGTAACATTGCAAATGTATTTCATTGTGTTTTACAAAAAATGGGTTGGGGTCGCCCTGCTGGTGATTGCTTCCCAGGATAAACTACAGGTTGAGTATCCCGTATCCAAAATGCTCGGGACCAGGAGAATTTTGGATAACGGATTATTCCGTATTTCTGAATATTTTAATATTTCAATTATGTATTTTGAAGTATCTTGCATGTATGCTGTATAAACACATAAAATACACACAAATATATTTTATTACCACATAAAATACACACAAATATATTTTATTTGTTCAAAAAACAAGGTTTCAAAACATGAAACAAAATTTGTGTACTATCTCAGATATTGAATTTGAATGCCAAGCAATCATTTTCTTGCACATATATAGTGCCAGTTACATATCATGTCACCAGTAGTGCTGTTACAAATGTCCCCAGTGAGTTTTTAGCAAAAAAAAAAATTTTCTTCACTTTCTGGAATGTATGGTTTTCGGAATAATTCGGATAACGGATACTCGGATACGGGATACTCAACCTGTAATAAGTTAAATTGACCCCTCTGCTTCCGCAACTGCTGGTCCCCGCCTCCGCTGCCTGCTGGTCCCTGCTGCCCACTGGTCCCCACTGCCAATCTCGACCCCTGCCATGGGACCGGCACATGCGCAGTAGCTTCTTCTGTGCTGGGCATGCATTGGCCCCCAGCCTCTATGGGCTGCTACAGGAGAAGACCACAGACATGTATTCAGGGTCCCGGGACATGTGCATTATTTTACTCGCTACTGAGCATGTGCAGAACCCGAAAATATGGGCTGCTGTGCAACAGCCCATAGAGGCATCACAGAGGGAGGTAACACCTCCCAATTGGACTGCCTTGGGTGACTGGCAGGTCAGACTTCCAATAGGAAGTCACTGCCAGTCACAGTGAAGCCAGTGCAGTCTCACAGACTGCATCTGGCTTCACTACAGTGGCGGATTTCACCTGTGGGTAATAACCATAGGTAAAAACCGACACTACCCTAAGCAACTCGAAGAGTACTTTAATGGGCAAGAGACAAACTTTAGGGTTGTATTAAATAGTCAAATGGACTGTTAAACAGAAAACAATCAGTACTAATATCTCATATATACACTACCTAGTGTGTTTTACATGAAAACTGACTTTTATTTATCATTGAGTTGCAAAATGAATAGAACATTGGCAAGGTTAGAAAAAATGATTTTTATTTGATATAATAATTGTGTCCTTCAAACTTTGCTTTAGTGAAAGAATGTTCCTTTTGCAGCAATTACATCATTGTAGACCTTTGGCATTCTAGCTGTTAATTTGTTGAGGTAATCTGAAGAAATTTCACCCCACGCTTCCTGAAGCATCTCCAACAGGATGAATTGGCTTGATGGGCACATCTTGCGTACCATACAGTCAAGCTTCTGCCACAACAGCTCAATGGGGTTGGGATCTGATGACTGTGCTGGCCACTCCATTACAGACAGAATACCAGCTGCCTCTTTCTTCCCTTAATAGTTCCTGCATAATTTGGTGGTGTGCTTTGGGTCATTGTCCTATTGGAGGAAGAAATTGGCTTCAATCAAGCGCTGTCCACAGGGTATGGTATGGCATTGCTAATGTTCTTCTGTGTGATCTGTGTGATCTGTGTGATCCAATCAAACTTCAATTCATGTGTCCATAATACTTTTTTCCAAACTTCCTTTGTCCAATGTCCTCAGTGAAATTGGGAGCGTGGCCAAATGGAGGGGTGTGACCACACCCCTGTTTAAAAAAAAATTATCAGGGGGTGCGGGCCGCGGACCATCCGGCGTTTGGCACAGCCACTCAAGGAGAAAGAAGACAGGCTGCTTCTGCAGATGCCTCTCTGCAGTGCTAATCACGCGGTACTGAGCAGCGTGTGCTGTTCTGGGGAGAAAGACTGTGCTGCAACCTGTCCTATCTACTCCCACTGCCCAGCTATCTGCAGTGTGGGAGGGAGACGCGGGACCCCGGCTCCTTCTTCAGACCCGGGCCTTGGTAAAAGTGCACACTTCTCCCCTCTCGACGGTACTGCTTGCCCCCTGTACATGCTGCTAGAATTCAAGATACAGGGGTAGATTTATTATGCACAATGAAGTGATAAAGTGTCTGTTTTTTTATCACCAGCCAATCAGCTCCTACCTGGCAATTTTCAAACCAAGCCTGTAATTTCACAGGTAAGAGCTGAATGGGCGGTGATAAAAACCAGACAATTTATCACTTCACTGAGCTTAATAAATCTACCCTACAGTATGGTGTGTATGCAAACTGCATGGTAGAACTCATTACAGTCTTATTTAATACAGATAATAGAGCACCAGCTTAAACATGTTACTCAATATTTTATTAGTGGGGCAGGATGTGCTAGGGTGGAAGTTAATACAAAATGAACACTTACTACTTCAGGAAATAACAATATTTACATTTCCTTTACATGAAGTTACAGCTAAGTAACCATATTTATTATGTATTCAATTTTCTATTTAAATATTGTTAGGGTTATTTAATCTAATTATCTTCTATCGCTATTAACTTAATGGCTTTTCACACTAGGGCTACCAAAAGCAATTTAAGGCAATCACACATAAGGCCATAGTTGTTGTCAACATAGTCAAAAGTACTTTAGAGAGGTCAGTTTACTGTACATTCAGCATACTATGGGCCCAATTCTAGTCATTCAGTCCCCCTCGCCGGACCGATGGTGGTGCCCTGCGCATGCACATGATCAGTTATGTGCAGGGCTTCCGTGCGAGCAAAAGGAGGGGCGGGGTGGGGGCTGGTTGGGGGAGGTGGCAGTGATGGGGCATGGTAACGCCCAGCATTTCATGGGCATTCCCATGCATATGCTGTGTGTTCCCATGTAACTGCCAGTGTGACACGGGGTGCCAGGGGCGGGCAGCTTACGTCACATGATGTCAGCCTCAGTCTTCGGGCAGAAGCCCACAAATATAACTGCACTCCACTGACATATTTGCGAGCCCTGGAGAAATCATTCGGTGGTCGGTGACCATCAAATGATTTCTCCTGCTGTGGGCACATGTGAGGGGATGTGTTTTCATATAGCATGGTTATTCTGCCACAGATGCACGTGAAGGAAGTCTCTGATAGTTGTGAGTGGCAACCCTTATGCAAACAGTGGAAGATAGTGAACTCGCTATGTTAAATTTCCCTAGCAAAACCAGTTGCATGTAAGGATCCAGTGAGGAGGATACAATGGTAATGCTTTAGGTATTTTATTGCTGTACCTTGAGATGATGCACAGATATACCTTGAGGGATGATACATAGAGGTCAAAGCAAAATCCTTTCTGCAGCTCAGGAAAACATGTCTGCTACACATGAGGCTGACACAGGAACTGGAAGTAAGCTTACAGAACAGGAGTAGTCACATGACACATACATATGGTAATTACATTAACTTACAGAGGTAAATATAACATTGGCCAGTAGATGGCAGCAAAGGATAACAAATACATAAGAACTCAATAAATCATATAGCATCCATACAAAATGGTGGATTCAACTTGAGAAACCCTAACTAGGGCAGCACACTCCCCGTCTGAAATCCTAGGATTTCACTTTACCATTTGACATTATGGATTAATGTCCATGATATAATCAACGATGGTTCTGACCTGAAAGACAAAATACACAAATACAAACACAACAATACTGGAATGTGTATATGGAGTAGTCCAATGGACAAGTCTCTCAAGCATGTATCAAGTGATGAAACAAATTAAACAAAGTTCTTGAAGAAGAGTAAGGTATTCCCTTTTCCATCTGCTCCAGAAACAGTAGGCGAGATGTTGAACATGTTTCCACCTCTTCGGATATGAAAGGTTTTCAGGTGGACTAGGAACAGTTCCAAGTTTTAGTGTGAGAAGAGTTGCTGGAGTGAGAATAACAGGGGTCTCTGGATCCGTGGATACAGGAACAAGAGGTCTTGAATTGACGATAGCAGTCACTTCAGCCAAACATGTGGTTAGAGTCTCATGGGTGAGCCTTACGATGGCGTGTACAAGATTTAGCCATCTGGAGAAGCATTCAAAGCGATGGCAGCCCAAACCAAATGTTTCTTCGGATCTTGTAATAAGGGTACTTATTTCAGGACGAATCTCTGGGTCGATGTCAGGGTCTTGGAGACTGAAGACATCTTGTAGGGAAGTTTCTTCAGGCTGGTTCTGCAAGAACTCTGGGCCTGTCAACCAAGAAGAATTTGTAGAGGCACTGTAAGACGCTGGTCTGGTGGCACAATCTGCAGGATTAAGATGTGTTGGAACATAGTGCCATTGTTCAGGTTTAGAGGATTTTCTGATCCTTTCAATGCGGTTACTGACATAAACATAGAAGCGTTTCTTCTGGTTGCTTATATAACCCAGAACGACCTTGCTATCTGTGTAAAACTGAACATCATCTATGTGAATATCCAACTCTCGCTGTATAAAGTCTGCAATCTCTACAGCCAGTACAGTTGCACAAAGTTCGAGCCTAGGAATGGTATGTTCAGGCCTAGGAGCTAACTTAGCCTTCCCAAATAGAAATCCAACATGAGTTTCATTACAAGAGTCTATTACCTTCAAATAGGCGACAGCTGCTATGGCTTCAGTAGATGCATCTGAGAATATGTGGATTTCCTTTCTCTGACTTGTGGCAAGAGACGTTGGAGTGTAACATTGTTGTACATGAATCCCATCTAAGGCTTGTAGAGATTCCTTCCAAGACTCCCAGCTTCGCTGTTTGTCTGTAGGCAGTGGAGCATCCCAGTCCTCAATAGACTCTGAGAGCTGTCTTAACAGAAATTTGCCTTGTACAGTTAAGGGTGCTACAAATCCCAGTGGATCATATAGGCTGTTCACCACTGAGAGGACTCCCCGCTTGGTAAATGGCTTATCTGCACAACTTACTTGAAAGCCGAAGGAATCATGCAACAAGTCCCACTGCAAACCCAGACTTCTCTGTACTGGTGGATTGCCTTGGCCGAGATCCAAGTCTCTAAATTCTGTGGCATAATCGCTGGGTTGAAAAGCTTTCATGACAGCAGCACTATTGGAAGCAATTTTATGTAACCTTAGATGAGCCTTAGAAAGCATACCTTGTGTTCTTTTAAGCAGATCTATAGCTTCTTCTGCTGTAGGTAAAGATTTGAGCGCGTCGTCCACGTAGAAGTCTCTTTCAATGAAGTGTCGGGCATCTTTTCCAAACTCTGATTCGCCATCAGAGGCAGTTCTATGTAGACCATATGTAGCGACTGCGGGTGAAGGACTGTTGCCAAACACATGCACCTTCATGCGGAATTCAACCATTTCCTGGCTGGTATCATTGTCTCGGTGCCATAGAAACCTAAGGTAATTCCTGTGATCTTGTCGTACAATAAAACAATAGAACATTTGTTCAATGTCTGCGGTAATGGCAACTGGCTCTTTTCTGAATCTCATAAGCACTCCTACCAGATTGTTGGTTAGGTTCGGACCAGTGAGGAGAACGTCATTTAGAGATACGCCACAATGCTTGGCACTTGAATCGAATACCACCCTGATTTGCTTGGGTTTACGTGGGTGATATACTCCAAAGGAGGGAAGATACCAGCATTCTTCATGCTCTTGCAAGGGTGGAGCTAGCTCTGCATGATCATTTTGAAGTATCTTATTCATAAAGGTCACAAAGTGATCCTTCATTTCAGGCTTGCTTTTTAATGTACGTTGCAATGACATGAATCTGGATAAAGCCTGTTCTCGGTTGTTTGGCAGTCGTGTTCTAACATTCGGAAAAGGTAAAGGTGCAACCCAGTGGTTAGATTCATCCTTGCAGAATCCGCTGTCCATTATCTTAATAAACTCTTTGTCTTCTATGGACAAGGCTATTCTGTTGTCATCTTGCGTTGTGCAAAACACTGATCTTCCTAAGTCATCATAAGGTGTAGGAATTACTTCTGGCACCTGGATGAGGTCAGAGAACCTTTCTCTCACTTCATAGTGATGTGAGCATGGCTTGAAGTGAGTTGTGCGACCGTTTTTGAGCACATAAGTTTTAAAAGAGTTAACTTGAGAAGGTTTATGGCTCTTGCCCAGGCACACATCGCCCACAATTACCCAGCCTAAATCGAGTCTTTGTGCATATGGGGCGTCATCTGGACCATTGCAATATTGGCGTACCTTATGGGCCCTCAGAATGTCTCTTCCCAGTACTAGTAGAATGTCAGCATTCATGTCCATCGGAGGAATTTCTTTAGCAAGGTGTTTTAGGTGAGGATGATGAAGTGCAGCTTCTGGAGTAGGAATTTCTTCTCTTTCATCAGGTATCTGGTCACATTCAATTAATGTTGGTAAGGGTATGTGGGTATTCCCCTTGATTGAGGAGATAACATAGCCAGTGGCCCTTCTGCCGAAAGTCTCTGTATGACCGGAACAGGTGTCAATGGAATACGGCATTGCTTGTCCCTTTATACCGAAGATCTCAAAGAATTTAGGTTTTGCTAAAGACCTGTTGCTCTGTTCATCTATGATGGCGTACATTCTGATGGCTTTCTCAGATTGCCCTTCTGGGTAGACCTTGACCAGACAAACCTTAGCACAGCATTTGGAATTGTTCTCTTCCCCACATACTTCCATGCATGATGAGGAAACTGTGGGTGTAGCTGAGTCTTGAGGTTGTAGCTCCCCGCCATGTTTTGCAACGGGGTTAGGCACTGTTGAAAGTTGTGTGTACTCTGGAGGTAGAGTGGGATGCATGGCTGTAACATGTCTATCGCTATTGCATTCGGTGCACTTGACGGTAGCCTTACAGTCTTTTGCAATGTGGTCTGAAGAGGCACAACACTTGTAACACACTCCAAGCTCTCTTAAAGTATCTCTGCGCTCTTGCAAAGTCTTAGCCCTAAGCCCACGACATTCCTTTAGTGGATGAGGCCTTTTGTGGATAGGGCACACACGACTGGAGTCCCTTTGTTTAAGAGCAGGTGCATCTTGCTTGGTGTAGGAGGGCGCAGTAAGTGGGACGTTAGTCTTTCTGACAGATACTGTTCTCCTTAAATCTCTATGTTTGGTAGCAGTGTTATCATACCTTGAGGATGATGAAGCTGCTGGAATAGGTTCAGTGAAGTCAAAGCTGGGATCATTCTTCTTCCGAGCTTGGTCACTGATGAATCTGGAAAAGTAAGAGAAAGGGGGAAAGGACACTTTGTGTTCTCTTTTGTACCTGGAACCCTGGTCTGCCCATTTTTCCTGCATGCCGTAAGGTAGTTTGGACACCACTGGATTCACGCCATGAGCAGTGTCAAGGTAACTCAGTCCTGTCAGACGAGGATCTAACTTGGCTAGTTCTAATTCTTTTAATAGGTCGCTTAGATCCTGGAGCTTGTGGTTGTCTTTGCTAGTTATCTTTGGGAAGGCTTGAAGTCTTTTGAATAAGGCACTTTCTATAGCTTCAGAACTGCCATAAGTCTGTTCAAGTCTCTCCCATGCTGCAGCAAGACCTTCCTCTGAGTGGCCGGTATGAACTGCTCTTAATGTCTTGATGCGTTCTGCAGATTCTGGGCCTAACCAGTTGACGAGCAGGTCAAGTTCTTCCTTGGCGGTGAAGTTAAGATCATGGATTACAGCTTCAAAGGTCGATTTCCAGGCTCTATAGTTCTCAGCAGAGTCATCAAACTTTGAGAGACTGGTGTTTATAAGCTCCCTGCGTATCATGTATCTGGCAAGGTCAGACATGTCTGTTCTCTCATTCCTTGTTGCTGGATGAACTTGTGGTGCCGCTGGGGTATGTAAGTTCTCTGGCGTATAAGGCTGAGATATGTCAGGCCAAAATGATGTAGCATAAGGATTAAGCTGTGGTTTAGTTACTGGGGAATCTGCTAGCTTGTAGCTGGAAATTACCTTGTCATTGGTAGGTGGCATCACCTGTTGCTGTGTCGGTATGTCTGCATTGAAGATTGGGGGTGGCATCGGTATGCGCAACTTAGAAGCTTCTGTTTTGAGAGCTGAATCTTCATGGTAAGCAGGAGGTATAGGTGTTAGTTGCTTTAGCACATAATCAGCAGTGCGGTCTGCTGGGTTTTCTACTTCTCCTGGGATGTAGTGGTTCAGATCAGTACCTTGGCCTAATGCTTGTTCAAGGACTTTCAGTTTGGCTAAGGCAGCTGCTTCTTCCTTTTCCATTTGGAGGATCTTTGCCTCAGCCTTCATCCCCATTTGGAGGATCTTTGCCTCAGCCTTCATTCGTGCCATTTTTTCTCTTACCTCTGCTTCCTTCTTAGCAAAAGAACTTCTTACACTAGCTTCTTCTGCATCTGCACGGATTTCTATTAGCTTCTCATGTAAAGCTGACCTTCTGGAACGAGACGATCTGGCAGATGAGGATGTAAGCTTGGTTGAAGTTGATCGATGTGACCTAACTTCTTGTAAGTGTGCAATGCGGAATTCTGCTTTATTTTTGGCATCTTGAACTGAAGCATTATTTCTTTGGAGTAGAGTCTCTATCTCAGCTAGCTCTGCTGAGGCATCATCAAAATCAGAATTACCCAGAAATGTGATGTATTTTGCGGACAGTCTCTGGTAGCGATCATAGGCGGTAGATAAGCGATTCAAAACCGCGGTTAACTCTGTTGCATCATTGTTAAAGCGTGGAAGAGCTGCTATGTGGTATTCCACTCTTTCCCATAAATCATCTAAATTATCCTTAAATTCGTCTCTGGTTGTCTCAAAAGTCTCTCTAATCTTTTGTGTAGGTTTGAACGCACGTTTAGGGCGTACATCTTGTTCTTCAGTAAGCTTGGACTCTGCTTCCTGTACATCTGAGCTATCAGAGGCATGATGGGCTTGCTTTTGTGCAGCCACAGAGGAATTCACAGAACCTTTTGTGGACATGTTATAACTAGCTTAGAACTGCCTCTTGAAGGTAGAACTGTGTTTAACATACAGGTGGAGAGCTGAGTTAGGAAGCACTTGTGGCCATGTGTTCTCATAAGATGGTGGCCAGCTCTAAACTTGCTTGCAGACTATGTGTATACATGCAGATGCTGTAGACTTAGGTTTGCTTTGACTATTCTGCCACAGATGCACGTGAAGGAAGTCTCTGATAGTTGTGAGTGGCAACCCTTATGCAAACAGTGGAAGATAGTGAACTCGCTATGTTAAATTTCCCTAGCAAAACCAGTTGCATGTAAGGATCCAGTGAGGAGGATACAATGGTAATGCTTTAGGTATTTTATTGCTGTACCTTGAGATGATGCACAGATATACCTTGAGGGATGATACATAGAGGTCAAAGCAAAATCCTTTCTGCAGCTCAGGAAAACATGTCTGCTACACATGAGGCTGACACAGGAACTGGAAGTAAGCTTACAGAACAGGAGTAGTCACATGACACATACATATGGTAATTACATTAACTTACAGAGGTAAATATAACATTGGCCAGTAGATGGCAGCAAAGGATAACAAATACATAAGAACTCAATAAATCATATAGCATCCATACAAAATGGTGGATTCAACTTGAGAAACCCTAACTAGGGCAGCACAATGGTTGCGAGGGGATATGGCGGAGGGGAGGGGTGATTCGGCTGGGAGGACACTCTTGAACTCTGTAAGCTCAGACCTTCACAGCTTACAGAGTCAACCAAAATCAGGCCCTTTATTCAGAATGGCACAACTGCAGCTGGAATGGTAAAATGGTACAGTAGCACAATTGCAGCTGGAATGGTAAAGAGGTGCAGTAGCAAAACTGCAGCTGGAATGGTAAAGAGGTACAGTAGTACAATTGCAGCTGGAATGGTAAAGAGGTACAATAGTACAATTGCATCTTGAATGGTAAAGAGGTACAATTTTAGCTGGTATGGTAAAGAGGTACATTAGTACAATTGCAGCTGGAATGGTAAAGAGGTACAGTAGTACAATTGCAGCTGGAATGGTAAAGAGGTACAGTAGTACAATTTTAGCTGGTATGGTAAAGAGGTACATTAGTACAATTGCAGATGGAATTATAAAGAGATACAGTAGTACAATTGCAGCTGCACTGGTAAAGAGGTACAGTAGAACAAATGCAGCTGGCCTGGTAAAGAGGTACAATAGTACAATTGCATTAGGAATGGTAAAGAGGTACAGTAGTACAATTGCAGCTGGAATGGTAAAGAGGTACAGTACCACACGTGCAGTATGAATGGTAAAGAGGTACAGTAGTACAATTGCAGTAGGATTGCTAACATAGGCGAATCTAGGGGGTGGTTCGGGGGTGTACAGGACCACCCATTAGCCCATTTTGTGGCTGCGGGATGGGGCTTTCCAACGAGCCCTGCCCCGTGTCTCTAGCCCCCTGGGAACTAGAGATACTGCCAGGCAATGCTGGAACGTTTTCCCTATAGGATAACATGGGGCCCGCTAATTCCGACCCCCACCCAGTTCAACGGCTGCCAGTTCCCCCTTCGGCATCACTGAAGCTCGAGGTTGATCTCAGTTGAACCCAAATCGCTGGGCCTTCAATCTGATACCAGGCTGGATCCATATCGGTTAGTTGGTTCCAGGGATATTGAGGTTAAACCGTTTTTTTTTTTCATTTCTTAAATGTAATTTCATGACTTATGTTCTTTGAGGGCAGATTTCTCTGGCACCAAACAGCCCAGTTTCACGGGACCAAAATCATTCGAAGCCAACTCAAAAGTTTTTCAACATGATACTGGTCTCATGTAAATGGGTCAGTTGGTTCCGAAGATATAGCTGGTTGGTTAAACGGGGGTAGGGAGAGGGGAGTGGTTGTCTCTCCCCCTCACACCAGAAAATGCAGGGACTAGGCTGGTGTATAAGGGGTCAGCCTGGTAATGTCCCTGCATGATCCTGGGACCATATTCCTGGGTAAATCCCTGCATTTTCTGTTGAGAAAGGGGTATTATTTCAAACAGCCGTGACCTGCAGTGCTCTGAATACAGCCGGGCAGCCCCCTGCTCTCTGCCCAGCTGTCAATGACTGTCACCCCTGCAGCTTCCGCTCCAATTCTTCTCCCCGCTCCCCCGACGTCACGCACAACAACAGCGCGCACAATATTTCAAATGTCCACTCGGCTAGAGGGGACACCAGAGGGGAGTGGGAGCGTGCTCTGTGCTGCACTCTGCTCCTCTCCCCATAGAAGCAGCTGCACTGCTCTCCATCTCTCCCTGCAGCAGCAGAAAAGGCTCATATAAAAATTTACAGTAAGTGGCACTTTTGGGGGCATTGCTTAAGGGATGCTACAAGTGGTGGTATGTGGGGGCATTATGCATAATGTGTGGCTTAATGTGTAAGAGGCATTAAGGTGTGCAGCATCATGTGTAAGCGGCATTATGTGTGCAGCATCATGTGTAATGGGTACTATGGTGCGCGGCATTATGTGTAATGGGTACTATGGTGTGCGGCATCATGTGTAATGGGTACTATGTTGTGCGGCATCATGTGTAATGGTACTATGGTGTGTGGCATCATGTGTAATGGGTACTGTGGTGCCATCAAGCAAGAACCCCCTAGCAATGAGATCGTAGGTAAGCAGCACTTATGTGGCAAATATGTAATGGGCATTACGGTTTGTTAGATAGTATGTAATGGGCATCATGATGTGTGACACAATGTGTAATGGGCATTATGGTGTGTGGCTTTATGTGTAATTGGCATTACGGCGTGTGGCTTTGTGTAATGGGTATTACGGAGTTTGCTAAAATGTGTAATGGGCATTACTCCAGATGTTGTGAAACTACACATCCCAGCATGCTTTGCAATAGTTAGCATTCCCTAATAGCAAAACTGTGTCAAAGCATGCTGGGATGTGTAGTTTCACAACATCTGGAGGGCCAACGTTGGACATGCCTGGTCTAAAGTGTAATACCACACCCCTTTTTGTGATGCCACGCCTCCTTCCCATGAGGCCACGCCCCCTTTTTGCCACGCGGCTACGCCACGCAAAGGTCCCACTCCTATTCTGTCTAGATATGGGACCACCCATTACCATATTTCTAGATTCGCCTATGATTGCTAATGAGGTACAGTAGTACAATTGCATCTAGAATGTTAGAGATACAGTAACACAATTGTAGCTGGAATGGTAAAGAGATACTGTACAGTAGCACAACTGCAGCTGGAATGGTAAAGAGGTACAGTAGCACAATTGCAGCTGGAATGGAGGTAGTATGATTGAATCTAAATGTAAACGTTTTCCAAAACCAGTTTTTTTAGTAGTATGTGCAGTTACAATTCAGAATTTTACTTCAGCTGACTCTCCTTAGCAAATTCAAGAAAAAAAAAAACACTTGTAGAACAATTTAATTCCTTAATGTGAGTAAATGTTTTTATTGTACTGTATCTGTAATTTAGCAATGTGTGACATTGGAGGTTATTCTGATCGGTGCGGCCAAACGTGCGTGCGTTCGCAATTAACGTACGCTAGCCGCACGCGGCCGTTGGGGTTAAGTCCACCCACAACTCTGCCGCATACGTACGGGCATAAACAACGTAGAAGGGGAGTGGCGTACTAATGAGCGT
Source organism: Crinia signifera (assembly GCF_055691185.1). Lineage (NCBI taxonomy): Eukaryota > Metazoa > Chordata > Amphibia > Anura > Myobatrachidae > Crinia > Crinia signifera. The sequence goes on from NC_139218.1 coordinate 270,320,814, forward strand.
ACGCCAACGTACACGGACGGGCCAGCCCTTACACTCCGACAACTGGCGTACAACTGAGTGTACGCCGCCGTTTACGGACGTCTCTCGTCCGTCTTCCCACCGCCTTCTTGCGGCTATCTGAGCGTACGCCAGCTTGCACGACGGGTCCCTATTGTTTTCAATAGAAAAGTCAGCTTATGTCACCGCTCGTGAGAGTGAGCGTACGTCCGTGTACGCTGACATACCCTTCATATATATGGACCTGCAAATGTTGCCTTTCAACTATAATTATGAAAATTAATTAATTGATTGAATTAATTAATGTGCAAAATAGTGGCCATGGGATTAAAACATTGCTGAAACATCCTTTGTAGGTGTTAGATGGGGTTTATGTTATTGTATCATAAATACAAAACCTATGTTTGTATTAGAGTGAACACGTCGACACATGTCGACTTGTGTCGATTGAGTGTGCTACTGTGTAAAGTCTATGAAAGCACGTAGTGAATGTGTATAACTGTTTAACAAATACCTACCTTAGCATATATATAAGCAGGTCTTACAAAGATTCTTACCTTAAATTAAACAAACCTTTAAATGTAGAGAAGTATAGAAAGATAAGCTTCCAATGTGTTAGAGTGATGTGTGTGGCTTGCAGGTAGTGAAATCATGGTTTGGACTTAATAGACTGCAGCATTGCTTATTACATTCAGGTGTATGTGTTTGGTAGTAATCCGCGTAAATTAGCTAACCCAGGCGCACGCTGGCATGCGGTATCTGTAGGGGTGGTTTGAGATGGCGGTTGGCGGCCGCCTGTTTTGTGTCCGAAATGAACGGTGCTTTAGTCGATCGTGCGGTAGTAGCACCGCTCATTTTTGGTGCACACCCCCGTGTACGCCCATATTTACGCCCATTTTCCCTCATTATTTCGGCCGCTCCCCTCATCACGCCCCTATGCCGCCCCCAATGCCCGTACACTCGCGTACAGGTTTTTTCGCACGTAGAGACCCGTCCGTAAGCGTTGTGGAGTGTTCGCGCCTGCGCATTAGCGAATGTACGCATGCGCAGATCATTAAAAACCCCGGGACGTGCGCGTACGGCCCGGCCGCTCCAACCAGAATAAGGCCCATTATGTAGGAAGAGGTGTTAAAATACAGAAGCAAGTCTGATAATGACACTACTGTAATACTACCAACAATGTACAGTCTTGTCTATGTCCACTGTTCTATAAAAAGTTGTCACAGAATCCAACTATATCTTTCTTGTCCTAACTCCACACCCTTTTGGAGGATGCCAAAACTGAGGGAATCATCTCCAATGATGAATTCCGTTGTCTTTTTACTGAACAGCATGTGATGCTTATTTATTATCAATTGCCCAAGATTCACAAGTCTCTCACTTCACCCCTAAGTAGACCTATTATTTCAGGGATTAATTCACTCACTTTCAACCTTTCTTTTTATGTTGATTAATTTTTACAACCACAAGTGTCCACTCTCAGGTCATATATCAAAGATACAACGTCCTTTCTAAAATTAATTTCGAACAACACTTAGGGCCAGATTCTGTAAGCTTCAAAAGTGATAAAATGAAGAGTGATAAACAGCCAGCCAATCAGCACCTGCATGACATGTTTCAAACACAGTCTGTGACATGGCAGGTAGGAGCTGATTGGCTGGCTGTTTATCACTCTTCATTTTATCACTATTGAAGCTTACAGAATCTGGCCCTTAGAGAGACTCATACAATTTTCTAACCCTTGACATTCAGAGTCTTTACTCCAATACCCCGCACCATTTGGGTGTCCAAATAATTTGAATCGATTGGCTAAGGACAATGACCTGAAGGTGGAACACCAGCACTTAATTAGGGATTCCATTCTTTTTATTTTGGACCACAATTATTTTCTATTGCTCGGCACATACTGATTACAAGTCATGGGTACCACCATGGGGACCAGGTTTGTGGCTAGTTACGCCAAACTATATATGGGACATGTCCAAGACCAACTGATCAGGAGCAGTGACTTTGGCATGAACCTGGTCCTCAATGAGTGGTAAATTGACAATCCTTTTATTATTTGGGATGGGGAGGCACTATCAGCACAATCTTTTGTAGATCATCTCAATCACAATGAATATAATTTACACTTTATGCACCAGTTTCAGTACTCAAAAATTTCTTTCCTTGATAAAGCTTTGGAGGTAGTAGAAAACCAAATCATTACCAAAAATTACACAAAAGAGGTCAGGAGAAAAGCTTATCTACACTTTCACAGTGAACATAATTTCCTTTGGAAAAAACTATCCCCATGGACAGTTTACCAGGTTGAGGTGGAATTGCTCGAGTACCATTGATTTTATAGAAGACACCAAAGATATGTCCTCCACCTTCCTCCAAAGAGGCTATCCTTAACATCTAGTAGATAAAGCCTATGCTGAAGTGTTGAGTTATCAAAGAGAAGATCTTCTTATGTACACTAAAAAGACTAAATGAAATATTGAACAGAGAATTGGCTTTTATTTCTACATTCAACAGTTCCAGCATGGAAATTAAGAATATTATCAAGAAAAACTATACTATTTTGATGCAAGATCCCTTTTGATCAAATCCCTGTCCAACAAACTCCTCTTTATATACAAGAAAACCAACTCATTAAAACAGATATTGGCCACTAGTTTTCTCAAGGAAGACAAACCAACATCCAGTACCATGAACCTATGGCTTCCACAGAAACCTAAAGGCTGTTTTGGATGCAATGGAAATAGGTGCATTACATGTGCTCACATCCTGAAGGCGAAAACATATTTGATCCTGACCACAAATAAACTTTATACAAGCAAACAGTTTATTAATTGCAATACATTATATCATTTTTGTATTAACCTGCAGCTGCAATATTCACTAAGTGGGATAAGCCACTAGAAAACTAAGAATGAGGTTCTTAGAACATCATAAATGGTGTCCTAAACCATTGTGTTTCTAAACATTTTCAAATGTATCATAATAGAAATCCTCATAGCCTAAAAGTTCTTGGAATCAAACATATTGCTGTATCACCAAGAGGAGGCGACAGATATAGAAACCTCTGTGGCCAAGAGGTCTTCTGGATGCACCAGCTGGAATCTATCCACCCAGGGGGCCTTAATGAGGCTGTTGAGTTAAATGTACGGATATAACTATTTATGTATACATCCTTATAGGATTAATATGATTCATTCTCTGAATATACAGTAAGGTTAATGTAGAATTTTTCATATTCAGTATGCATTCTGTCTGATTGTCTAAGTTTTTCTGACAATATGAGAACCTTGTGTGAAGTTATCATGGTAACTGTAGTAACTATTCAGTCTTTAGAAAAATAGATTCAAATATGAAATTACTAATATTTTATTCAGTTTTTTATATATATGTATATACTGTTCATTATTATCAATATTTGTATGTTTATTGCAAAACAATATTTTACGTTTTAGCCAAAAAATGTCCTCCGACCTTTTCATGCCCTACTATCCACGTCGGCGTGGAGTTGAGAATAGAATAGTGTGGCGAGCGCAGCGAGCCACCGAGCCCGAAGCGTGGCGAGCGCAGCGAGCCCCGCGAGGGGACGCGGATACCTTCACAGGTAAACGCGTCCCCTCGCGGGCTTCACAGGTGTCCGTGGCCACGCGGACACCTGTGAAGTCCGCGAAGGGACGCGTTTACCTGTGAAGGTATCCGCGTCCCCTCGCGGGGCTCGCTGCGCTCGCCACGCTTCGGGCTCGGTGGCTCGCTGCGCTCGCCACACTATTCTATTCTCAACTCCACGCCGACGTGGATAGTAGGGCATGAAAAGGTTGGAGGACGCGTACCGCCGCCCCTCGCGGGCTCGCTGCGCTCGCCACGCTTCGGGTTGGCGTGGATCGTGGGGTGGCGTTAAAAATTTGGGGGGACATTTAAGGGTTAATTGTGCCTATTTGGGCTCTGTAGCCCATTTAACATTGATTCCTATGGCCAAATCGCGGGCATTGAGGCATTTTACATGAAAATCGCGGTCAATCAGCCTTTTTAACATTGTTCCCTATGGGAAAATCGCGGTCATCGCGGGCAGCAGATTTTTATGTACCCGCGATTTACCCGCGATTTTTACCCCCGACGCCCGCGATTCCAATCGCTGGCGCCCTTCTAGGTAAAGAGTACCGAAAGAGTTATAAATATGCCATACTTCCATCTAAATTAAAACCAAAATACTGCACTGTTCATGCTTAAGCTTGCCACTCTTCCGGTCACATGACCGGCCTACTTCTGGATCGCCAAAATACATCACTCTGCTGGTGCGGTCACTGTTCCCCCCGTCAGGTGACCGCCTCCATCCTCTGATGCCCCACTTCCGGATTGCTTGGTCAGCTTGCCTGATGCCGAGATGCCCCACTTCCGGATACATATACATGTGGCCAATGAATTCTGGCTCATCCAGATGCCTACTTCTAAATACACAGACATGCGGCCAATTATACGCCTGCTTATACAGGTACAGAGCCTGACCAATCAGTGCCCTTGTTATCCCGACACATGTGATTATACGTCCACCACTTTGTTATACGTCCACCAATGAATATGTATATTGGCAATTGCTGAAGTCACCTTTACTTTTGTATATATACTGTATATGTATCTTTTGCTCTAATTTTATTTATATTTAGACATTACTGAATATATTGTATTTGTATACTAGATTCTGCCTTCCTATTTTTAGTTTGTTTTTAATACAGATTGGACTGATTGTGTTTGTCATGTTTGTCATTTGACCTATCTACTGTTGGTCTGGTATATAAACCCTTATAGGTACAACATGCAACTACCTTTGATAAAGTCGTTGAGACAGCAAAACGCGTCAGTGTTTTTGCCCACACCTAGACCATTTGGACTGACCCTAACCAGCCTCAGTTGATATCAGCCTTTGCTAGACCTCCACTTCACCTGGAATAGGATATCTACCATTCCCCTACTTTGGACAACATTCCAGAATCACCTGTCCAGCTTCTAAGCTTTTGGGAGATCTATGGATCCCTTGGTCTACAACTAAGGTGGATGGTAATTACATCCTTTATTCATTGACTTTGATATTGGTCCCTAATCATTCTGAGGCATCATTGAAACAGCCCCATTACTCTTTCTCGTGGGAGGCTTTATTTTAAGCATGTGCACTATCAGATATATATACAGATATATATATATACTAGAAATTTGACTTTTAGCAGTTGGTCACATACTGTATTATATAAAATTTTATTTTATTGTATAATCAATCCAATCTTTTTTATTTGTAAAAATCTCTCTTATTTAAGAGTTGATAGTGCTGCTACCCCCCCCCCCCCCCCCATTTTTTTTGTGTATAGATAATTTATATACAGTATTTAAAAATAATTGTAAAATAACAACTGAGAAAAGGCTTGTCTAAAACAAAATGAGTATCATTGATGTAGCCCCCACATACAGGGTATGCAGTGACACAGTATATTTCAGTAAGTGTTTCAGGCAGGCAGAACAGTTTGTGTTTCACATAAAGCCAGATTTACATGAAAATGCCACAGTACAGTAGTTCCCATAGCAATCCCTAATTCCTCAGAATAACATATAAGAGTTTCTTTGTCATTAGTCAGTGATAAGACATCATGAAGTCATGTATAAAATGTCATTTAGTAGTGTATAAAAGAACAAAGTTTAGCAACAATAATGTGAAATAATAGTTCTGTAGGAGTTCATTCATCTCTAACATTGCATTTGAATAACTTTTGACCACTTTTTCTGGAAATTCTGCTTTTGTTCATTAACCGTTTGAGTGCCAACATCTTTGTGAGAGATGCGCAAAATATCTGCAAGAAATACCAGAGTCTCTCACATTTGTAAATTCAAATAAAAAAATGTGTAAAAAACAGATTGTATTTCCTATATAAGGTAAACATTACATTATGATGAATAAAAAAATTATGTAATGGTTGCAATAGGCATGGAGAGCAGGGCCGGCGCCACCACTAGGCAGGTTAAGGCATTTGCCTAGGGCGCCGGCCACTAGAGGGCGGCACCAGGCGCTGCCAATCAGTTCTTCTATAGATCTCTTAGTTGCGCTGCTATTTTACATTTAGTGTTGAGGAGCATGGATGACCTGGCCGCCCATCAGAAATCCTTCCACCGACACAGCAGCGCCAGTGTGACGATTCCGAATAAATCAGGTCCGCCCCCCTCCTTCAGCAGCGGGTGACGCAGTCATGTGCGGAACTGTAGTGGCAGCCCCTCACTCAATTTGCCGCGGGCAGTCATGTTTGGTGTCCCGCCGGAACTCCCTCTCTGGACCTTACTATGCCGGCTACATGCCATGGGCAGTGGCTGGAGCGGCAGTGATGCTGGAGACGGGACCTGCAAGAAGCAGGGAGTGGCGGCGGAGGCTAGCACTCAGAAGCGGTGGGAGCATCCAGACCTTTACAGTGGCGTGATGGGGTGAGTGAGAAGCAGTAGAAGTGTTTATTAATAGTAATTATAATTATATTAAAATATGGAAGTGGGAAGTGATGAGAAAAGTAAATGGAGAGAAAGAAATTGAAACGGGGGGAGGGGGACAGGATGATAGAGGAAATATTAATGAGTCTGAAAGAGGATGGTAGGAGTAGTGGTGGTGGTGGTGGTGGGAGGGGGGGTGAAGATGATAATGAGTAGCACAATGGAACTGACAGTTTGAAACTACAGAGGAATACATTTATCTACATTACTTAAGGAGCAAGTATACTTCAGTTTGAGCACCCCCTGATGTCCTTATATAAAGCTGTCAGTGGAGGAGGTGTTACCTGTCCTGCCCTCCTCAATGAACTCTCTCCTGTTTTTTTTTTTTAGTAGATGCAGCAGTCAGCTGCTAATTGCATGGAGTATTAGGAAGAGCATGACTTTTGCTCTATAATATGTGTGTGTATATATATAACACACACATACACATGTGTCCTTATAGATGTTGCTGCAATCCACAAGGAATAGCGGGTGTTCACCTGATGCTTCCACTATGTCATTAAATTGGATGGGAGATGCAATTACAGTACACACGCACCACCTATATTGAAACCTCCCTTTAGAAATCCTGCGTTTGCCAATGTTTGGGGATACAGGGGGCGGTATTTTGTAGCCTTGCCTAGGGTGTCTAGAGACCTTTCACCGGCCCTGATGGAGAGGGTTAAACATCCAAGGCTGTGTGACCTGGTAAGCATGTGACTCGGACATCCAATAAGGAAGCAAGGGATGGCAGTGATGGCTGGGATATACAGGCAGGAAAAGAAGGAGTCTTCCTCTTTTTCCTGAAAAGTTCCCTGCCCTCCCTCCCTGTGTTAGCTTGTTGGTGGGTGTAGTTTGTGTTGCCTGAAGAGGTGGGAAAGAACGGCAGGTTAATTGACTCATGTCTTTATTAAGTGATGATGCAGTCTATATGATTGGTTTTGGTGCGCTCCCCTCTCATTGGCTTTAGGCCTTCGCTGGATCACCCGCTCGGGGACAGCGCTCCCACCCGGACGGGTGGGCAGTCAATGCAGTGGGTGGAGCGGATACCGCTTGTTTAGGAAATGTTTGTTTACATCAGGTAGTTGTGGGGTGTAGCTTAGATAATTAGCCGTTCTTTCTTGGCAACCATTAATTAAATATTCATAATAAAATTAATTAATTAGCTTAAAGTGCTTTAAATAAATTCAGCTAACAGTTTCTGCCAAACCTAAGTCTCCGAGTCTTTATTTTAGGTTTTTATATGTATAAGATCAATGAATGTGAAATGTTATACATGCTAGAGGTCACACATCAGGTGCTAGGATGTTTAATGTTTGCTTGGCAATTTTCACACCTGTTTTAACAAATCCCCTTAGCACTCAAAGGGTTAATGCCTGAGGCTATTTTTCATACCCATCTTTCTCTCAGATTTGAGGTCTTTCAAAACTATCATTATTTTTCAGGCATTCAAATGTAGATTTGCTGTTATGTGTGTGGTATCGCACTAACCGGTTTGCACCTGAAAACATCTACACTTAGCAAGCCAAACCCCTATTTGCAACTGCGTAATACTCTGTATATATACACACACTATTGTACCCACCCAGCTCTAACAAAGACATATACTCATAATAAAATGCGTTCATGTAAATGAGCAAACACGCAGCAGTAGCAATTTAATGTTTTTGCAAGCAAAATGCACAGTTAAGGCCCATACACACTATACGATTATCTTTCCAATCTGGCTGGTTGGAATGACTATCTGTAATTTGTTCCCAGAAATTTCCAATCAACCATTTGCTAACAACAGCTCGGAAATGGACAAAAGCAGTCATCTGCATACATTGATTTAACTGTCTGAATCACCATTTTTGTCTGGATTCCATGTTTAGAAGCAAATAGTCAATTGTCATTTGCTCCCAAAAATGTCCTGATTTTCATTCCAACCGACCAGATTGGAAAGATAATCTTCTAGAGTGTATGGGCCTTTACAGATATTAAGGTGAACTAATGCAATTATCAGACAATGGGGGTTAGTCTGATTCACTTGGAAAGCCACAATCACTGGGCAATGGACAAAACCATATGCACTGCAAGTGAGGCTGATGTAACATGTGCAGAGAGAGTAAGATTTGGGTTTTTTATTGTTTATGTGCAGGGTAAATACTGGCTGCTTTATTTTTACACTACAAAACACATATTTGAATTACACCCCCACCCAAATCTAATTCTCTCTGCACATGTTACATCAGACCCACCTGCAGTGCACATGGTTTTGTCCCTTAGAGAGTGATTTTGCCTTTCTGATTTGCATGCGATGCGATCGTGACATAGTTCAAAAAGTATGTGCAGCACATACTGTTTGAACTGTTCAATGGGATTACTGCAGGAGTGCGCATTTCATCGCACACTACCCTCGCACACTTTAGAATGCTTTCTGCAGCAAACGTGCATCGCAGTGTGTTAAGCTAATTGGATTCAGGGATTTAATGCACCTGCATGTATTTAACTTGTTAGTACTGGGAACATTGGTCCTTCTGGTCCTGCCTTCATCATTAATCCCTATAGATCGTAAACTTGCCCTCTTACCTCCAAGTCTGTCTGTTGTTACCCAGTTTGTTTTATCACTGTCTACAACTGTAAAGCGGAATCTGCTGCACTATATAAGAAACTGTAAACAGATAAATAAAAAAAAAATAATTTACCCTTTAGCAACTGATAAAAACTGTCACTGATGAGTGCTACTTTTAAAGTTTGGGTTGGCAATTTTGAGAATGCAGCACCTACTACAAGCTCCTGTGACCAGCGATTAGAATGGGGCTGAAAACGGGAGCGCGCACCCGGCGATTTATCGCCGGGGCACACTCCCATCACTGGCAATATGGTCGCCTGCAACCATATTTCCAGCGATTTCAGCCCCTATCGCCCCCGTGGTACACAGCTTTAGTCTTCTTGAGATGAGAGGCTGACAGTTGCAGGGAGCAAGCTAAAGCTGAGGCTTGCATCAGTTGAAGAGATTCAGGGGCAAATTTATTAAGCTCGGTGAAGTGATAAAGTGTCTGATTTTTATCACCGGCCAATCATCTCCTAACTGTGAAGGTACAGGCTTGGTTTGAAAAATGACAGGTAGGAGCTGATTGGCCGGTGATAAAAAACAGACAGTTTATCACTTCACCGAGCTTAATAAATCTACCCCACACTTCCTTGCTTCAACACAGAAGTAGGCCTGTTCCACTTGCTGCCTTCATTGTACAGGGTAGACCAGTAGTTGTAAGGGTACTTATGTAGTATCTGGGCATCCGATTTAGAAATCGGGTAGCATTGCATCACATCGCATGCGACCAAATCGTATGCGATGCGATGCGATGGTCCTGATTTTTCCATAGGATTCAATGTTAAAATGGTCTGAGTCCATTTTAACATAGAATTCAATGGGAAAAAGGGGTCCTTTTCCTTTCCCCACTATCCAAGTGGGCATGGAGTCGGATATAAACCTGTGGCGAGCGTAGCGAGCCATCGAGCCCGAAGCGTGGCGAGCGGACACAGAATACTTTTTAAGAAATCTGCGTCCCCTCGCGGAGCTCGCTGCGCTCGCCACGCTTCGGGCTCGGTGGCTCGCTACGCTCGCCACAGGTTTATATCCAACTCCATGCCCACTTGGATAGTGGGGAAATGAACAGGACCTTGTTAACATTGAATCCTATGCAAAATTGCGATATCGCATGCGATGCGATTTTGCCGAAAATCGCGTTGAATCGCATCTGATTGTATGCCTTAAGGTAAGGCATACAATCAGAAAATCGGCAGCCCAGATACTACATAAGTACCGTTATAAGCACCCCCCCCCCCCACACACACACACACACACACACACACACACACACACACACACACATGCTGTCTGAAAACACTTGGTATTGCATTGCCGACACCAGGTGCCAGTATAGGGTGCTCTTCCAAATATGGAGAATGCCTTTTTCAAATATGGAAAGATGGTGCCACTATCTAGGGTAACACTGGCACAGGCACCCTTTCTTGGGCTGGTGCTTTCACTGAGTCCAGACGGCAATGTACTCTTCTCCATTGAGGCTGCCACTTGGTGAGCTGGTCTTCAACTTTTGAGACCACTCCCTGCAGCTGCAGCCATGAAATGGTTTATACATAAATAAAGATAAACTTTATACTATGTAGCTCTCTAAACAATCTCAAACTACATGAGGCACCTAAAAGAGACTGGCATCATGGGGTTGTGGGGGAGGTGGGGGAGCTTACATTTTAAAGTTACAGTAGTTTAAGTAGTAGGCTTCCAGACCAACCTGCAATCCCTTTGTTCTGTATTTGTAAATACTGTTTCTCCCTATAGAATGAGGAACTGCCAAAAGCCTAAAGCTTTATCTTGAGTTTTATGTCCCTGTACGAAATCTGTTTGAGTCATTATCCTGTGTAATATGTTAGCACTTAATACAAGGTTGCCCTTTCCAGGAGAGGTCTGCCAGCTTGGTGAAGCAGAAAGCAGGGTCGGCGGCCATGATGCATTTTGGAGGCAAGGTGAGGCTCACTTTTTACACTACAATGTTATTGCATTATCATAGCTACGCCTATGCTGCACAATGCCGATATCATAGGCATTGTAAATGGGGGGGGGGTCACAATGATGCGATTCAGTTTCTGAGACGGTTGCGGGGCACTGTTGGGATTGCGGGGGACTAGCTTCTTTTCCTGAGGACACCCGATTTCCAGGCGCCTCTTAGCCACTCTGGGAGGGTAGGCAAGTATGAATTAATAAAATAAAGGAGAAAAAAAATCTTACCAAAGATTCGGTACTTAAAACACACACAAAGAAACAACTAAATAACACTGTGAATAAGAGATACAAGTACAGGGTCAGATGGTTAGTTTGAGATCTTACACTTACACACTGAAATATATCTGTGGACTTTCATACTTACAGTGGAATAATGGGAAATGTTTTGTTGTAACAAATGAATCTGTCAGATAACACTGTGCTGAATCATTCATACATATCATCATTTATACAGCACCTAAGTGCATGACTGCCACAGATGGAAATTCTCACTAGGGGGAATGCGGGCCGTACCTTCCCTTTACCACCTGCCAACATAGAACTACTTTGCTTGTCATTAACACTAGTTAAAAGACTTGTTTACAGAATATCATTATATTCATCAGTATATGCACAATCAGAACACCTGCTACTACATATTTTAATCAGAAAATCCTGTATGGGAACATTTATGTCAACATCCTGTTTCAGAAAACAATATTTACTTAAAAAGAGAATACATCACATTTGGAACTACCTAGCGTTGTCTACTCTAGACTGCTGACTGAAATTAAGGGGGTTATTCTGGCTGATTCGCAAGGCTGCAAATTCGCTTGCTGCCACCCATTCGCAAGCACAGTTCACACGCAGAGCATGCGAATGGCTGTTACACAGTAACAGCCATTCGCAGGCCAGGGTAGGGGAACGCCCACATCTTTGGATGGTCACCGACCATCCAAAGATGTTGTGCATGAAAGCATACAAAAGTTACACTTACATATGCGTGCACGCTGGGAAGAAAATGGGCGGTCAGCTGCCCGCCCCCTGCACTCGCATCATGAAACGCTGGGAGTTCCCATATGCTAATGGAGCCACCCCACGCTCCTCTCCACCCCCCGCCCACTGTCCTGGGATTCCCGGGATCTAGCATATGCAATAATTATGGCAAAGAACAGCTCTTGCGTTAAGAGCTGTCCTTTGCGGTGAGTCAGCGGGTCCCAGTGGGTCTCGGCAGCTCCCCCCTCCCTCCCTTACCCGATGCTGGTGCTGCTGCTGCAGAGGGCTGGCTCTCCTCCCTGCACCTGGAAGAGGATCACAGTGCAAGGAGGAGGAGTTCCTGGACACAGGTGAGGGGGCGGGGGGGTCTTTGTGGGGTGGCGGAGGTCGGTGCGGGGTGGTGGTGGGTCGCGGAACAAGCCCATAGGCTTCTATGGGGCATTGCCAGCTTTTGCTGGCGATGCCCCCCGTCGCGGTAACCCGGCGGGGGATGTTTAGAGCATCCCAAAATGCGCTAAAAGCCATGATCAAGGTCCATTGAAAGACCGAAACATTATCTGAATTACTTGCACTATGTAATTTCAAGATATAAACTGGTTACTGTAACTGCTTGAAGTCTGCATAGTGTCCTGTGTTTAAATATTTATGGATGTGAACCACGGGCTGGATAGATCTCTCTGGTGGTAACTACAGAAGCACCCCAGCAGTTGCTGATTTATGACTGCAAGTGCATTGGATTTTTTTTATTGGATATTGTGTTTCCTTCTGTGTTTCACAAGACTTTGATATTTTCAGATGTCCTTTGATATATACAATACATATATGAATAAGAGGAATATCTGAATAAACACTGAGTAACATCAGTGGAAAATCCTCTTTTTGTTATAGACGGAAGAGGAACTTTTCTGTGGAAATTGCATTTTTTTTCTTTATTTTTTGTCTCTCCTTGGTTGACATATAAAACCCCTTTCACACCAGAGACAAACCCGGGAATTACATTCCTGAGACAAGCAGGGACATTCCCAGGTTGGGACCCTTTCACACCAGAAAGTCCCTGCATTATCTGGTGTGTGAAGGGGGCGGGAAGGAGGCCGGCAGGAGGTGGGGAGGAGGCGGGCAGTCGGCGGGATGGCGTCGGGCAGTTGGCAGGATGGCGGCGGATGAAGGTGACGCAGATCTCAGCGCCCTCACTACCACCGGAGAGCTGCGTCATCATCATCCACCACCTGTCCTGTCATTTGCACCCGCCACCTGCATGGATTCCCGGCTAGACAGGACACTGAGGACCGTCAACCCGGGTAAATATACCCTACCCCATTCACACCATCCAGGTCCCCGTGTTGAACCCGGGAACAACCCTGCTACCTAGCAGGGTTGGATTGCTGGCAAATTAGCCCGGTAATTTGTGCCGGGAACCTTTCACACCAGCGCTTGTACCGGGTTGTTCCCGGACTCAACCCGGGAATTTAGGCTGGTGTGAAAGGGGTATAAGTCAGACAAGTCAGTAGCAATAGAAGATCAATAGTGTGATATTTAATGATATATATAGTAGGGCCAGATGTACTAAGCTTGAAAATGGATAAAATGGAGAGTGATAAACCACCAGCCAATCAGCTCCTACCTGCCATGTCACAAGCTGTGTTTGAAAAATGGTAGGTAGGAGCTGATTGGTTGGAGATTTTCACTCTCCATTTTATCACTTTTCAAGGCTTAGTACATCTCGCCCATAGTTTGTAAAGTACCTTACTAGTGTATGAGATATAGATACAGGTTATGTATCCCTTATGAAAATATCCATTACCAAATTATTCTGAAAAAAAAATACATTTCAGAAAGTAAAAAAAAAAATTCTTGCTAAAAGCACTACTGGGGACATATGTAACTGGCACTACTTGGGACATGATATGTAACTAGCACTAAATATGTGCAAGAAAATGATTGCTTGGCATTCAAATGCAGTACCTCAAATAGGACACAAACTTTGTTTCATGTGTTGAAACCTTGTTTTATGCACAAATAAAATATATTTGTGTGTATTCCATGTGTTTGATGTGTTTGTACAACATAAATGCAAGATACCTCAAGATACATCATTGAAATATAAAAATATTCTGAAATACAGAATAATCCATTATCCAAAATTCGGTACTTATGTAATATCTGGGCTCCCGTTTTTCTTATGAGACCGCGTCCCCTCGCGGGGCTCGCTGCGCTCGCCACGCTTCGGGCACGGTGGCTCGCTGCGCTCGCCACACTATATAAAATCAACTCTATGCGTAGTTGGATAGTAGGGGTATGAAAAAATGGAGTGCATTTAACATGGGAGCCCAGATAATACATAAGTACCCAAAATTCTTCTGGTCCCGAGCATTTTGGATAAGGGATACTCAACCTGTACTTTGCTATATACATTGTAGAAAATAATATATAACAGCACTAATTAAGGATATTAATACATCATGTCAAAATCTATTACTGTTATTGATAATTTATTATATCAGACAGATATCATTAACAGATGATGATGTCTCTAAGGTCCTTTATCCATACCTCCCAACTGTCACGATTCCGTCGGGACAGTCCCGATTTTCGGGTCCTGTCCCGACGTCCCACCCGCGGCAGGCATTGTCCCGCTGCGGGAGGTGGCAGTTGGGAGACCCCCCAATCTAGTAGAATAGACGCTGTGCGCATGCGCACAGCGTCTATTCTCGTATGAAAATGAGGTCGCGGCTAATTAGCATAAGCCGCGCCCTCATTTGCATACGCCCCGCCCCCTTTTTGGGCGCTCGCGCGGCAAAGTCGCGCGAGTGTCCCTATTTCCACCGGGCGGAAGTTGGGAGGTATGTTTATCAGCAAGGGGATTTGGGGAGTTTTCCTGCAGAATCTATGACTGAGTTATATCACAAATTGTTGAGATTAAGCAAAAATCCAACATATTGTACTTCAGAGAGTGTCTGTGCAATTATAATCTTAATAAAAGGATACCATGGGGATTTCAGATTTCAACTGTACCCACAATTAGAAGAACTAATCCTAAATTATGTCAAAAATTGTGTGTGGTTTTTAAATAAGTGCTCTTTCGATTTGATACTTTTAAACACAGCCATTGTTCGATATATAAAAATGAATTGATAAAAAGGAAAAAAAAATGGAAACTTCTAATCTAGATTCTAGACAACATATGGTAGATTGGTGGTTAGTAGGTGATAATCAGAATATACCTCATAGGATTTATAATAGAAGACCAATTTATACCATGGGCACGTGCTCTTTACATTCTTTCTGTAACGCTAAGGGATATAGGAGACTGCCACCCAGTGATCTAAAGTGGAAGAATGTAACACACCAGCCAATCAGCTGTGTTTGAATTTGACAGTTGAGAGTTAATTGGCTGGCGCGTTATCTCCTTCCACTTTATCTAAACTTTATCTCCAGTTTCTCTCTTCGCCAGGCTTAATACATCTGCCCCAGAGTTAGTTATGAATTATGATAATTAATAGATTTGCAAATACTTAATAATTATGATAATTATGAGTTTTGTAAACATGAGTTTTGTAAACAGTTATCGGATATTTTTGTTTATGATAGAATAATCCTAATCCTATTCAGAGGATAACAAACAATTTCATATACTGTATTATTTGAAAAAGCTTGTAAAGCTGCTTGTCTAAGAGATAAAATGAGTGAACTAGAAGAGAATGTCATTTTTGCTATTATGCATGTATCAACCCTTTTACACAGTTATCCCAAATTATGAAGGGATTTGTAAAGTAAGGTATAGATAGATTGATGGATGAATGCCATTGGGGATCTCCTATTGAATTTACCTGTGATATGATAGAATTAGTAATGACCGATAATAATTTCTAGTATGGTGCAAAAAATAAATAATTCTAAAGATTGGGACCACAATGGGGTCAAATTTAACCCCTGTTTACCGAGATATTTTGATTTAGGCAGTACGGATGGTGTAATGGTTAGCATTACTGCCTCACGGCACTGAGGTCATGGGTTAAATTCACAACATGGTCCTTACTGTACAGAGTGTTTATATTCTCCCCGTGCTTGCATCGATTTCCACCCAGTACTCGATTCTTCCCACAATCCAAAAATATACGGGTACTGTAGATCAATTGGCTCCCAACAAAATTAATCCTAGAATGAATGTGTGTGCCTGTACATGTGGTAGGGAATATAGATTGTAAGCTCCACTGGGACAGGGACTAATGTGAATGTTCAAATATTCCCTGTAAAACACTGCAAAACCAGTTTGATTTTGCAGTGTAAATGATTGCCGCTTTAAAAAAAACTGGAAATTTCTTACCAAATCTCTCACTCTTGCCTGATCCCACTTATTCCACCCCTTCTGGTATATTTATGAAGCTTTGTATTTATGAATCTCTCCCTGTCTCTCTTCCCCTTTCCCTACTGTATCTCTTCCTCTCTTTCTTTCTCTCCACTCTCTCTTTCTCTTTCTCTCTCTCTCTCTCCACCTATCTATCTTGCCACGGGATTAATAAAATGACACTCAAGTTTCTTTTTCATTACCCCACTTCCCCAAACCCATGGTAGCTGGGAAGAGCCCTTTCAATTGCAGGTTAGTAGTATTTGTGTTTTGCAAGGTCCCATTCAATAGAAGGAACAGGCATCGCACACCCTATAAAATCGCATGCAATCACATGCGATTTTGTGGGACATGCGATGCCATGCCATACGATATACTGGGGTACAATGCCCATAGAAAAAATTTAATTTTTTGTCGTACGTAGGAAATCTGGGCGCCGTGGTAGGAAACAAGTACCGTTGACATAGACACTAAAAAGCATGAAAAAACTCATGTCGACTCTTTGAGTGTCGTCCATGTCAACCTTAAGCTTGTGTTCACCTTCTGGCAATTCGATCCTATGTTATGTCGAACAATTTCAAGTGTCGACCTAGTAAATGTTGACCATCAGAGGTCGACCGAGTGACTGTCAACCTAGACATTGTCGACCCCCTATACTGTATCATCCTCAATAACCGAAAACTATTCACATGTTGCAGCATGTTCCTCACCATACTCTGAGCCCATTTTATACCCCAGATGCAATAAAGCATGCAGCATTAAGGGTATTTAATGTCTGCCGACCGTTGGAAATGCAGGCACACCTCTTTTCAATGCCACCATTTCAGACAGCATTGAAGCCTGCCAGATTAAAACTTCTACAAGGCCGAAGCTGCATGGTCAAAAATGGCTGCTGAATTGTCGAATCCGCAGATACGATTTCGACAATCCACGAGTATATCGACTGTCAGAACTTTTCCGTCAGTCGGAACGTTGAAGACCAATGGTTGAATTAGCATTGGATTGGACGTGATTACGACAGTCGGAAACGTTTTGACAGCTGGAATTTTACATTGACAACCCCTCTATATACAGGTATGCTATCTTATGCCACCACATACAGATGGAGCACCTCTCAGCCAGCGCCAGAGCTCCATTTGACTGGGACACGCAAGCGTCCACACACACGCAAACCAATTACCGTGCGGTGGGGGACACGAACCCTGCCCGTCTCCACTTCAGGGAGATGGGCAGGGTTAGGGGGAGAGGGGAAGTGGGAACCATGTGTGGGACTGACGCACGAGGCGACAGGGACTCGAGGGGGAGCTCTGTTAGAAGGAGGTGTGTGTGCGCTTTTCACTCTTTCCGGCAGCTGGCGGGGCTGGCAGTTGGCGATCCGACTGCCATCCCCTGGATGGAAGAGGACGGCTCCTAGTGTATCTGAAATATCTGAAAGCAAGCATTAAACTAGTTTGGTGGGTATACAATTAAAAATCGGGTCTGGGGTGCCATTTAACATGGGACTCAATGGCAAATCGCGTCGCATCGCATGCCATTGTAATGGCATGTGATTTCACCCGATTTTAAAATTGTATACTCAGCCCGGAAAAAAAGGCTGAAATCTGGTCCATCGCATGCCATCGCATACCTTAATTAGTGGTATGCGATGGGCGCCGTGATAATACACAAGTACCAACAACTACAGTAGGTCACATTTGCTAGATAACCATGTTAATGTAGTTTCCCCATATTAATTTCCTATATCAACTTAGCATTGTTAGTTTTATTTAAATAACTTTAAATATGTGCTCATATCACTGCTCATAGCCTAGAAAATCAACTCAAATGGAACAAACCTACGTACTTTCTAAGCCGCAATCACCGGCATGGTGAGGTGTCAATACCTGCACATACTGCATGGTAAATGGAGTGCAGAGGACTCTGGATAAATCCCAACCATGATATTCATAAAAACATCTTGTACTACCTTTCTTCCTTTTGCCTTTTTAAGAACGATCATACATCTCAAAGCAAATATCCACATTGACAGGCACCCATAAACCAGTCTGCATAATATATGCTTACACGTTTTCCCATGTCCATAAATTACATCCATAACCATGACATTAATGGTACAATAATCCAAAATGAGCAGTGGTGAAAATACTCTGGGGGACCCTGCTCTACATGTGTTAAATAATGTACATTCGCCTGATCCTTATCAATACAGAATATAGGGCTGCTCTACTACACATAAATAATGTAGCAATAAGAAGAGACTGACAAAAAATGACTGAGTATTTTAACCTGTGTGATTGTGAACTGTATAATCCTCAGAAGAGTTTGGATTATGGAGAAGAGTGGTTGAAAGCAGAAACCTAATTAATTATGTGTAAAGGAGTCGCAGGTGTTCTTTCAATAATCAGAGGGACATTATCCTCTAATGCATCACAGTTTGGGCTGCATAGGCTGACAATTCACTGTGCAACAGTTAAACAGGATTACTGAGTTATATATATTTTTTCAGAGTTCAACTCCGTTAACCTGTATTAAAATAAAGTTTTTTTTATATACTGTAGCTATTACAGATCTCTTTAAAAAATCAAACGATTCAAATATTAAAATAAAATCACTCATTTTTAAATGTATAGTTAGAGGTTTTATTATCATTTTTAGAAACTTTGAAGTTGTCACAATGTTCTGACCTTCATTTCCTTAGTTACAGAAACTGATCTCTAAAACTTAATATCACAACATAATAAAACTGCTATCTTTAATACATTTCAATGGAGCTTATTATCTTTATGAGTCTGTGCTACCCACCAATTTCTATATACAGTAGCCTGTAATCTTTGCTGTTATTAGACCACAGACTACTATTATTAGACTACAATGTTCCCTTTGTTTGCGACATGTGTATATATATTATACTGTTTATATTCAATCCCCCCCATCCTCCTGCAAACCCCCCTAGAGGGAACCTGATGATGTGAATTGCATCATTGTGGCCCCACCCCCGCTGTGCAATGCTTGTAATGCCGGCATTTCACAGCAGGCGGGGGGGCATGGCCAAGTTAGCCCTGCCTCTGGCCCTGCCCCTTCTCATCTTGGCTTCCGGCTCCGCCCACTGCTTCTTTTAGCTAGCTGTCTTCTCCTGGAGAGCATTATTGTTAATTTTATCACACCGTGTGTATGCTGCACCTGACAGCCAATGCCGTCCAGTGGATTGTTTTATGACCCCCTCTGTCGTCTGTGTATGCACAGTCAATGGAGCAGATGAGTGCCATGTGTTAATGAGTGCCATGCAGCATGGCCCTTACTCGCCCCCCTCCCCCAGGATAACTCGTTGTTCGCCAGCATCAGCAAGTGTGTTTCCCCTTTTGATGCTGACAACCTGCCAGGGACTTCGTATCCACCATGAGCAACGGCTGTGTGCACTTTTACTTTGGAGCTTATTTACATTTGGATGTAAGTAGTTTTTGATGCTATGCCTCCCAGATGTAGACATACACTTCCATGCTTATAAAGATGTGCCACATATGTCGAGCCTCTTTTATGCTAAACAGCCCTTTTAGTAGCGACGGGTGCCTTTTTTTCGACCTTTGCCATTAAAATGCATATTTATTATTTGCAAAACAAATTGAAAATGATGTACAAGTTTCTTTTGGTTAAAGTGATATGCAGCATGCCTATATTCAGTAGGTGACCTCTCCGTGGGTAACACACCTGTAGTGATACCACCGATGAATGGCATGATGCATATAAGAGTACAGATTGAGTGCCTCTCATTGTTTCCACCAGCTCGCCATGGCGAAGGTTTTGGCGATCCACTTTTCTTCTTGCACTCCCGTGCGCTGGGTGGCTAATGCTCCACCAATCTAGCACCGCCATTCACCATGAGTGGGGCGCGCTTACTATACAGCACGTATGGGTCGCTCCTGCGCCTCATTCCCATGAACATTGCTGTGGCTCCAACAGTACTGTACAATACAAGCAAATGGGCCGTGTAGTCTCCCGGTCTCCTAGGCAAATAATAACTGCCTGCAGTTCACGTAACCGATGATGGATACTGTGAACACAAAACTCATTCTCATTCTTAGGGAATGGCATTAGGGCTCTGTCTTTACATAGACTCATGAGCAGTGGCTGCTATCACCAGGTGGCATAGGATAGCGGATAACTGTGGCACTCTACACGATGGAAAACCGTGTTTGATTACAGTGTCAATTTTAGTACTCAAATAGAAAAAACTCTATGGAGGTGCTAAGCACAGTGTTTTGGCATCCAGGAACTTAGGGAGGGGTTTTAATATCTCCCCATTATACTTATAGGGATATAACTTATAGCTGTAACTGTTACAGCAGATTACAATAAAAGCTGTTCGTGCAACTAAGTACACAAAGTGCTATTGAATACGCAAGTGCTACTTAGTACTCTGCAGCCAGGGAGCCATCGCTGGAATGCGTGGAGGTGACAATGAGGAATTTTGCTCTCTAGTGGGTCAGCTCCTGCTACGTGCTCAGCTCCCTGTTTCAAAGCAGGTGCGCCCAAACCTGGACAGCAGTGCGGGTAGGGGACCAGAGCTGCGGGTTCATCATTGAAGCATCTGTGCCTTTGTCTGCAGCCCCTGTTTGTTTAAATAAAGTAATGAGAGGCACCTTCAGCATTCCCCTTAGACATGTAAAATGAGTCTGACCTGCCCGTACAGTATATCATTCATACTGTAGCGCAATTCTGTGCTTAATAAGTGTAGCGTAATGAGAGGCACAGACAGCAGTGCCCTTACACAAGTGTTACCTATACCATCAATAGCTCCATAGTTGTGGACTCCCATGAAGCCCTGTCTGACACCCGGTAGCTCGAGTCTAGCCTGCTTGTACTGTATGACATTCCTACTGCAGCGAATCTGTGTTTAACTAGTGTAGCTAAATGAGATGCACAGACAGCAGTATAGATCTGCAGTTGTCTTTGCTGCTTTCCCACCGCAAAAACCCATCTTGGCACACGGGCCGTACGAGCGTCTCACAATGGGACGTACGAGCGTCTCACATGCACGATTGACCCATTCTCAGTGAAAGTACTGTATACTCACTCACTTATCCCCATAGCCTACTTTAAATAGCCTAATGAGACGCATGTCTATGCAATAGTATTTTTAGAAAAAAAAGTGTCTATCTAAAATACTGAACAGTACAGTAATGAACAGTAAAGTAGTAGTGCATTTCATTGGACACTTCATGCACACGCAATCCGGATCCTTCCGCTATAGCTTTGCATTAGACACATGCGCAGTGGGGATTTTAAAAAGCGACATCTGGTGGATGATCGCTGGTATTGCATTCATCCGGTAACACCATCGCCAATCCTCAAGCTGGGATTCTTATTGCTCTGCCTTGCGACTTGGCGCTCTGTGGTGGATTGGCAGAACAACCGCCATAGGCAGGCTAGACGAGAGCGCCTCCATCTGTATGTTAGGTAATGTATTACTCCCGCCATATCCAGAAGAAAACATTCTGTTACATTTCCCATCTCTCTGCCTCACCCTGTATATCATATATAGAAGTTATTAATATCAGTAAATGCTACCATTTAACACCAATAACTGCTAAGCAATCTTATTTCGAAAACAACAAATTGTCCACTGCGTGAAATTTCCTTTCAAGGATTACGTTTGCCACCATAGTAAGCCACATGCAGCAATAGCTGCAGCAGGTTAAATCAAGACTCCAGTGTACGTAAAGCAATTCAGACAAGTGCCGAGTGTATAAAACAGTTCTTAAAAGTCTAAAAATGTAATCCCCTTTTAGTCTTAACAAAAGCTGACGGCGTGGGGGAAATGCTGTCTCAAGCAGCTATTCCTCAGGAATGATAAGGTCATGATATTTTTGTACACACAAAAGTTTAGGAACAAGGTTGTCTGTGATGAAATATATGATACATTCAAACTTTATTGAAGTTCTAATTGGAAGGTCAGATGCCTAAAAACAGGAACCAATGGGCCTGATGTCGGACACATTGGAGTTATTTTTTGCCACTGCACATGTGAAAGTGGGCAATAGTCTAGTGGTCACAGAGAGGATTTCTTTGCAAAGTGATTGACAGGTAGCGTTGGGTGAGTTAACGGGGGGGGGGGAGGGATGGGGGAAATGGGGGGATTGAAAAATGCAGGTGTCCTGGGATCATTTTCTAGAATGTGTTGCACTGTGATATTGGGGTGATTCAGACCGCCTCGTAGTGGGCCAAATTTGGTCCTCAGCCGATGGTTGGGCTCTACAAATACGCAAATATGCGCATGGGCAAACCCCCTGAGCGAACGCATTTCATTCAGTGAAGGGAGGGAAGGGGGCGGGCAGACGGCGGAAGCAGTATTTTATGGGCGTGCCCATAGAAATGCTGGGTGTTCCCCTATGAATGCGGGTGTGGCGATGCCTGCATGGGGTGGGTGACTGACATCACATGACATCAGAGCCTGTCCCGAATTCGGAGGCCAGCATTAAAATGAAAAATCAGCCCAGGCTGGCTCTTCATTACGAACAGAAGAAAAACCATTCGATGGTGAGCGACCATCAAATAATTTTTCCTTCAGGCTGCATGCGAGTGGATGTGTAAGTGTACACATACAATCGTATGCAAATGCAGGGATTCACGCAGCCAGGGGGGAGGGGCGTTCGCTGAGGCCGGCGTTTACCTGTTTGCAAAGGCAGCGACTATACGCTGCCTAGCGAATAGATCTGAATCAGGCCCTTTGTTTGCAGCAGTTGAGATCCAGGCATCTTAGGTGACAACACAGACCTCCCAGATATCTGATATGTGATCAATTTATGAATGTTTCCGCTTTTGTGTGTTCACACTTTGTGCACGATTGCAGCAGCACAAGCCACTGTCCATATAATGTCCACATTTCCTAATCCATATAAACGCTTCGCTTTTATCCATCTATTCATTTGTAAAGTACACATGTATCATTTTGTAAACTTGTAAACTTCTGCCATTCAGTAGCTATATTATTATTTGTGCAGTAAATTATTCCCTGCATTGTATATCTGTTGTGCAAACGCCTTTTAATGAACAGCTACCATAGAAATAAACATGCTGCTTTAGCTCAACAACAGCTTGTGTAGCGATGACTGAGACACGCTGACTGTCAAAACGATTCGCTATGAGCCATCATTGGGTGTGGGATTTTATATCTGGATACCTGCTATCCAGAGATTTTGAAAACAAAACAAATAAAAATACCTTTTTCCTGTTTCTTGGTGACAATGAGGCTGATTCTGGTTCACACGTAGTGAACCGAATTCGACCCCTAACCCGATGGTCAGGAGTTGCGAATATGCATTTCTGCGCATGTGCAAACCCCAACTGTGGAACGGCCTCAGCGATTTACACTGTCGCCGGGCGGTTCGCAGCGGGATGGGAGGGATGGGGGCAGAGAGGGATGGTGGCGGTGCTGGGGCATGGGAACGCCGGGCATTTCATGGGCGTCCTCATGAAAAGGCAGGGCATTCCCATGGGTATGTGCGCAGGCCAATATTCAGCAGGGCGGCATTACAGGGACTCGGTAAGCCACCTCTTTTAGCATGACAACATCCTTCCTCATGAACCCAACTTTGGGGCCAATTCAGAACTGCTTGTTCAGGTCCAAATTGGGCCTTATGTCTAATGGTGGTGATCTGCACATACACATAGGCGCTAATGCGCATTTGCAAACCCTCACATCTTCGGCGAGATTTTCGCGTGCCGCGGCATTAGTACATTTATTGGTATCCAGGGGGCTTTCCAGGATGGACACCTGGCATTTTATGGGCATACGCCTGAAAACCCACCCATTGAAATGCTGGACGGGCCCATTGAAAGGCATTTCCTGGCCTGCTCGGGGCAAGCGCATAACCTCAGCAGCCGCCATCAAATCAGACATCAGCATGCAGTAGAAAAGTGAGTCCTGGCTTACCTTTCTGCTGCAAACAGAGGAAAAGCCATTCCATGGTGAGCAACCATCTAATGATCTCTCCTTCGTGCGGGTTCTTGCGAGCGGATCTGTAAGTGTACACATCACTCGGAGCATAGCGAGGGGATTTGGCCGGTGGGGGGCGTGCAATCCCCGGGGTGGTGCTAACCTGCTTGCTAGGCTCCGAATAGACTCAGCCTAGCGAGCAGGTATGAATCAGACCCTTTGTACCCAATCCACCACAAAAAAAGTTGGGAGGTATGGTGAGAACTTCTGTTAAACAAAGGAATGTTGAGGCAATGATAGTGTGAAGAATATAAGGCTAACTTTGAACTGAGGTGTGGTATGACTTGTCACCAGGCTATCATGAGAATGTTGACAAGGTCGACCTGCCGACATTCAGCATGTTGTCTTGTTTCACATTAAGAAAGAATTGTCATAATGATGAACATCCTCCAACAAACTCTCCCGGGTGGTTTAGTGTGTTGTTACCTTCCTCTGATGGCAGGGAAAGCTCCAATATCTCCTTCTGGTAAGTATTTATCCCACTATCCCTAATCCCTAGCTCTCCCAAAAAATGCCTATCATCCACGGCCCTGGCAGCACCTCACTCTAATGAAAAGCATCCTCAGAATATCCACATTTCATTTGGTGACATTTCAGATGTTGAGGATGTGAAACTATTAACAATTTGAGAATCTCAACCTTTGAACAGTCAACATTTAGATGTTCACAGTGTGACCGATGACATGGTTACTGTCAACCATATCATCTTGGGGGGAAGGGGCATTCACTTAGTTGTAAAAGCTGCAAGGTGCCAGCTTCCATTTGTCTTTTTTCTTCACATCCCACAGAGGTGCACAGGAATATTTGCAAAATTTAGATAATATAGGGTTAGCCATGATGGGTCAGTAACTGTGTCCTTCTTCAAGATAAGTCCAGTTATTTCTTTGCACTCCTGGAACATTGTAGTGAAATCTGCTATATGATAACACAGTGACTGTACTGATGAGTGTGTGCAGCACTGATGGAGCCCATTCATCTGTACCGGGCCTTGAGTACAAACATAATTCTCTTCCGATGTCTGCCAATCAAATCACAACCCTATGACAGCTTAGAATTAAGCATACTGTGTAGTTACACTACTCTGTGTTAGTACATCATTTCATCCAACATTAGTGCACTCTGGTCCTGAAGTTATGTAACATTTATATAATGTGCAAGCTGCTAAAATAGCATTAGTGCATCTACCCTTTAACTGAAGCATAGTAGCACACATTTTGGAGGTCATTCTGATGTGCATACTACCCCGCACATTCACACAGTTTAAATGGCGGTGCGTTCCACAGCGATCGCTGATGTGTTCCAAATGCTGCGATTTAGATATATAAGTTGTTCCCTGGCCTCAAAAGTGATAACCGTTTATATAGAAAAGGCATCTACAGATGGGTGTATATGGTAAGCCCAATAGCAATAGGAAGATCAGAATAAAACAATTAAGACCAGTGCTGTCTTATCAGGGATGTTTTCTTTTGTTTTTGTTTTGGCACTTAGTTACCATTTATTTTCTAGATAAGAATAGTGGTTTGGGTTTAATTATTTTATATGTATTTATTGACAATTAGAACATAACAATTAGAACATTATATAATGACATTTTTTAATTGACCTCCTGACCTGGATGGATTCAGGAGAGGAGCTATACAAAGGCAAACAGGGCTCACTTCCAGTATACTGCCTGAGGAAAGGACACATGGTTCCCGATATGTGTTGCAGCCAAGGACTGGAGTGCACCATACTATACAGGAGGGTTCCAGTGCTGGTGTGTGGTTAAAGTACCTGGAGGCAGATTTTCCTGGAGAACCCAGAACACCTCAGAAAAGACCATTCTACAGGGGCTTTCTCTCAACGACATCTGCTAAACTCCCATCTATATCAATGCATGGTTTAGGAGTTTTTATACATATTTTAGTGTGTCATTTTAGGTTAATTTTCTCATTTGATTGAATTATCAATGATTGTATTATTAAATTAGCATTTTTGGTTGTACTATACCATATTGGTTTTTATCTTTCATATGTCTTCTTTATATATTATTTCATTGGAGAGCCTTTATTAGGCAAAGACATGTAAGGTAAGGAGAGTCTTGTCCTTTTATGGGTGTTCACTCTCTCTTTATACACTCCGTTTGCGAATAACCACCGGCCTGTTCGCATGGAGCAGTGCGGGCAGGTGGAGTGTTGTGGCGGGCACGGGTTCCACCTATGGGAATGCCCTGCATTTCTAGGAGTTCCCATGCAAACACTGGGCATTCCCATGCGTGATGCGGGTGCTGAGAAAGGGGGGGACAGCTGACTTCACCAGATGTCAGCTGGCAGCCCTGTTCACTTAGCGGATCTGAGTCACCAGAGAGTGTCTTAAGGCCCCCATACACTGGGTCGATTCGTCCTAAGGACAAATTGGACCAGTTTCCCCGGAGCCCCCTCGGCAGCTCCCCGGGAGGCTCACATGCGATCTGGCACTTGATATGCCATTTTTACATGCAATAAATCACATGCGATTTATTGCATGTAATACTCCCTGGGAACTGCTGCGGGGGTGGGAAACAGGGTTCAGCCAGTTAGTGGTGGTGGCGGCAGCTCGTAGTGGTGGGCAGTGGCGGCATCTGAGTGCTTGTAGCCGAATTTTGCCGGGCTCAGTGTATGGGCACCTTAAGATTTGCAAACGCTTGAGAAATCATTCAATGGTCAGCGAGGTGGGGGGGGGGGGGGCGCTTGTGCGCATGGCATTGAGTTGGCTCACAAGTCAACATGAATTACCCTCTTTATGCACACTGGAGACTTCCATATATTGTTAGCCACATTAGGTACTATACAGTACTAGGTAATGCTGCTACCAAAATGTTATGATTTGCCATGAGGAATAATCTGAAACCTCAGGTACTAAAATTTTTTTATATTTCAACATGTATCACATATCCCCAGAGGCACATCAGACATTTTCAAATTGTTAATTCTGCCACTAACTGTTTTGTAAAGATCAAATAACCATTTAAATATATATATTTTAATTAATGAATAAAGTAGTAAAGAAAACGACCAGTATCTAACACATTTTAAGCATTTAAAAACATAAATTGCTAATTAACAAATAGTTTTACACATTAAGAAAACACATTTACACGATTTGGGCATATGTATCAAAGGTTGGCGAGAGACAATTTACCAACCAATCAGCTACTAGCTGTAATTTTTTAAACACAGCCAATGACATGACAGTTAGGAGATGATTAGTTGGTGGTTTATGTCTCTGAAAGGGTTTATTATACATCTTTAGGAGAAATTAATACACAATAGGGTGTCATTGGTAAACATTCACCATCATAAGGGGTACAATATACATACCAAATGGCTGAGACACCCTGCTATAGATAAATGCTAACAGTATGTGTTAATCTGAATACAGTCTGGCATTTATACTGGCTAGTCATTTTCTGTATGTTATATAACAGACACATGCCATTCAAAAAATAAAGCTTCAAAACCTACATTCGTTTGACAGTATGATAGAGTTTTCTGTAAATGTATTTGAATGGGGTCTTAATTCAGCATACTACGGGTGATATTTAGTAGGATGTGATCTTTTTCATTGGGGGGGTGGGGTGGGGGGGCAACTGCCGTTTTCACACTTTTTCCGAAATCACCAACTTAATGGGATGCTAAATGCGGCCCCAAAAAAAAATTTGGTTGCGTATTTGCAAATTCTGAAGTGTCGATTTTTAGTTACGCCGGAATTCGTATCCAGATGTTTTCCCATTATAAAGTATACAAATCGCATATTAAATGGAATGCAAATTTGGGAAAAGTTACAAAAAATTGCCACACAAACAGACCAGGTTGTGATGGGCGAACTTGACAGAACCATGCACAGAGCAGTGTGATCTGTGCACAGTTCTGTTCCCAAAAAAAGGGGAATATGAATAAAATCAGAAAAAAAACGCATGGGTGATGGGATTTCCCAGACCATGATTGGCTGGTGGGTGGGCCTAAGTCCTGGATGGGGGGGCGGAGCCCCAGAAGTAAACAGCAGACTGGACATGTGCGATTTTTTACACAAAATCACACATGTCCAAAAATGCGCACATATTCATGACTGAAAATCGCACATTTTCATGTATAATAATCGCACTACAGTAGATCACACTTTCCTGCTGAGAATTCGCATCTCATTAAATAATCGTATTCTGGCAAAAAAAATTATAACTTAAAAGTGCGATACGGTACCGACCCTATTATATGACACCCTATGGGTCAGTCAGCAATCTCGCTGGTGGATTTATTGCTGCTTTCAACCAATTGTGATGTATATAAGAGAGGTAAAACTAAGCTTGGAGCACCATTTTGCTTTTGGATCAGTCAGAATACTTTTGCGCTGAGATGGAATTCTGTAAATCTACTTTATGCACATATATAAAATTGTAATACATAATTGCCTTTTTTGTAACCAGAAAATCTGTTTGACCCAGTATATGCTTGAAAATGAGATCTAAAGGCCACATTCATCAGGAAGACGTTTCTCTGATTCCCCAATCCAATTGGCCGTTGATGATCGGCAATCCGACTTTGAAATTAGAAGTTTTAAATATGCCAATTTTGCTGATTCTGATTGTTTGCAGTTGGAACCCCAACGCCCCATCCCCCTGACCCTGCCACCAGGAGATCGGAAATTGGAAATGTATGTTGTCTTAACTATAAATAGATCAAATATTTTTATTACAAATAAATAAGACTTTGGGAATTTGACATACCTCTTCCAAAGCATGGCAGAGAGGAGCTTCCCTGGCATTTTTTCTTGCTTTCTTCTGCTGACAGAGAGCAGGATCGTGGGTGTTCACACTTTCTTCCAGTCCATCCTTCTTTACAATCACATCGCCCACAGTTACATTGTCCATGACCTGTACCAGTAATAACAGCACTTCCATCAAAGCTAACTCTAAGCAAACAATGACTAATATGTTTAAAATGCCACACTGATAAAAAAAAAGTGCAGT
This sequence comes from Crinia signifera, assembly GCF_055691185.1. NCBI lineage: Eukaryota > Metazoa > Chordata > Amphibia > Anura > Myobatrachidae > Crinia > Crinia signifera. The sequence goes on from NC_139218.1 coordinate 270,350,173, forward strand.
GACAGTGATTTATGAAGTAGAAAACTGTACAAATATGTTTCATATTCATCTATTATTGTACTATACATATAAGTTACAGTTTGCTTTCGCAAACACAATACTAACTTTCTCACATGCATCTCTGCCAACATGACCATTGTACGATATGTCAACTGTCAACTGTCCTGCTTTTCACGGGACCGACCTGTTTTTTGGGGATGTTCCTGCATGCATGCGCACATCATCTATTCCTGTAGCCAGAGGGGCTGGGGGCATGGCCAGCAGCTCTCAGAGCCGCTAGGCATGCCCTCATAGCAGCAAAAACATGTGCGTGGCCTCGTGGGAGTGCCGCGAGTGTAGGCCATGCCCCTTCCCGCTAGGCCACGCGTCCCTCCTGCCATGCCTGTAAAGTTGGGAGGTATGATTATAATATAATGATGCCGTAAAGTAATTCATGGTTCTAAGCAATGCCGATATTCACTCAACTGAACGATTATCAAGCAGATTGCGCAGTTATTGCAAAATATGCACTGTAGTGCATTTTTACACACTATAGGCTGTAAGGGACCCCATTTTGAAACATGAGCAGGTTGCATAGGACCCGCGTAAAGTGACATTCTGGAAACCGATCTGCGGCAGTGGCAGAGGTCTGGGGGTCTGCAGCGGGCTTCCCATCTGCAATGGTGGCGGCAGAGGTGCGGGGTCCTATCTGTGATGAGGGTTCCATCTGGGGTGGAGTTCTGAGATCCCATCTATGGCATTACCACGATGCTAGTGGAGCCTGGTGCTGGTATTAGTAATATGAAGGACCCCTACAAATCCCCCCCCCCCTGTATTTTTAGAAATAGTGCCCTGGGCTGGTTATGCTTTGGGGGTGAACCCATAAATGTATTTTTCTCTTATTTATATCCATACCAACTGCTGCTTAGCCTAAAACCCCTCTACCCTAACCTGCAGTACCTGCCTCAAGCACTGTCAAAATTGCTGAGTGCCCTTAACCCCATTGGGTGCCGGACGGGGTCCCGACAGTCGGGATCCCGACAGTCATTAACCCGACGTCGGGTTAAAACACAGACGGCCTTTTTCCCGACGGCCATCGGCTATTTTCCCTCGTGGGGGTCCAGGAGGGAGAATAGGTGGCTCGCCACCGTGCCCGCAGCGGGGGCTTTGTTGCGCTGGCCACGCTGTCTGAGACCAGGCAGTCGGAATCCCGACAGTCGGGATAATGACTGTTGGGATCCCGACTGTCGGTGATTCACAACACACCCACCCCATTATATGTGATGAGACTCACAAACAATGGAATAGGACTGCAATTTTCTAAAGTGTGGGACCCACAAATTTTTTCACTCAACATGATCACTGCCACCAATGTGCGATGAATGCACTGCATACGTGCAAAAGTATCTTTGCAATGTCGCTCACAATGAGGATTTCTTTGAAGAGGGATTGACTGGAAGGAACTGTTTGGGAAAAGTAACGAGGAGTAGCAGGTTAAATGCAGATGTGAAATGACCATTGTGTGGCGTGTATCGGCTTTCATCTGCGATCACGGACATAGAGAAACATGTTGCCAGCGTTGCTACTACACGACCAGCTGAGGTAATGCACAATGAATTATTTCCAATATATATTCCAAAAAATGTACCAGCTGCACAAAGAGAAGTGGCTCATACCACAATGAATTGCCATCCTTGACTGCAGTTTTATTGCCGTATATGTCTGTCCTTGCTGACTGCAGATTGGAAAAATAAATGAATCATGTATATAAGGCCTTTGCTAAATATTAATGTCACATTACCCGACTCAAATTATCGACATGTTTTGCATGTACAAGTATTCAAAGCATTTCATGCTCACAAGGTTTTAAACATCTGAAGAGATTTTGAATACCCATTAGAAAGTCTAATAAATTATACTCCTTTTTATAATGGACTCCTGTAATTACTTTCCATGGCTATGCTGATGTGATGTGACAGCTTGAGTCTTCGTCTTGCTGCCCAATGACGTCAGCAACATAACACAAAGTAATTACCACCCTGTTATCAGTGTCCTGACATTCATTTCCACCAATATCCTGCCTTATGGGAGCCCTATACCAGCTGCTACACGCGTCCATGGGTGTGTAAAAAAATGTGTTTTTTTCCCCCAGAAATACAATATTAAAACTGTTGAACCGATATACTGAAGATTATGGTCTACAGATAAGGAACTGCAGACTGGAGATTGCAGATATCTGGCAGTGTGAGAACTGCTTGCTGAAGTAATATTTACTAAATATAGTGTGGGAACAGCAGACTGTAGCGGAATATGTGGGATTCCCACTATGACATGTGCCCTGTGCAGGTAAGATATGGCAGTAGATCTACCTGTATACAGCACAGGCGCTGTGAGCAAATCAGCTAGATATGTGGTTCTTAATCTCAGGACCCCAAGATGCATTGCAACAAGGATGTAAGGGGACACATATAGAGATGGAAATTTAAGATTAACAACAGTACATAGGCTACTGCTGAGACTTGCACAGGTATAGCAGATGGTGGTAACTGTTTGCAGGACAATAATTTGGGAGACTGCACAAGGAACTGGCAAGTACACAGATTGGCAGGTGCATGCAGACTGAGTACAATTGCAGATAAGAGGCCAGATGCACTAAGCTTCAGAAGGGATAAAATGGAGAGTGATAAAAAGCCATTCAATCAGCTCCTACCTGCCATGTCACAGACTGTGTTTAAAAAATGTCAGACAGGAGCTGATTGGCTGGCTGTTTATCACTCTCCATTTTATCCCTTCTGAAGCTTAGTGCATCTGGCCCAAAGTCAGTGTATTGATCAGGAACTGGAAACTAGTGGTGAGTCAACTGGAAATTGCAATATGCTAGTGACAGGAAATGGTCTTTATAGGATTTACTGTGATGGGATTGGATACAGAAGACCCATGAGACAAAAAAACTCAGAAGTATCAGTTGACTTCAGGCAAGATGGCCGCGCCTATGCAATTCAGACTGTAGGAGCACTGTACTGAAGTGGAAACGGAAACATCCTAAGATGACTGGCCGGTGGAGACATGCTAGTCAGTGAATCAGCAGTGACATTGTGGTTAACTGGTCTGAGAACCCACAGTGTGACAGTGATGATGAACTCTTTGGGGGTTGTTCTGGTTGATTCGCTCGGATGCAAATTTGTTACCTTGCAAGTCAACCAGATCCCGCCTTGTGAATGGTGGTACACCATTCGCAGTCAGTAGGGGAACACCCACATCATTCGATGGTCTCTGAATGTGCACGCATATCTAAGGATGCTCAGAGCAACCTTGCACCTGCATGAACATTCTGAGGGAAGTGGGCGGGCAGCTGACATCCGGACATCCCGCACCGGCCCATTAGCATTAGAACACCCAGTATTCTCATAGGAACTCCAATATTCTAATGGGCAGCCCCCCTCTCACAAGGATGTGTGCGTGCACCCAGCGAACAGTTTGTTCGCCGTGGCCACACGCACCCAGCGCATGCACGTGCGCAGAAATGCACAAAGAGAAAACATCTGCCCCATGCAAATGCACGTGGCCGTACAAATAGACCTGAATAAGATCCTTTGAGTGCAGACGTTGCTGTGAGAGATGTGGAAAATATCTGCTAAAAATGCCAGCGTCGCTCACAGCAACTTTTTTTTTTACTTCAGATCATTTGCCTGCAATAACTAAAGTGATTCATATTCCTCGACTATGTCCCTGGCATTTTAGCAAATATTTTGCACATGGTTGGCACTCAAAGGATTAACATCCTCAAATGACTAAACACACACATACATACACACATATATATATATATATATATATATATATATATATATATATATATATATGCAGTATATACACAAAATGATTCCACTACTGAGAAAACCCTGGACTGCTCCTTTATGTTGACTACAGCTAAGTGGACTATTTAAATATGTATTTTATTGGAAATCATTTTAGTTCAATATGGGTCCAATTATCCTCTAGTGGCTGTCCCCAGGGAGTGTTTGACTATAGCCCCATGGCCTTTAAACTTCTTAATATTTTTTATAAAATGTGGTCACTGGAACATCAAGTTGCTTGAAGATGGTCTTATAACTTTTAACTTTAAAATAACTGTCTATAGTTTTATTTCTGATCTCCTCAGACAATGCTGTACTTTGCTTTCTCTGGTCCATGTTCAGTGTGATGCACACAATGATACCAAACATAATATTCACTTTCCTCCATTTTAATAGGCTAAATGACCTGGTTGCAATATTGAAAACATGTCTGATAGTAAGTCAAGAAGAACAGCAATTAGTTTGAAATATCATCTTTTCTAAGTAGTATCAACAAATTTATCCAAGCCATGTTAGAAATAAAATATATTTGGACAATAAGCAATAATTCATCTCTTTTCACAGTTTCTTGCTTCATCCAATGTCATGCAAAGGCATGCAGGTACTCATGAGACAATATCTTTCCATTTCATCACTTTCAATGAGCTGTAAGGTTACCAATAAATATGTCCATGTCTGAATATCACTTTGTGCTAAATATTTACTGTAAAGCCTTACTTAAGTTTGCTGATGGTATACTAGGCGAATATCATGTATGAGGAAATGTTTAGGTTTGATACACATGAAGCCTCTAAAGGCCCATACACACTGGGCGACTTTGAGCTGTAAGTCGCTCAAAACACCCAGTTTGAGCGGCTTTCAGCTCAAAGCCGCGCAGTGTGTATGCCCCGGCGATGAGCGGTGCAACATCACCGGGAAAGCCATTCATCTGCCGGTTATACCAGCAGATGAGCGGCTTTCAGGACGGCTTTGCATAGCGCAGCGCTATGCAACACCGTCCTTCCTCCCCCCCCTCCGTCGGCGCCGGGCCGGGGGATAAGCCGCTCAGTGTGTATGCACTGAGCGGCTTTCCCCCCAGCGATGATTAGCATCATCGCTGTCCATACATGCTGGGCATAGTCGCCCAGTGTGTATGGACCTTAAGAATGCCATGATTACATATAGTTATGCCTGCCCAGGAGAGCACATACTGTACAATCATGTAGTAAAGTGAATATACTGTAGGATACATTTTAACAGAGTTGGTGCAATTTAATGGGATGAGAGATTCAGAAAGTGAGAAACTAATTTTTCCAGGATATGCCTTACCTGAGCAGAAGTCATCAGAATATCTGTCATACACTGATTTACAGTTCCTTTCATCACATTCACAGGTGTCGCCATGTATATCTCCCCAGTCACCAGTTGGGTCTACATCATGGCACGTACATTCACCACAAATACATGTTCCTAGATAAAGATTAGGATTAAAATAAATTAAATTTGCTAGAAATTATATAACACAGAGCATTCAGTAACTATAAACTACTGTATATCTGTCCCGTAGGAAGTTTCCACTGTACACATTACGGATTCTGTTTACAATCTGCCAGTAAGCACAACATTTCTTGTGCAAAACAGGATTATATGTTTGGCTTTCTCTGAGAAATTTGCTGAGATAAGACGGATAGGCATGAAGTGACATAACTAAGCAGTAATACCAGTGCAAGTGATAACTGAGCTGAATCACTCAGTATAACCGTTTTTGTGAAGGAACGAAACTTTAATATTACTCCGTAACACCAACTCTATATTTAATTGAAAAATCCCCTAAAACTACATTTAATAGACCAAACATATACATTTTTTATATTAATGAGATCACAATATTTTACAGTATATTGCACACATGACAAATTAAATATTTACAATAATGCATATATTCAGGGTTGCCTTCCCTCCCAGAATGGTCCCGCAAATTTTGTCCCCCTCCTGGCCCCCCGGAAAGGGGAGCAACCCTCCCACATTGCCCTCCATCTCCCGGGAACAACACCACCGCTGGCAGAAATAGCGGCATTTGCTTTTTCAATGCTGCTGTTTCCAAAAGGTTTTCAGATTCTGCTTTTTTTAAAGTTGATTCTGAATTTTTGGAAACGCCTGCTAATTGTTGAATTTTGAGGCCGATACTGACAATTTGGCATCGGTTTCCAACAAACCGCAGCCGTTCCGACAGTCAACAGTCGGAACATTGAATACCAACAGTTGAGTTACAGTCGTAATGAGTCAGAAACTGCCGTGCACCTAACTGTTGGGAATGTGCCAACACGTCAGCTGCCCACCTCCGACACCCACGTCACAGGATGATTACCATGGAAACAGCCAGCATTTTCATGAGAACGCCCATGAAGCACTGGGCATTCCCATGGGCGCAACTATCCGCCACCACCACAAATACCCCTCCCGCAGCCTTGGGTGCGTGCGCCCGGTGAACAGTCTGCTGTGCATACACCCAGTATATGCACATGCGCAGAAATGTGCATATGCACAATATCGGTCCCCCATGTGAACACAAAGGGGATGCAAATAAATTAGAATAACCCCCTTAGAATCTTAGTTAACTTAAAATAAACACTTGAATATATTCTTGTTTTTGTTGTATTTATATTAGCGTTAAAAAAGCTTCAAATATTAGTTTTGGGAATTGACTATAAACCGCACCATTGCAATTTTTAATTTATGTAGAGTTCTATACTTTGCAGGTTTCATTCATTTATTTATTTATTAATAGCTTCTTTTACAGCGCAGCAAATTCTGTTGCGCTCACAGTCCTCAGATGGCATACAGCAGTTAGATGACCCTGGTATCTGGATTATTAATTATTTCAGAAGAGAACAGCTGTTGAGAGAGGCTGCACCATGATCCAGGATTGATATTAGCTGTCTATGATTGTTATTATGGTTGACTAGACAAAGTTGATTTTTTTTGTGTGTGTGGATTGTTTATAATATACAGTAACTTGACATTTATAAACTCTACATATTTAAACCTACTGTATATATTAACATTTTTCTCTTGGTTATATTAATCTATACAAATATAATGTATGCTTTAAAAGGGAAGTAAAATATTTAGTAGTAGAAGTTTTGCATACTTTCCTAACATTCTGGAATGGCAGGTAGGCTTCCAAAAATCGGGTCATCCACCCAGCACCCCGGAAGGTGGGCAAGTCTCCTGTTTTCCCTGGAGGCCCCCCTTTGCCACCCACAACAAAGTACAAGGAGAAGGGGGCAGCAAAGTTGGGAAATATGCCCTAAGGGAAATAATGGAGGTTAGGTCTTAGAGGTTCCACAGCAGCCACCGGCATTAAGTACAACATGGATCCTCATAGACATCCTTGATTTTGATAGGCAGACTTGGTGGCACTCCCCCCAGATCCCAGTGCCCTAGGCAGCTGCCTAAAGCTGCCTGCTTGCTGGCATGTCCAGTTATATATACTTGTTCTGCATATCAGATTCCAGGTTTTTTACTTACACTACGTTCTTTATTTGAATATGACATTTATATACTTAACAAGATTTTTGATACATGATTTCCATAATTTGTATATTTTGTTTTCATGGCAGTAGCTTAATCCAGTATATGTCTTTTTTTCATTTTTTTTGTGTATTTCATACTTTCAAAAATTCTGTTTTACATTTACAATAGTTTTCTCTGTGATCATGGGCCATGGTAATCAGAAAGTGAGAGATTTTGGGAGAGTTTTCCCATTTTTTTAAAGCGGCAATCAGTTACATGGCAAAATCAACTTGGTTTTTCATTGTAAATAATTGCCACTTAAAAAAAAAAAAGGGAAAACTCTCCCAAAATCTCTCACTTTTTGATTCTCAGACCCTATTACATTGGCCCTATGCTTCAATAGGTGTTATATCCAACTGTGGGAGAAGGTTTTTTGAAATAAAATGCTGTGCACATGGCTTGCACTAGAAAACTGTCTAGGCCTGCATTCTTCAGCGTACATCTTGCTTCTTCCACCTGATTCTGATTTGGGAATAGAGTAAAAGAAAGTAAAGGGCCCCATACACTTTGGCCCAATTTCACCCGATTCCAGCTGATTTGGACGAGAAATCGGCCCAAATTACAAGGGTATGACATCCGATCTGATCCGATGCACTGTCCCATCGTGGGTACTAAGCATCCATGATGCATCGCATTGGATGTGGCTGGGAAACTTGAAAAATCCATTTAAAAGACTGGCTGGCTGCTGATTGGCTGAGAGTGCTCTGTCAGCCAATCAGCGACCACACAGTCTTTTAAATAGGATTTTAAAGTTCTGCCACCCCCTGCCTGCAGCTCCCCGGCTTACATGTGATAAATTGCATCCGATTTATCGCATGTAAAAATCTTATTAAGTTCTCCAGGGGCTAGCTGTGACCACCCTGTCCTGTAGATTTTGAACACTGTTATATCCAAGGTGACCGATTCTTCTATGCCAGAGCTTCATTGACTGAGACATAGTTGTCATTATCAAATAATAATGCTATGTATCACGGACATACCAAAAATATAACACAGGGTACATACAAAATGCTGATTAATTTGTTATGCAACACTTGTATTTTTGTGTGCATCTGAGACTTTAAACTGCGTATGGGGCCAAATGTAATAGGTTGTAAGAATCAGAAAGTGTGAGATTTTGGGAGAGTTTTCCCATTTTTTTAAAAGCGGCAATCATACACACGGAAAAAAAAAGGTTGATTTTGCCATGCAATTTATTGGCGCTTTAACAAAAGTGGAAAAACTCACTCAAAATATCTCACTTTCTGATTCTGGGATGCTGGGATGTGTAGTTTCACAACAGCTGGAAGCCCACAGTTTGGCCCTGGCTGGGCTAGATGTATGAGAACAAAGAGAGGTCATATTTGACTTCTGTATACTTTTTGCTCAATGTTGGGTTTTATTTTGCTAATACATATTGTGACAAGAACACTGGAATAGTGTTTGAGGACAGGTATATTTGTCCCAGGTTCTTGTCTTACACCTTTTAGAAACAGGAAAACTTCCATGAGAATGTTTCTATTTTGTTAAAGCTGAGTAAAGGCCCAGCTCAGGTGTTTGGCCTCAAGGAGGGCTAATCAGTACTTGCAGCTGTGCAAGGCCCATGTGGAGCTGCTGGACTGATCAGTGTGTGCAGACTGCCTGGGGAGGCTGCAGAATCTCTGTGAGAGGAACAAGCTTTCTGATGCAAGTAAGCTATCAAGTAGTGACTGGAAAACTTGGTGTTTTGTTTAGAGATAGTTAGGAATATCCTGTGTTTAGTTAGTGTCGGCTAGGCAAGGTATTTTCTTTTGTTGTTTATTTTAATTTTCTGCTGAATAAAACTGATTGTGGCCAGTTGCACCCCAAAGACTGGACTTGTATGATTTCTCAGCTGCTGCTTACTGCCTTCTACCCCAGTAAAAGGCATCCAGTTCCCCTACAGCATGGATGTCCAACGTTGGCCCTCCAGATGTTGTGAAACTACACATCCTAGCATGCTTTGCAATAGTTTTAGCATTCTCTAATAGCAAAACTGTGGCAAAGCATGCTGGGATGTGTAGTTTCACAACATCTGGAGGGCCAATGTTGGACATGCCTGCCCTACAGTGTTACAACTTGGTGGAGAATGCGAGCAACCTGTTGTGCGCATAAGTGAGAGCAGCAGCTTAATGAGGCCTGCAGAGAATGGTGTTTTATGCAGATACAGCCCAGTGTGAAGTTGCTTAGACTGAGGATTTGATATATGTCCTGGTTGAAAGCAGCTACAAAGCCGTTGGAAAAATCTGTCAACATGGAGGAACTGCTTAAAGCCTTGCTGCAAGCTACAGAGGTTCAGCGGGAGGCCACAGCCGCTCAGCAGGTGGCAATCGAGGAAAATAGGAGACTGCAGCAGGAGGCCACCAGGCTACAGCAGGTGGCAATGGTTAAACTTTGCAGACAACAGCATCAGGATAGAGAGGCCTTAGCCGGAGTGATGCGGAGCTTTGCAACACGGACTGGGGATGTGGCTGTCAGTGCTCCGGCCAGCTCTAGTTCTATATGGGCCAGTCACTTCCTGTAGAAAATGACAGAGACTGATGATGTGGAGGCCTATCTGATCGTAAGTGTTTACAAACACCATACATTTAGGGTTTGGTGTAGATAGTTTAGCCATATTGGTCCTGGCCTTAGTCAGGCAGCGTGTGAGTGTGGCCTTTGGGTATCCCCTCTGTAGGAATCTGTCTGTCATCTCAGACAATTGGGATTCCATTGTGTCATTGCTGGTATTGTTCTGAATAACTCTTATATACTGGGAGATCGGCAGATGTGCTTTTAGGGCTGGCGGATGTTGACTCATGGTGGTGAGTACAGTATTGCGGTCGGTGGGTTTACGGTAGAGACTCGTTTGGAGTGTGCCATCCTGTATCCTGATGTTGATGTCGAGGAAGTTGTTTGAGTTATTGTCAATAAGGGAGGTGAACTTGATTGGGCAGTCCATTTCGTTAAGTAACTGTATCATTAGATTGAATTCATCTGTGGTGCCCGACCAGAGCAGGAATACGTCGTTGATAAACCTTTTGTAGAATTTGATCTTCTGAGCATACCTGGGTAGGATGTAGGTGTTTTCATAGTTAAGCATGTATAACCCGGCATAGGAAGGGGCCAGGTTAGAGCCCATCGCGGTGCCAGATACCTGGACGCAGTATTTCTTTTGGTAGAGGAAATGGTTGCAATTGAGGATCATTTCAGCCATCTCCACAAGAAACTCAGTTGGGGGCTCCAGTTCTGGTCTTTCATCGAGCTTCAGGCGTAAGGTCTAGAGTCCATCTGCATGCGGTATCACCGTATACAGTGAACTCACGTCCATTGTAGCCAGGTGCATTGGACCAGTAGTGAAATTGATGGAGTTCAGTTTATAGATGAAGTTGGTGGTGTCCTGTATGTATGTGTAGTAACCAGGGGTTGTAAGTGATGATCCACAAAGATGGCTAGGGGTTGCAGGAAGGATTGTCTGGCAGAGATAATGGACCTGCCTGGAGGGTGAGTGTGGGACTTGGGTAGGGTGTATATAATGGGACATACCGTGAAGTCTAGGTGTCCTTGGTGATCCATTTGTTAGTGAGGCCCCTTAGGAGTTGGTTGTCGACTCTACGTTTGAATTTGGGTATTGGGTTGTATGACACATATTGATATGTGTTGGTGTCAGCCAATTGGGGAGTAATTTCAGTGTGATAGTCAAACCACTTCTGTACAACCACTGCCCCTCCCTTGTCTGCTTGGCGTATCACCAGATCGGGGTTGTCCCTCAAGTCTTTGAGTGCCGCCCTTTCTGCATGGGTGAGGTTGTCATACTTAGGTCTCGTGGAAGGCAGTTGGATATCGCTCTCTTGTAGTCTGGTGAATGTTTTGATGCTAGGATTTGAACAAGTCGGGTCGAACACGGACGGTTTGTGGAACTTGGATCTTTGGTGAAGGGTGCCTATGAACTGCTCTTGCAGTCGTAGTTTGCAACTAAATTTATATACGTCAATTGATGTTTCGAATGCATCATGGGCGTGGGTCGGGACAAAAGAGAGTCCCCTGTCCAATAAAGAGATCATGGGTGGAGTGAGTTCAGTATCAGATAAATTAAATACTAGGTCCGCACTTGTTTTCTGTTTTTTTTTCCCAATTCTACTATGTCGGGGGTGTGGTCTGCGCCCCTTCCCCTTGGTGGTCCTTGCAATTTTGCTGTGTGGCTTGGACCTGATTCTAAAAAAATCAGACTGTGGCCCAGAAAAGTCGGTGTCGGATGCAGAGGTGGATGAACCTGTGTTCAGATAGTGGGGGTTTCTTTGGCGTCTAGGCCGGTATGGGCGATGTGTACGCCTAGGCCCGAGTCGCCAGCCAGCCACCTGTTTACGGAGTGGTTTTGGTAGTTGGATGTCACGACAGATAATTTGTTCCCTTTAAATTAGATTAAATCTCTTTTGTATGTATCCACTTGTGTTCTAATCTTGTCAATCAGGTTGCAAGATTTGTCACTCTTGATGGATGCTAAATTCGTCTATGTCATGTTTAACCTTTTTGAGTTCGACCCAACCTCCTCAACCACCATCAGCATTAGGTCAAATGAGCATTTGTTAAGAACGCTGCACTAGCGGCTACAAATAGTGGGATTGCGTCTCCCTATGGTCGGGACGTTAGAGACCCTAAAGCCCCTGGGGATGAATTTCTTTCTGTGACCGTGGAGGGAAAGATCAACTTCCCGTGTTTTGAGTGTCAATAGTCGTTGGTATAGGTCAGTTGGTGACTCAGTAGGTAGGATATCAGTAGCGTACGCAGGGGGGGTTTCTGAGTACCCAGAAACCCCCTCCAGGAGTCTAAGGGCCCTAGGCTTAAAGCTGAGAGTCCCCTCTTTCCATGGGTACAAGAATTTAAAAAATCGGCCCTTGGAAACCGGAGATATCTGACTTCAAAGCAGTGGACCCCATCCAAGCCTGTTAATTGCTATTCCCAGTCAGATATTTCAGGTTCTGTCTGATGTAGTTTTTCTGAGGGTATATTCCAAAAGCTGTGACTCTCACCTTTGATGGACGCTAATAGCTTGTCTCTACTGTTCCCAGAACCAGAGATATCAGCCTTCCAGCAGCTGGTTACTGCTCCAGCTCTATACACCTGGTATGTAGTTTTATATTCTCCTCCTGAACTCTGATCCCCTAGTCCCCAATACCATTTGGTAGGTGGGATTCTCTAGTTTTCAATTCCATTAAAATATAAGAAATCTATTTTTGGGAACTGGAGATCTGCAGTCAAGCAAGCTGTCCTCCCACCAGAAAATTATGAATAATAAGCCCACTCCACTATACACCCCTCCTCTGCGTATTACACATCCTCTTCATTCAGCCCAATGCCCCCTTCTCCCACCCCATCTCCCACAATCTGTGCAGTAAAGGGGTAATTATTGAAAATCACTGATCCAGGCCCTACATGCAGAGCGGTTGATATAATAACCCCTACCACCCGCAGGACATCAAAGCTTCCCCCACCCCTACTGCTGGAGGATCGGCAGGAGCCGCAATACATTGCTATATATATATATATATATAAATTGACAAAGTCCGCACTCAATTGTTCCTGCTTTCAAAGTGGGGTGCTCCAACAGATCAACATCAAAGGGTACAATTGTAGATGAAATGGGCACTCACCAAGGTTATTCAACAGCAAAAGGGATGTACCCTTGTATCGACAATAAATTTTGCTGTTGAATAAGACCTTGTATATATATAATATATATATATATATACAGTATATATATATATATATATATATATATATATATTATTATTATTATTATTATTATTATTATTATTTATATACATTTGGTCTATCTATAACACTTTAACTGACCCAGCATATACTGGGTCACGTAAGTGTCCATCTCCGTGCTTTGCTCTGCCCCTCTGGAAACCCCCTTCTGAAAATCCTGCGTTTGCCCCTGGGTATCAAAGTCAGACTGGTTGAATAAGACCTTGTCGGCATCTGTGAGGGAAACTATGCCATGTGCGACTTGTGTTAGTAAATTGTCATCCAGAAAACCCAAACCACCTGAGGCCATACCTGTAACACTGTCAGGACAGGACAAACAACATAATGGTGTACGTGGAGGGAAATTAATAGGGATAGTGTTTGAGTGTTGATATAGGTCATTCGGCACCACAGTGGGGAGCCTCAATGTGATCACCTTAATACTGGATCAATAAGAAATGTGGGTGTCAGGTCAAGAGGTATGGGTGAGTTGACCCTCAAACTCACAATCTAGTTACAGAAAAAAAAAATAATATATATATATATATATATGGAAATAGAGGCAAGAAGGAGCGCACAAGGTAAGCGTAAATTATCAGATTTTACTGAAACAAGTATATAAAAGCTCACATACAAAAGTTCAAACACCGCATGGTACATAGATATAATCACCGCTCCTGGGACACGTCGCAGTGCGGGCCCTGGGGATTCCAGTCACTCCGGCACAGAGGTAATAGGCAACGACCGATTTCTCAGTATCAGGTAGCAGGGCGGGCACTGGGGACTCCAGTCACTCCGGCTTGGATGTCTCAGCGGTAACAGTCACTCCGGCATGAGAAGTATCAGCAGCGGTGGACCAAAACTTTAGCAGCGGTGAACAACACACGATATCCAGCAAACAGCAAGTGGACAGCCAGTGATCAAGTTCATCAGATGGAAACGCCCCAACGCGTTTCTTCATTGGACTACGTCAGGACGAAGTCCAATGACGAAACGCGTTGGGGCGTTTCCATCTGATGAACTTGATCACTGGCTGTCCACTTGCTGTTTGCTGGATATCGTGTGTTGTTTACCGCTGCTAAAGTTTTGGTCCACCGCTGCTGATACTTCTCATGCCGGAGTGACTGTTACCGCTGAGACATCCAAGCCGGAGTGACTGGAGTCCCCAGTGCCCGCCCCGCTACCTGATACTGAGAAATCGGTCGTTGCCTATTACCTCTGTGCCAGAGTGACTGGAGTCCCCAGTGCCCGCACTGCGACGTGTCCCAGGAGCGGTGATTATATCTATGTACCATGCGGTGTTTGAACTTTTGTATGTGAGCTTTTATATACTTGTTTCAGTAAAATCTGATAATTTACGCTCACCTTGTGCGCTCCTTCTTGCCTCTATTTCCACATCTCACCCACTGAGGCTTGACTAGCCTAATTTGAAGTGAGCAGCACTAATTTCATCTTATCTCTTATCCAGTCATTTATATGTGTGTGATTTTGCGCAGAATCTCCTGTTTGTATATATATATATATATATATATATATATATATATATATATATATATATATATATATATATGTATATACACTATATATATATATATATATATATATATATATATTTATATATCCCCTGCAGTTACTCATTGATCAATTTTATACTGCCTTTTGTGTTTTGACAGTGTAATATTCTCCCGTGCAGTTTGTGGCCAGTAATAACAACTGGGACGGGGGGCCCCTGTCTTAAGTGACGTGGGCCCCTCAAAGGCTTAATCCTACCCTGGCCCCAGGCACTCCCTGACTCTGGGCTCTGTTTAATAATGAGATATAACCCCCTTAGCACTCATTAAAGGGGTTATGTTATAAATTACAGAAAGTAATTGAAAAACAGCGGTAAGCTTAGGTAACTGTATCGCTAATGCCATCTATAAATGTTCTTAGCAGTACAGTACCCATTGCCGGCAAAGGGAATCCAGCAAAATCCTTTGTAGTCTTCCAGGCTTTGCTGAGTCCCTGCTGTATGAAAGTACAATGTGAATACACAAACAGCAGCCATGAATGAGCATTACACAGCAGCCTGTAGCTGGCAGTGGTAAATTGCCAGCAACAGAGTAAAGGAAACCAATAAGGAGAGGAACTTTTCATATACATTAACATTGCATATAGAGACTGGCATTTCATGTTAAATGCCAGTATACATTAATATCACTGCAATACTATATTTTGTATGACATATATAGTACTGTATATGAGAGAGAAAAAACATAAATACCACAGACACACATAAAAATATAGCCAGGCAACATTACAGCAAATATGCAATGGAGCTGCTCTTGTTGGGGGCAGGGCCAGGTAAATTGTGTCAATAGACCCCACCTCCTTGCAACATGTCATTCTGATTTGAAGGTGGACAAGAGGGGGCAAAATGATACATGTGAATCACAGCATTACTCTGCTAGGGGCTGTTGCTAAAACTGTCATCAGTTTAAGGGGTTTCTATTTTAGGGATTCCTATATTTAGGGTGAAATGTAATAGGGTGAGAGAATCAGAAAATTAGATTTTTGGTAAGAAATCTCCAGTTTTTTTAAAGCGGTAATCATTTACACTGCAAAACCAGTTTGATTTTACAGTGTAAATGATTGCCACTTTAAAAAACTGGAGATTTCTTATCAAATCTCTCACTTTCTGATTCTCTCACCCTATTACATTTCACCCTTAAACTCTAATATACTACACATCATCTTCAGTGGAGTTTGCATGGGTGGGACAATCTACCAATTGCTAAAATGAGTGCTTATAATCAAACTACAGTATGAAAATAATATATTTGGATGGCAGGGTTGTGAATAGAGGGCAGAAACCCCAAAATATGCCCCTGCCTTAGGCAATTGTCCCTGTTGCCCTGCTGCTAATAATCTGTACTGGGAGTTTAGTAGAGAAGACAGGGAGGCCGCCATTACACAGTTATGCCTATGATTACTCTATATATATATATATATATATATATATATATATATATATATATATATATATATATATATATATATATATATATATATATATATATATATAAAATAGATTTTATTTGTCTGACATTTGAGGCACATATCAAATTATCATGCAACACAAGGATAAAACACCCCCCAGCACAACTCAATAGGCAGCCTGCAGTAAAGACACCTGTTTGGGCCCATTCTGTTATTGTTATGTCTATACTAAATCTTACAGTGTTACATGGTTCTTTCTTTGTCAAAGGTATAAGGAACTTTCTGCAGAGAAAGGTATGTATAATTGACAGTAAAGTATTTACCATATATACTCGAGTATAAGCCTACGTTTTCAGAACATTTTTGATGCTGAAAAAGCCCCCCTCGGCTTATACTAGAGTGAGGGTCCCACTTGAGTCAATAAGTTTTCCCAGTTTTTTTGTTGTAAAATTAGGTGTCTCGGCTTATATTCGGGTCGACTTATACTCGAGTATATACGGTATATGTTATACTGACATACAGTACTTTGGGACTAATTCAGCATGGATTGCTAGCTGGAGAAAAAGCAGTTGCTTGCGATCAAAATGAGCTGCACAAAAAGAAAGAAAAACCGCCCATTGCAAAATTGTGATGCATTTGCAAATCCATTAGAAGAAAAAAAAATATTGCATCGCTATTTCTGACAGGGGAAATAGCTGCAGGTGCCTATTCAATGCTGTCTTTCCCGACAGCATTGAAGAGGCATCTCGGCAGAACAAGCCTGACATTAAAGCTGTCTGGCCCGTTCTGCCGAGAGCGGCCGTGGATTGATCTCGGCCGTGGATTGGCTCACAGCCGAGATCAATCCATGGCCATTCTCGTCAGAACGGGCCCGACAGCTTTTAAAGGATAACTGTCTATGGATTGGCTCACGGCCAGATCTCGATGATCCACTGACATTTCTCGCAGCTACGCCCCCCTTAAGCCGATTAGCAAGTGGGACATGGAATCCTGCCTGCCGATTTGCTGTTGAGCAAAACGCAAATGGGCCAGGATCATAGCTGTCGGGATGGACTGACAGTCATGATCCTGGATTGCATACCCCCTTAGGCATCCACAAATCAGCTAAAGAAAGAGGATATAAATGGTCAACGATAACGTCAGGGACCACCCCAAAAACACCATGGAATCCCTGCATTTTGACAAACACATCCAGAAAACACCATATTTCTGCCCCTAAACGCTGACTTCCTGCCAATCAAACTGCGGCTGCAATGTGGCCAGATATTTTTTAGCAATATCCATCCACACATGCGCAGTCAGTAATCGGCTGGATTGTAATTTCTGTAACTAGCGACCCATGCATGAATTAGGCCCTATATACAGTATAAATGCTCTGCATTGTGTTGAACTGAATACAAAAGCAATTTTTACATGTTTGTCAACGCAAAGTTAATGTCCCGATTTTTAAATAAATTAATATGTAATATGTTTAATATTTATAAGGATAAATCCTGTGCATTACAACAAATAACCCCAATTACTATGAAGTATACATATTTCTATTTGATTCAGTATATAACAAAAATAACATAAACGCAATGTGCTAAATATAACCTATTAAAGTGATTGGTATCAAATTGAATGGACATTCATATTTTTAGCTTCTAGTGTTTTAGAAACATCTCCTTATGCAGGACATATATTAAATATAGTTCCACTAAATCTGAGCACAAGCCAAGCTTTTCCCATAATTAAGATGGGAAAGAGCTTTTAAATGCTCTTTGGCTAATTAGATGCTCATTCTATAGCAGTCATTGTAAGTGAAGATGTATTTAAAAGAGAGTTCTTTGCAGCTTTTTTTGCTATACAGTAATGTGGGTCTGGACTGCAGCCAAAGCAAAAGGCATTTGCAGCTTAACTGTTTGTTTTGCAGATTGTTTCTTTGTGTACCACATTTTACTTTTTGTGTTTTAAATGGAGCTGAATAAAATAAATAATGTATGTATACGGAGAAAACAAAAACAAGTGCAAAATGTGGTATTTAAAGCTTCAGTGTTCTTGCATTTTATAATTAAGATTATAATAATTTAGAAGGCAAACGTGATGGGAACTCACAGAATCGCTGTTTGCATTGGTAGGTATCTAGGGAATGGAAAGTGTATACATGTCTTTAGACCTCATTTATTAAGTGCAAAACTTCCTCCTGGAATTATGCCTAAATTACAAAGCGATAGCAGAGGTTAGATATCAAGGTATCTTACCTCTGAAAGGGAAATTGGAAAGGGCTGTTTTTGAACCCAAGCAGCAGCAATATATCAGGGGTGTCAAAACCTTACGATGGTTTACAGGAAAAAAAGGGTTGTTTTGTTGCGCTCTTAAATAAATTGGTAGGTATTTCATTGTAAATAATAACAAACATATTTTTTTCTGCAGAAATGACAATAAAATGGTGCATGTATGGAGATTATATTCACACGTGACCACTGATCCTTATTGTCCGATAATGGGTTAAGTCCCGGTAGGAATGGAGAGTCCTCCAAATAGCTATTTGGCTAAGTGTGGAAAATCTCAATGTTGCTGGCGAGGTGGCTTTCCTCTGGTGAGATAGTAGTTCGCTGTATGGTGACAGCAGGCTGGATATACCCGTTTCCCTTATAACCTAGTTGAAGGCAAATGCAAGCGGCGGCATCCCCTTTTTGTTGTTAAGCAGGTCAATTCCATCCGCATGGTTCTCCCAAATGTGGCTGTAAGCTGGGGTTCAAATGGCAATAGGATCAGGTTTATGGGTGTAGCAATGTGTGGATTAGCACCTCTCCACCGACGCGTTTCGCTGCGTTAGGTACAACTTTTTCAAGGTGTGTATCTGGGGCTCCCAGTGTGGGTTTAAATACCCTCAGTAATGGGGAAGGTGTTTTCACCTGTTACTGATTAGCATGCACATAATTAACTCATATACAATTCAAAAACATAAAATATATATTTCTCTGAAAAGTAGGGGCTAGACCTACTAGACCTAACTAAATATTCTAAATATTCTTAAAAACGAGCAGTATAAAGTGATGAAATTCATAAAAAACAAACTGATTTAATAATTGGGTTAGCGCTGATTCCGGACATCCGCTATAGCACCACTTCCGGCTCCATCGCCTATTAACGCTAACAAGCTCCGTTCCCCGCTTGTAGCTTGGTGGCTAGTTACTGGATGTCCTGGTGTGGTGTAATTTCCGGTGGCTGGCATTTCATCTTATCTAATATGTGGAGCGCAATCATGCGTTCCACCACCCAAAGTATTATGGGTTATTAGTATTGGCCGGCATGCAATCGTTTCGGAGTTCCCTCTTTGTCTTAAATATGACACTTTCGTATGTGTTGTCGCTTATACTTTATTTAAAAGATACAATACCATGAGTGCAGCATATCGGCTATATATATTGTTAGTCTGTAGATAATTATGAACAATCTAGTAATAATAATGGGTAAAAAATAATGATAAATGACAAAAGATATCATTTATATTAATACTATTACATTTTGATAAATAATAAGAAATATTGTAGGATATCTATATAAATATAAAAAATTATATATAAAAATTAATTAAAAAAAATATTAAATATAAATAATAAAAAAAAATACAAAATATTTAAAGATGTATATAAATATAGGATAGAAGTATAAGAATAAATATGAGATAAATAAAAACAATTATAGATATACATGTAAATATAGATACATATAAAGATAAAGAATATGAATAAAGGTTGATAAAGTTGATAAGTTTATAAAGCGTGAGGGTTATGTACAGTATGCCCCATGTAATGGGACAGAATGGTGGACATGGTATGCAAAGTATGTAGTAGCTGCGCAGGTTCGCCCAGTATTGTAGAATCAGTGCCACAGCAGGGCTCACTGGTGCACAAGGGTGTGACTTTGTGTGAGGGATGTGGCTTACCACCCTGCTCCTCCCTTTTTTGTCACTCCAGTGGTCAGGGAGATGTGAAACTACAGTATAGGAGTTGATGCTTCAGCCCTAGCAATGCATTGCTACAGTGCAGCACCCAGCTCCTGTCACTGAGCAGCAGCATGGTATGGGAGTCACAGACATGAGCTCAGTAGTGTATGGCAATCACAGAAAGGACCTCAGCATGGTATGTCAGTCACAAACATGAGCTTAGTAGTGTATGGTGGTGAGAAAAAGATACTATAAATAACTGAACAAGGGGTTCAGCATAGAAATGTAGAACATGTGTTTCAGGTGGTGTGACGCAGATACTGTATACTGCTTACTCAATGTGCTCTTTGTCACTGATATAACAGCCAGGTCCAGCCCTATAGATACTCTGGATACAGATGTGCAGAGGGCACCAAGGGTGCCGCAGGAAAATTCTCACAACCCAATGACGTCTGACTGCAACCCATCCCTCATAGTAAACACGCCTGAAATGTAGGAGCTAGAGAGGCAATGACTGTGTGAGGGGACCCAGCACTGGACATGGTGATGCCTCTACAAGGGGGAAGGATGGCTGTGTATAGAGAAAGTCAGCATTCAGCGTGGTGTTGCCTGGAATCCTCCAAAGGTGTTAGGTGGAGGAGTTGACAGGACTGGGTAAACAATGTAGGATGGGGTATCGTGGGAGGCCCAGGTCAGCTGCTTATTGGAGGGGTTGGGGACTAGGTCAGCAGCTAAGAGAGTCATTGTCCTCCTTCACAACCATCAGCTCCCTTTGGCCATGCCTTTGGATTTGGCCATACCCCTGCCTAATTCCCCATACCTATGGTTGCTTTCAGCACCCTCAGCGAAATAAATATAGTCCTAATGCCGCCTCTCTTGATTACTTAAGGCCGTAATCATGGTGAAATTTAGCAGTATATTTAGAGAAAGACAGAAAGGTTAGATGTTGTTGTCTGTTGTCTGAGCTGCTTTCAGCTCAAAAGCCACCAGTGTGTACAGGGCAGCGATGATGCAGGAAAGCGGATCAGCGCTCACCGATTATTGCTGCCCCATACACCATGGACGGCTTTTGAGATGAAAGCAGCTCAAACAACAAAACAGAGATGCTTTCCGCTCAAAATCGCCCAGTGTGTATGGGCATTTAGACTTTTCTAACAAGTGCTGCTTAATATATAGACCAGGGGTTCCCAAACTTTTTTAATCAAGGCACCCCTAGAGTATCAGATTTTTTTCACGGCACCCCTAGGCCAATTTTTTTTTTTTTTCATTTAAATTGTGTTTATATGCGATTCTTCGTGTCAGTTATGTGGTAAATGGTAGGGTTTGCTTCTGTTTGTACACATGTTATGACTGGCAGCCACCAGCACTGGTTTTTCTCATAAATAATAACCATTAATAATTTTAGTTGGTCCTGGAACACCAACCCAGGGTACCACTGCAAGTGTCCTGAGGCACCCCAGGGAGCCACGGCACACAGTTTAAGAACCACTGATATAGACAATTTATAAATCAGAGTCCATAAAGAACATAGGCATGTATATAATTTATATCTATTATGTTATTTTATCATTTGGTTGAACAGGGGATCCACCAATGCTGTAAGAGATAAAGGTCTCTAAATCTTTGCTACAGTATTTACGAAGGGCTTCCGCTGGTGGTTATCACCAAGTACCACTTACCACTTACAAAGCCAAGTCACACAAACTCATGGCCACATTGGGCTGGCAGTATGTATACTTTTACTGCTGCTAGGCAGTATTGTCCGGGACTGGGACACAGTTATTTAGCATCATTGATGTTTTTTTCTTAATTTGTTAAATAGGTCCACAAACTATTTTCATTGCAGCGATGGAAAGTCAAGTATTTTTAGGCTTCTTGGATAAGTAGGCTTTTGAGATCTAAGTGCTAACGAAAATGAACTGTACCAACTTACTTACGTATGTCATAACCATGCATAAAATTCAATAAAATTTTACATTTATTTTGAAGAAATACTTTAAAAAGGACAATTATACATTAGCAGCACATAAGATAACATAAGGCATATTCAATTTGTTCCACAGGTAATAATAGACCACGTATATGAGTGAAAGGCAGACACAATTATAGTGTAAGACTAATTGAAAGACATACAGATGTGAAGTTCATTAATAATGACACACCTCTGTTGCTGCAGATTTTGCCATCTGGAGATGTGCATCTCTTCTTAATCTCCCATGGGGCGATGTCACACTGGAATTCACATTTATCTCCATGCCAACCAGCCTCACAGTAACAGTTTCCACAGTAACACTTTCCGTGGCCTGTACCCAAAACAAATTTTACACAATGAGGGGGGGGGGGGGGGGGTATTTTTTATTTTAAACGGCAGATGCTGTCTAAATACAAATTGCATTATGATCTGATCTGATCTGAAGATGATTTGTTCTTTTACACATTGCTAGGTATAAGTTGTATTATTACTGTATACAGTGGAGAGATGCTTATAATTTATGCATTGGTAATGTACAAGTTATTTCACAAAACAGTGGGAGTAAGAGAAAGGCGGCACGCAGTAATCTGGCATATAGATTAGTACAAGGAGAGGAAAAAACAGACCTACAACCCAGTTTGCATCCAAAAGCATCAATTCTCCAACAAATGCATCATCTTTACCCTTTACTAGTTTTTCTCTTGGGGAAATTGTATTTCTACTCAGTGTGCCATGATCTTTCAGCCTGCAGTGTAGCTGAAGTTATATAAAGTCTGTGATCCTGACTTCTAATCCTGAATCTTTTAAATGAGTTGCCTGAAGCTGACAGGCTGCCAACAGTGGCAAAGCAAGAGGCATCATTGTTCAAAATAACCGTGCAAACAGAGAGAGCGGCTTTTCATACCCTCCACCTCTCTCTTACCAGTCTGTCTTCTTGTGGGCAAGAGTGTTCTAGAAATGACAACATTGATCATACTTCTAATGGAAGGGTTATTGATCAGATCTAACATTGTGTTTAATCAATCTTGTTGTCTGTCACTACAGAGGACAGAGGAACTATACAGTAGTCAGTGGGTATGTAAAGAAAACTTTCCATGCTAAAACTAACCTGAAGTAACTCTGTAGGTTGGCACAAACACAAATATTTTATATTTTGGTTTGGTCAGTGGGATTCTGAAAAACGCAACTTTAAAAAAAACAAACAATGAGGCTTTATGTGTGCTTCCATAAATATGTCCAGCAATGCTAAGAAAGTTCCTCTCTTCTTCTCAGCAGTGTAAATCCACAGCTTATGTGATTGTCTAGCTATTTTTCAAGGTGACAGATGCACTCTGTACAAGCTGCAGACTGTTGGAGTTATGCACATTGAGATGACTAGTTGTTAATATTAGAATCCTTTTGGACAGCAAGAATGATATGCAAAGTGCACAACAGTGGGCTCACAGCATCATTTGTGTTTTGTTATGTTGTATGTTTTCTTTTTTTTACATAAATGCACTATTTGTATGGTTAATAGCATAGAATGTCAGGATAATATAGCAGCTTATTTAGCATATAGAAGGTACATTTGGAAGAAATGATTTGAACTTATAGCGCACAACTGTGCACAACAAAGATGATGCCAGAAGGTGCCAATTCTGACAGAGGCTACATCACATGTCATGCATTCAACTAAATG
This sequence comes from Crinia signifera, assembly GCF_055691185.1. NCBI lineage: Eukaryota > Metazoa > Chordata > Amphibia > Anura > Myobatrachidae > Crinia > Crinia signifera. Next base: position 270,373,854 of record NC_139218.1, read on the forward strand.
CACATGCGCAGAAGTCTAGACATCCCCAGAATGAAATAGATTCCTGGGCTTGAATGCACTGGGCAACGTCATCATTAGATGGCATTACCTTATAGAAGCCTATATGCTCCTATTGCACTTCCCTGCGGAAAATAGTGCACACATCATCCGACACATGCACAGATAGGAAGCCAGGTCATAAACAAGTCCATTCATTGCAAAGGACAGCTCTTACTGCAAGACACACGGTGTGCTGTGGCTGGGGAGACAGTGGGGGAAATTTACTAAGATCGAATGGCTACAAATCTCCGTATTTGTAGCTATTCCATGTGATATACGGCCATAAATTGTATTTTTCAAATTTACTAAGACAAGTATATGGTCGGGACAGCGATTTGTTATTTTTACACCCTGGATTCCTACTTTGAACCGACGAGTATGCGATCTACACCGGAGGAGCTGGTGAGTACATTTATTTTTCACAGGTACCCTAAGGATTTCTACAGGAGCAGAGGACAGGCCTACGGCAGACCCTATAAGTAAGTATGTGTGGGTGATTGTAGTATGTATTGAAGTTTTATTTTTATGAGTGTGTGTGTGCATGATTTATTTGGGCATTGGTATTGTTATAGAATTGCAAGACCCAGCAGACCCATTAATGCCCTGCATGCTGGGACTTGTGGTTCTCCAAGTCCCTGCATGTGGGAAAGGCTTGATGGGACTTGTAGTTCCACAACAAAACCCAATGTATATTAATCTATTTTTTACACATTTAAGCCATCAGTCCAGTGCCCACCGCCCAGGGACACTGGGGACAACCCTGGGCTTCAGCATGGGCCAGGGGTGCCCCCTTTATTGGGGGGGTCCCCACTCCCCTATTGACCCTGCTCCGGCTGACCAGCCACAGGTTGATGCCTTGGCCAGGGGAACTTGTATAAAACCTGACCCCCTGCTGTGCAAAGCGCCTGCTGGTGTTTGTTGCCAAAGTACGGGGGACCCTACTCGTTTTGTCCCATGTATTTTGAGAACCGGGAGGGCCATGAGCATGGTGCTGGTTATAGATATACAGGGTTGACCCCAGCATCCCCCCCCCCCCTGTGTTTTTTGCAACTATGACCAGGCTCAATGAGCCCGGGACTGGTTATTTTTCTACCTTTTTACACAGAGAAGCCTGCCCAGATCTGACTGATCTGAGCAGGCTTCAGGCAAATACATGTGGAGAATGAGCAGTATTTTCCAGGCGTATTTTCTGCAGAACTACAGGCAGTATTTACCATGAGGCCTGATAATAGAATTGGATTTACCATTCAACTGAATGATGAAAGCCATTGGTGTTCTTTTGATGGTGTATGCATTCATAAAATGGAATGCGAATGTCGTAAAAGAATACAAACGCCCATATGCTTGCATTAGTAAATTTGGATTAAAATTTACATCCGTATATCACATTGAATGACCATGAATATGGGCATTTGTAGCCATTCAATCTTAGTAAAACTCCTCCACTGTGTGCTTGGGCTGGGAGGACACTGGTTATGGTATAAAACATAGACTGACTCATGATAGACAGTCATGTGGTCGACCACTAATGGCTGACAGTCAGAAGGTCGACAGGGTCAAAAGGTCAACAGGTAAAAGGTCAACCTGAAAAAGGTCGACATGGTCAAAGAGTCGACAGTAAAAATGTCAACATGAGTTTTTAATGTTTTTATGGTTTCTATGTCATCATAGGTCGACATGGACACTGTCTAAGTGTACATCGTCCCCTCGAATGGCTCGCTGCAGTCAACATGCTTCAGGCTCGGTGCCTCACTGCGCTCGGCACACTATTTTATTCTCAATCCTTTGTTTAAGATCCTGTCCTTTCTTTGAGGCCACAACACCTTTAAGGAGTGTGGGAACCTTCGGTAATTGCAAAGGGTCAGAGGTGAGGGCACCAGCCAAAATGTTGCCTAGGGCCCCAAATTCACTAGCTGTAAGAAACAGTAATAGATTCATACAGTAGATTAATCTGTGCTCCATACAGCATGGGAACCAGTCAGAATAATTGCTTGCATTGAAAATGTATGACAGATACATAATTACCCATCTCAGAGATGAGAACAATTTGTTTTGTTTAGGGTTTTCTGGTGTATATTAATTTGCTTTCATTGAAATGGGTTAATTATTTTGCTGAGATTTAACACTGTTAATAATGTGTGAGCTTGTTTTTTTGCAGCTTGATTATTCATATTTCTTTTGTGAAACATATGGAGTGCTAATTTAGTGAATTTCATGAGCATGGATGTTTCAAATGTTACCAGAGATCAGTCACACATCCTACTTCTGCCGAAAAGTCAGCTACTGGGACAAAGATTTGTTCCCGTTTTGCCCTATAATAATGAAGTCAATCTTCTCTATTATTCCACAGACAGTGCATTAAATGTCAGAGGCTAGATAAAGCATTTCACTTTGTAAAGTTCATACACTCTACAGAAGAGATTTTTTAAAATAATGTTTGCAACCAGTGGTTGACTGAATTGCAAAGGTTTTAGTGTGAAAAGAGGTGCTGTCGGGGCGGGGGGTGTGACTCCCAGAGGCAATGGAGGTGCTTGCACCCGGGCTCCAAGCTCTGATGGAAAAACTTCACCTGTGTGGTTCCAAGTGTGACCGCTGCTCCTATGCGATGCACCTGCTGTTCTTGCATAATGTAGTTAATTGGTCCCATCTCAGGAGCCCTGCTAACATCTGCAATATGGGACATGACAACATCTCCCTGGTAACCCACTGCCTGTGCTGGACTGTGAGATAGGACACACCAGAGGGGGATCTAAACTCCATCTCGTCTCCGGGCAACTGGGATGAACTTACGCCCCTGAGTTCTGTCCAGAAGACTGAGGCCCTAAACATGCATACACACTGGGCGTTTTGCATGTATGCAGAGTGACTATGTAAAAATGTCTGGGCTGAAAATTGCTCAGTTCATACACACTGAGTGATTTTTGCATGGTTGGGGGTTTGCACAAAGGGGGGGGGGGGTGCGGTGCGCAAGTGCGTCTCATGCACAATAAAGGATGCATTTTCCAGTGCTACATGTTACATATTGGCAAATGCCTCCATTTCAAACCCCCACTATCCACGCTAGCCCAAAGCGTGGCGCGCCAACGTGGATAGTGGGGGTATGAACAGGTCGGGAGGATGCGTACCGCGTCCCCTCGCGGGGCTTGCTACACTCACCGCGCTTCGGGCTGGCATGGATAGTGCAGGTGTTTAAGGAACAATGGGGCAGATGTATTAAGCTTTAACAAGAGATAAATGCAAGGGTGATAAGGAGAGATAAACGTCCAGCCAATCACCTGCTAACTGCCATTTCACAGGCTGTGTTTGAAAAAAGTCTGTAAGGAGCTGATTGGCTGGACGTTTATCTCTACTTATCACCCTGGCATTTATCTCTTGTTAAGGCTTACTACATCTGCCCCACTATCACAACTGTCATGTCAGGCAGGTTAAAATGGTCATTGGTTCCCACACAATGTAATAAGCGCTGACTGACTACGCTAACTGCGTAATGCTGACTGACTACGCTGACTATGTAAGCTATGGCTAGCCGCGAACCGGGGGGAACACTACGCTGATACTGACAGGGACGCTGACTATGCTGGCCGTGGGAACACTGCGCTGATTCTGACAGGGATGCTACACTAGCTACGTAACTGCTGCCGTGAAACTACACAAGTACCGCTTTTTTTTACTCATAAGGGATGTACTACACCAGCCCCCCTCTTTTTCCTAAATCTAAATAACTCCTATTTACCTGCGTGTATAGAATTTTAACAGGTCATCACATAAATATAATTTCCAATATCTTTATGTGCCCATAATCTCTACACATATAGCCACAAAATATGCAGTACACATATCTGTATATGCAGATTTCTTGTATCTGACACTTGCTGACTCTCTCAGAACACCTAGTAGACTGACATATACCGGGAGTTTGTCCAGAAAAAAGCAAGCAAGTCTCCGGGAATCTTCTGCTGTCAGTTGTTGACTGACAAGTCAGAAATAAAGTGGTGGTTCAGATGGTATAATGATGCAATATACACTGAATCACATCATCACAGAGTGGATCCCTGCTTTACCAAGCCACAAAACAGAGCTTTGTACAGCAGTGGTTTGGGCAAAGCTGATGCAATAATAGTGACTATTTTGCCTCCTTGTACCCAGAAGGAGAGATAGTGAGGAAATGGATGGTCTCACTTTGGCTGAGTATAGTAAAGGGCACCTTACACTTGTAAGATTTTGTCAGATTTGACCCAATTGAGGTGTATTGGGTCCAGGGCCGGCGCCACCACTAGGCAGGTCTAGGCATTTGCCTAGGGCACCGGCCACTGGAGGGCGGTACTGAGCCGCCGAGGACGAGAGGTACCATAGAGGTACCCGTACCATAGAAACCAGTATCGCCCGCCCGCCGCCTGCCTTCCACTGAAATCTCCCCTGCAGCGGGGACTGGGAGCAGGGGAGAAAGGTATCGTAGCTTCAAAATATATTCAGCAATTGTTTTTGTAAATATGTATTTATGATGTCAAAATATATTGTATAATATATACATAGTATATATATTGTTGAGGTTCTCCAACTAATGATACTTACAGTAAAGTCCCTCCTTATTAGGCAGATCACACTGTATGCCGCACACCTTGGTCACACTCCCTCTACACTACATTCTACCCCCCTCTCCAAACAAATCTTTATTGCTAATGTAATTCTAAATAAATATACCAATTTTGGTTGGCTTGACTAAACCTACTGAGGTCATCCAGACAAGTTGTACTGGCTAACACCAGTTTGAATAATTATAACCAAATGTGCTTTACGTATTTGCTTCCTACTACCATTTACTGCCTACATCTCCATTTCTTGTAGCCTTCCCCTCTGTGCTTCAATAATTAATGCCCATCATACTAAGTTTACCACAAAGAGTTTCATTCTAGCATCATCTGCATTTCTAATACTGCAAAAAAGGGGCTCATGTCTGTGCTACATTGGGGTGTGGTTTTATCACATTAAGTAGGGCTAGATTAAGGGAGAGTCATCTGTCCAGGGGTGGGCTGGGCCAGGGTGCCATGTGCCCCCCGGGCCGCTTACCCAGCCACTTGCTGCTGGCCGCGCTGGATCCTGTGCATTGGCCACCTCCAAATGGCCGCCGGCCCCCTGCACTGAGGACATGTCCTCAGTGCAGGAGGCCGGTGGCCATTTTCCTATAGTCGCGGCCGTGTTCTGGAAGCCGCGGCCCTGGGGTGTGGGCAGGAGGGGCATGTACTGCGCTCTCCCCTGCCCCCCCTCCCCCCAACAGCAGCTGCAGATGGAGACGAGAGACAGGAACAATGGTGAGTTGCTGCTGGCAAATTCTGGCACTGTGGGGCATATGTGTTTCTGGCACTCTGGGGGCATGTGTGTATTTGGCACTGTGTGGGAATATCTGGCACTGTGGGGGCATATGTGTCTCTGGCACTGTAGGGACATATCTGGCACTGTGAGGGCATATGTGTGTTTGGCACTGTGGGGAATATCTGGCACTGTGGGGGCAATGTGTATCTGGCACTGTGGAGGCATATCTGGCACTGTGGGGGCATATGTGTCTCTGGCACTGTGGGGGAATATCTGGCACTGTGGGGGCATATGTTTATTTGGACATCACATTGTGCGGTGTAATGGGCATCATGGTATGGGGCGTAATGGGCATTACGGTGTGGGGAGCATTGGGTAATTGCCATCACAGTATGGAGTGTAATGGGCATCAAGGTGTGCGGTATAATGTGTAATTAGCATCACAATGTGCAATCTGCAGGTACACAATACAATCATGGTACAGGCCACGCCCCCTTATGATAGGCCACACGCCTAATTTTCCAGCGCGCCTCCGGTGCGCATAAGCATTCCGTCTTCCAGAAAGTTGGGGGGGGGGGGTATGGGCCAGTGCTCTGGACTTGCCCCCTAGGCTAAAAGTTGCCAGCCAGCCCCTGCATCTGTCCCAGGGCCCCCACACACTGGTCTCATTTGCAGTAGTTCTCCGATGGCTCAGCTGTTCATTAACAGCAGTCCTCTGTGTGCAGTCAGTCATGGAGGTGGCTCAGTCAGTGTCTTGCGGGATTTCACTTTACTATACTGCGAGACACTGACTGGACGCATCTGCTGCTCCTGCTCGCTCTCTCTGGCCAAGCTGCTTCTCTCAGTTCTATGTGTTTGTGTGTGTATGGGGTGGGGGATCTCAGCCCAACAACTTTGATGCCCCTGGGCCCCCAATAGCTTTAATCCAGCCATGACATTCTCTGGGTCTTCTGAAGGCATAGGCTGTCACCACCCATCAATAAACTATGCATTGCAGGGGGCACCTGTGACATATCCTGGTTTACCAACACTTGGGGGGAAATTTCCTAAGAGGGGAGTTCTATCTCAGATGGGATGTTGTTATGAGCATCCAATCAGATACTATTATCTTCTACTGGATTCTGATTTCCTATAGCAACATCCCATGTGAAATAGAACTCACATCTTAGTACATTTCCACCTTGGTGTGAGTGGTGGTACCTAACCAAATTCCACCAGTCAGTTTGGAATAACCTTGGGGAAAATGGGAGGTACAGATGGAGCACCTTTCAGCCAGTGCTGGGAATCGGCAGATTCCCTTAGGTGGCGAAAGTCGGCGGAAAGGCGCTCCATCTGACGGGGAAGCGCGAGTGTCTCACATGCTCACACGTCCCAGTCCCTCGGTGGTGGGGAGCAGAATCCCTACCGTCTACACTTTAGGGAGACAGACAGGGTTAGGGGGGGGTGCGAGGGGCTACGGGTGAGACGGTGGAGAGCTCCATTGGAACCGGGGTTAGGTGTATCTCGTGCGCCAGCGCCCCCTTCCGGCAGCTGGCGGTTGGTAATTAGAGCGACGGGAGCAGCTCTAATGAGGGCTGCTCCATCTGTATGTGGCTTCAGTAAAAAAAATAATAAATCTTTTCGGCACTATACTAAAAAGAAAAGGGCAGTTTTAGCAAAGGAGCATGTGGCAGCTGCATATAACATAGATATAGATAGCACAGGTTCTTTTTGTCATCTTATTGACCTTTATTTTACATTAACTTTTTTCAAGTGATAACATTTTACAGCTTTGTTATTTCTCAGTAAACCAAAAATAACTTAACTACTCTGTGTCCCCAAGTGACTATAACATTAAATTTTCCATATGACAGATAGAAATGTCTAGCACTGTTGTAGCACTGTAGCTTACTGGAATACACGTCACCTTATTTTATTTGCATTACTTTGTACAGAGTACACATTACTGTACATTTTTTTTGAATTAGCTAGTCATTAATTAGCTAGTCATAAGTAAATGTACCACACATGTATTAAATATATGTAATGACCCCAAGGGCCAAATGTAATAGGGTGAGAGTTTCAGAAAGTGCGAGATTTTGGGAGAGTTTTCCCATGTTTTTTAAAGCAGCCATCAATGACATGGCAAAATCAACCTGATTTTGCCATGTAGCTGATTGCTGCTTTAAAAAACATGGGAAAAGTCTCCCAAAATCTCTCACTTTCTGAAACTCTCACCCTATTACATTTGGCCCTTGGTGTGTTGACTTCTTTCCTCTGAGTACAGGGCCCCAAATATGCACTTTTTCGAGATCTTGTATGGTTTAAAAAACAGTGGTGATTAGTTTGATTCTTCTTCTTAGGGTCAAACTGTAGAAAACTTCTATATCAGGGGCTTCATTTGTGACCTGTTACCAATTCACTGCTTTCAGGACAGCCTCTAAATGTCCTTTAATCTATCCATTTTGCCACTTGCTTCTTTAGTGTGAAGTTTGTCATCTGTGCAAGGGCTTGGCTGTTGAAGTGTGAATAAGTAAATGATGCTGATCTTCCCCTGTTGTTTTTTATTTTGACATAGAAAATATTGCAACAGTACCCTACCCATACTTGCCTACTTTTGAAAACTAGTTTCAGGGAGATTATAGTTGGCAGTAGAATTTTGCACAGCATCCCATTGAGGGGATGTGTCATGCTCCACCCAAGGGGTGTGTCTTGTTACATATATGGAGAGATTCTTAAAAGAGATTGTGAAAGTGGCACCTAGAAACGTGGGTGTGTACTGCTACATCTGAGAGGAATCTTTTAAAATCACTTATATACAAATGTAGATGAGCCCCAAAGCAGTTAGTAAGAGCTACTATACTTGGTAAAGTGCTGGGAAATGGTGCAGATGATTCAATGTAACTGTAACTGTCTCTCATTCTTTTTTCCCAAAAAAATTTAACAGTGTAATGTGGGCTAGGTGACATGATGGAGATTGCTAGACTAATGAGGGAGAGAGGGAGATTGCTGCTATTTCAGGGAGTCTACTACAGAATGCAGGAGGGTAGGCAACTATGCCCCTACCCTAAAAAGTAAACTCATGCAAGAGTATGAATCTGCAAACTTGGTATGGCGTAATAGTATCTGCCCAACGCAACTTACAAGACAAACGCAAAATACCCTGCAATACAATAGTTCTGGGAGTTGAAAGATTAAAATTGAGTTTGCACTCTATGGGCGGTATTCAATCCGGGATTCCGGCTGTCGTAACGTCCCAGCTTGTTTTCGGCCTGGAAAATGGAACTATCTTCTCTGGTTTAGTATTCATTGATGACCATAGAGGTCCTAAAACTTGAGTCTTGTCCAACAGGAGAAAGAGGGTCCTCTAGTCAGTGCTTTGTGACAATGCCTCACGTTTGTGGAAAGATAAATAATGTGATCTATTAGCATAACCATAGTACATACCTCCACATATCTCTCCAGTGTCATCATCAATACATTCCCGGTCATCACATTCACAATACTTTCCATAAATGAGTCCATCATTTTCTGTGTTCATACATATACATCTTCCGCAATGACAGGTGCCTGCAAAAAGTAAACAAGACTTGTTATATACTACGGGAAACATCACTCTTTGCTATTGTTATAAGATAACGTGCAATACGGGCTGATTCAGACTTGTTCGCAATTATTATTATTATTTTATTATTATTATTATTATTACAGCGCTGTATAGTGTATATCAGAAGATAAATGATTAAAAATAAATAATATTCATAATAAGCTCAAACAAGACTAGAGTGTTACACTGCAGTATATTTATACAGTATACAGTGAATTGTTGCACAATTGTGGAGAAAGAAGCACTATATAAAAATATATAGTTCCACTACATTGGATATTTGACATAAGCAGTGTGCAGTTTAGGAAACGTGACATCTGGTGGACAGAAAGTAGTATTACACTCTTCAGTGTCTCAGTGCATTACTGTATGCTACAAATACATATGCCATGATGAATCCAGGAATGGGCATGTAAGACACAACTAGCCATTTGCTAAATGCATGAGGACACATCTGCATGTTTGTGTGTGTGTCATGGATGTCACACAGCCAAACTGCCTACCCGTCTGCATTCAGGGGAGGGTACCGTTTTTACAGGAGTCTCTCACTGCACCGCTAACCTCTTCCACCCTTCTGGTTTATGCCCATCACTGCGAACATATGGACTGTGCGTGTAGTAATGTAATGTGTGTTGGGCAAAGCGACTAAACCTGCACAAACTCCGGGGAGGGTGGGCATACCCACTGCTCGGGGGGGGGGTTGCAGACCCGTGTATGGGGGGAATCGCTGGTGTATGGGGGTGCAGGATCGCTGTTGTGGGGAGGCGGGGGTGTTGCTTTTGGCAGGCCCGCCACAGGGGGCAGACCTGCTTTGGGGGGGAGTGCGGGTAGACCCACTGCTCCGGGGGTGGGGGGTGCAGACAGACCCGCTGCTTGAGGGGGGGGGCAGTCCCGCTGCTCCGGGTGGGGGCGTGCATACTTGCTACTCCAGCGAGGGGGGAAAGTCCCAAAGGTTGTCTTTTCACATATTTCCACAGGGGGTGAGCAAAAATGCCAGTGCCGGCAGCTGATCACACCCAAACAGATCAACAAATGTATAGCTCTATTTGGCGCCATTTATGTGTCAAACACATTTGAATGCTGCCCTTTGAATGCAATTTGTATCATTAACTATAAATAATATGTCAGTGCTTCATGAATAAAATATGACAATAATGCTAATTATAATATTAATAAGCAGGGCTCTTTACCCTCCAATGATGCTTATCCCCGCACTTATACCCTCTCTTTACCCTCCAATGATGCTTATTCCCGCACTTATATTATCATCACCACTGCCTACAATGGCATCTAACCCCTGGAATGCTTGTGGTGCCATATTAAAGATAATAATAATAATGATAATAATGTCCTGTTCATTGGGTATGTAAGAGAATCTATAGCAATTATCAATCAGCAGACCCTTAATAAAGACACTGATTCCTTTTATTTACCATAAACTCACTATCGGGTATCTTAACAGTTAACACTTCAAAACTTAGCCATAACTTAAACCATAATTTAACACTAAAATAAAGACACGGACACAAGTGCTGGCGTTTCTAAACTTGAATGTCAAATTTATTTTGACAAATTATTATGCTATTAAAAATTGGTGGCGGCACCAAAGAACGGTCAAGAAAGGAAAGTGGGGGTAAACATCACCATACCATACACACAACGCTGATTAGCAAAAAATACAAAAGAGTGGGTGAACACCAGCACTTCTTACAGGAACAACCTAAGTGTGATGTCCCAGTGGTAGGATAATGGTAGAATCCAACACCTACGTTTTAAAAGTCCATACACATATATGACAATGAATGTAGGCAATCAATCAGGGAAAACGGCAGCTCCTGTTGCCGCATGCAGACAACCACTTACTTTAAGGTTCTGTCTCGCATGCACGTAGCGTTTTCTTTAAAATAGCTGTTACTGCATACATTCATCTACGGCTCAAATGGTATGACACTTACTTTAAAATTCCATCTTGAGTGCCGTAGCAGTTTCTTGGTAAACACACGATCCTTATTCAAAAGGTAAAACGGTTTAATTCCACACCATAAAAAAAATACAGAAAGCTGTACAGACACACGGGAGGTCAGAGGCAGGGAGCGGGAACCACATATGGGTGTAAATGAACCGGCGGTAGAGCGCTGCAGACGCGGCCGCTAAAAACACTTCTTGGTGTAAAGTTCCCATCCTCCTCACACATGGGCTGCTTGAGTGATCTGCAGAGACGGCATCAACGCTTTCTGTATTTTTTTTATGGTGTGGAATTAAACCGTTTTACCTTTTGAATAAGGATCGTGTGTTTACCAAGAAACTGCTACATGCACTTGAGATAGATTTTAAAGTAAGTGTCATACCATTTGAGCCGTAGATGAATGTATGCAGTAACAGCTATTTTAAAGAAAACACTAAGTGCATGTGAGACAGAACCTTTAAGTAAGTGGCTGTCTGCATGCGGCAACAGGAGCTGCCGTTTTTCCTGATTGATTGCCTACATTCATTGTCATATATGTGTATGGACTTTTAAAACGTAGGTGTTGGTTTCTACCATTATCCTAACTCTGGGACATCACACTTAGGTTGTTCCTGTTAGAAGCGCTGGTGTTCACCCAATCTTTTGTATTTTTTGCTATTCTGTGTAATTGGGAGATTGACGGTCTCTCGGGTATACACTAGCTGCTGATTATTTAATTATTCTATCTGAAATTTGCGCCAGGTCACTAGTGTTTGTTTTTCGACACAACCCTGATGATCACTCTCCCAGCGCAACCACCTTTGCAGATGGTGTGGCCATCCCCCATGCAGAAGCATGGCACCTGACAATCGATGTCGGGGAGAGCGCACCCACTAGCTACATACTCACACAAGTACTCAAGATGACCGTTCTTTACCGCAGCCCAAGGAAAAGAAATAGGGATGAGAGGGTGGGGATTCTTCAGAAAGAGGAAGATCACTTTAACACATTATCACTTCAAGCCTGCCTACTCCTCCCCAAACACCCTAATTGGCTTAAACCTTATCCTCGTTTTACATACCACCTGACATGTACAACAAAGTGCCAGCATGCCAGAACCCTTAGCGGTTTATGCCTCCTCACTGCCTATTCAGCATTCTGATTTTCTAAGGCAGTGGAAGTAGATTAGATACAATCAATTATTAACCACTTCATTGTTGCCCTGTTTCATAACTACTTCACAGCTCATCCTTTTAGAGTCTCTACATCTGTTTCTCAACCTGCAAAAATATTGATTGATTTGAGCTGTCCAAGCTTCGACCAAGCGTGAGGTTGGAAAAAGTGCTGTGTTCATGTTTTTTTTTTTTTTTAAAAGACATGCACAAACACTTCTGCAGTTCAGTGTACTTTTATGTGCACACAAAAAAACTTGGTGTCCTCTCACTGAAAAGCAAAACACTGTAAGCACTAATAAAAAATGAGCTACCAATTTTTTACCTAACTGCTGTCCAGTTCTGAGTTTGCAGGGACTGTGCATAAATTAACATTGTGCCTTGTAAATTAGGGACACATTTATTTAAGCTCAGCATTGCCATATACATTAACTTGCACTGGAACATAATTTCAACCAGATTCAACGTTATTTGCATTTTTTGTTTTGCTTTCACCTTAAATTTGCCAAGGTAGCCTAATATGAAGATGCAGGTTCCAGACTTACGCATTACTTTTATATAACTTTTTTGAAGCATAGTTTCTACAATGTGTCGCCAGGTACCTCCAGGCTCATTGTCTACCTTGACATATCTGATGCTCAGGACTCATTTTCTAGCACAGGACTCATTTTCTTTCACAAGGGTAGAGTTTATAATCCCCCTTGCTAGCCTAGAGCAATGGTTATATACACAGCTAAAATCCATGTTTGCCTTTGATAAAGTCATCTGTGGATGACGAAACGCGTTAATGCGCTCACCCTCTACTGGACCCTGTGGATTACAATTGACCCTATCTCACCTTGGACCAGCTCTCCTCTTTTTTCAAGTTAATCATTGGACTCTTCCAACCAAGGGACACCACCACCTGCTAATTCTGTGAGACCCTCCATTCCGTGAGACGTGTACCATCTTTCCTCACGAGGGGAGAACAGCACCATCAGCTCCAAGTCAGGTTTATGGACACCCGCCAATCCAGTGTATGCATATATCCATTTATCCCACAGGAGAGTATCACCAGGAACAAGTGAGATATATCCACTTTCCAAACTTTTCCCTTTGGGGTTCCATGTAGGGGTGATTATTGTCTTATTGAATTTTATTTACATTGTATTTTAGATGTGTTTTATTTGTGTCATGTGTAAATTCTTGAGATAGAATATATTAAACGAATTACTGTAATACCCAATTGGTCAATATTTTTAACGTAATATAATTCTTCATAATCTAAATATACTCAAAAATAGTTAGCGCTCCACCATCCATTTTGTTTTCAAAATCCATGGGTGTGACTAATTAGTTGTGTGAATGCATAAAGTTTTGTGAAAACCAGTGGGCGGGCCTTCTGATGACAGTTAGTGGCCAGATGACATAGAGAGTCAGTTTGGGCGTAGCTAGTGATCAGGAAAGTAATATTTTTAACAAATGTGTTGTGATAACATTTGTGGGGAATAAAGAAAACGCCTGACAAAGTCGTTCTTTGCTAAGCAAATCTCTTACAGATGGAATGCTTATCCTCCCCACAAAATTGCATCTCCGGAGAACAGGAAGTAAGGTGGACGCACGTTTCCAGCGATTAGCTGAGAGTCACATGATATCGGTGTAAAACAGAGCATGTTGTATGCTGGGAGAAGTGGTTTAGTTATTTAAACTCTGTAATTCAATCATGCATGTTCAACCCAAGATCCTTATTGAAGACAATACTTTCACATACTTTTCAAGTGGCCATAGGCTCTGAATAAAGTCTTCTCAGTCTTAAAATACCTGCAATTATTCCTGGCGCACAGCAAAGTTTAACCCATTGTCGATTTTCAATTCCCCTAGAGCTACTGTACAGAAATGTATAGCTATCTACACTTTTTATTAAGTATCTGTATATTGTTTTAATTGACTATCAGCTTCTTAATTAGTTTTCTCTTATGCACTTGCATCCATTCACTCCAGCCTTTTTGTTTTGCAGTAAATTGATTTCTAACTGTACCCAGGTGCCAACTATAGCTCTTAAGAGACCCTGTGCAGTCATTAACTTACTACATGAGACTGGGGAGATCTTCTCATGCATTTTCTTCTCCTTGAATTACTTTTTTTTTTTAACCAGACCCTGCTTGTATATGGATTTACCTATGTTGTGAATCTCCGCACATGATTACCTCCTTGTGCCGAGTTATGGGAATCCCTTGATTGTCACTGCTTTATTGGTGATCTTTTCTGTTGTTAGGCACCTTTCTGAAGCATTACTGTTCTCTCATATACAGTACCTGCACATCGCTGTCACACAGGCGGCAGGGAGCTCTCATGTATTCAGCAATCCCAAGTTTGACAGTCACTTCATGGACCAGGAGGTCTCATCACCCCAGATAGTCTCACACACATGCCCCCATAGTAGGGCCATGATTCAGCTGGAAGATGAGCCCAGCACAGCCTAGGCCAGAGGTTCACCCAACAGCTGGGGATGCAGGGATACGCCCTTTGAGGCTATTTGATGCTATAACCTGTCATCCTATGCTGATTCCAGGTGTCCCTGCTATTACCCCAACATACAGTCGTCACGCCTACCACTACCACCACCTTCCACAGCTGCCATGTTTATGCAGATGTCTAGGCAATGCAGCCTGTGGCTGCTCCTGGCAGCTCTGTAGCTATATTTAACTGCACGTGGCTGAGGGTAGTTATGGATGAGGGGGCAGACAATAATATGGGGCCTAGGGGCGGCCTGACCCCTAAATCCAACTCTGATTGCCTGACTCACAGTAGGGCCTAATTCAGACCTGATAATGGGCAAAACCATGTGTAATGCAGATGGGAAAAAAGTAATACAGTATGTGCACAGGAAGTTGGATTTGGGGGTGCTATTTTGTTTCTGTGCAGGGTAAATATTGGCTGCGTTATTGTTACACTGCAAATTAGATTTCAGCTTCAACACACCTCACCCAAATCTAACTCTCTCTGCACATGTCACATTTGCCCCACCTGCAGTATAGCATGGTTTTGCTAATTTTGAGAACAAATTTGCCCTGCAATCCAGTCTGAGTTAGGCCCTGTGTGAGGCATAATAGTCTCAACATTTTCTTGAAATCATTTAAGTTCTATGCAAAAGAACAGAAGTTTAAATGCATCAATTCTTTATTTTTTGTTTTGTTTTTTTGTTATACAATTTCTGTATGTAGGCGTGAACCTTTATTGGGTAAAAGGTAAGTTAAACTTCAATGTGCCTATAATAGTTTTCGGAATGTGTTATACTGTAGCATTATAATTAATTATGTAATAACTGCAAAATAAAAAAAGTCATCCACAGGTAATTCATAAAGCTAAATGGCTGATATGTAACATTAAAAATAAAATCATTTATTTTTTTCTTCTGAAATTGAATTTGGATTATTTGATTTGATAATGATTTTTTTAATTTGTGTTGCTCTCAGTTTGAATAATTAGTGCATAATTATGTTTGGACTTAACAATAATGTTTGTAGCTCAATATCTCAGAATTGCATATGCATTTGTCAATTTTGCATTGTTGAAGGTAACGAGTTTTCTTTGAAATACTGATTCCGCTAGTTTTGCAGTCTGTCCACGTCTAGTAATTATTATAATACTACAAAGAAAAGTGTCAGTTATAATTCAAGATACATACGTCTTATTTAAATTCCGTAGTATAATACTGGTATTTTAAGAAAAATTAAAGTCTATTTTTCACCATATTCTTCTATATCCTGTACGTATCATATATCATTTTTGAATAATGTATTTTGGAAAAAAGGTTCCTGCTGCATCTTTTGAATGAAAAAAATAAAATAAAATTATGCACAGCTGGAGTTTGTCAGTTCCAGAGAAAGCTCACCACGGTTACTTTTCTTATTAAATTACTGTATCTGAATTCCCTTTCAGAAGAATATGCACTGAAATAACCTATATAGTAGATTGGCATTTTTTGAAAAGTACATTGTGCACTAGTCTTCAAAAACCTTTTAATGATAATAACACATATAAAAGTTTGCAGTGACCTAGAAGTTACATTTAAAGGAATTTCTTGTGTTTCATGTATAAAGAGATGCAAACCTGCATTTGAACAAATGACTCCTTGAGAATTCTTGCAAATCTCGTTACTTTGCTTTCGTGTCAAGTCACAACTAGACGGGTACTGACAAGCATCTCCAGACCAGCCAGACTCACACTGGCACTTTCCACAGTCACATTTGCCATGTCCTGAAAGGGATAAACAACATTTTTTGGGAATCACATACTATATTTTAGGGTTTCAGACCATTTTTATGCATACAGAGATAAAATCAATTACAGTGGTTTATGTATAGATGTACTGAGCATTGGAGAGAGATAAAGTGGATGGAGTAAAGTATCAGCTCCCAACTGCCATGTTACAAATTGTGAGTGAAAAATGACAGGAGATGGTTGGCTGGTACTTTATATCTGTCTACTTATTCTATTCAAGGCTTAGTACATAGACCCCACATGCAGTTATTTTATTTCCAAAAGTGAACTGAAGGTTGAGATATTTCAAGCAGTAAAAAGATTGTAGAAGTGGACCAGTAAGGAGTTGCTTATAGCAACCAATCAGCTTTGAGGTAACATTTATCAAGTAAATTCTCTAAAATTAGAGGTAGAAGCTGATTGGTTGCAATATGCAAAATCTCCATTGGCTTATTTCTAAACTCTTTTCACTCCTTCATACAGTACATCCTCTGCCGTACAGGTACAAACTCATGTGTTTTCTAGTAGTCTAGAATTAATAAATTAACAAAAGCTAATTTAAAAAAAATGTTGTCTTTAAAGGTGGAGCAGGAGGTCTGAAATGATCCTCCTGTGTGTTTTTTACATTGTTGTTACAAATTTGTCTTCTATTTGGCGCCATCATGTGGTGAACAGTAACTGTTTTTGTGTTTTGCCTCTACCTTGGACCAGTTGTTGTGTTATGCTATCCTGTACAGCATGGCATTATGTGCTGTTATTATTTCATATGTCTGAAACATGGCTTCAGTAGTTATGGAGCCCATAATCGTGCTGCTTATTGAATGAGCAACTATTCAGGATTGTGGTAAACTGTGTTATGGCAAGAATAGAACAAGAGCTGTCCACGACACCCATAGAGGGAGAATAAATTAGTGTGCCGAGCGTAGCGAGCCCGCAAGGGGGGCGATCCACATCCCCCCCTTGTCGAGATTTCGGCAGTCAGGATTTCGGCGATTGGGATTCCGGCGTAGGGATTTTGAACTCCGGGATTCCAACTGACAGGATTTTGTATCAAACCCGTTACTTCTGCCCCACCTGCAGTGCACTCGGGTTTGCCCATTTTGAGAACAAATTTGTACTGCGATCAGATCTGAATAAGGGCCATTGTGTAGCACAGCCAATGGTCAATATATTTGTATGGGTGATCTGCTGACCACCTGTACACCCACTGCACAAGCTGACAGTGATTGACAGTGCAATGTACATGCATAAGAAATGGAATTTTACAAATTGCACACAGAATGGTCACACACAAAATATAGGTATGCCGTGGTCGCACACAGAATATAGATATACCACATATACTTTTAATCAGAGGAAGCTGCTTGTGCATTCTATTTGCTAGTTTTTGCAAAATACACATTTTAATGCAAACTTTACTAAACAAATATGCCCTGTGCTAGAAAGTCTGTATAACACAAAAGGGGGCTAGATGTATGTGGCCACATAGCCTGAGATTAATATTATACTGTATCATTACAACCTCCAGTTCAAGTACATGCCAGAAAACAAGGTGTACATCAGGGATGTGCACTGAGGTAAATGGCTGGCGAGGCAGTGGCTAGCACCAGATTTACACACAAGATAGGAGATGATGTGGAAATTAAAAAAGGTGCACTTGTATATACTAGTGAAAAGTTTTTTTTTCTTCAGACTTTGGATTATAAAAATGATTAGAATAATACAAATAAGATATATATAATATATTATGTGTATTTTTCATATACTCTGTATAATCAAAATTCTTGCTTTAACTGGAGTATGGCAATTAAAAAAAAAAGCAGTAGCAGCGGCAATTTTTATTACAGCCACTGCTGCAAAAAAAATACTAATGCTGCAGCTAATATCCTGTCTATGGAGACACATAAACCGCTGCTTATAATGTCCACCAGAATTTGCCCACCGGGTCAGAGGAACTGCATTATCAACAGCACACCTCAGACTTGCCTGCTGTGTCAGGTCACCTCCCTCATCTTTATCCTCGATCACCTATTGGAACTGCATGAGCTCCATGCAATTCCGATCTGTGTCTGCAGGTAGTGACCATCAGAACACAAGCTCAGTGCGTCCTGGACACATACATTATGTATTAGTAAAACATTGGAACCTTGCGTCAAATGTTTATCTTGCATCAAGGTCTGATGAACAAAATGGTAATCAGTTGTTAAAGGTAGCACTCAATGAGCCCATGCCATGAGAAGGGTGGACTGAATAATCTGGGTCACTGACTGAGGGAAAAATACTGGAGACAAGAGCAGTACAGACAGAGAATTAAGAAGGTGGAGGGTCCTTCTCATAAAAACATACAGTCTATGGGAATAGGAGAGTATATCTAGGAAGAGATATGTGTAAGCAGGGCTGCCAAGAGAAATCCTGGACCCCGGTACAACAACTTCCCTGGGCCCCATGGATGGAGCACCCCGCATGGATGACGCTCTGCCGGCGCTGGCTCCCTCAAGCCGTCACGGGGTCTACGGACCCGTTGTAACACCACTTCTTCCATGGTGGCCACTGGGACAATGGTGTACAATACTACACCAAAAATGTACACAGTAATGCCTATTACACGTCACACACCCATTACATATAATACCACATGTCATAATGCCCGTTACACATTATGCCACACACTGTAGTGCCCAGTACACATTATGCAATACACCGTAATACCTATGACGTATTTTACCACATGCCGTAATGCCCATTAGACGTTATTCCACACACCGTAATGCTCATTACATATTATGCCACACACTGTAATGCCTATTACATATAATACTGCACATATTATGCCACATAAGTTCCACTGACCTAAATGCTCATTGATATATGTTTCATGCTTAATGCCAGGGGATACATGCTCTGCCAGGGATTAACATGCTTGTTGCCATGGAGTTACATGCGCTGCCAGGGGATGCATGCTCTGCCAGGGGTTAACATGCTGACTTCCAGAGTTGGATCTCAGCCCCAGCAGCATGCAGGGAGGCAGCAGACACAGGGCGGGATGTATCAATACTCGCATTTCTGTAGTGAAGTGGAGTCCTTTTTTTCGTGAAGTATTCGCTGCCTTTTTGCGGAGATTTCCGCGTTATGTATGAATTTTTCACCCTTTTCCTAGGTCCGCGGTAATGCAGACCTCCGTCGGAATCATTTTGTTGTTTTTTGGGTTTTTTTGTGCGCATGCGCAATGACGTTTTATGTTGTCATAATGCATATGACATTGCCCTAATATGCCACACTCCTCACCCACCTGTACCCTAATCCTATCTGGCACACACCTCACTCCAATGTGCCTCACACCTCAATGCCTCTTGCCTAGCCCTGATGATCTGTGCCTCACACCTTCCAAAAAAAAACAATCTTGCCTCCCAGACAAGTACAATACATCCCACAAGCACAACCTGTTTTCAAACTGACCAAATAAAACACTGGAATTACCTTATAATTTAATAAACGACCTGTCACAACTGCAGTTTGCCAGCAATACAAGGCGAATTATGTCAAAAAAAAGCTGAGCGCTGCGAGTGTTAATACATAACACAGCGCGTCAGCTGCAATAGACCTCTATGGTATCAGCTGCCGCGCCAGAAACTCCGCGATAGTTCAAGCCGGCGGAGTTTTTTCAAGAACAAGAAAACAAAACTTTATTAATACATCAAACGAACACTCTGCGGAAGCGAAAACGGGATGTCAGCGCAATGGTAAGCATTGATACATCCCGCCCACAGAGCACCCAGCCACCCACCTTGGAACACAGTGACCTGGGCATGGGTGGGGAACCAGGACTGGGACTGCTCGGCTGGAGACATGGCACTGGCACCTGCTGCTGCTGGTGGCAGCTGGGATGGGAATGTGGGGAGCATGACGAGCCGGATGCTGCGGAGTGGGTGGTACTCCCACGGGAGGAGGCCTCTTTCTGTCTCAGGTCCTCCCAGCACACAGGGACTACCTACCCGAAGTATCCTCCTGTCGATGAGCCACTGTAAACTCCCGAGTCACGCGGCAGGCTCTCAGCAGGACCTGGAGCCCCAGAGTGGAACGCTGCTCAGAAGGATCTCTGTGATGCTGTCTCCCCCACGCCCACCCACGTCCATGCTCCTGCTGACACTGCTAAACAGCTGACTCGGGTGTACTCAGACCCCATGCACTCACCACCAAATAAAAAAAAACTGTGTGTGTGTGTGCCCGGACCCGGGCCCCCGTGACAGGCCTGGGCCCAGGTAAACTATACCTGCTTCTCCCCCCTCTCTCGGCACCCCTGTGTGTAAGGTGCTTGAATTGAAAGCTGTTTCGAAGAGTTGGGGTGGATTGTCACAAGCAAGAAATAACAATAAAGTATAAATTGTAAGGAATTAATTTATTAAGCAATCGATAGAAATACCAACATATGACCAGTGTGACTTCTATTGTCAGTGGTACTAGGTTGGTGGTGCTCCCAAAGGTTCAGCAGTAAAGCTGATTAGAAGTGGGGTGTCCAGAGGAGGACAAAGGAAGAACAAAACTAGGTTTTTGGGGCACTCTTCTTAGAAATGTTAGGTGTAAGGTAGTACGATGATTGAAATTAATACATAACTTTTATTAGGGTTCACTTAAAATAAATTGGCGTCAGTAATAAATAAATGCAACATATCTAGTAAATACAATTTACAATGGTGCATCACAATATAAGTATATGATAAAAATTGAGAGTCACATGGACTAGGCGAAAATGTTTTACACCGAGGGGACCACCCCCTGTTGAGTCGAAGAGATATTCGACCCGTGGAAATATCCTTAATAGGGTAGATGACGGGGAGATTCGCAATAATAACAGTTATATACTGCTCATGAATTGAAAGCTGTAAGGATGAGGGGGCAAGGGAAGAAGTTGAAGTAGAGGAGAAGTTGAATCAAAACATTGAGGAAGGTAGACAAGGGCATGAACAAGAGATTTAGGGCCAGATATTTCAAGCATCAAAAAGTGATAAAATGGAGAGTGATAAACAGCCAGCCAATCAGCTCCTAACTGACATGTTACAGGCTGAGTTTGAAAAATGACAGGTAGGAGCTGATTGGCTGTTGCTTATCACTCTCCACTTTATCACTTTTTGAAGCTTGATACATCTGGCCCTGAGTAGCTATCAGGGTGAGGAATGGTCTAATCATGGAGATTTTGCGGAGGGAGGAGAATGAGGCAGATGCAATGGACTTGGGGACAGGCAAGAAGATGCTAGAAGCAAAAAAAAAGTGGGAGGGAAAAAGGACCCTGAAGTGGGGAACGACAGTAATCTCAATCTTGGATTTATTTAGCTTGAGAAAGTGTTCATATCCAGCAAAGATAGAAGAGAGACAGTAGAAGGCAAGAAAGAAGGTGGCAGAGACAGTGGCTCAACAATAAATATTGCCCCCCACCGGCGAAAATAGTTTCTGGCGCACCCCCTCCTAACAGCTAACATCGCTTTGCATGGGGCTGAAGTTGCCCCGTGTGTATGCCCCTGTCGTGCCCTCTGCCTGGTATGTCTCTCCATTTTACTATAACTAGGGGCCCCTGTGTTATCATCCCCTCCAGGGGCAAACGCAGGATTTTCAGAAGGGGGTTTCCAGAGGGGCGGAGCAAAGCACGGAGAGGGACACTTAGGTGACCCAGTATATGCCGGGTCAGTTAAAGTATTATAGATAGACCAAATGTATTTAAATAATAATAATAATAATAATAATAAAAATATATATATACCGGTATATATATATATATATATATATATATATATATATATATATATATATAGCATGCAGGGAGGAACTATCACACCCTTACGGCCGACAGCTCCCAACACGGCACTCCAGGGACTGGGTTCAGTGAAGCAAAAGGTTTTTTATTGCACTACGTTTCGAGACCCGTAGTGGCCCATCTTAAAAACAGATAAAACCCTTAAAGACCTGTCAGAGCTGAGACCGATGGCCTGCTATAGAAGAGGACGCAATTTAAGAGACTCTCTCGTCCATACAGATATCACAGGATTTGACAAGCCAGAATATCACCTGTAAGCCTCCGGAATGCTACAGGTGCCCGAAATGTACCACATGCAACTTCCTCATTAAAAGTGCCACTTTCAAACACCCGCAAGCGGATAAAACATTCAAAATCTGTCATGCCTTATCGTGTGATTCGAGATATGTGGTGTATGCCATCATCTGCCCTTGTGGCTCTTATTACATCGGTAAGACCAGCAGAAAATTCAAGGAAAGAATGGCAATGCACCGTTCCTCAATAAAAGCGTCTCTTGAAGGCAAAAAGTGCGATCAACCTGTCGCCAACCACTTCAAAGAAGCCAGTCAGTACATTATAATAGACCACGTACCGGAGATGAATCGAGGAGGAGATCGTGATAAACGAATGCTGAAGCTGGAAGCATCATGGATCTTTAAACTGAATACAGTTAAACCACACGGCCTTAATGACCGAATAGTGTGACATTCATTTATGTGACTCGGCCCGTGGGTCTACTCCAAAACCTCAAGTGTGGGGCAGATTCACTCAGTGGGCCACCTGGAGGACCACCAGCCTGTATTTATACATCGTGACCATTTTAGGCACCCCCACTCATATAGCCGCATTTGTCCATCTGCAGCCCTGATGGAGTTGCCTCCAGTAGCAGTAGGGCACAACATTGTGTTATTAATTGCATCAGTATTGATAGTGCTCCACTTGCTTAATCGTGATTTCTTATGATATATTTCCGATGTTTTCCCGTTTTTTAAACATCTCTTTTAAACTTCCCTTTTTATTATTCTCACAGCGCATCCACTCTCTATTGCCATTAAAGGCATCTTATATGTATATTTATATTGTACACTGCAGCACATTTGTATTTACACTGTTTTTTGTGTGTATCCATCCCCCAGCTGATTGGTGACGCCAGGAGTCTGGGGTCTAGAGGTTGCTGGGCGACGGGAGGGCACGGACCAGCACTGACGTCATCCCCAAGTGCCCAGCAGCGTCGGGACGCCGCAACACCGGTGGGAGCAACAGCTTTGGACGGAGATCAAGGTACACTTGTATAAATTGAGGTATGTGTCACTTTACACTTTGTTCTTTTCTCACCTGACGATGAGACTACGGGTCTCGAAACGTAGTGCAATAAGAAACCGTTTGCTTCACTGAACCCATTCCCTGGAGTGCCGTGTTGGGAGCTGTCGGCCGTAAGGGTGTGATAGTTCCTCCCTGCATGCTATCTACATACCCACAAAGGCACCGGGCCGTTGCTACATCTGTGTGGAGTGCCGGCTCTTACCCAAGCTTATATATATATATATATCTATATATATATATATATATATATAAATATATACACACACACACATATACATATACGTAAATACATACAGGGGCGTCAACAGCAGTGTAGACCCCTGGGCTTAGCAATGTATTGGGGCACCTACCGATCCTCCAGCGGTAGGTGAGGGGGAAGCTTTGATGTCCCGCGGGTGGTAGGGGGTATTATACCAACCGCTCAGCATGTAGGGCCTGGATCAGTAATTTCCACTAATTACCCCTTTACTGCACAGATGGTGGGAGATGAGGTGGGAGAAGGGGGCATCGGGCTGAATGAAGGGGCCCTGATACATAACTTCCAGGGTGGTAGAGGATGTTTTATATGCAGAGGAAGGGTGTATAGTGGAGTGGGCTTATTATTCATAATTTTCTGGTGGGAGGACAGCTTGCAGATATCTCCAGTTCCCAGAAATAGATTTCTTAGATTTTAATGGAATTAAAAACTAGAGAATCCCACCTACCAAATGATATTGCGGACTAGGGGATCAGAGTTCAGGAGACAGAGCAATCTGCCAACGAGTATATAAAACTACATACCAGGTGTGTGGAGCTGGAGCAGTAACCAGCTGCTGGAAGGCTGATATCTCTGGTTCTGTGAATAGTAGAGACAAGCTACTAGTGTCCAACAAAGGGGGAGAGTCCCAGCTTTTGGAATATATCATCAGAAAAAACTCTAAGTCAGACAGAACCTAAAATATCTGACTGGGAAGAGCAATTAACAGGCTTGGATGGGGACCACTGCTTTGAAGTCAGATATCTCCAGTTCCCAAGGGCCGGTTTTTAAAATTCTTGTACCCATGGAAAGAGGGGGCCCTTAGACTCCTGGGAGGGTTTATGGGTACTCAGAAACCCCCCTGCGTGCGCTACTGCCCTCCCTCTTCCACCTGTGTTAACCGTTTCCCCCTCTGCCCCCTGTGTAGGGCTTACCTCAGATTTGATTGAGAGACCTTTTTAAAAAGAATAACTGTATTAGGTGGCAGAAAATGATTAAGAGTGACACTAATGCCACTGATTTACTATAAAACATTTTATTTCAATGATAAATACTGTATATAAAAAGCAAAGCATCTAAATGCATTTTTCAACATCAAAATCCATAAAGTTTTAAGGGCGTTTTGTCACTAATTTAAATTAGATAATAGACCAAAATATATTAATTATATAATTAATGTGATTTCACAAGCATTTCCATCATCAATATATAAATCTTTAAGTATTTATCATAAATAAAGCTGTGCACAAAACAAGCTGCCAAAATCAATTGATACTGTACAGTATTTAGCAGCTGTCTCTGAAGCACAGGTGACATGGACAAACTTGTATCACATGGTTAGTGGGCTAGTACGACATGAGAAAGGCACTTGGGACCTTATTCTGGTCCGTTCGCACCGACCAGAATATTCGCAGGGGCTCCGATGGTGGGCATATGCGCATGTACAGGGTAATTTCTGCACAGGTGCATACGCCGGGTGCGTTCGGCCACAATGGACAGGGTGTTTTCCGGGTGCACGCACCCAAGTGTGCAGGCGGGGTATGTGGAGGGGCGTGGGGCGGGGTGTGGGAATGAACAGCATTTCATAGGTGTTCCCATGAGAACGCTTCTCATGCGAATGCCCTGATTACGTGTGTGCGGGGGGTGTCCAGCTGACATCCCCGGATCTCAGCTACACGCCTACTTCCTCCCGAGTGTCCATGCATATGTAAGTGACTTGAGAGTCACTTTTATATGCGTGCACCCTCGCCATCATTCGATGGTCGCTGGATATCGAATGATGTGCGTGGATCAGGGGTGTCACAACCATTCAGAAGCATGTCTGTGTCCACAATTGTGAATTCATGCACAGTTGTAAAAGCTCTAGTGGTTTACTTGCATTGGAGCCACCATAGTGTTGTCCATAGGTCCAATGGCAGTGGTGGGATTCAGCCGGTTCGCACCGGTTCTGCAGAAACGATACCTAATGTACTATCAGTTCTGCAGAACCGTTTGTTAATCAGCGCTGTTGGCCGGTTAGACACAGTCCCTAGTCCCATTGCGCGACTCTTCTGCAGCCCCGCAAACCGGAAGCACTTCCTGGTGTTGCCAGAAGCGGAGAAGCTACCAGTGGCCGCATAGCATGACTTGGGCAGGCAGCAGAGAGATGAGTGGTCGGCACATACTGGGAGAGGACAGCAGCCATGGTAGACGAGACCAGGCTGCAGGTGCCACTTTCTTGGAGCGAGAGAGGAGAGCTCGGTGTTGGGCGTGAGTGGCCTCAAACCCGTGCACCGCAGGCCCACAGCCGTCCTGCCACCCTGACTGAGTCAGGAGGAGAGAAAGGCTTGAGCCTGCTGCTGTGTGACATCGGTCCCAGGGCCACCGAGAGCAGTGCTACTGCTGCAACAACATGGTGAGCCCATGTGCCATGAAACTTGTGAAAGTCACAGGTGTTTTGTATGTGTGTGTTGAGAGACTTGTATGAGAGAGTTGGGAGGGGTGTTGCTACTGCTATCTGTGAGAAGTGTCATAGAACCTAATACCTCCCACGACCTGCTTATTGCAGGAACGTTCCGGTTTTTTGGGACATTCCCGCATCCCTCCCGTGCCGGCAGTGTTTCGGCAGGGTGGGGGGCAGTTGGGAGTCCCTTACTGTTGTCTGTGAATACACGCTGTGCACATGTGCACAGCATCTATTCTTGCAGCCAGCGGGGCTGGGGGCATAGCCAGCAGCTCCCTGAGCTGCTGGGCATGCCCCCACAGTGACAAAAATGGGGGTGTAGCTTTGTGGTATAGGCCACGCCCCATTTTGGTAGCCACACACCCCCAAAAAACTGTGTTCAAGCTATCCCGCCTTCCCATCTTCAAATGTTGGGAGTTATGGAACCTGTGGTGATTTATTTGAATCCCACCACTGTCCAATGCAATTGGCGGGTCAGTGGGTGTCAGTGTACAAATCCCCTTGGCAGTGTCATTAGCATATTTGGAAAACTGCTTCTTCCTCTGAATCTGGCCCATGGATATTTACTATTCAAAATCATTTTATTTAGTGATATGAGAACAGTTGCACAATTATTTATTTTAATATACTGTGTATTTGATATCACTTTGTTAGCATGATGAACAGTGTAGTATTATGTTTTTCTGAATAATGACTATAGATGTGCGCCAGCCGCCAGCCTATTTTTGCTGGTTTTGGTTATAATTCGTCAACAGGTTTTGGATTTGGAGCTGTTTTTTTATTTTAAAAATAGCTAAAAATCACATAATTTAGGCCAATTTTTTTCCTACAGTATTACGAACCTCAATAGCATTCATTTCCAATAAATGTTGCCCACCTCACTGCCCACAATACTGTTTTCACCATCCTGTACTACCTTGCCGATAGCCCACTGCTGGTTGTAGTCTGCTTAAAACAGTATATACCATAAAAACGGTATACGGTCACTAGGTCAACATGGCTTTAGGTCGACAGGGTCATATGGTGGAAACAAGCATTAGGTTGACAATAGGAAGGTGGAATGTCAAAAGGTCGACACACGTTTTTCATGTTTTTACACCGACATGTGCTGACAGGCATTGGGTGAGAATATAATAGTGAATAGCGAAACAAGGCACCGAGCCCAAAGCATGGGGAGCATAGCGAGATGCACTTTGTCGGTGTCCATGTCAACTGTGTTGACATTTGGAGCAAAAAGTGTGAAAAAATAATATCAACCTTTTGACTGTTGACCTTCCAATTGTCGACCTAATGCATGTGCCGATCTTATGACCCTGTCGACCTAAAGCCATGTTGACCTTTTGAAGCTGTTGATCTGCAGTGGTTAACCCAATATATGTCGACCTTTGTTGTGTCGACCCAATGACCCATACCCATAAAAGCAACTACAGTGGTAAAGTTTGCCCTAGGCAACATAATGCAGCCAATTTGTGTAGCGTTACCTTCAGACTAGGGGCCAGATTCTCTAAGCTTCAAAAGTGATAAAATAGAGAGTGATAAACAGCCAGCCAATCAGCTCCTGCCTGACATTTTTCAAACACAGTCTGTGACATGGCAGGTAGGAGCTGATTGGCTGGCTGTTTATCACTCTCCATTTTATCACTTTTGAAGCTTAGAGAATCTGGCCCTAAATGCTCAATACTGTTATTTCTAATTCACTCATTATAGTGTATAAATTGTAGTGTAGTGCGTGAGAGGTGCGGCGCAGAAAGCGGCCTGGTCGCAACACTAACATCCAGGTCTCAGAGCAAGGAGAACAGTGCAGCACCTCTACACCTGGCCCCAGCACTACACAGACAATTTACTGGAGAGGACCATCTGCCTGCCAAACACAATGCATCACAAATGAGCTCTTAAAAATATGACAGTTGGTCAATAATTCTTGTGCACCTGCCGGGTGACCTGGATCATGTGACCTGCCGGGTGACCTTAATCATGTGACCTGCCAGGCGGTCTGGAAACTTTTAGTGCAGCCACCCACTAAGCGAAGATACTAAAGCATATTGACTCCTAAGGGGGTGAAAAGGGATAAATGTGCCGTTACACAAACCTTTACCTTTGCATCAGCTAGTATTAATTTAACGCACCAGGAAAAGCCATCCACAAAGGATAATGTACTGCCTTATTTTATATTACGTGTCTAGAAATGAATATGTGAACAGATTTTTTTAATATAAAATGTATGCTTATTTTATGAACTGTTATGCAACAAATATTGAAGTGTTTTGCAAGGTTTTGACACTAGTACTAAACATCGACTAAGGATTAGACTGAGCTCCTCATCTATAATTTACAGCAGTGTTTCCCAAGGCTAGTCCTCAGAGAACTTATTGTATACTCAACATTTCCATACTTGATGCTGGAGAACACATGTAATACTTATTGACCCATTTAAAACAATCGACAGGTGGTACTAATAATATCTCTTGAAATTCTTTGGGGAAATTTGGAAAACACAGTGTTAGGGTTCTCTGCAGGTAAAGCCGGTCAAAGGAATAGGCATTCTGTAATAGACAAATGCCTATGCGTATCCTAAGCTCAGAGGGTCCATCTGTCACCAACTACAGAATGCTTAGTCTTTAGCTTTACAGAAGTTGGACAGATGTCAGTGCGTGCACAGAGGGGGCTAATGTGTAAGCAGTGGCGATGTTAGAAAGTTTTCTCTCCCCCCCCCCCCCCTCCGGACTACGGGCGCCGCTGGCTGAGCTGGCAGGCAACCCGGGCAGCAGTGAGTGCTGAGCTGGTCCCTCTCCGTGCATATCTAATGAGCAGAGACCCCGCGCAGTGCATATTAATGCTTTATTAATCTATCTTTCATAAAAGGTCAATTTTGAATGCAAGGGTGGGCGGGTGCCAGAGCTCTTACATGTGGAGGAGGATGATGTGACCAGGAGCCGGATCAGCGATGGCAATGGTGGTTTTCTCCACATTACAGTATCTTCATGACTGGTGGCCAGATGTATCAAGCTTCAAAAAGTGATAAAATGGAGAGTGATAAACAGCCAGCCAATAAGCTCCTGCCTGTCATGTTACAGACTGGGTTAAAAAACTGACACGTAGGAGCTGATTGGCTGGTTGTTTATCACTGTCCACTTTATCACTTTTTGAAGCTTGATACATCTGGTCCTTAGTCCTCTTCATCAATCTATAAGGACCACTATTAGGTATCGTCTACTAATGGAATAAACAAAAATACTGTGGCGGGTGAGGCATCCACCAGGAATGGTCATTATCTCTTTTACTGTATGTTATCATTTATTATACAGTCCATTTTTGCCAGAAGCTAATAAACACGTGACTGTATTTGGACTGCGCAATGGAAAGATGCCAAATAAATGAATACAAACACACTCCACATAGAGGCCTTTATTCAGTACAAATTTGTTTGGAAAATGGACAAAACCATGCTGCACTGCAGGTGGGGCAGATGTAACATGTGCAGAGAGAGTTAGATTTGTGTGAGTTATTTTGTTTCTGTGCAGGGTAAATAAATACTGGATGCATTATTTTTACACTGCAATTTAGATTTCAGTTTCAACACATCCCACCCAAATCTAACTCTCTCTGCACATGTTACATTGGCCCCACCTGCAGTGCACATGGTTTTGCCCATTTTCCAAACAAATTTGTACTGCAATCAGATCAGAATAAGGGCCAGAGTGAGGATCCTGATTAGAATCAGGCCCATGACCCCAGCATTAATCAGCTGATACTGCATACTGTAGAACAGCATGAAGACATAGTGGTTACTATAAATTGTTTTAGAAAGCGGTTAGATGTCCCTACAGCAGGGGGTAAGTAATTTAATTAATTCACCACCAGAGGAACAGCAGGCTCTGAACTGTAAGAGGAGGGTGGGATGGGAGTATAAAACAATGCAGATGAAAGTGATTGAAGTTGTATTATTTATTGATTCATGGTCTAAGGCGAATTAAGTTATCCGGCAAATGATTTAATGTAATTACCCAGATGGATTTAGAAAACTGATATTGCATTCACCAACAGTATCCAGATGGTTTGCAAGCGCATTTTAACTGTCAGTTAGCTGTCCATTAAATGAGAGTGTTAACATAATTTAATTACTGCTTTGTTAAAGAGAAGAAAGGGGAGAGGTCAAGAGCAAACTTCCCCTGGAGGTCTCTGTATGGAGTTTTGTGATGTGCGGTGTACAGTATGTGTAGGAAAATACTGTAGCTCCCAGAATGATTTGTGTCTAAGGAGAAGAAGCTCAGAAATGATGTTACAGGCACGTACTCTAACATGGAGAGAAGGCTAAATGGGCTAATTCTGGGTGAGAGCAAAGCAAAAAAAGGACTGGACAAACCCTGGTGTAACGGAAGATGTGCAAATACATTTATTCAGCACATAAGTAAATGCTGGCTGGCTTTGCATTTACTCTATTTTACATTGCAATTTACACTGCCCACCACTCCAGCTGGAGTTATGCCAAGGTCCACATTTGCTTGTTCACTTTGCTTTGCTCGTAGCTCTAACAGGAGGAATACTGTAGGTAGAAGAGCTAGGTACACACTAAACAATTATTGGGCCATTAATTGTGAAATTGGGACATTTTATTGCATAATGTGTAAGAACAATTGTTTCCAGGGCCGGTGCAAGGCACCGGAGCGCCCCAGGTGAGTCGGGGTGGGGGCGCCCCGGTGCGGGGGGGGGGTACCTGCAGCGACGTCTGGGCAGCGGGTAGGGGGGTCCGTGCCGCCGTCTAACAGGAGCGCGCAGGGGGTACCTGCGGCACTGTGTATAAAGCTGGCGGCGTCGGCGTCCCTGCAGTGATTAAGGTGCTGGATTGGGCATGGGTGCCCGTGCCACGGGGGTACCTGCGGCGTTGTGTATAAAGCTGGCGGCGGCAGGGTCCCTGCAGTGAATAGAAAATAACTAGTGCTATGCGGCAGCACGGGAAGCGCTTCTGATTTTGAAAACACTGGCCACAGGCTGATTGGCTGAATCTCAGCCAATCAGCGTGCGGCAAGTGGTTTCAAACCCAGAAGCGCTTCCCGCGCATATAAGGGCCTTCCTCTTGGCAAATTATCGTTCCGATTGTCATCCTGATCAAAAAGGACAGTGAGTAGATAGCGTAAGTAGCCATGCATTACAATGGTGGTATGCATCTCTGAATGCATAGCATGTAGAGCTATGGAATGTAGGCGCACACAGATATCCACAGCTCTTAGCTAAAGATAGAGGCTTCAATGGACACATCCTGACCAGACAGTTGAAAACTGCTTGGTCTGAAACATCTAAATTGTATCTGTGACTTGCTGATGGTTGTTACAGAATTCTATTCTACCGTTACTACCATTTCTGTTTTTCATTCCAGTCATGGCGTGAGACCAGGAGCATGGCCAAAACCACAGTCAGGTTATAACCATTTTATTTGACGCATTCCAGACTATTTTCTACCTAATCTAACTGACCCTCATGCTCTTTGATATCTCTCAAAGCCACCTTATGCCCCTAAATACATTATGTTTCAGAGCCCCCTAGTGCTGTTACATACCAGGCCAGAGGCCTCTAGACCGGCTTAAATGCCTAAACATCCTTGACTCTTCAGCTCCAACCTCCTTGCGTCTCTTCAGCTCTGGCGCTCTGCATTTCTTCAGCTCCAACCTACTCCTGTGTCTCTCCCGCTTCAGACCCTCCTCCCTGAATCTTTCCAGCTCCAGCCCTTGTTTTATTTCTCCAGAAGAAGCTCCAACCCCCCTTCTGTCCAGCCCACCATTGGTCTATTAAACCCAGGGTTGCCTACCGGACCCTCTCCTTCAGGGATAAAATGCTCTGTCCCTGGACTTCCCTTGTAATGTATGATTGCCATCACCTGTGTTGAGCTAGTTAATTAATAAGAAAGGTGTTTTGCCACAGGCGATGGCAATCATACATTACCAAGGAAGTCTAGGAACAGAGCATTTTCTCCATGAAGGAGAGGGTCAGGTAGGCAACCCTGATCAAACCCCAGCCAACACTCTAACTCTCCAGTCCCTCTTTATCTGTATGATTTCTGAAAGAACCTTCTGCTCCTTTGCCCAGCCAGCTTAAAGTCCTCTGACCTTCATCTTCATAGTTTGATTTGACAATGTGCCATGGCTGCAACAGAGGAGGACTGGGCCAAGAGAGGGCTGGCAAGCCGTCTGTGCTAATCCAGCCCTCCTTGTCATGGAAAATCCAAACACAACCCATTCGGGATTGGGCAGCCGCTGAACTCCAGACAGAGCTGCTGTTTTCTGTACCGTCCAGAGGAATACTGGATGGGTAGTAACCCTAATCCAGCTATTCTTGCTTTAAAGGTTCAGGCTGTTGGTGGTAGTGTAATTATAGGGGGGGGGGATTGGGGCACATACAATATTAGACAGCTTGACCAACTAAATACATAATACAATTTTATTGTTCGAATGCTACAGTATATGTGTATTGTTGCTGCCTTGTTGGTCAATTACAACCTTTAAGCAAGATACAAGCCATGTCACAAAGCATACATCATCTCAGGCTAGTTTAATTTACATGACAATGAGTCTAGTGTATAATGGTCTCCACAGAACACAGAAATCTGATTTGGATTTATATGCAAACCTGATGGTTAACGTACAAATCTGATGAGTGAAAATCTGTATATGTGCAAGGCCTATTCATGCCAAATGGATCCTGCAATACTGCTAAAAGCCTGCTCTTAGTCATAGCAGATCTAACATGCTGTGGCATTTGGGTGGAGCAACCGAGTCCAGTTTAGAAAGAAGTCGTATTTGCACTGAAGCCAGCTGTTAAAGTGAGGGGGAATGGAGTGGGACTGAGTTCCACCACCTCACCACAGCCCTGCACAATAATTCCAACAAAAAAAGCCTGTCCCAGCAATTTCCTTTTCCAGCACAGCATATGTGATGTCATGCCTTCACCACTGCTGAAATGAAGAAGAACCACTAAGAGAAGCTGGCTCTGTGCATGCTGAAGACAGGGTGAGATGGGGTTGGAGGGACGTAGAGAGGAGGGGAAGTTGCTGGAGAAAAACGGGGCATGGAGCTGCTGGAGGGACATGGGCAGTGAGCTGCTGGAGTGACAGAGGCACATATGTGTATAAGCACTACTGTGTACATTATTTGCATAAGGGGCATTACTGTTGGGATTATGTGTAAGGACTACTACAGTATTGTGTAGCTTAACTTGAATAAAGGCAGTACGGGTGGTGTAAATGGTTAGCATTACTGCATCACAGTGCTGAGGTCATGGGTTCGATACCTACCATGGTTTTAACTGTGCAGAGTTTTTATATTCTTCCCGTACTTGCGTGGGTTTCCTCCCACAATTCAAAAATATACTGATAGGATAATTGTCTCCCAACAAAATTAACCCTAGAATGTCTGTGTAAAATATGTGGTCGGGAATATAGAAGAAACTATATAAGAAACTATATAAGAAACTGTTAATAAATAATGATAATAAAATAAAGGGCACTACTATATGGTGTAATATGAATCAGGGGCACTACATGTAAAAATGTGAAAATGATTGCTACTACTGTATGTGGCATCTCTTTAATTATAGTAGAAAGTATGGGAGTTTGGGTGCAAATTCATAGATTGCAGGGGGTGCAGAAACTCCAGGCACTGACCCAGGCTCCACCTCATGGGGGGAGGGGGGGTCTGTTTCAGGAACCATGAGTTCCACCACCTCTCCAGGACCACTCTAAGGGCCTTATTCAGATCTGAGCTCAGTACAAATTTGTTTGAAAAATGGCCAAAACCACATGCACTGCAGGTGGGGCAGATGTAACATGTGCAGGGAGAGTAAAATTTGGGTTGGGTGTGCTGAAATTGAAATAAAAATTGCAGTGTAAAAATAATGCAGTCAGTATTTACTCTGCACAGATACAAAATAACTCACACAAATCTAACTCTCTCTATACATTTTACATCTGCCCCACCTGCAGTGCACATGGTTTTGCCCATTTTCCAAACAAATTTGTACTGAGCTCAGATCTGCCCTGACTGACACCAAACCATAACTTAAGGCAATGTTTAGAAAACTAGTTTTGTTCTTATCAATTATTATCCCCTGAAAATTGGAAAACAGATTTGACTTGAAAACAACACATAATTTATTAATGCACAATTAGAGAGCAGTAACGTGTGGAAGGAAAACTGTCTGGACTTTAAGAAGATGGGAAAATTTATTTGGTTTTGTTTAGTCTGTTACACAGAATGCAGTGCAAAGCTGGCACAATTACTATAAATGCGACTCATGCTGTTAAACAGAATACAAAAGTACCACAAGAAGACAATGATAAATTATCTCCATCCATCAACTCTGCTGAGATAGGAGGATCCGTATTAATGATATACAGTACTGTTTTTGCAAAAACTAAACCAATTCTAATTTTGTGAAGATTTTCATGTACAAATCTTCTGTGGTTAATCAGACAAAACCATTAAGCGTTACACAGTCAGATGTATGCACGCGTCATTCATACCCACTTATCTCAAATTAAAGACTCAGACAACTGCATTTGGCATGAAAGGGGTTGGCTTTTTTATTTATTTGAAGAGGAAGGCCTATTTATAACTAACTAAAATTTTAATTAATAAAAGATCCCTTCCTCTAAACTAAGGTGGCGGTGAGAAGAATGGTTATAAATACAGACAAAAATTTATGCAAAAAATTATATAATTCAAATAAGAAAAAGGGGGGCCAACTGCCCTGATGGCCAAGGATTGACCATTTGCTACTATTCTTGGCCACCTTAAAATTAAGGATCGGCCTATTGCCACTATCCCTTTCAAACCAGAAAATAACACCAACATAAAATTCAATCTACTAATGGGCCAACTGCCCCACAATGGTCAGGGATCGACCATCTGCCACTCTCCCTGACCATGACCCAATCGGTAATGGCAGAGCTGATTACTCCACCCCAATAATTGGGCCAACTACCCGTCAATGGTCAGGGATCGACCATCTGCCACTATTCCTGACCACAGCACAAATGGCAAAGCTGATTACTCTGCCGCCTACGGGTATAATAATTGGGCCAACTGCCCCATTCATATAATTACGACAGCCAATCATAAAGTGGTGCGTGGACCCACCTGGACCGGTGATGCCCACCTTCGTGAGCTGATATACAGGCCTAGCCACTTATATGACTAAACTGTCCTTCAACCCAGGGCCGGCGCTACCTGCTCAGCAGAGCCTGCAAAGCGAATCTGACTGAAAAGAGATGGAACCTTCTAGACATAGGCATACATCAGATGTAGAGCCACTCCCCTGATATTCCATCAACCAATCAAATCAGTACTCCCTTCACACAACGTTCCTCCCCTTAAAAGCTCAACCAACACATGCCAGTGTATATGATTCCTTGTTACATGCCCATGCTGGTAAGTTTATGTTGCTTCGGATAAACTAGTTATCCTCTGCAATCTTTCATATAATTCTCAGTTATATGGCGTAAAAATAAAAACAGACCAATGTTTTACAAGCTAAGCTTAACCAATAAATATAATGGACCATAATTAAAGATCAAGTGTGTACCTCACTCCTTTAAACCAGAACCATTGCGACAGATGCTACCTTTGGAAAGAAGTGGCATGCGCTACTGCGTAGTCTACAAAATGGCTCCTCAAGGGATGCATCATTTCCCTTAATGGGAATCTTATTCACTGTGTATTAGCAAGTCAGAGTTGGAGACAATGTCGATGTATGCAGTGAAGCAAAGTTTTGCCACTTAGCATTTGCATAAGTCCCACTGCGCATGTGCTGCAGTGGTAGCAGTGAGGCTTTCTTTGCAAAGTGACTGACAGTAAGCATTTGTGGGAGGTAAAAAGCAGAGTGATGACGCAAATGAGGATGTGTCACATCAGTTTTGGGAATGTGCCAAAGCTTGCAACTGCAATCCCATAAACAATTACATGGCTCTGGCATGTTACTTTCGGAGACTGCGCTTTACGCACATTTTGTTAGTCAGAAGGTCAATTAATAGTGATGTGCATCCAATGTCTGCATCTTTGTACACCTGCATGGGATCTGAGGCACCTCTAGTGGGTGCCTCAATACAAATTCTGGCATCTGGGACATATTTTCACACAGCCGCTGCATACTTAATCACAGCTGTGATAGCATTAACTTCCATCACAAAATCAGGCCTTATTTGAAAATAATTGCAAACAATATGGGGTCTGTGGTACTATAACAAATCCTGAAGGGAACATGTACAGCCAAAACTATGAACACTTTATGATGACTGTAAAATCGCCAAAATGGTAACATTTTTAAATTTGGTGGAGATGAAATACCATTTGTCAGGACTGGGAAGTAATTTGTTGTGCACATAGTGGACTAGTGGTGGAGACTGGATACTGCAAGCTTGGTGGTTTGATATATCGAAGGTACATACACTGCATGAGATTCTGGGATACACAGGGGCAAACGCAGGATTTTCAGAAGGGGGTTTCCAGAGAGGAGCGGAGCAAAGCACGGAGATGGACACTTAGGTGACCCAGTATATGCCAGGTCAGTTAAAGTATTATAGATAGACCAAATGTATATAAATAATAATAATAATAATAACATATATAGGGGTCTACAGCAGTGTAGACCCCTGGGCATAGCAATGTATTGGGGCCCCTACCGATCCTCCAGCGGTAGGGGTGGGGGTGCTATGAGCAGAAGCTTTGATGTCCCGCGGGTGGTAGGGGGTATTATATCAACCGCTCAGCATGTAGGGCCTGAATCAGTAATTTCCACTAATTAACCCTTTACTGCACAGATGGTGGGAGATGAGGTGGGAGAAGGGAGCATTGAGCTGAATGAAGGGGCCCTGATACATAACTTCCAGGGTGGTAGAGGATGTTTAATACGCAGTGGAGGGGTGTATAGTGGAGTGGGCTTATTATTCATAATTTCCTGGTGGAAGGACAGCTTGCTTGACTGCAGATATCTCCAGTTCCCAGAAATAGATTCCTTGATTTTAATGGAATTAAAAACTAGAGAATCCCACCTACTAAATGGTACTGGGGACTAGGGGATCAGAGTTCAGAAGGCAGAGCAATCTGCCAACGAGTATAAAAAACGACATACCAGGTGTGTGGAGCTCTAGCAGTAACCAGCTGCTGGAAGGCTGATATCTCTGGTTCTGGGAACAGTAGAATACCCTCAGAAAAACTCTAAGTCAGACAGAACCTGAAATATCTGACTGGGAAGAGCAATTAACAGGCTTGGATGGGGACCATTGATTTGAAGTCAGATATCTCCGATTTTTAAAATTCTTGTACCCATGGAAATAGGGGACCCTCAGCTTTAAACCTTTTGACTCCTGGGGGGGCTCTGGGTACTCAGAAACCCCCCTGCATTCGCAACTGCCCACAACTGAGTAGGGGGTTGATGAAGACTCTGTACTCTTTACCTAGCACGGCGCCTGCGATTGGCATCGCGGGCATCGCGGCCATCGCATGCACTAAAAAAAAACGGGTGCGAGGCGATGCCCGCGATGCCCGCGATTTCCCATAGGGATCAATGTTAAAAGTGTCAATGGACGCGATTTTTGTGTTCAATGCCTCAATGCCCGCGATTTGTCCATAGGAAACAATGTTAAATGGGCCACAGAGCCCTAATAGTCCCCCTGAAGTCTGAAATGGCCCCCACAATTGTTAACGCCACCGCACGATCAACGTGAACCCGAAGCGTGGCGAGCGCAGCGAGCCCGCGAGGGGCGGCGGTACGCGTCCTCCGACCTTTTCATACCCCCACTATCCACGTCGGCGTGGAATTGAGAATAGAATAGTGTGGCGAGCGCAGCGAGCCACCGTGCCCGAAGCGTGTCGAGCGCACGCGTATACCTGTGAAGCCCGCGAAGTGACGCGTTTACCTGTGAAGGTATCCGCGTCCCCTTGCGGGGCTCTCTGCGCTCGCCACGCTTTGGGCTCGGTGGCTCGCTGTGCTCGCCACACTATTCTATTCTCAACTCCACGCCGACGTGGATAGTGGGGGTATGAAAAGGTCGGAGGACGCGTACCGCCGCCCCTCGCGGGCTTGCTGCGCTCGCCACGCTTCGGGTTCACGTTGATCGTGGGGTGGCGTTAACAATTGTGGGGGCCATTTCAGACTTCAGGGGAACTATTTGGGCTCTGTGGCCCATTTAACATTGTTTCCTATGGAAAAATCGCGGGCATTGAGGCATTGAACACTAAAATCGCGTCCATTGACACTTTTAACATTGTTCCCTATGGGAAATCGTGGGCATCGCGTCACACCCGTTTTTTAGTGCATGCGATGGCCGCGATGCCCGCAATGGGCGCCGTGCTAGGGAAAGAGTACCGAAGACTCTATACAGAGGTGTGTAAGCCTGCCGGTGGTCTTCTACAGGGAACCCCACAAGGGAATATGGGTTTCACTGTGTCTGAAGGGTAGGTCGTGGTCCTCTGTCAGAGTCTCCCTACTACACTGGGTAGTTGGAAGAGTAGTGTGGTCTCTAGAGGAGCTGGTAGCATATCGGTTTGAGAACCAATGGTTAAGTCTGGGAATCAATGGTGACTTGGAATCCACCTGGGAACCGGGGATAGTTGCTTTGGTCTGGCAACCGGTAGTAACTTAGGTCTGGGAACCAAAGATAGTAGCTTAGGTCTGGGAACCGATGATATACAGCTTCAGTCTGGGAACCGATAGTGGTAGCTTCGGTCTGGAAACTGATGGTAGATTAGTTATCGGCCTGGGAACTGATGGTCAGTCTGGGAACCGATGGTGACTTGGTGATCGGCCTGGGAACCGATGTGGCCTTGGAGCCGATGGTATAATCAGTCTAGGAACCGATGGTGCAGCCTGGAAGCTGATGGTTTGACCTTGGAGTCAATGGTGATCCTGTTCTGGTGATCCTCTGTAGCTGAGATCTCAGAGGAAGCTGAAGATGGTGAACAGCAAACTGCAGTCAGAAAACAGGTGCAGCAGCAAGAGTCAGGTATTCAGAAACAGGTAGTAAGCCTGGAGCCTTGGAAGCAGTCTCAGAAGAACTCTCTGGAAAAGGCACTGGAGGAGCCTCGGAGGCCTGATTATACCCCCTCCTGGTGATTGCTGATTGGTTGCATGCTGCAGCAGCCTTTTGGACTAAACCAGGAAGTGTCTTTACCTGAGGTTATCTGGATCATGTGACAGAGGCGCCCATGTTTAGTGAACTCTGTGGGGGACACCAAGTTCCAACTGGCCAGTCGGAGAGGCGACATAGGGACACAATGCCATGGAGTATAATCGCAGGCAATGACGGCGGCAGGTCTGCGGTGCAGGACACACCAGCGCACAGGTAAGTGACACGCACGGTCAGAGCGATCACAGTGATTCCTGACACCATTGGCAATATAAACAAGCTTTTTGACATTAGAATATTCACAAATGAGCATTGTTGATAACTCATTTCTATATAAAAATAAAGCCTTCATAAATACAATATAAAAGAGGGTACTCTTTACCTAGAACGGCGCCCACGATGTCCATCGCGGTCATCGGGGGTAAAAAATCGCGGGCATCGCATGCACTAAAAAAACGGGTGCGACGCGATGCCCGCGATGCCCGCGATTTTCCCATAGGGATCAATGTTAAAAGTGTGATTGGACGCGATTTTAGTGTTAAATGCCTCAATGCCCGCGATTTTTCCATAGGAAACAATGTTAAATGGGCCACAGAGCCCTAATAGTCCCCCTGAAGTCTTAAATGGCCCCCACAATTTTTAACGCCACCCCACGATCAACGTGAACCCAAAGCGTGGCGAGCGCAGCGGTACGCGTCCTCCGACCTTTTCATACCACCACTATCCACGTCGGCGTGGAGTTGAGAATAGAATAGTGTGGTGAGCGCAGCGAGCCACCGAGCCCGAAGCGTGGCGAGGGGACGCGGATACCTGTGAAGCCCGCGAAGGGACGCGTTTACCTGTGAAGGTATCCGTGTCCCCTCGCGGGGCACGCTGCGCTCGCCACGCTTCGGGCTCGGTGGCTCGCTGCACTCGCCACACTATTCTATTATCAACTCCACGCCGACGTGGATAGTGGGGGTATGAAAAGGTCGGAGGACGCGTACCGACGCCCCTCGCGGGCTCGCTTCGCTCGCCACGCTTTGGGTTGACGTTGATCGTGGGGTGGTGTTAACAATTGTGGGG
This sequence comes from Crinia signifera, assembly GCF_055691185.1. NCBI lineage: Eukaryota > Metazoa > Chordata > Amphibia > Anura > Myobatrachidae > Crinia > Crinia signifera. Next base: position 270,414,113 of record NC_139218.1, read on the forward strand.
GCCATTTCTGACTTTAGGGTGACTATTTGGGCTCTGTGGCCCATTTAACATTGTTTCCTATGGAAAAATCGCGGCCATTGAGCCATTGAACACTAAAATCGCGTCCAATCACACTTTTAACATTGATCCCTATGGGAAATCGCGGCCATCGCGGGCATCGCATCGCACCCGTTTTTTAGTGCATGCGATGGTCGCGATGGTCGCGATGGGCGCCGTTCTAGGTAAAGAGTACCTAAAAGAGTTACTATGATAGGCATTTTATTAATGATTGCTAAAAAGAGACATGGTAGAAAATAGAAACAGAACGAATATGTGGAGACGGGAATAAAATTGCCATTATGTTCAAGCTTTTAGGAATACAGAAAAATAATTAAACTACTGTATACAGTTATGTATTGTGTAATCTAAGAGAGAAGGCAATAGAAGAAGCATTCACTTTGCTAATGCCTGCTGAAATAGGCTCACTTGGGGGTCCATTCATTATCCCTTCATTTCTACAAGAGTAGGTGAAAATGAGCCTTTTCACCTTCTTTTGTAGAAATTGGCATTCATTATTAAGGTAATTCAAGAGATATCACAGATACAGTTGTATCCCGAGGAGTAGCTCCCAGAGGCAATGGAGACCTGAAGGGGAAGCTGCATGTACAGCAACACCTGTGCGGTTTTCAGCAGGAACTTCCCCCCCTTTTGGGGTAGATGTATTGAGTGTCTATGTAGGCACTGTAGTTCTTTCAAATGGAACCACAGTTTCAGAATATAATACCAAGTACCGAGGGTACACATGGCGTGGGCAGTGCTAAAATGATGCAATTTGCAACATTTTAGCCCCAACCCTTCTCCGCAGACTTGTTGTTTGTCCTTACCTCTCCACTTGCTGCAGGTCCCGGTGCTCCTCCTGGCTCCAAATGAAAAAATGACCTTCACAAAATGGCTGCCCCTAACAGGTGTCTGCTGTAAAGGGGCGAACATTTTGTGAAGGTCATATTTCATGAAGAGAAGAAGCCACTAGGAGTGCCAGAACCACAGACAATGGATCTGTGGGTCCCGGCAGGGGCAAACACAGGTTTCCAAATGGTTGTTTTAGTTTTTTAAATGATATGTATATAGTGCCCAAACCTAATATAACCTGGCTATACTCCAGCTGACAACACCTATTTCTGCTTGCTCCCACATCTGCTAATATCCTTCTAATTATCACTGTCTAATAGAGCTCTGTTTGCTATCCTGCACTGATATATTTGTTTAGATTCTGTTGTTTTCCTGTGTGAGTACCATACAGTACAGTACATTTTCCATTATAGCTAATTATTGCAAAGCATTGCACAGAACTCAACGGAATGTCTCTGTACACTCAGACAAGAAATATGCTATGCTTCAATCGAATAGAACTTGACTTCCGAAAAACAAATATTAGCATTGTACAGTATATTTCAGTTTTACATGCAATGAGAAAAATAACATACTAATCATCTACTTAAGGAAAATACCCAAATAAACTGGAACAGATTGTTTTAGTTTGTTCTGTAGCACTGTGCATCTTTTTTTTCACAACCTTAAAAAACAATGGGTAAGTGTGGGTGGCATAATTTAATTAATCAACCCTTCATGCTTACAAACGGAAACATACAAGTGACAATGCATTAGAGAGAGGGAAAAGCTTATGGCTTAAATCCATACAAATTAGTGGGCTGGTTAATGGAAAATTATATTTAAAAGTAAATGTCTCACGTTCATATACTCTCTGATTGACTGTGTGTTGACATCTACGTACACAACTTAGTCTCAGCCAGTAAACATCAGCATCTTATAGGAAGAACAGCTCTCTATAGAAGTTGTTTGCAGCACGGTACTTATAAAAGGTGTCACAAGTAGTCTATTGAAATGTCTAACAATTCACATACAGAGAAGCATCCTAGGAACCTCGGCACACGTGAACATGCTCAGAAAGTCTGCTGTATACCTTTTATCCACTGTGGCCTCAGAATAAACGTAGAGTGGAAATTAGATCACATGGCAGGGGTGTAACTAGCCATCAGACACTGTGCCCTATTACTAACGATTTTCTGGGCATTTACTGATGCTGGCACCACTGCAGTTGAGGCCATTTGATTTTGTAGTGTTATAAAAGTGTCAGTGAAAGCTACAGAGCAGAGGGGGCCTCCGCAGTAAACAGGCTTCCCATCTCATGGCAGCTGTGCCCCTTTCACAGGGCTAAGGACTAATTATCCAAGTAGCGTTCTGTTACTGAGTCTAGTCACACAGTACATTTATAGTCAGAACCTCTGCATGATCTCAAAACTTTAAGTGACTTTTCCTAACCAGCCCTAGCACCACATAATGGAAGCCTAATTTTAGAGGCACTCAGCTTTCTTCCATTTCCATTTTTAACTAAATGTACTCTACTGACTACACAGGCACTTTTGAGAAATTCAATTAAGCAACACATTCAACATAATAATTTAAGAACTTTCTTCATTTTTAAAAAAATTTTAATGTACGCAGCAGCCTGCAATTATTTATGATTGAAAATCCAACTTTGAACCATTACTTATGCAAGGACACTTTGATACAAGCTATCAAGTTTCTTTCTGACCTTTCTAACACCACTTTCACATCGATATACAGGGTCTAACCCGGCTCCGGCATTTTCACACTAAACCTGGGTCACCCATTATACACAGATTTAACCTGGATTGAATTGCCGGGTTGGTTGACCCAGGTTATTCACTTTGGTGCTTTCACACTGAACCTTGGCCGGGTTGACCCCTCCATTATCCGGGTTATAAATGCGATGTGAACAGTGTTGCAAGTAAGGGGGTACGGCATGGTACGGAGTACCTGTAAGAAATATGTTGCAGGTACGCAGTACCACTTACCCCCTGACCCACTGTCAATTCTATTTTTATTTTAAGTCTAAATATAATGCATCCACAGCCCGCCCACCCAGCGTTATGATTGGTGCTGTATGCAGCTACTGCTGATTTAGCCTGTCACACTGACAAGCATCAGCGGCGCCGACAGCATGAAGAGCAGGCTCCACAATTGTAAGCACAAGCTGCCCGGCTCTCCCCCAAGCAAGAGCCAACCCACCCCCAGTCATTCCCTGTTTCTCATTCCCTGTCTCCTGATGCCACGCCACTATTGTCATTTAGTCACTTCTCTAGCTTTGTGTGACCACGCCCCCTCATGACACATTGCCACGCCCATTTTTGGTGGAGGCCATCAGTACCACCAAGAAAAAAATTCTACTTGCACCACTGGATGTGAAAGGAGTATTCTTATTCAGATATCTGTACTGAAAGGATGCAGCACATAACAAACAAAAGAAGTCAGGTCAGTGTCCAACATGAAATTGTTATTGAAATAATAAACCTGATGTAAAGAACTGAATAATATATATATTATTATTATTATTATACAGGCCCTGGCATATGGTATTTAAAGTTTGTCATTCATATGTTCAGTTTGTCAATAATTTAGTGATGATTATTATACTTTATTTATTTAAGTGTGAAAAGTTATAAAAAGCTCACCCAAGGCTCTTTATTATTTATCGCTGTTGGCAGTGCGGCATTGTAAACCATCATATCTTACTGATTTTGTGTGCTTATTTATTATAATCCTTTAGCTAAGGATCCCATCTGGAGCCCATTCAATGAAAATTAAATGATAATTTGTAGCTTACACTCATGCTTGCCTACTCTTCAGACGTTGTGGGAGAATTATAATAAAGTCTCCCTATGGAGTGGTAGGGCACAAATCATCATTATCCCCCACCACCGCCACCATGAATAGTTTAATTTTGGTGCAGCAGAACCATGGTCTAGTGACATAGGCCTAGCCCCACCCCCAGGGCCGGCCTTAGGCATAGGCACACTAGGCAATTGCCTAGGGCATTTGGAATTCCTAGGGGCGTCAGCAGCTTCTGCTGATTAAAATGATATGCAGCATGCCTATATTCTGTGTGAGTGAGGCTGTATCTGCATATGAAATAGTGTATTCATGGAAATCACTGTAACATAGCATCCCGTATGCAGGTACAGCCACAGTCGCACACAAAATATAGGCATGCCGCATATCATTTTAATCATCGGAAGCTCCTTGTGTGTGCTGGTCATAACAATGCAAATAAGACGAATTTTCAGCAAAAAAGGCACCCAACGTTAGCAGAAGGGCCAGGAGCTGCATGGCCTATTGAGACAAGATGTATGAGGAAACATCTGAATCCAAGCAGAGGCAGAGGTCACAGTATTAGCGGCTGTGCGAGTGCGGTCTGCGGGTGGGTTGGTTGTGCAATAGTGTTAGGCATATGTGTAAGGGGCATTATGTGTGTCATGTATAAATGCATTAATAATGTGCGACATATGTGTAACAAGCATTATGTGTGTCATGTGTATAAGGGCATTAATAATGTGCGACATGTGTAATGGGCATTTTGTGTGTCATGTGTATAAGGGCATTAATAATGTGAAACATATGTGTAAGGGGCATTATGTGTGTCATGTGTATGAAGGGCATTAATAAAGGTTGGCATAATGTGTAAGGGGCATTACGGTTATAAGGACATAAATAATGTGTCATGTGTAAGGGGCATTACTGTGTGGTATTATCAGGGGTGCCGAGAGAAAGGGGTAGGGGGTACAAATTACGCAGGCCAAAGCCTGATGGGAGGGCCCAGTGGGGGCCCTGGGCCCCCTCCCCTTAAGTGACAGCAGCAGCTGCAGCTCTTCTCCTCTGCCCAGCACACACTGCTTTGTGCTGGGTTGCAGTGTGGCCATGGAGGTGGTTAAAATACAATATTTTCTCAGGATTTTTTTCTAAGGGTATAATTTGATGAGTAATGTATATAAGGTAAAGTGGTACTACAATGTGATGTAACATGAATAAGGGACACTCTCACATGATATAATGTGAATAAAGTTGCACTACTGTGTGGCATAATTTGAATTTGGGGTAAAATTGTGTGGCCATGCCCCTTCCCAGCAAGAACGCACCCCTATTTGGGCTGCGCACCAAATGTGTGCACTGTTTCTATTTAAAATATTGCAGGTAGGAGCACCAAAATGATGACTGCTATGATGAGGGTTGATGGTGCTGGGAAAGGGGAGCAGTGTCAGAGGCGGAACTAGTGGCGGTGCTAGGGGGCACCAGCCAAAATCTTGCCTAGGGCATCATTTAGGCTAGGGCCGGCTCTGCCCACCCCGTAACCTGTCAACTGTTATGTAACCCAGTATGGCTTGCACTATTAATTTGCTGCTGGAAATGTGCAAGCATAGACTGCCAGAGAAAGACAGAAGATCCCTTTATTCAAACCATCAAAGAATGAACATTATGGGGAGTATGCAATCCAGGATCACGGCTGTCAATCTCTCCCGACAGCCGTGATCCTGTCCCGTTTGCGGTTTGACCGACAGCAGATCGGCAGGCTGGATTCAATTTCCCGCCTGCCAATCTGCTAAAAGGGGGCGTGGCCTCGAAATCAACGGTCGTTATCGGCAGAACAGGCCCAACAGCTTCTAAAGTCAGGCTCATTCTCCTGTGATCCCTCTTCAATGCTGTTGTTAAAGACAGCATTGAATAGGGCCCCGTTGCTATTTTCCTATTTCGAGGGAAATAAATTATACTCTTACGCTAAAATTATATTGCTTAGTAGTTCAATGCTGCAGCTTATGTGCAAATGATAGAGATGCAGCCGGTAAATGATTCTTTACAAAATCCAGTGATTGAGGACATGATATGTAACTGGCCCTAAATATGTGCAAGAAAATTATTGCTTGGCATTCAAATTCAGTGCCTGAGATTGGACACAACTTTGTTTCAGATTTTGAAACCTTGTTGCCTGATCCCCCATCTTGTGCACCTGTTACTGGACATTCCTGTTTTGTGCTGTTATGGTGTGTACACAGGGGTACAATCTGCATGAGATTTTGACTATATAGTCAAAATCTCATCGGGATCGCATGGGTTTTTACCCTTGCGATCCCGATGCGCGTTCACGTATCGCAAGCAGAAAGTCTTGGCTGCATTGACTATATAGTGCAGATCTGCACTATATAGTCAAAGTTGTATACAGATCGCATGCATGCCGTGTGATATGATCCCGATGCAATCAGATCGCATCGGGATTGCATCGCACGGTATTCAGGGCCGGCGCCACCACTAGGCAGCTTCAGGCATTTGCCTAAGGCGCCAGCCACTGGAGGGCGGTACTGAGCTGCAGCCACCCGTTGAAGTTGGAGGCTGCCAAGTACCAGCAGCTATTCATCCCAGCTGGTACGCCCCCCTCCCCTTGTCAGCAACACCTCGCCCGTCCACGGATCTGATTGGTGGGAGGAGCCCGCACCTCCCACACTGTGGATCTGATAAGCGGGAGGCACCCGCACCACCCGTGCCGTGGATCTGATTGGGGGGAGACGCCCGCAACCTTGTGCATTCTGCGGGTGACGGCCACATCCACACTAAACTCATCCACTGCAGTTGCTGCTGCAGGCATTGCCCATAGCCAGCATTGGCCGCTGCAAGGATAGAGGCGGGGCTGTGACAGCAGCAGTGTCAGGATGAAGAAGTCAGGATGTGTAATCCGGGAGCTGCTGCCAGGCTGCAGAGAGAAACCCACCGCAGGCTGGCACAGTACAGCTCCCTCAGTGCAACATACCTACAGTACAGCTCCCACAGTGGAACATACCTGTGCACACACCTAAGATACAGCTCCCTCAGAGATACATACCTACAGTACATCTCCCTCAGAGGTACACACCTGTGCACACAGCTACATACAGTACAGCTACCTACAGTACCAGAGGCGCCCGCACCCCCTTCACGTGGATCTGATTGGGGGGAGACGCCCACACCCCGTGCAATCTGCGGGTGACGGCCGCACCCCCCTGGCACCCGCTGCCCCCCCCTTCTGGTCGTCGTCGACAATTTGCGGGTGACGTCCGTCCCCCGGCTGGTCGTGGTGTTTTTTAGGCAGAATTTTTGCCTAGGGTGCCAAGTAACCGTGCACCGGCTCTGACGGTACTCACACCGTGTGTAGACTGCATTAAAGCTATAAAAATGTTTTGATAATATGCCATTTACCTTGACTCTGGCATATGATTTCTTAAATAAGAGAGAAGATTTTTTATATTTGATAGAGGACAACCCCCCTGTGCTCTACAGTCCTGGAACTGCAAATCAATCCTATCAAATGCTGCTTCAGCATCTGCGGAGAGGAGGATTGCAGATAACTTTGAAATAAAGGCTTAGTGAATCAAATCAATTCTTTTCATAGTATTGTCCTTAGCTTCTTTGCCTTGGATAATTCCTACTTAATTAATGATAAATTAAATCAGCGAGTGGAAGTTTTAATAGATTAGCTATTTAAGTAAATAATTTTAATCCAACTGCTGTTTAGACTTCAAATGATTGGTGAGATACATTTTTGTGTCCTGTGATTTTATTTACAATCTGTAATACATGTGTTAGTTGAAAATGTATAATATAATATACAGTAGTATACCCAGAGAGGATTAAGGGCCTGATTCATTTGATCGCAGTGCAAATTTGTTTTAAAAACAGGCAAAACCATATTGCACTGCAGGTGGGGCAACTGTTACTCTCTCAGCACATATTACATTTGCCCCACCTGTAGAGCACATGTTTTAGCCCATTTTGAGAATATATTTGTCCTGCGATAAGTTCTGAATTAGGCCCCAAGACCTCACAGGTCCCTAGGCAAGAAACTAGTTGTGGAATTCACCCACAAATAATGCATTTTATAGACAAACTAGAGCTGAAAGACAATCTTACAAAGAACCTCCTCCCATTACAGAAACAAACAAACCGAAAAATGACAATGCAACCTAATCCATAAAGAGATAAAGCATATATACGTCTGCTCAAGCGTCGATAGGTACCATTTTCATCAGCAGTACCATAAATTCCATCTTAGCTAACTATCCCATTCCTGCCAAGTTACTCACCCAATCACAAATGGAGATAGGCACGAGATGCATATGTTTTTATCTCCCAAAATTTGGTTTCTGTGAAGGAGGGACACAAGCACGTGCCCAAAAATAGGGTTTGTCACAGTTAGGGGCAAGGCCTATGATCACGTTACTCTTGTGAGGCCACTGTGGGGTATGACCAGCACTCTGATAGCTGCTGGCCATGCCCCCAGCACCTATGTCTCAGTGAATGGATGCTATGCGCACAGCGTATATTCCCTGCTGTTCTGTTCAAAAGAGCAGCGGGTAGCAGGGGGGACTCAAACACCCCCCCCCCCTCCATCATGGGACACTGCCAGTCCCTGGTGGGACAGTCCCCAAATAACTGTACCATGAAAACTGGGACAGTTGGGAGGTACAGGTTGAGTATCCCTTTTCCAAATTGCTCAGGACCAGAAGAATTTTGGAAAACGGATTATTCCGTATTTCGGAATATTTTTATATTTCAATGAGGTATCTTGCATTTATGTTGTACAAACACATCAAACACATGAAATACACACTAAAATTTATTATTTGTGCATGAAACAAGGTTTCCAAACCTGAAACAAAGTTGTTTACAATCTCAGGCACTGAATTTGAATGCCAAGTAATAATTTTCTGGCACATACAGTATTTAGTGCCAGTTACATATCCTGTCCTCAGTAATGCCAGTTATATATCATGTCCTCAGTAGTGCCAGTTACAGGTGTCCCCATTATTGCTTTTAGCAAAAAAAAAAAAAGGAAAAACATTTTTGGGAAGACTATGGTTTTTGGAATAATTTGGATAACAGATATTTGGATAAGGGATACTCAACCTGTATGTATGATTTCAGAGGCAATGAACCAAAGAATATGCTATGGTAAAACAGAGCCGATACCATGCAGAAAATGGGTGTGGCCTAGCTCCCACATTTTAAATGGATGTCACCTAGCTGGTGCAAGGCCATTCCCCATTTTTGTGTTCCTGCCTTTGGAATGACATTTGTAGGAAAATGACCTTGTGTCAAATCTCAGTTTTCAGTTAGGCCGGGGGTGAGACAAGCACATTGAAAATGCACAATTTCCATAATCTTCCAAATATAATAAACTTTGTTACTTTTTCACTTTGCTGTAATTCTTTTTATTAGTGCAATTAGTGTATGCAAAGCTACTGGCAGTAATTCTCTCACATGTGAGTATCTCAGAACAGATCAATGTTTTGATTTCACTTATTTCAGTGTTAAAAAAAGCAACTCACAAATGGTAAGTAAACAGCCCCCAAACCCACTTTGCTATGCAAATCTGTTCTGTTATTCGGCTGCAGCACTTGCTCTGCCGTCCGGCCGCCACATCTGCTCTGTCATCCTGCCGGCCGCCAATCCCAGCCTTTCACCCCCTCATGGTCTCTGTTCCGCTTTCTGGTGCTGGATACAGCATGATCTTCCCCTGTCATGATGTCAGGTCAAGAACACAGTAAAGTAGTGCAGTCAGAGGAGGCAAGTGGCAGGGCCATGGTTGCGGGAGCTGGCACACAGTGGAGAAGCACACAGTCAGAGGAAGCATGCACCAGTGCCGCGGGTGTGGGAGCCACATCTCATTATGTAAAGAGCCACAAGAGGCTCAAGAGTCACAGGTTGGACACCCCTGTAAGAATATAACCCTGTTAAAATCATAGATTGTCCATGCACAGGAAAGTGTTCAAAAGTCAAACTTTCCATACCTCCCAACTTCCATTCCCCCGGAGAAGCGGGACAGTTGAGAGGTATGAACTTTCTGTGTTAGTATTAATGAATGTTAGGTTTTGTTAGTAAAAAAATATCCTTTATAGCATTAGTACAAATATGCAGACAAATGAAATTGTTGAAAGTAAATTATTTTAAAAACAAACAGATGCGCTTAGGTAAACAAGAGTAACAAATTCTTATTTGAGTTAGACTAGTGTTCTATCAAAGAAAATAGATGCTCTTAGAAAGAAACACATTGCAGTCTCTTGGGAAATGTGACATCCTTAACCATTAATAAGAAAAGTACTGTGCACTCTTTCCATCAACTTAGAAATACACTTAAGCACTGAACACAAAAGCTTATGACAGCAGTAAATAGAGAAGGATCACAGTGACCCCGAAAACAAAAAGAAAGAAAAATAAACATCTTAGATTTCCATGCACTCACTATACTACAGTAATTCCAACCAACAAATTAGCCAGTGACACAATGTCACTTCATATAATACAGTGGCTCCCAAACTTTCTTCAATCAACCCTAGTTTATCAGCAATTTTATTCATGACACCTTTAGGATAAAAGTTTTTTTGGGGAGATAAATTTTGGAAAAAAATATTATTTTAGTAAATTATGCCTACCTCTTATCCTTGGTTTCAGTTATGTGGTGGCGCACAGAAGTGCTTCTGATTGTATACTTGCTTTGATTGGCTGCTAATAGCACTTTCAATATCAATAATTTGATTTGGTCCTGTAGCACCAATCCAGCACACCTGGAAGAGCCTCCCGGCACCATAGGGTGCCTAGGTACACGGTTTGGGAACCAGTGATATAGCAAACAAGCTGAGGTAAGCAAAAACAATAAGGCCAAGATAGTGCCCTGCTCAACCTACTGCTACAGCTACAGCAGCATTTAAAGACTACTTATAAGCAAGCATCCACACCCTCCTTCACTAATAACACCCCATGCAGCACCCACATCCCTCCTTCACTAATAACACCCCATGCAGCACCCGCACCCCTCCTTCACTAATAACACCCCAGCAGAACTACACACACCTCTGTGAAGTTATCAGACTCACTGTAAGACTGTAATTATTATATTTTATTAGGTGTAGTGATTAATGTACTTTTTAGTCGGTCTGTACCCTCTTCCTCTCCGTAGATATTTCTATCCCCCAAATCTGTGTGTATTTCCAGAACCATAGTAGTACACTGTATATCATATAGTATTACACTCTATATCAGATGCTGTTACCCAAATATGGTCGGACAGGAAATACCCAGGAAAGAACAGTGTATGATTTCACCAAAATGTTATGTCCAATTACCATACTATTGTTCCTGCTATTTACAGGAGGGTGATAGCTGAGGGACAATCTTCACAGGGGGTGATCAGCACACAACATAATCAGCTGGTGTTTGTTCCTTGTATTTACACTTCTCTGTGCCTTTCTGGACTCTAGTAGAATGTTTGGAGCCTGACCCAGCAGGGGGGGGGCAGCAGCAGTAGCTGGGAGGGGGATATACCTGACTCTTGAATCCACCAATCAAGACCCACTGCAAGCCCACTTTTGGTTTGTGCACGCGTGGGAATTTAGAAGGTTTTAAAATGACTTGTACACATGCCGGCTCCTCATGTTAGTCGCAATCCTGGCTCAGGGGTCATACCCTCCACTGGATCTTGTGGAACACATCGTTTGCCCGGGAAGAGGGCATCCTACCAAGCTCTGGTGTGGAGCATCTGTGCTGTGTGGATTTACACAGGTTTCGGCTATCACTGCTGTGTGGAATAAGTGATAGTTTTGCCATTTTGGAACTGCTGCTACAAGGACTGCCATTTTGGACTGCTACCCGATAACGTTGATATGCTACATTTGCCTCTTGTTCCTGTGTTTGTCTACCTGTGTGTGCTGTGATAAAAATAAACCATATTTTAGTTTCATCTGCTCGGTGTCTGAGTGATTGAAGAACTCGTATCCTCACAACCTCCATCACTAAAAACACCCCATGCAGCATTCAAATCCATCTTTCACAAATAACACCCAGACAGCACCCAGTACCTGCCTTCACTAATAACACCATAGCAGAACCTAGACCCCTCTTTCCCTAATAACACCATAGCAGAACCTAGACCCCTCTTTCACTAATAACACCCCATGCAGCACCCACATCCCTCCTTCACTAATAACACCCCCATGCAGCACCCACATCCCTCCTTCACTAATAACACCCTAGCAGCACCTAGACCACTCCTTCACTAATAACACCCCAGCAGAACTACACACACCTCCTTCACTAAAAACACCCTCTGCATGCATTCACACTCATCTTTCAGGGTACTTGTGTAGTTTCACAGTGCCACCGCGCGCACAGTCTGTGTTTGAAACTTGGCAGCTTGCCAGACTCTGTGTTTACTGTGCGCGTGCCGCACTAGCTGTTCTCAGTGCAGCGCGTGACTGCTTTACATATGTAATCTACGTTATCAGCGCGCCCAGCACTGACAGGTTATTGTGGTACTTGTAGTTCCACAGTGAAATAGACAGTCCTGCACACCGCTGACAACGGGGGCATGTAAACTGGACACCCCGGCACACCGATAACATACGGAGCTTCTAAACTAGACACCCCGGCACAGGCTAAAATTTAGACGCTTTAGTGTCTAAATCCAGACTCCCTGCACCCCAGCACACGCTAAAATTTAGACGCTAAAGCGTCTAAATACAGACTCCCTGGAAACCGCTAAGAAGGGGGCATTTAAATTTAGACGCTAAAGCGTCTGAATTTACTTGGGTATAGGGGTACATAGGGGTGCACTGACTGTGCAAAACACTCTTAAACCTGTTCACAATGACACTAGTCAACGTAACAGCTGTCGACCTTGTTAATTCCACTATCCACGCCACCCCGAAGCGTGGCGAGCGCAACTAGCCCCGCGAGGGGACGCGGCACGCGTCCGACCGACCTTTTCATACCCCCACTATCCACGTCGGTGTGGAGTTGATTTTATAAAGTGTGGCGAGCGCAGCGGGCCACCTAGCCCGAAGCGTGGCGAGGGGACGCGTATACCTGTGAAGTAATCGGCGTCCCCTCGCGGGGCTCGCTGTGCTCGCCACGCTTCGGGCTCGGTGGCTCGCTGCGCTCGCCACACTTTATAAAATCAACTCCACACCAACGTGGATAGTGGGGGTATGAAAAGGTCGGTCGAACGCGTGCCGCTTCCCCTCGCGGGGCTAGTTGCGCTCGCCACGCTTCGGGTTGGCGTGGATAATGGAATTAACAAGGTCGACAGCTGTAACGTCGACTAGTGTCATTGTGAACAGGTTTAAGAGTGTTTTGCACAGTCAGTGCACCCCTATGTACCCCTATACCCAAATAAATTCAGACGCTTTAGTCTAAATTTAGATGCCCCCTTCTTAGCGGTTTCCAGGGAGTCTGGATTTAGACGCTTTAGCGTCTAAATTTTAGCGTGTGCCAGGGTGCAGGGAGTCTGGATTTAGACGCTAGTTTAGAAGCTAGTACGTTAGCGGTGTGCCGGGGTGTCCAGTTTACATGCCCCCGTTGTCAGCGGTGTGCAGGACTGTCTATTTCACTGTGGAACTACAAGTACCACAGTGACATGTCAGCTACGCTGATAACGTAGATTACATATGTAAAGCAGGCACGCGCTGCACTGAGCACAGCTAGAGCGGCACACGCACAGTTAAACACAGAGTCTGGCAAGCTGCCAAGTTTCAAACACAGACTGTGCGCGCGGTGGCGCCGTGAAACTACACAAGTACCTCTTTCACTAATAACACCCAGGCAGCACCCAGTCCCCGCCTTCACTAATAACACCCCATGCAGCACCCACACCCCTCCTTCACTAATAATACCAAAGCAGAACCTAGACCCCTCCTTCACTAATAGCACCCCATGCAGCATTCACACCCCTCCTTCACTAATAACATCCCAGCAGCACCCAGTCCCCACCTTCACTAATAACACCCTAGCAGCACCTAGACCCCTCCGTCACTAATACCCCAGAAGTAACCAAACCCCTCCTTCACTAATAACACTCCCTGCAGCATTCATACCCCTTCTTCACTATTAAGACCCCAGCAGCACCCAGTCCCCACCTTCACTAATAACACCCTAGCAGCACCTAGATCCCTCCTTCACTAATACCCCAGCAGTAACCAAACCCCTCCTTCACTAATAACACTCCCTGCAGCATCCACACCCCTTATTCACTAATAACACCCCAGCAGCACCCAGTCCCGGCCTTCACTAATAACACTTCAGCAGCACCCAGTCCCCGCCTTCACTAATAACACATTCAGCAGCGACGACACCCCTCCTTCACTAATAACACCTCAGCAGTGACGACACCCCTCCTTCACTAATAACACCTCAGCAATGACGACACCCCTCCTTCACTAATAACACCTCAGCAGCGCTGACACCCCTCCTTAACTAATAACAGGTGGTGGAAGTTTTGCCTAGGGTGCAGAGAAGCCTTACAGAAGTATATGCAGGACTGTAACCCATGTTCTGTTTTTGAACATTTAATTACTGCTTGTTCCTTTGATATGGGACAAAAACACCAAATGTTAGTGAAGCAGCATCAACAATGTACTGACACTTAAAAGTTCGAGTAACTACTGAAAACAATTTTCTCTATTAGGAGAATAAAATGAAACTTGTTGCCTTCAAATTTGTAGAAAGTATTATTTAACTTGAAAAGAATAATGCTGTATGTAAGTATTTTTGACCCTCACAAATATATCATCCAGAAAGTGAGATCAAACATTACTTTAGCCAGAGGAGCATAAACAGGTGAAGATTAAGCCCATTGCAGATCTCAATATTATAATGGTCTTGACTGTGTTAGAAGTCGGTATTCAGTTGTACTTAGTGGATGCTGCTGTTTTTTTTCTGAATGCAATTACTGAAATTTAGGATGAAAGCCGAATAATAATGCACATCACTGAAAGCGTAATTTGTTGTAATGCATTTGAGATTCATTTATACAGATTATAGTACGTACTGTATATGTGCTAACCCCTGATAAAAGTGTCTATAAATAAAGCCTATAAATGTGTAAAATCATAGGGGACTATCACATAGACCAGTGGTTCCCAAACTGTTTGTACCGTGGCACCCTGGGGTGTCTCAGGACAATTGCAGGGGTGCCCTGGGTTGGTGACCCAGAACCAAATTATTTATGATCAATATAACAGGCAAAGCCAATGCTTGTGGCTGCCAATCATAACATATATGAACAAACAGTAGCAAATCCTGTAAAGGATGAACATATAAACACAATTTGCTTAATTTAATATATTGTTTTCAATTTCTCAATAATAAACATTGGCCTAGGGGTACCATGAAAAATGTTTGATTCTCTAGGGTGCCGTGATTCAAAAAAGTTTGGGAACCACTGACATACAGTAGACCATTCCATGACATCTAACATACTTAACAGTGTCTGTAAATTCAATTGTCCCTGATGACGGAAATTATCCCAGATAATAAACCCTACTAGTCCTGTTTTTTCACCAAAACACATAGGCCAAGGAATTTATCCTGGATCCTAATAAGCTTTATTTACGAAGATAGGTGCAGTTTATTTACTAAGATGGGAGTTCTATTAAAGCTATGGGCAACCAATCAGAATCTACAGTACTTATTTATTTAGCAGCTTGTATAAGATAATAGATAGAATCTAATTTGTTGCCCATAGCACCATCCCTTCTTCACTAGAACTCCCATCTTAGTAAATAAACCCCTATGTCAGTGGTTCCTAAACTTTTTGAAATTAAGGCTCCATAGAGTATTAGAGTTTTTTCCAACAACACACCTTAGCCAAGAGTTTCTCATTTACAAATTTAGAAAAAATATATTCATTTATCTATATTGTGTTTATATGTCATCCTTACATTTAGATACATGGCAAGCGCCAAGATTGGCAGCCACCATCTATGAATTTGCTTATTAAATTGGTCATAAATAATTTGTTTGGTCCTGGACCACCAATCCAAGGCACCCTTGCAAGTGTCTTAAGGCACCCCAGGTTGCCTTTGCACATAGTTTGGGAACCATTGCCCTATGTGTTTTTTTCAGAAGAAAAGGGAAAAATGTTTGTGTGGAAAAAAGGGGGGTATAATTGAATTGCTCAATACAAAATATTGAACAATTAACAGGATTTTTTCATGCAAAAATTTAGTGCGGACAATTGCATTTCAGCATTTCATATAAAGACATATAATGCAATAGTATACTCAGCCAAATGATGTTACAAGTTTATATATCTCATGATTACTCAATGATTAATTCAACAGTATACTGAGAAATATAAAGTCTTAGCTTCAATACAATGGTTACATCACCTTTACTAGAGTAAGTTGGACCAATGTATGGGTGGCCACATTTATAGATGGCCAAATTTGTAGGACAAACCTATGTAAGGTTGTTTTTTTTTAACAATAATTGCTTATCCCCTAAATAATCTTTTTTTTTTTTTTTAAGTATACTATTACTATTTTTATTATTACCTGTTATTTATATAGTGCACACATACTGTATTCCACGGCACTTTCACAGAAAATATTCATCAATTCAAACCAGGATATATAACTAAACATTCATTTTTTTCCTCTACCTACAATTTCTTCAGTCATGATAATTGAAATAAATAAACATTTCACTAACAATTATTACTATAATAAAGGGTGACATATGCACAAAGTAGTCTCATGGGATCATTTTAATTAGCTTTAAGGATATATAAAGGTAAAACAACATTAACATATTCCTATTGTACAATTAATGCTCTTTCGTTGTATTAATTAGGTTGCATGGTTGTTGCACCAGGGACTTGTTAAGAATTCCATTTATATATTATATTTTTTTTTTCTCAATACAAAAAAGTGTGTACACCAGTGCTAATACTGTTTATCTGCATAGTTGAAATACACTAAAAATCTAACATTAAAAAATCAATGAAATAGCAGCCAGCTACAGCATTGTTACTATAGGAATAGCCATACATTAATTTGACCTGTAATGTCCAGGCAGTTCCAGGCAGTTCAATGGAATCCGTTAGCGACATTATATCATTGGATACAGTGGCGGCTCCTACCTGTGAGTGGGAAGGGGTCTGCCGCTGGCCACGTGCCGATTCTGCGCCAGTCCCTACCTCTAAATCTCAGATGGTCCCTGCTGCTGATTCCCGCCACCGATCCCCGCCACCAGGTCTTCGTCGGCTCCACCTGCAAGGGTCTTGGCTCCTGTCAAATACAGGTGTCAGGCGCTGGGCCTGGCGCATGCTTAGTACCAGCAGCAGTACTGGGCATGCACAAAGCCTGGCTTCAGTTCTATGGGCTGTATCAGATGCAGCCCATAGAAGCTGGCTAGACTTGCATGGTAAAGCAGGGAGTGGATTCCTACAGGAAGCCAGCTCTCTGCCTATCGCAGCCCGGACTGGAACACCTCTCAGTGGGAATACCTGTCATGTGGGTGACTGGCATGTAGAACATCCAATAGGATGTCACTTCCAGCCACAGTGAAGCCACTGACTTCACTAACGCTGAGTGGAAATTAGCTTGAGGGGCTGCAGTCCTGCAGCCCATAGTTAAAATCATCCACTGGTTGGCACTGTCATCTAATATGTACGCAGTGGCGTCACTAGGCAGGTGCGGGGGGTGCGGGTCGCACCGGGTGTCACCAGTCTCTGGGGCCACCATGCACTGAGTCCCTGGCTGTTGTAATAATGTGCCCCGGTGCTGGGACAGCTTCCATGTTCCCAGCACCGGAGCTCCAGTGGCAGGCAGAGGAGATGGAGCTGCGTCCCCAGCAGGACAGTCCGAGTGGGGGGGGGGGGGGGGGCGACGCTCCGGAGGAGAGAGGCGGCGATTTGAAAATTGCGCCTTTGTGGCTGCCAATGGAAACGCAGCCCGCGGCGTTTAAACACTGGCACCATTTGGGAGCCAATCACAGCTCCCGAATGGGAAGCCAAAAGGAAACAGCCGTGGCGAGCCAATCAGCACTCGCCGCGCCGTACTCTGCCTCGCCCCCTGCGTCTGGCGTCAGACGCCCAAATAATTGTTTATGGACCTTTGTTTATTTGGTTGGGTCCTCCTGGCCCCGGTGGCCCCACTAGGTCAGGCATTAGGCCCGTGGCTCCAATTAGCCGGACACTAGGCCCGTGGCACCACAGCCGGGCGCTAGGCCCGAGGCCCCCATAATTGGCATCACAGTGTGCGGCGTAATGGGGATCATGGTGTGCAGTGTAATGGGCATCACAGTGAGTGGCGTATTGTGTAATTGGCATCACGGTGTGTTGTAATGGGCATCATGGTGAGCAGTGTAATTGGCATCACGGTGTGTTGTAATGGGCATCATGGTGCGCAGAGTAATTGGCATCACGGTGTACGGCGTAATGGGCATCATGGTGTGTGGTGTAATGGGCATCACAGTGTGCGGCGTATTGTGTAATTGGCATCACGGTGTATGGTGTAATGGGCATCACAGTGTGTGGCGTTTTGTGTCATTGGCATCACGGTGTGTGCCGTAATCATGGGCATCCTGGTGTGCGGCATATTGTGTAATTGGCATCACGGTGTGCGGCGTAATGGGCATCATGGTGTGCGGTGTATTGTGTAATTGACATCATGGTGTGCGGTGTAATGGGCATCACAATGTGCAGCTTATTGTGTAATTGGCATCACTGTGTGTGGCATAATGTGTAATTGGCATTACGGATAAACAGTGTTTAATGATTTAAGTAGCCTGTAAAAATGCAGGGACTATCAATCCATTTATACAGCACTGCTATAATACTATAAGATTGGAATAGGTGTGCTGACTCAATCTGCAAGGCCACAGTACAATCACGGTACAGACCACGCCCCCTGCTATTTAAAAAAAATGGGGGGTGACACCATGAGTTACTACACCGGGTGACACCAACCCTAGTGACGCCACTGTATGTACCCAACTCTAGGTAAAGCAGGCATGCAACTGTTCAATTAACAGCAAATGTAAACCAGTTGATAGTATCAGCAGCCCACAGAATCTCCACAAAGCCAAACATCATACAGTAGTTTGATTGCACTGTAGAAACTGGTTAAGATATTTCTCCCATCCCAGCCAAGTTTTTAGACGAAAGGGAGGACAGGAGGAGGTACTGTACTTAGGAGCCTGTGCCATCACCGGAGGGTGGAGAGTCAGACAGCATTGGCAGCATCATGCGCAATGCACCAGTCACGTCCAGCATGCCCATAACACCGGACATTGTCCCCAGCAAGCCAATCCCCAAATACAAATCACTATATCCTTTTTACAATATAGATATATATCTATATTATGAAAAGGATCACATACACAGGGACTCAGAGGAAGACTTTGCTGTTTTATTTTCAACAGCAGGTCACAGCATGCCAGGTTGATTCCATATGCCATCATAATTACAGGCAGTAGCATACAGGCAATCTCAGCATAACAGACTCTTGAAAGGCTCCAATGGACACCTCTGGTTTGTTACTGATCCAAAACCTGGTGTGGATCCTCCACATTACTTTCATGTGGGGGAATAGCATACAGGCACTCTCAGCATAACAGACTCTTGAAAGGCTCCAATGGTCCCTACAATAGCCCTCCCCCAGCCTATCGCTTAGGCAGCTAATCCACCATCTAGAGCAAGGTGAATCTGCCCTGGATATCCTTATATCAGAAAATTGTAGCTGATTACACACCTGGGATTTTGCTACTGCACCCAAAATCTGGTCTGGATGCTCCACATTACCTTCATGTTGGGAAATGCTGTCTCTGCCACAATATACACACTGTGTGTATATATATATATATATCAGTGGCAAACGCAGGATTTTCAGAAGGGGGTTTCCAGAGGGGCGGAGCAAAGCACGGAGATGGACACTTAGGTGACCCAGTATATGCGGGGTCAGTTAAAGTACACACACACACACATACATATATACATACATACACATATACATACACATATATATATATATATATATATATATATACACATACAGGGGCGTCAACAGCAGTGTAGACCCCTGGGCATAGCAATGTATTGGGGCCCCTACCGATCCTCCAGCGGTGGGGGTGGGGGAAGCTTTGATGTCCTGTGGGTGGTAGGGGGTATTATATCAACCGCTCAGCATGTAGGAAAAAGGGGGTGTACCAGCGCTGCCTGAATGAAATAAAAAAAAAATAATAAAAAATAAATAAACAGAACAGTATCCTGTACAATATATTTATTTTCTAATAAAAGATTTAAAAAGCTGTACTTTTTATAGCTTGGTATAGCACTATATGTGAAAAAGGGGTTACAATAAAATGATAATACAGTATGCGGACATTGAATGGGCATCACAATGATAGTAATTGAACAGGCATGAATTAGCATATTACCACACAGACATCGCTGATGGTGGTCCCATGAGAGCAGGTGACCAGGTGGCCAAAGACAGTCCCAGAGCAGAGTCCAGATGATGAATTAGGTTCCTCTTATGGGAAAGATGGTGAACCTGGAGGATAGATGGAGATTCCAATAGCTGCCTCGGATTATGAGTCCGGCTGGGGTGGTGCAATTGCACACAGCGGTGTCCGTTAAAAAGTGGATTTAGCCTGGCTTGTAGTGATGCACTTGGAATTAATGTCCAATCTGTGGGGGGGCTCAACGCGTTTCCCTGGGTCAAACACCCAGCTTCTTCAGGAGCAGAGTAAAATCTGAAGAAGCTGGGTGTTTGACTCAGGGAAACGCGTTGAGCCCCCCCACAGATTGGACATTAATTCCAAGAGACAAGCTACTAGTATCCATCAAAGGGGGAGAGTCTCAGCTTTTGGAATATACCCTTAGAAAAACTCTCAGTCAGACATAACCTGAAATATCTGACTGGGAAGAGCAATTAACAGGCTTGGATGGGGACCACTGCTTTGAAGTCAGATATCTCCGGTTCCCAAGGGCCGATTTTTAAAGTTCTTGTACCCATGGAAAGAGGGGACCCTCAGCTTTCATCCTAGGTTCTGGGTAAATCCCCCCTGCGTGCGCTACTGTATATATATATATATATAAAACACTACAGTAGTTAAACAGAGATCCACTCCAGGTTTTGGTTGCAGCTCAGGAATCTACTGCATGGAGTGGTCTGTATTTCAGCACTGATATGCAGACACAGGGCCAGATTCCCTAAGCTTCAAAAGTAATAAAATGGAGAGTGATAAACAGCCAGCCAATCAGCTCCTACCTACCATGTCACAGACTGTGTTTGAAAAATGTCAGACGGGAGCTGATTGGCTGGCTGTTTATCACTCTCTATTATATCACTTTTGAAGCTTAGAGAATCTGGCACCAAAACTGTGCTAGAAGTACCACAGCGGAGTGCAACACCCCAGGAAGGGAAGAGGTTTAGAAAGCTGCAAAGTGTTTGAATTAAGACCATTAGTATTAGCAGCAATAGCAAAACTCTTTCTATTTTGTATACATATATAGCATTAATACTGTCATGCACTTGGTGCCATGTACAATATGTTTAACACCAAGCACTGGAATATTTGTTTTTTGTCTAATATAGATGATGATGGTGATGAGTCCGGCACAACTTACTTAACAGGTAATATAGCATCTGAAGATATGGATATAGGCTTAGTTTATAAGGATATAGGCTTAGTTTATAAAATTTATTTCATTAATTGCTTTCATTAAATCAAAATATTTTTAGTAAATATTATTTTGTTAGTTTGCATTATATCATCAGTCTAGTCAACTAATACCCTTTTCACACCAGAGAATGTAGCGACCAACCTGGGAATTAAATTCCAGGCACATGCAAGGACATGCAGGGACTTTCCTGGGTTGGGCCCTGTTTACACATGCTTTTGAAGCAGGGACATCCCAGGTTGGCACCTTTCATACTGAACCTGGAATGTGCTTGGGATGAGAATTTCTATGAGAATGTCATTAGAAATGGACTTTTGGAAATCCGCAACAACCGGAAGTTGCCCTGCATGGCCAATCAGCAGAGGCAACACGGGAAGGAGAGACATGTCCCTGCACCTTTCATACAAGCCAGTCACCCTGGAAGGTCCCTGGACCAACCCTGGTAGCTAGCAGGGTTAAAATCTCGGGGCACCAGTCGCTGGATTTTGGCGCTGGACCCTTTCATACCAGCCCTAGTCCAGGGTTGTTCCAGGGACCAACCCAGGAATTTTGGCTGGTGTGAAAGGGGTATTACTTCCAATTTCCAGCTATTTTACAGGAATTTTTTCTTAATTCTAATCCCAAAATGAATATCAATATTACAGGATTGATATAATATTAAAAGCCAGGGATTTGTACATAAAAATCAGGATGGACTCTAATTACAATCCTAAAAAAATGCTGCAGTTGGTGATTCTCCTATCACTTTGATATAATAACATCAATTTCCTTCAGTTATGCATATAGCATAGCATTGGTGTGCAAAATTGTTTGTGTTTATAATACAAATAATAAAGAAGAGAAGTATGAGAATGTTAGTAAGTCCCTGGTGCATAATCCATGCAAACTAATTAATAGAAAATAAGAACACTGCTACTATAGGTATATACTGTATATGCTGTTGCAGGTTTTTTTTTTTTTTTTTTTAATATCTCCTTAAAGTTAATTAAGAATACCCTATGAGACTATTTTATGTACATAGGGAATGGAAAAAAATGCAAGGGCTTCTACAGAAGACTAGACTCATGTTAATTAAGCAAATTGTGTTCTAGCATTATCAGGGTTGGTACTTTGGTCTACATGATTGGATTTAAACACTGTATACTTTATTGGAGTCATGGCACCAGGGATTGCTGCCCAGAAGAGGCCCGTTTCTTACCTATTAGGAGCCATTTGTGAGAGTATTTGCATGATAATCATAGTGGTTAGGCCTGCAGCCTCTGCACATGATTTTCCGGTAGCATAGACATCACCATCTTGCTTAGTGTCAACTGACAAGTCTCTAAAGGCCCCCATACACTATGAGATTTATCTGACCTGTAAAATTGCATCTGATTTCCCTTGAACTGCCCCGGCTGCTTCCCAGGATGCCTACATACAATTTGACACTTGATGTGCCATTTTTTACATCCAATTTGTGTCAGATAAATCATATGTGATTTATCACGTGATTTATCTGACGCAAATTGGATGTGCCATGAGATTTATCTGATGGGATGGCCCTAGGGAGTGGCCTGAGCAGTGCTATACCTTGCAGGTATTATGCTGCCCATACATATGTGAGATATTGCATGCAATCATTCGATTTCGGCCACATCTGGCCGATAAATCGAATGATTGCATGCATTTTGAAGGGGACATTCGACGGAATGCGCAGGCACGCAGTTGAATGTCGCATCGATAAATATTATGTGCAGCACATAATATCTATCGAATTGCATAAGCAATCGCATGTGGTTTGTAACCACATGCGATTGCTCAAATGCAATCAGCGTGGGGACTGGAGCGGGGACCGGAGCTGGTGGTGGCGGCGGACAGGAGCGCTGGTGGGGTCCGGAGCTAGTGGGGTCCAGATACAGCCTTTATTGCTTGAAATATGGTTTGGCCGGGTGGGGAAATGGTGCGGGTGCTGGAGTGGTGGGTGTGATGTTTGAACAGGTGGTTGTGGGGGTGCTGCGTGATAAGGGGTATAGGTGCAGGTGTATGGGTATAAGTGAAGGTATAGCTGATACAATACTACATGGTATATGGGCAGGAATATGGGCATAAGCGGGGTATATATATGGTAGGTATAAGGGGTATATAGGCAGCTATTTGGATATAAGCGTGTTATATATGTAGCAACACACTAACCATGACACACTAATGTTGACACATGGACAGATGTGGACACACAGTGATGCCTACACACAGACAGATGCTGAAACATGGACACTAACACAGTAACCCTGAAATGTGGACACACTGATGCCGACATACAGATGCTAACACATGGACACAAATATGCTGACACATGGACAGAAGCCGACACGCTGATGCCAACACACAGGCGCTCACACAGCCACAGGACACTGACACAGTAACCCCAAACATGCTGACACACTGATTCTGACACAGACAGATACTAACAATACTAACATACCGACACACCAATGATGACACCGACAGATGCAGACATACTGATGCCGACACACAGACATATGCATATGACATAGACATGTAGACAATCTATTTCCTACCACACACTATAATCTTGTATTAAACCATGATAGCAGCAGGGATCTGCATGTGAGAGATTTAATGTAAACTTTGTCACCTCACTCCTGGGTTTCCATACCTGGTTTCAGCAGCTAGGGAGAGGGTGGGGTGGGTGGGGGGTCCGGGCTCTGTAGCCGTGCGGACATTCATTAGCTGGGGAGGGGGCTCTACAGCCCGTGCACTGCTGTCCTTCAGCAGCTGGGTAGAGGGGGGGGGGGAGAGGGGGGGGGAGAGGGGGGGGGGGGGGGGGGTCCGGGCTCTGCACAGCCGTGCAGACATTCATTAGCTGGGGAGGGGGCTCTACAGCCCGTGCACTGTTGTCATTCGGCAGCAGGGGAGGAGGGGGGTCTGGGCTCTAAAGCCCGTGCAGACATTCAGCAGCAGGGGAGAGGGAGGGTTGCTGTACCGTGCTGTCAGATCAGATTGAAGCAGGGAGGGAAGAGACTTGTCACTGCCGTCCTCTGCCCTCCCATCGCGTCTGCCCCTTCCTGTGACGCCGGCTGCTGTTACAACACTGGGGGTTGGACTGGAGGAGGTCCACAGCGCCGGAGAGGAGGTACCTGCCTGGAGTTCTATAGATATATCGGATCTGAAACATCGTGGGTGCTAAAAAGCGCCCACGATGGCTCAGATTCCGATATATCTTATGTTCAGCAGGTCCGACCACCTGATCCAATCTGATGAGCACGGGAACGCGCATCAGATTGGATCAGATGTCACAAACATGCGATTTTGGGCCGATTTCACCCGATTTATCGGCCCAAAGTGCCGAAATCGGATGAAATCGGCCCAAAATCGCATAGTGTATGGGGGCCTTAACCAATTCCATGCAGCCTGAGTGTCAGCTGATGCTTCCAGCCAATCCTTTGTCACCTACAGGTATAAAGCTCCTGGTTCTCATAGTGTCAGGTTACCAGTGCCATAAAGATAACAAGGAAAAGTCTCACATACGCTAAAAGTATTGTCCGAAAAGGAGTAATGATTCTCCACGTGGTTCCACACTTTTACTCCCAAATTCAAATATGTGGAAAAAAGGAGAACATACAATGGTGTAATATTGTATATATAATGAAATAAAACGTTCTCCTTTTATGTCAGTGGAAAAAATGGAAAGGGTATTCCCAACAGTTCCAAACGATCCAGGGTTATTATGGGGTCACCTCACTCGTGCAGATATGTAAGAGTGCTCACATGAATACTTACATGTAACGGGCTTTGTGTACTCCCATAAAGGTATCTTTGAATAAAATTCCAGAAGCCAAGATAAAAACAATAACTTTTAATCCTTTAAAACCACAACGGTGCAGGAACAGATATGGAACAGCCTTTGTACCACATTAGATGTGACCCAGGTATTATATGTGGTACTAGATACTGCAGACAAATGCTCCACACTCTGCTGTATTAAAATGACCAGACACTTGATTCTATGCATTTCGGCATACTGCAATGCCTTTTTCAAGAAGAGTGTCTATGGATAATAATAATGCAAATAAATACCCTTAAAAAACGGTATACATAGAAGTACTGTAAAAGATGAAGCAAAGAAGATTTGGCCAGTTCTTAGCGTTAATCGGTGTACTTTAACCATGCAGGAATGAGGGTCTGGTTAATGCAGAACCCTCCACACATGCTCTCAGGTCCAAAAAAAGCCGGCGTTCGTACACCGGATATAAAAAGCCGGTGTTTCTGGAAGTGCTCCCACCAGGTGGAATAGACATGATCTTACTCTTTAGGTCAGATCTCCTCACGCATCGGAGTATCTCCCGAACTGACATAGTTTCAATGATATTAACAGCGGCCATTTTTCTTATGGGCCTATGTCCTTTATATAGGACATCCCGATATAACGGGGGCCATTTTTTTTGTGGGCTTATAATTGGGCATATGTTTAATATCCCAAAAATGATTATATAATGCAGAACCAATTGGGTGGCTATTGTGATAAAAATTACAGGCTACTAGAGCTTTACCAGTATTTAAGCTACTGCAGTCATATAACCTTTGAACCAATTAGAAATCCCAATAACATCTAATTTATATATATTGAACAATAAAAATTATAAAAGTATATAATTATAAAAGTACAAAAACCATCTTAACTCAAAATCACAGTTTAACCCAGCAGGAGAGAGAGTTTTAAGATCATAGTTGTACCTCATTTCAGTTTGCGCTAAACAACTATCCATATTTTTAGTACGCCAATTATCCTTTATCCATGCTATTGCACAGAACGTTTTAATCACATCTGTTCTGCACTGATGTTTTTCTTTATAATGCATGGAGAAGAGATGATTGGGATTTCATTCCTCTTCACTACCTCTGTCAGTCGGAGTTCTGCAAGGCTCAGTCTTAGGTCCTCTGCTTTTCTCAATCAATACTTCCTCTCTTGGCAAACTAATCAGCTCTTTCGGATTTCAGTATCAATTATATGCGGATGATACTCAAATCTATCTATCAACCTCAGAGTTGTCACCAGTGATTTTGGGCCGAGTCTCTGAATGTCTCTCTGCCATCTCATCTTGGATGTCTTCTCGCCAACTCAAACTCAATATTTCCAAAACGGAATTACTTATATTCCAGCCAACCCAGAACAGTTACCATCCTGATATCTCCATAACTGTTGACAACTCGACAATCTACCCTACCCAATAAGCTCGTTGCCTAGGGGGCCTAGACTCTGAACTGTCTTTTCTTCCCTACATTCAATCTGTCTCCAAATCATGTTACATGCATCTAAAAAACATATCCAAAATATGACCATATCTCACACAAGACACTAATAAATCTCTTATCCATGCACTCATTATATCCCGCATTGATTATTGCAATAGTCTCCTAACTGGTCTTCCCAAGAACAGACTCTCGCCACTGCAATCCATTTTAACTGCTGCTGCTAGGCTGATCTTCCTTGCAAGACGCTCATCGTCTGCTGATCCACTCTGCCAGTCCCTCCATTGGTTGCCTGTATCTTACTGTATTCAATATAAAACACTTCTACTCGCATATAAAGCTATTAACCATACTGCACCAGTATATATCTCTTTACTTATCACAAAATATCTCCCATCTCGACCACTGCGATCTGCACAAGATCTGCATCTCTCTTATGCACGGATCACTAGCTCCCATTCACTATTACAGGACTTCCATCGGGCTGCTCCCATCCTATGGAATGCTTAAAGAATAAAAATTAACCTATAATTTGTTTGTTTAAGATGCGAAATATTTAAAACCATACATACAACATGTAACAATTAAGGACAATTTAAAAAGGATATAATTATCCTGACGTGGCAGAGGAAAGAATGTCTTATACTGTGTTTACAATTACTGGATATAGTAGCAGAGATAGGGACCGTGCCACTCAGCTTCATTTAGTGTAGAAATTCAGATGTCAGTAATTTTTATTAGCAGTTTGACAGCTGGAGTGTTTTAGGGAGCAGACACAGGTCGGCGTCCCGGCCGTTCTGGTCCTGCACTGATCGCTTTTGTTACAGATAGATGCAATTAATGTCTTCCTTTATATATTAGAAGTATGAGGAAAATTCCGCTTCAAATATAATCACACTGTTGCAGATGACAAAAGCAGCGCCGGCCGTAGCCTATACAAGCGCTTCTCATCAGAGGATGCACATAAATTATGACAGCGCTGTAGACACGGACAGAGATAAATGATCTCTTCCGTGCAATCAGCGCCCGGTCTGGCAGAGGTCTGCCCTGTGGTGCGGGTTCGTTACCGCGCACTCTCTGTGAACTCACTGATGTGAGTCACTGGCAGCGTCTGCTATAAGCAGATAGACGCGCCGAGGACCGGAGAATGTGGCACCCAAAGATATTTCCTATCTAAGCATTCAGTATATATACATTTCAGTTACAAAGTATAACATTCGCCTCTGCCCACGTGAAACGCAGATGTACGTTTCGCACAGAGCTTTTTCAAGGCCAACCGGATGGCCGTCAGGGGAGCCTTAATATACTACGTTTCTCATGAATATTCATGGGATGCGGGGGTGTGTGCCTCAAGCCGCTTCTATCATTGGTAGATCTTATATCGCTGCCGCTGGATCATTATTGACTGGTATGTTATGTTTACATAGTTCAATCTCCCTAATGCTTCTTATCAGTATGACATTTTCACCTGGTATGCAATATATATCATCCATGTATATGTGTAACTCAGATTTTATTATTTTGAAGTGAGGGAAAGTGACATGTGAAAATTGCGTGCTAAAACTGCAAATAAAAAGTGACAAACAAACTGTGATGACCAAAAGTGCCCTGCCCTGGTCATCACAGTTTGTTTGTCACTTTTTATTTGCAGTTTTAGCACGCAATTTTCACATGTCACTTTCCCTCACTTCAAAATAATAAAATCTGAGTTACACATATACATGGATGATATATATTGCATACCAGGTGAAAATGTCATACTGATAAGAAGCATTAGGGAGATTGAACTATGTAAACATAACATACCAGTCAATAATGATCCAGCGGCAGCGATATAAGATCTACCAATGATAGAAGCGGCTTGAGGCACACACCCCCGCATCCCATGAATATTCATGAGAAACGTAGTATATTAAGGCTCCCCTGACGGCCATCCGGTTGGCCTTGAAAAAGCTCTGTGCGAAACGTACGTCTGCGTTTCACGTGGGCAGAGGCGAATGTTATACTTTGTAACTGAAATGTATATATACTGAATGCTTAGATAGGAAATATCTTTGGGTGCCACATTCTCCGGTCCTCGGCGCGTCTATCTGCTTATAGCAGACGCTGCCAGTGACTCACATCAGTGAGTTCACAGAGAGTGCGCGGTAACGAACCCGCACCACAGGGCAGACCTCTGCCAGACCGGGCGCTGATTGCACGGAAGAGATCATTTATCTCTGTCCGTGTCTACAGCGCTGTCATAATTTATGTGCATCCTCTGATGAGAAGCGCTTGTATAGGCTACAGCCGGCGCTGCTTTTGTCATCTGCAACAGTGTGATTATATTTGAAGCGGAATTTTCCTCATACTTCTAATATATAAAGGAAGACATTAATTGCATCTATCTGTAACAAAAGCGATCAGTGCAGGACCAGAACGGCCGGGACGCCGACCTGTGTCTGCTCCCTAAAACACTCCAGCTGTCAAACTGCTAATAAAAATTACTGACATCTGAATTTCTACACTAAATGAAGCTGAGTGGCACGGTCCCTATCTCTGCTACTATATCCAGTAATTGTAAACACAGTATAAGACATTCTTTCCTCTGCCACGTCAGGATAATTATATCCTTTTTAAATTGTCCTTAATTGTTACATGTTGTATGTATGGTTTTAAATATTTCGCATCTTAAACAAACGAATTAAAGGTTAATTTTTATTCTTTAAATATTATCTTCTTGAAAGTGCATCACATAGAGACTTGCTTTCTCTATAAACCCAATTCTGTATGTTTTTTCTTGTCCAGTGGTAGCACGCCTCAGTCTAAAACTGTGAAATTCCCTATAATGACAATGAGGTCTTATGTTTAAATAGGGAAAAGGGTTTTTCCTTTTTCCCACACTCAAATCAGACCAGTGCGACTGACACTCCAATTCCCCCATCCCTCTTTTTTGTTCATCCTATGGAATGCCCTTCCACGCACAGTAAGACTCTCCACTAGCCTCCAGACTTTCAAGTGTTCCCTGAAAACTCACCTCTTCAGGCAAGCCTATCTTAGTTAAGTTCCACAAGTATAACCCTCTGAGGCACTTATGTATTATATAGCTCCCCTTCTGGACTTGCAACATGGTGGGATTGCTATGCTATTACTGGTGCCTGTCCTTGTGTTTCCCTCCTATGTCCCTATCGATTGTAAGCTTGCAGCAGGGCCCTCCTACGCATTTCGGCTTATGCAAGCCTTTTTCAAAGTTCCTTGAAAAAGGCTTGCATAAGCCGAAACGCGTAGGAGACCAGACACTGACATTAACTCAGATCAATCCCGACAGACAGAGAGAAGATCTTGGGTGAAATGTAATAGGATGAGAGATTCAGAAAGTGAGAGATTTGGTAAGAAATCTCCAGTTTTTTTAAAGTGGCAATCATTGACACAGCAAAACCAGTGTGATTTTGCTGTGTCAATGATTGCCACTTTAAAAAAACTGGAGATTTCTTACCAAATCTCTCACTTTCTGAATCTCTCATTCTATTACATTTCACCCCTTGAATCATTTGCGGCCGAACAAGAATCTCAGGAGATAAGCTCCGGCACCCGGGTGACGTCATTAAGGACGCGCCGGGAACAGAACGCCGCAGCACAGAAGCCGGCTCAGCGAGAAAGTGCGGCTTCCCCCTCCGGGCAAACGGAGAAGATCCACTCACACCAGCGGCCAGCTCCGGCATCTAGGTGACACCATCCACCAGAGCATCGCAGTACAAGAAGCCCCGTAAGTGGGATACTGCGGACCCCCCAAACAACTGAAATCAAGGGCTGCGAGTACCATCAAAACGTAAGTGTATCATTCACAACTACACCACACCATCATTCTTGTTCAAGCCGATTACAACCACACCATACTAACATTTCAAGTGGGAGGTGACATAGGCACATGCCTATGATATTGTAAAGGGGTCTTTAGATCACCTGAAACCAATAGGCTCTCTCTCACTGAGACTATCCCCTACCAAATACTCATCCAAGTGTTTGAGAGACACAGACATATAGGCCCTTATTCTGATCGGTGCGGCCGGAGTCGAATATGCGGCCAGGACCGTGCGTGCGAAACCCCGCCTTCCATACGGATCGCCAACTCCGTCCGTATGCGGTAAGAAGCTGGCCGAACGGACCGCACGTGTATTTTTCACGGAATACGCCTCCTCCATCTAAGGGAACCTCCCCCATCATTCGATGGTCGCAGACCATCGAATGCAGGACCGAGTGCTCCACCAGCTCCCGCAACCTCAGACCACACGGACATGTTTCCGTGCAAAAGCAGGGATCTGGGCGGGCAGCTGACATCCGGCGATGTCATATGTCCGCCCCCTACACGTGCGTCACGACTGCATTACCATACGTACACCCAGCGTTCGCATGGGAACGCCCATGAAACACGGGGCGTATGCATATGGTAATGAGCCCAAATAGCCCTTCACGCCCCTCTCCACCCCCTGTTCGGAGTGTTCACAGATCATGCGGGATTTGGCCGTACGCCCCGCTCGCACGTGCGCAGAGACGCCTCTGCACATGCGCAGACACAAAACATCGGCGGGCCGAACGCACACGGATATATCCGCACCGATCAGAATAAGGGCCATAGTGACAATCACCATAGAAACGGTGATCAGAAAAGACATAGGCTACCTAGCCTATGGGATTGTAGAGGAGTTCTCTGAGCTGCCTGAAGCCCACTAAGGCTCCTTTCTGACCCGCAAGCAGAAGATAAACACATACTTTTGAACAATTTTCATTGTTCATCACCCAGAGAGACCGTAGATCCCACACAAGGGACCTACGGAGGTAAAGGAATCCTATAAAAGGATCACCTGAATCACTGTTGCGAATCCCCCTGGATTGACACGACATTGAAAATCCCCAATGAGGGACCCCAAATAGGTGTACCTAGAAACACCAAGTGAAATTTATCAATTTTTACCCCCACTCAACTAGTTTTGTAAACAATAAAACATTGAATTTCACATCATTTTTTCTATTCCAATTCTTATACACACACAAAAAACCTAGGAATCCATCCAACATAAAGGCAGCGCTGAAGCCCACCCAGTTGTATCACAGATGAACCAAGAAGGGTTTGGGAAACCCTTAAGGCTCAGCAGTGCCTAAAAACCAGATTAACACTGAAGTGAGTGCAGTATTTCACCCCCTCTGTTTTTTATCCCCAAGTTGTGTGAAATGATGGTGTAGAGGGATGACACATCCGCTGTCACCAGAAAATAGTTTCCCCCCCACTTTATTGCTGATAATTGATTTAAGATATCTTTTGTGCCTTTCAAATGTGATCTTTCCAACATGACTAGAGGCTGCAATTGGTTGTCAATATATGCCGAAAGATTGGCGGTAATGGAGTTACTGGCTGCCACAATTGGCCTGCCCGGGGGTTTCTCCATACTTTTATGTATTTTCGGGCGAAGATATACAGTAGCACAGGAACTAAATATTTATCGTTTATAAGGAATTCTTTTACATTTTTATTATAGGTTCCTGCTTCATAATAATTTACAACAAGACCTTGGTACAACTTGAAAATATTATTTGATGGGTAATTTTTTATAAGTGACTCCATCATTCATAACATTTTCATTTTATTCAGATCTTCTAAGTCTTAGAAGAATGAAAATTTTGCCCCCCAGCCGTACCAACAATTTCAGATTCAAACTTAGTATTAGGGACCCACCAGAAATGAGGTCACCGTGAAGCTGGTTGGTGGGCAAATATTCCTTGGCCAATGAATATACCAAGAACCTCTATTATTGATTGATTCATTAATAATATGGAGTATGCATCTGCACCATGTGTTTTTCTTTGGGTTCTACATTAACCAGACCCTCATACCTCATGCTTAAAGTACACAGATTAAAGCTAAGAACTGGCCAAATCTTCTTTTCTGCATCTTTTACAGTACTTCTATGTATACCGTTTTTAAGGGTATTTATTTGCATTATTATTATCCATAGACACACTTTTTGAAAAAGGCAACGCAGTATGCCGAAACGCATAGAATCAAGTGTCTGGTCATTTTAATACAGAGGAGTGTGGAGCATTTGTCTGCAGTAACTAATACCATATATAATACCTGGGTCACATCCAATGTGGTACAAAGGCTGTTCCATATCTGTTCCTGTACCAATGTGGTTTTCAAGGATTAAAAGGTATTGTTTTTATCTTGGCTTCTGGAATTCTATTCAAAGATACCTTTATGGGAGTACACAAAGCCCGTTACATGTAAGCATACATGTGACCACTCTTACATATCTGCATGAGTGAGGTGACCACAAAATAACCTTGGATCGTTAGGAACTGTTGGGAATACCCTTTCCATTTTTTCCACTCACATAAAATTAGAACGTTTTATTTCATTATATATACAGTATTACACCATTGTATGTTCTTCTTTTTTCCACATATTCGAATTTGGGAGTGAAAGTGTGGAACCACGTGGAGGATCATTAATCCTTTTCGGACAACACTTTTAGCGTATGTGAGACTTTTCCTATTTATCTTTATTTGTTATCAGTGGCCCGGTGACCTCTTTTTTTTTTTTAACTTCAGTAATTTTTCTTGAAAATGCTTTCATGTTATACAAAACAAAACATGGGGGGGGGGTAAGAGAAAGGAAGAGGTGGAGAGGGTGGATCAGGAACATTCACCAAAAATGTAACATAGTCTCAAAACAGCATAGCATATCATAACATAGGGCCTTATTCTGATCTGAGCTCAGTACAAATTTGTTCTTAACCCCTTCCTGACAGAGCCAGTTTTTGCGTTCCTGACAGAGCCCTTTTTTTCAAATCTGACATGTCTCACTTAAGTGGGGATAACTTTTTTTTGCTTTTACTTATCCCAGTGATTTTGAGATTGTTTTTTTCGTGACACATTGTACTTCAAATTAGTGGTAAATTTGGGTCGATACAGACTGTGTTTTTTTGTGAAAAATACCAAAATATCGTGAAAAAATGGAAAATTTAGCGATTTGCAAAATGTTAAATTTTCTGCTTGTGAGACAAATAATCTTACCACTCAAAATAGTGAATAACTAACATAGGCCATATGTCTACTTTATGTTGACATCATTATTTCAACTTCCTTTTAATTTTTTGGGACACTAGGAGGCTTACAATATGAATAGCAAATTCTCAAATTTTCAAGAAAATTTCAAACACTGATTTTTTTAGGGACCAGTTCAGTTCTGATGTAACTTTGAGGGACTTGTATGTGAGACACCCCCATAAATGATGCCATTTCAAAAACTGCACCCCTCACAGTATTCAAAACAGCATTTTGGAAGTTTGTTAACCCTTTAGGTGTTTCACAGGAATTAAAACAAAGTGTAGGTGAAATTTCAAAATTTCTTTTTTTTTGCAGATTTGCAATTTTAATACATTTTTATAAGGAACACAGTACATTTTACTAGAGAAATGTGACTAAAAATTGATTCCCCCAATTCTTTTGTTTTCATAAATATCCTATATGTGGCCCTAGTGTGCACGGTGACCAAACCACAGGCTTCATAATAGAAGGAGCACCTACTTGATTTTGGAGCCTCCTTTTTATGAGATTATTTTTTAGGCACCATGTAGGTTTCAAGGCACCATAAGATGCTAAAAGTTAGGAACCCCCCCACAAGTGACCCCATTTTGCAAACTACACCCCTCAGGGAATTCATCTAGGGGTATAGTGTACATTTCAAACCCCCAGGGGTTTCACCAATTGTGGTACAACTGGGCAGTGAAAATGAAAAATTATTTTTTTTACACAAAAATGCAGTTCTGGCTCCAAATTTGTCATTTTCAGAAGGTATGAAGGAGACAAAGCACCCCAAAATCTGTGCCCCAATTTCTCCCGAGTACGGCAATGCCTCACATGTGACCAAAAAATACCAGTTGGGTGCATGGCAGGACTCAGAAGGGAAGGAGTGATTTTTGGATTTTGCAGCTCAGATTCTGGTGGAATTTTGGTGGGTGCTATGTCGCATTAGCAAGACCCCCCAAGCACCAATACAGTGGAACCCCCCCACAAGTCACCCCATTTTGCAAACTACACCCCTCAGGGAATTCATCTAGGGGTATAGTGTACATTTCAAACCCCCAGGGGTTTCACCAATTTTGATACAAGTGGGCAGTGAAAATGAAAAATTACATTTTTTTACACAAAAATGCAGTTCTGGCTCAAAATTTTTCATTTTCAGAAGGTATGAAGGAGAAAAAGCACCCCAAAATCTGTGCCCCAATTTCTCCCGAGTACGGCAATGCCTCACATGTGACCAAAAAATACCAGTTGGGTGCATGGCAGGACTCAGAAGGGAAGGAGTGATTTTTGGATTTTGCAGCACAGATTCTGGTGGAATGAATGGTGGGTGCTATGTTGCACCAATACAGTGGAACCCCCCCACAAGTCACCCCATTTTGCAAAGTACACCCCTCAGGGAATTCATCTAGGGGTATAGTGTACATTTCAAACCCCCAGGGGTTTCACCAATTTTGATACAAGTGGGCAGTGAAAATGAAAAATTACATTTTTTTACACAAAAATGCAGTTCTGGCTCAAAATTTTTCATTTTCAGAAGGTATGAAGGAGAAAAAGCACCCCAAAATATGTGCCCCAATTTCTCCCGAGTACGGCAATGCCTCACATGTGACCAAAAAATACCAGTTGGGTGCATGGCAGGACTCAGAACGGAAGGAGTGATTTTTGGATTTTGCGGCTCAGATTCTGGTGGAATTTTGGTGGGTGCTATGTCGCATTAGCAAGACCCCCCAAGCACCAATACAGTGGAACCCCCCCACAAGTGACCCCATTTTGCAAACTACACCCCTCAGGGAATTCACCTGGGGGTATAGTGTACATTTCAAACCCCCAGGGGTTTCACCAATTTTGATACAAGTGGGCAGTGAACATGAAAAATTACATTTTTTACACAAAAATGCAGTTCTGGCTCAAAATTTTTCATTTTCAGAAGGTATGAAGGAGAAAAAGCACCCCAAAATCTGTGCCCCAATTTCTCCCGAGTACGGCAATGCCTCACATGTGACCAAAAAATACCAGTTGGGTGCATGGCAGGACTCAAAAGGGAAGGAGTGATTTTTGGATTTTGCAGCTCAGATTCTGGTGGAATTTTGGTGGGTGCTATGTCGCATTAGCAAGACCCCCCAAGCACCAATACAGTGGAACCCCCCCACAAGTGACCCCATTTTGCAAACTACACACCTCAGGGAATTCATCTAGGGGTATAGTGTAGATTTCAAACCCCCAGGGGTTTCACCAATTTTGATACAAGTGGGCAGTGAAAATGAAAAATTACATTTTTTTACACAAAAATGCAGTTCTGGCTCAAAATTTTTCATTTTCAGAAGGTATGAAGGAGAAAAAGCACCCCAAAATATGTGCCCCAATTTCTCCCGAGTACGGAAATGCCTCACATGTGACCAAAAAATACCAGTTGGGTGCATGGCAGGACTCAGAACGGAAGGAGTGATTTTTGGATTTTGCGGCTCAGATTCTGGTGGAATTTTGGTGGGTGCTATGTCGCATTAGCAAGACCCCCCAAGCACCAATACAGTGGAACCCCCCCACAAGTGACCCCATTTTGCAAACTACACCCCTCAGGGAATTCATCTAGGGGTATAGTGTACATTTCAAACCCCCAGGGGTTTCACCAATTTTGATACAAGTGGGCAGTGAACATGAAAAATTACATTTTTTACACAAAAATGCAGTTCTGGCTCAAAATTTTTCATTTTCAGAAGGTATGAAGGAGAAAAAGCACCCCAAAATCTGTGCCCCAATTTCTCCCGAGTACGGCAATGCCTCACATGTGACCAAAAAATACCAGTTGGGTGCATGGCAGGACTCAAAAGGGAAGGAGTGATTTTTGGATTTTGCAGCTCAGATTCTGGTGGAATTTTGGTGGGTGCTATGTCGCATTAGCAAGACCCCCCAAGCACCAATACAGTGGAACCCCCCCACAAGTGACCCCATTTTGCAAACTACACACCTCAGGGAATTCATCTAGGGGTATAGTGTAGATTTCAAACCCCCAGGGGTTTCACCAATTTTGATACAAGTGGGCAGTGAAAAAGAAAAATTACATTTTTTACACAAAAATGCAGTTCTGGCTCAAAATTTTTCATTTTCAGAAGGTATGAAGGAGAAAAAGCACCCCAAAATCTGTGCCCCAATTTCTCCCGAGTACGGCAATGCCTCACATGTGACCAAAAAATACCAGTTGGGTGCATGGCAGGACTCAAAAGGGAAGGAGTGATTTTTGGATTTTGCAGCTCAGATTCTGGTGGAATTTTGGTGGGTGCTATGTCGCATTAGCAAGACCCCCCAAGCACCAATACAGTGGAACCCCCCCACAAGTGACCCCATTTTGCAAACTACACCCCTCAGGGAATTCA
This sequence comes from Crinia signifera, assembly GCF_055691185.1. Lineage (NCBI taxonomy): Eukaryota > Metazoa > Chordata > Amphibia > Anura > Myobatrachidae > Crinia > Crinia signifera. The sequence goes on from NC_139218.1 coordinate 270,451,139, forward strand.
TCTAGGGGTATAGTGTACATTTCAAACCCCCAGGGGTTTCACCAATTTTGATACAAGTGGGCAGTGAAAAAGAAAAATTACATTTTTTACACAAAAATGCAGTTCTGGCTCAAAATTTTTCATTTTCAGAAGGTATGAAGGAGAAAAAGCACCCCAAAATCTGTGCCCCAATTTCTCCCGAGTACGGCAATGCCTCACATGTGACCAAAAAATACCAGTTGGGTGCATGGCAGGACTCAGAAGGGAAGGAGTGATTTTTGGATTTTGCAGCACAGATTCTGGTGGAATGAATGGTGGGTGCTATGTTGCACCAATACAGTGGAACCCCCCCACAAGTCACCCCATTTTGCAAAGTACACCCCTCAGGGAATTCATCTAGGGGTATAGTGTACATTTCAAACCCCCAGGGGTTTCACCAATTTTGATACAAGTGGGCAGTGAAAATGAAAAATTACATTTTTTACACAAAAATGCAGTTCTGGCTCAAAATTTTTCATTTTCAGAAGGAATGAAGGAGACAAAGCACCCCAAAATCTGTGCCCCAATTTCTCCCGAGTACGGCAATGCCTCATGTGTGACCAAAAAGTGGCAGGACTCAGAAGGGAAGGAGTGATATTTGGATTTTGCAGCACAAATTCTGGTGGAATGATGGTGGGTGCTATGTCGCATTAGCAAGACCCCCAAAGCACCAATACAGTGGAACCCCCCCACAAGTGACCCCATTTTGCAAACTACACCCCTCAGGGAATTCATCTAGGGGTATAGTGTACATTTCAAACCCCCAGGGGTTTCACCAATTTTGATACAAGTGGGCAGTGAACATGAAAAATTACATTTTTTTACACAAAAATGCAGTTCTGGCTCAAAATTTTTCATTTTCAGAAGGTATGAAGGAGAAAAAGCACCCCAAAATATGTGCCCCAATTTCTCCCGAGTACGGCAATGCCTCACATGTGACCAAAAAATACCAGTTGGGTGCATGGCAGGACTCAGAAGGGAAGGAGTGATTTTTGGATTTTGCGGCTCAGATTCTGGTGGAATGAATGGTGGGTGCTATGTGGCATTAGCAAGACCCCCGAAGCACGGTGAAATTATGAACCTAATATTCCATAGATGTGTGGTATATTTTAAAACACTCCTTTATACATAGGCCGGGTTTGTCGGGGCAAGTGTCACACTGGAAAATAGTTTGCTTTCTTATTCCCTTTTTATAGCAAACTTTGCACCTTTTTTGTGTCCTGCCCTTTTTTCCAGTGGAGGGGATTTCATCAGGAAAATGCTGCCCTGGTACAATACGGGGGCCAGTACTAGAAGTACTGGGGCCCTCTGCCTGCTGGTTCCCAAATATTAGGCCCTTTATGACTTCCTCTTGAAAGTGCATAAATGTCCCCCTCTGGCCGGTAGAACGGAATAGCACGTAAGCGTTATACAGTGCCATCTGGATGATATACACGGCCACCTTCTTGTACCAGATTTTTGTTTTCCGCAGGGCACTGTACGGCTTCAGTACCTGATCTGAAAGATCCACTCCGCCCATGTACCTATTGTAATCCAGGATACAATTAGGTTTTGAGGTGTGGGTACTGGTACCTCGTACAGGGACGGAGGTGGTACTGTCTCCGTGAATTGTTGTCAGTATAAGGACATCCCTCTTGTCCTTATATTTGACCAACAACATATTTTCGGTGCATATTCCCCTGCTTTCACCCCTTCTCATTACTTGGGCAATGTGCGTTTTTGGGAGGCCTCTTTGGTTCTTGCGCACAGTACCGCAAGCTGCTGTACCTCTTGAACCAAGGGCCTTAAACAGGGGGATGCTGGTGTAAAAGTTATCCACATAGAGGTGATAACCTTTATCCAGGAAGGGGTGCACTAAATCCCAGACAATTTTCCCACTAACACCTACGAGGGAGGGGGGGCATTCTGGCGGTTCAATTCTTGAATCCTTCCCTTCATAAACCCTAAACCTGTGGGTGTACCCTGAGGTGCTTTCACACAGTTTGTACATTTTTATGCCATACCTTGCCCTCTTACTGGGAAGGTACTGGCGGAATTTAACCCTTCCTTTAAAATGTATAAGGGACTCGTCGATACAAATAAATTTTTCAGGGATGTACACCTCTTCAAATTTGGCACTGAAATGATCAATGACCGGCCTGACTTTGAATAGCCGGTCAAAGGTGGGATCATCTCTGGGTGGGCACTGTGCATTATCGGTGTAATGTATAAATTTAAGAATTGTCTCAAATCGAGTCCGGGGCATGGCCATACGGTAAAATGGAGTACTGTACAGAACATCTGTACTCCAATATTGCCTAATTTCTGGCTTTTTTACTATGCCCATATGAAACACCAGACCCCAAAACGTCATCATCTCTACTGCATCTACAGGGGTCCACCTAGCAAATGATGACGTGGGGTTTTGAGCAATAAACTGCTGGGCATATAAATTAGTTTGGTCCACCATTAAATTTATAAAATCATCAGAGAAAAATAATTTGAAAAAGTCAATTTCTCTGAGACCTGTGGAATCAAATTGGATTCCTGGCATGGCCAAAAACTCAGGAACCTGGGGCTCAAAATTGTCTGGTGGTGGGGTCCATACGAGATCAATTATTGGGGGGGGGGTCTCAGCTGCTCTACGGGGGCGTCTTTGAGGGGGTCCCTCATCACTAGAGGAGGAAGAGGAGCTTAAGGCGAATCCTTCAAATTCCCCGCTTGCATCACTGGCTGTGTCAGAGTCAGAAGCAAGCAGGGCATATGCCTCCTCCGCTGAATACATTCTCCTGGATGACTGGGAGGACATTTGGGAGGACATTTGGGAGGACATTTGGGATGCCATTTTTATTTTTGTGTTACTGGTAGTGAAATGTTTCAACACGTGTATAGTGTAGGGGGGGGTACAAACTTTATTTCAATCCGGGGGGTATGTAGTGTGTAGTGTGTATGTGGTGCAGAAAAAAAAAAATACTTTATACCAATAAAAAAAAAAAAAATGAAGGGGTTAAAAATAAAAAATGTAAGGGGTTAAAAAAAAAAAAAAAAAAAAGGTCCTGCGCCAAAAATTGAGCACAGATGTTGGTCAGTAACGTCTGTCACTGAACAGCGCTCAAAGGCAACAGGAATTTGATCAAAAACAAAAAAAATATAGATCAACCCTGTACCGAAAAAGATGATCAGTGATGTACGTCACTGATCAGCGCACAGCGGCCACAGGACACCCACAAAATCACAGTGTGTGTAAAAAAAAAATTAAAAAAAGACCCCACAGCACACACACAAAAAAAAAAAAAGGTGATCAGTGATGCGACACTGATTACCAGTGAGGTGCAGCAGGTGCACAACCTTTGGTGCAACTGACAGGTATATATAAAAAAAAAAAAACCTCTGTACCCCCAAAAAAGTTGCTGATCACCTCAGATATAGTGATCAGCACAAAAGGCGGGGGCAGCAGACAAAAAATTTAGCACTCTCTATCACTCTCTGTCACTATCTCTCTCTATCTCTCTATCTCTCACTATCTATCACTCTATGACACTGCAGCAGCAGCACTGACAGGTATATCTATATATAAAAAAAAACCTGCGCCCCCAAAAAGTTGCTGATCAGTTAATTTATACTGATCAGCACAAAAGGAGGGGGCAGCAGTCAGTTATATCAAAAATATATAGCACAATCTGTCACTATCTCTCTCTATCTCTCTCTCTCTATCTCTCTCTATCTCTCTATAACTATCACACTGCAGCAGCACAAAATATAGCACTCTGTCACTAGGCCTCTCTATCTATCTATCTCTCTCTATCTCTCTCTATATATAACTATATCACACTGCAGCAGCACAAAATATAGCACTCTCTGACACTATCTCTCTCTATCTCTCTCTATCTCTCTATAACTATCACACTGCAGCAGCACAAAATATAGCACTCTGTCACTAGGCCTCTCTATCTATCTCTCTCTCTCTATCTCTCTCTCTCTATCTATAACTATATCACACTGCAGCAGCACAAAATATAGCACTCTCTGACACTATCTCTCTCTCTATCTCTCTCTATCTCTCTCTATCTCTCTATCTATCTCTCTATCTAGCTAGTACACTGCAGCAGCACAATTTCACAGGAAGGCACAAGTAGCAACAGGATCCAGGAAGCAGTGATGAAGCAGCGATCAGCACTCTCTGACACTATCTCTCTCTCTATCTCTCTCTATCTCTCTCTATCTCTCTATCTCTCTATCTCTCTATCTATCTCTCTATCTCTCTATCTATCTAGCTAGTACACTGCAGCAGCACAATTTCACAGGAAGGCACAAGTAGTAACAGGATCCAGGAAGCAGTGATGAAGCAGCGATCAGGTAAGTATGGAGCAAGCTATGGAGCAAGGTTCTGGTCAGTATGGCGGCAGGGAGGTACGGTGACCGGACTGCACGCTATTCCAGACCGGAATGGCGTCTGCAGTGCAGTCACCGTTAGTTTAAATCCCCCTCCTTGGCTGTGATTGGTCCGTCGGTCCGACGAACCAATCACGGCCTTTGGGGGCGGGCGGGGTGCGGTGGGGTGACACCAGTGTCACCCTTACACCCCGCGGTGATTGGTGCTGTACTTTACAGCACCAATCACCTCTGATCCCGTGTCACCGGCGAACGTTATTCGCCGGTGACACAGGAAAACGCTGTAATTGGCTGTTCACACTGAACAGCCAATCACAGCGATCGCCGACGGGGGGGCGGCATCGCAGCCCCCCCTGGGCATGCACGGACATGTCTGCTGTCAGGGACAGCAGACATGTTGAAACTGTCACCGCGTCTATAGACGCGGTGACAGTTAAATGCCATGACGTACATTTACGCCATGTGTCGGGAAGTACTTCCCGACCATGACGTAAATGTACGTCAAATGTCGGGAAGGGGTTAAAATGGGAAAAACCATGTGCACTACAGGTGGGGCAGATGTAACATGTATAGAGAGAGTTAGGTTTGTGTGAGTTATTTTGTTTCTGTGCAGGGTAAATACTGGCTGCATTATTTTTACACTGCAATTTAGATTTCAGTTTCAGCACACCCCACCCAAATTGAATTCTCTTTGCACAGGTTACATCTGCTCCTCCTGCAGTGCACATGGTTTTGCCTATTTTAAGAACAAATTTGTACTGAGCTCAGATCAGAATAAGGCCCATAATCGACATTATCCCATATATATAACTGATGGCTCTAGTACCTAGTGAAGTTAAGAAGGTGCTGTAAAAAAACTAAGGGGATAGGTCTGGAAGGGGTTGCTCAGAGTTTTCTTTATGAAGGCAGCACCTTCACCGACCGATGTGAATACTTTGCAGGGGTTCCAACGGGGTAAGGAGGTATGTTTCAGTAGGTCAGTGGGGGTATTCTGTCTCCATTAAAAAGTGCAAGTGAATGTTACGTACAACTTTAAGATAGGGGGAGGATGCTGCTTGTTTCCAACAGAGCAGCCCTGGCAGCGATGCAGATATGACCCAAAACGTAATGTAGGTGGGAGGGGACTGAGCTAGGAAAACAGTTTAGAAGGGCTTTAAGAGGTGATGGCAAGAGGGCTACTGATAGAACTTTATTGATTAGGTTAAAAATTTCTCATAAAATGTAGTGATGTTAGGGCAGGACCAAAAACTGTGGAACTGGTGACCGACCTTACCGCAGAGACGTCAACAGAATTTCGAGCAGGAGGGCCATATCGTGTGTAGTCTGTCTGGTGTGAGTTACCTATGTAGTAATTTGATGTGCATCTCAGAGTGGTTTAGTCACCTGGACATTGTATAAGAGGAGGTAAAAATTTTCCTCCACTGGGGTTCTTGTAACACCTGTCCAATATATGCTTCCCAACAAGTTTGAGCTCTGGACTTGGGAGATGAGGTTAGGTCGATTATAATTTTATACCAGTGACCTCTTTTTAAGTTTTGTATGCAGCTTTAAGGTGAAATTATTTTCTATATAATATAATCTACCCTATCTTAATAATAATGCCATAAGCTTAATAATATATATATATATATATATATATATATATAATATATAATACCAGTGCCATAAGCTTAAAGCTCTTTGTGTGAGTTTGCTTCTTTGCTTCTCTGGGTATGCATTTAGGGTGTGATTCTGGTTGGTTTGCAAAAGCAAACTACTTCTTTAATGGACAAAACCATGTGCACTGCAGGTGGGGCAGATGTAAAATGTGCAGAGAGAGTTACATTGGGGTGGGGTGTGTTGAAGCTGAAATCTAAATTGCAGTGTAAGAATAATGCAGCCAGTATTTACTCTCACCCAAATGTAACTCTCTCTGCATATGTTACATCAGCCCCACCTGCCTGTGCACATGGTTTTGTCTATTAAATAAAGAGTTTTTGAAAACAAACCAGAATCAGCCGCTTACTACTCTGTACCTGAGTCCTCTGAGTTTTCTACCTGTTACTGCATTTCTATCTGCACTGGCTTGTATTCCCCTAGTGCAATGTTGGAGAACTTTGGCACTCCAGCAGTTGTTGAAATACACATCCCAGCATGCCCTGCAACAGTTTTAGCATGGGCAATAAGCAAAATGGTTGCAGGGGCATGCTGGGATGTGTAGTTCAACAACAGCTGGAGTGCCAAGATTCTCCATCACTGACCAAGTGCCATCATTCCGGATACAGCCCGGTCAGCACCCCAGTGTCATCAGTCCGGATACAGCCTGGTCAGCACTATAGTGTCATTCCTCCGGATCCCGCCTGGATTAGCTCCTTGTGGCTCCGTAGAAGCCCAGGTTAAATTTTAACATGGGCATCTATGGGCGGTTCCCATCATAGACGCCCATGTTAAATATTTAACATGGGCGTCTATGCAGCCACAAGGAGCCAAACAGCCGCAGAGCTCCCCTGGAGCCCACTGCTGCTTGGCTGGTGGAGGACCCAGTGTCTGAGTGTATGGTGAGTATAATTTCCTTCTGCAGGTACACTATGGAATCTACTAGAGGACAGGCCTATGGTGGAAATTAAAGGTAAGTATGTATGAGTGAATGTAGTATGAATTTAAGTTTTATTTTTATGTGTCTGTGTGTGTCAATTCACTATTGGTTAAGTTGTAGAACTACAAGTACCAGCGGGCGCTTTAATGCCCTGCATGCAGGGATTTGTGGTTCGCCAAGTCCCTGCGTGTGGGTGAGGCTTGCTGGGACTTGTCGTTCCGCAGCTGAACCCAATAGTTTATTCATCTATTTTTTTTACACAGCCTGTTGCCTACTGCCCAGGGGCACTAGGGACAGTCCTAGGATTCAGCACAGGCAGGGGGTAGCCTAATGAGAGCGACTTTTTTTTGGAGCCAGGTCCGGTTCAATGAGCCCGGTTGTTGATTTTTGGCCGATTTGCATGGTATTCCATCCTTGCACACCCCCACTATCTAAGTTCGCCCGAAGCGTGGCGAGCGCAGCGCGCTCCGCGTCTGGACACGGTACGCATCCTCCCAACCTATTCATACCCCCACTATCCACGTCGGTGTGGAGTTGACTTTATAAAGCGTAGCGAGCCACCAAGCCCTAAGCGTGGCGAGCGGTATGAATAGGTCGGGAGGATGCGTGGGGGTATAAACAGGTCGGGAGGATGCGTACCGCGTCCGCTCGCCAGGCTTCGGGCTGACTTGGATAGTGAGGGTGTGCAAGGATGGAATAGCATGCAATAATCGGTCGCAAATCGGACAAAAATCGGCCGCTACATCGTATCGCAGATCAAATCGGCCACAATTCGGCCGCAAAATCGTATGCTATATCGTATGCGATATCTTATGCGATTTAGATTAAATCGGGCGCCATGATAATATACAAGTACCAATTTTTTTTTAAATAAAACGCACATTACCATGTCTCCAAAATCACAGAATGTACTCTAATTTGGCAATTTTGAAGACTAAAAATCGCATCATATTGAAATTTTGTGCTTCAAATTGGCATCTCATTAAATAGTCAAATTCTTCCCAAAAAATTTGCGATTTTAAAAAAAGCAATAAGGTGCGATTGTGGAACCTTACTAAAAATCGCATCCTATTAAATCTCACCCGTGATGTGTTTAATGGCCAACCAAATTCTGCTTGTTAAAAATTATTATTCATTTAGAGGGGTGTACCAGAGGTTCTTTACTGTGTCTTTAAAACAATAATTTTCCCTATCCTTTCACACGCATAAAAACACAAAAAGGTATTCTGAAACAGAGACGCAAATTTGAAATTAAATTGCAAATGAAAGTTGCAATATGAGTTTGTTATAAGAATGGCTTGAAGGAGCAAACTTACACTTAAATTAATTGACCTAATTAAAAAAAAGGCCTAATTAAAAAAAAAAAATAACCTGAAATGACACAAACATTTTATGTGATTTGTGAAAAAAAAATAGTTGAATCAAGTTGAATCTGTTTTGCATATTTTAAGATTAGGAAACATAATTAAAACAAACCATGTACAATGGTAAAGACTGAAATTGGCAGTATTCTGAAATCTTTGGAACAGCAACTATTAAAAGCATATTTTTCCCACTTAAAACAGCCAAACCCTAGGCTGGAATGCATAGCATTAATACTTTTCCTAACGGAATTCCTCTACATTGAAGTTAATCTAATTGTGGACTTTGGCTTTGAAAATTGACACGTTGGTGTGAAACTAGTAAGAAATTTCTGTACACATGCCTAGTGCACCCTTCCCCCTGGTTTTGGGTAAGAGATGAATTCCTTCCACATGCTGTATACTCAATCTGTCCTCTGTGATTGCTTAGGAAATTAATAATTATTATTAATAACTTACATTTCAGAACTTTTACTTAGAATCTTTGGGTATTTGGGTATCGGATCAGACATATTTGTTATCTGTTTTTAGCCTATTAGCCACACAGCACAGGTGCATAGTCACTGAAGTAGTACTGTATGTTGCACTGTGTAGTAGAGGATGCATTAATAGGGCAAGGATCTAATGTGCACTGTAATATACACAGCCATCCATCCAAACATTTATATTTTCCATCTACTCCCCATCTGAACAGAAGTTGCTTCACTTCTAAGCATCTGCAGCTACACATGCGTACTGTACTCTTAGCCCTCAAATGTCCCTGTGGTCAACTGTATACTGTATAGTTGAAACAACACAGTTGGGGGGGGGGGGTATATTTCCCAACATTGTAGAAATGCATGCCTCCCAACTCAGTTTTTTTGGAACATTCCCACGTCCTTCCCAGGGCCGACAGTGTCCTGTGGTGGAGGGGGGGGGGAGCTGGGAGTGCACCCTGTCACCCATGAATAGATTCCTGAAGCCAGAGGGGCTGGGGGCATGGTCAGCAGCTCACAGAGCTCGCAGAGGCTAAAGTGGGGGGTGTGACCTTGTGGGAGGGTTGCGAGCATAGGCCATGCCCCATTGCTGCTAGGCCACTCCCCCAAATGTCCCTCTTTCTATTCTACCAAAGTTGTGAGGTATGGAAATGTGTAGCTGACTAAATTTCCTAGAAGCATGGGAAGAGGAAGAGTTGCTGTAAATATGGCCACAAATGACTCTAAAGCAAAGAGCACAGAACCCCCCCCCCCCCACCCCCCCATATGCAGAGGTGCACACATTCATGTTTGAATTCCCATATCTGTAGCATGTGTGCCTGCTGTGCAACAAGTCATCATCAGGGGCAGAAGCAGCTGCAGCGTATATCTGCACACACCCTGCAGCAATATATGCTATTCTCTCAGGTATACAGTATGTCTTTCTACAGAACTTTATCAGCTACATTTTCAAAAACACTTCTTTAATGTACTCTATTTTTGTTTGTACCCTCCCATGGCCTACACCTCTTTCCTCCTCTCTGGGGCAAATCAAGCAAGAGGAAGGTCTGTGTTCAGCCTCCATTCAAGGCCCTCCTCTCGCAATCCATAGTAGACTCCTGGCAATTGCCATGATGATGACATGACTGTGGAGCCAAGCCACCAATAAGCACACTGGATATTTGCCCACCTTTCTGATTGGCCACGGCCCTAGCTCCCTGCTGCTGCGCCGCCCCCTCCTGGAAGAAGGGGCCACAAATTAGGGAAGTATGGCATAAGTGCCAGAATAAAGACTGCATAGAAGGATGTTTATTTTCTGAGCATGTGCAGAGTGAATTCACATAATATTTAACATGCTAAATGGCATAGAAATCATGTTGCATAAGCTCTTAAGTGTACCAATTACGCTTAATTGTAGAGAAATAAGCTATGGCTTTTATAAGCAGTGGGAATTGTATAGGAATTACATGTTGGATACTCTAAAACCAATGAACAGGGGTATACTGGTAATGCCTATATGTTATCTAAATATCCTTTATGATTAACCTTTACTGGCCAGGATTTTAAATATAGATGCAATGGCTTTATAGAGAAGCTCTCCACTGATTAATTCATTTATACCTGTGTTCCACATACCCTGGCAACCACCCACTCTCCCGGAAGCAAATTCATTTGCAAACGCGAAGCTTCTTTATTCTGTAATTTGAGTTTGGTTCTTGTTTATTTGTTGCCTTGGTAACCTGGATTCATAATGTTAAAACCTTCAATTTCATGATTCTGACTGCAGACTTCACAGTTTGCGGTGTTATATGCCTTTATATACCCCCATAGCTAATGCAATTGTAATTATATTGTGGGCCTCCCTAACAACTATCAATATCTATCTATATCTATCTATATCTATATAATATGTATGTAATATAATATAATATATTATATATGTATCACTGCCTTATTTGGGTGCCTAGTTTAGACCATCAGGCTTTTGGAAAATATAATAGAAAAAAAATTATTAGGTACTGTAGTATAGACTGTAATGCAAAATGCAAATCTGGTAGCTTAGTAATCAAAAGAGTAACATACTGTATTATGCTGGAAAATATTAAGAGCAGATCTCAATATACATGTATGAAGTTGCAGGATGCGGTCAGTATCCCAGCGGTCAGCATGCCGGCATTCAGTATTCCACCACCGGTATTCCAACTGCCATCACAATTCTGGTGACAGAACTTTGAAAAGGATCAGGATGCCAACACCGCAATACCGACAGCTGGCATCCTGATTGTTAAGTATGCAGGGCAGGCCAATGTGAAGATGGGGAGGGGCCTGTTAGAGGAGGGACTTAGGGTTAGGCTGTAGGGGGAAGGGAAGGTTAGGGTTAGGCTGTAGGGAAGGCAGGGTTTGGTTTAGGCACTTACAAAAGGGGTTAGGTTTAGGCTGCAATGTACGGGGGTTAGATGAAGGCACTAGTGGGGAGGTTTAGGAGTTGGGTTAAGTTACGGTGGCCCTGTCGGAATACTCCATATCAGTGTTTTGACTGCCGGCATTCCACTGGGGATTTTGTATGTAAACAAACTGTCAAAACATTGAGAAAACATAGGGGAAGAAACTAAGGTACTTGTTTCCTAGAACGGCACTCAGATTTTCTACGCATGCCACCGTAGGGAAATCGCATCGCATCGCATGGGCCATCATAGTGGCATGCAATGCGATAATTTAATGTAATTTTTTCAATGCTCTGTCTGCCCCACTGTATCGCATTGCATTGCATCGCACCTCCCGCAAAATCGCATGCGATCGCATGCTATTTTATAGGGTGTGCGATAACATTACATTACCTATAAAATCATATGATTGTATGTCCTAAAAAGAGGTTTTACACCCCCCCCCCCCCACTATCTACGCCACCCCGAAGCATGGCGAGCGGCGGCGGAACGCGTCCTCCGACCTTTTCATACCCTCACTATCCACGTCGCCGTGCAGTTGAGTTTATAAAAATGTATAGTAGCGTCCATACCCTACAAGTGTGTGGATGATTACTTAGATTCTCTTCTGAAATGATGTTATACAATGTACCATGTTATACAATTATACAACTTAGACGTATCTTACCTCCACAAACTTGTCCATCATAGGTGTGACATACCCAGTCATGGCACTCACATAAAGGTCCATAGTATTTGCCAGGCTCTTTTACTTCACAAACACATACCCCGCAGTCACATTTGCCCCTGCCACTGCAGATTAAACCATCGGGAGTCCTGCAACGACTTTCTGATGCAGCAGGTGACCATCTACAGGTTGATGAAGACGATGAACTTCTGAAACATCAACAACAAAAAAATAATTATTTACACAGAGAAAAGAAAACAAATTGCTTACTAGCATACTTTTCAGAGTCAATAAGAAGCATTTTAGAATGACAAGGGAGAAATTCAACTGTTGCTCTGCATGCCTGCCACTAGATGGCACCTAACAGAGCAATTCAATTGTTGCTCTGTTTGGGGGTGAATAGCTGCCGATGTGGACACATTTCACCTCATCCTGAGGATGACCTGAATTGTCCAAAAAGTCAGCTGGTTGGGCGCCCAATCACACATCCATTAGTTTAGAATTGTTTAACCACTTTATGTGCTAAACCCGGTATGTCTAGGTGAGGCATATGCAAATAAAAAAGAAACATAGTGTTGTGTCTTATAAGAAGCTTATTTTCTTTTGTATAATTCCTTTTATGAACCTAGCTAGGATGGAGAAATGTCTAGCTTTCCTGTTTATTTCTTAATTTATGAAAATGGTTGTGCCATTTATAATCTTGCCGTTAATTAGCTCCCTCTGTAATAACTATCCCAAAAATATTAGTCAATGTTTCCCAGGCAGATATAACCGTCCACGCACACCGGTGCTGCAATATGAGCGCTAGTGCTTGCTTAGCGCAGCAACCTGCACCCATGACTCAGATACGCTATGTTGTGCTGTATGTTGACTAATGCTTTTCAATGTGTGCAACTGTACCGTGTGTGTGTGTTTCTATAACAATTTATACATGTGTGTGACTATGTATGTAATATATGTATAATAGTGTGTGATGTATGTGTGTGTATTAGTATACCGTATGTATGACTGTACATAAGTATGTATAGTAGGTCTATGATTATGTATTATCCATGCGTCTCCCCCCAACAACCCAATTTTGGTGCGGTGGGAAAAGTTAATAGTAAACTATCTCACCTGCTATGTAAGGCTGGAGAAGTGATATATCCTCCTTCCAGTGAGACATGAAATGGGAACGGGTGTATGGCCATGCACTCTGTTCATAGGCACACCAAAGGCTTGTACTTGAGAACCAGATCCCCTTGTCCCAAGTGATGATCTTTAGGGGGCCCCTGTATTAAGTGCCCAGGGCCCCCTAAATCCTTGATCAAGCTCATGATGGTCTACAGTATTTTTATGTGGAACACTGGGGTTGTAGTTTCCACCTCCCCACTATTAAGCAGGTCTTTGGTAAATATTTTTTTTTAAAGATGTACAGTATGTGATTCATAAAGGTTAAGACAAAAAAGTATGCATTATAGCACAGTGTCATTGTATAGTGTGGACCAGTGAAACTAAAGCCTACTACATACAGAAGCAACCTTGCATGGAGGTATTAAAAATAGCAAAACGAGCAGTGTTTATAAAAGCAAAAATGCATGAAGATGTTAAAAATAAATTCAGCTGTGCAATACTAGTAAATGCAATAATTAATGAAGATGTAAAACAAGATAAATGCATTAGTACAATGCTTGTGAATGCAACAATGCATGAAGATGTTAAACAAGACAAAATGCATGTTTCAAAGATACTGTGTCCTGGGAGACACTTGGCCTGGGAGAGGGACAATATAACTCCAAACAGATGTTCTCACAGAATTGTGATACAATGGAACAAAATGGAAAGAGGTGTACTTATCTAAACCTCCAGGGAAAAGCTGAGCCAGGCAGGGGAACACATGACTCAAACTGGACTCTGGAACTAAGGACCAGAGACAGACAGCAACCAGAGCCGGCCCTAGCCTAAATGATGCCCTAGGCAAGATTTTGGCTGGTGCCCCCTAGCACCGCCACTAGTTCCGCCTCTGACCCTGCTCCCCTTTCCCAGCACCATCAACCCTCATCATAGCAGTCATCATTTTGGTGTTCCTACCCGCAATATTTTAAATAGAAACAGTGCACACATTCGGTGCGCAGCCCAAACAGGGGTGTGTTCTTGCTGGGAAGGGGCATGGCCACACAATAGTACCCCCAATTCAAATTATGCCACACAGTAGTGCCACTTTATTCACATTATATCATGCAATGGTGTCCCTTATTCACGTTACATCACACAGTAGTACCACTTTACCTTATGTACATTACTCCTCACATTATTCACATTATACCCTTAGAAAAAAATCCTGAGAAAATATTTTATTTTAAGCACCTCCATGGCTACACTGCAACCCAGCACAAAGCAGTGTGTGCTGGGCAGAGGAGAAGAGCTGCAGCTGCTGCTGTCACTTAAGGGGAGGGGGCCGGGGCCCCCACTGGGCCCTTCCATCAGACTTTGGCCTGGGTAATTTGTACCCCCTACCCCTTTCTCTCGGCACCCCTGATAATACCACACAGTAATGCCCCTTACACATGACACACATTATTAATGTCCTTATAACCATAAGGCCCCTTACACATTATGCCAACCTTTATTAATGCCCTTCATACACATAATGACACACATAATGCCCATTACACATATGTTGCACATTATTAATGCCCTTATACACATGACACACATAATGCCTATTACACATATGTTGCACATTATTAATGCCCTTATACACATGACACACATCATGCCTGTTACATGTCGCACATTATTAATGAATTTATACATGACACACATAATGCCCCTTACACATATGCCGAACACTATTGCACGACCAAATCACCCACAGACTAACACTGTGACCTCTGCCTCTGCTTGGATACAGATGTTTCCTCATACATCTTGCCTCAATAGGCCATGCAGCTCCTGGCCAGTTCTGCTAACGTTGGGTGCATTTTTTGCTGAAAATTTGTCTTATTTGCATTGTTATGACCAGCACACACAAGGAGCTTCCGATGATTAAAATGATATGCAGCATGCCTATATTCTGTGTGCGACTGTGGCTGTACCTGCATACGGAATGCTATGTTACAGTGATTTCCATGAATACACTATTTCATATGCAGATACAGTCTCACTCACACACAGAATATAGGCATGCTGCATATCATTTTAATCAGCAGAAGCTGCTGGTGCCCCTAGGATTTCCAAATGCCCTAGGCAATTGCCTAGTTTGCCTATGCCTAAGGCCGGCTCTGACAGCAACTCCTTCAAGGCCCTCTGGCAGGACAGCTGCACATGGAGTATAACCGGCATCTTTCAGTTAAACCAGCCAATTTAAACCAGAGTCCCCAATTAGGAGCCCACCAGCCCTGTGATGTCAGTCACCCCTGTCTTCTGACACACTGAGCGTCCGGCGGATGTGTAGCTCCGTGATAAGGCTTTCTTACGGTTTTTATTCTGTCTGATTGAGCAATTTACCAAACATGTATTACGGAATTTATATATTGAATGTATAGATTGGACTTTAGCCCCCTTTTTTTGAAAGATGCATTAGAAAGGAACCCCATAACCCAGGAAGTGCTAATTGGGTGGGAGGTCCTTACCTAGGTATATAAACAGGCACAGTGTGTTTGCCTCCACACACCCTGAGGAAGACTTCTGACAGTCGAAACGCATTGGTGTTTTTGAGGCACCTGGGAACCTGTCTGGAAACCTATACACCGGGATCAGCTTTTGGAGAACCTATGCAGGGGTCCACCCGGGTTATTACATCTGACCCCCCCATATGCTCCTAAACCGGCCTTTGGTGAAAGGCCAGACACGGTACCAGGCTTTGTTTGTTCTTATATTCTATATTGTGTGTTTTGTATTAATAAAATGGTTGATTACGCTATGAGTGTTTCCCTTATATATCTGAGGAAACGAGAAAAGGAAATTATTCCCTGAATCTACCAAGTGCCCCCAGACCTATGCTTGATTTCTTGGCCTAAAGGAGAGGCCCACACATGGTACGAGTACCCTCACTTTTACGTTATTTAATGTCGTGTGTGCACTAAGTATCCAGGAAAATCTGCACCATTAGATTTTTTTCTTCTTTTTCTGAGGTGAACCATATTGAAGAATTCAAGCTAAAGAATAAGACTTATCCATTACAAAAGAAGACTACGGAAAGGAAAATATCTTCTTTCATTGATTCCGTTTACCCCAATAGGAAGCGCAGGGTTCCCATCCCCATTTATTCTTCTAACATATATCTTGTAGTAGGTGGTACTACCGGGTGCCCAGCAGCATCTTAGTGGACGCGCAGACTATTTTCTTTTTTCTTTTTCATGTCCCTAGAAGACGGGACCTACCGCCAGGCAACAGCCCCAACACTTCTGCCTGGGGACTGCTCCTTAGAAATAAAATCAACCCTCCCGCCCGGCCTGCATCCCACTTTGGCCGCACAACCCCAGCCACAGGAGGAGGCGCCACCTGGACCTGACACCTAACAACTGGTTAACAGAACAGGCACATCCTATTACAGTATACTTTTGAATTACATAAATAAATATAGGTGGTCAGGAAATTTACATAGGTAATATGTGTACTGTATATAGCTTTCAAGGTTTGGTGCACTGATAAATTGTTGTATATGAGGCAGGTACTGTGCATGTGTGGTTTTCATTCACATAAGTGCCGATTCAGAAATGTTTGGTCAGGTCCATATTTGGCTCCGTTTTCAATGGTGGGGGGGGGGGTGTCTGCGCATGCATGTATATGCTCATGTGCAAATCCCCTGTGGGAACACCTTCACTGGCAAGGGAGGGAAGGGGGCAGACAGGGGGCCAGGTAGGTAACACAGGCGTGTCGATGTCTGCATGGGGTCACAAGACATCATCGCCCACCCCCAATTCAGCGATATGTGACCAACTTAAAAGTATTGACTTACTTTGCAGACTGAAGGCTGCAGAAATCATTCGATAGTCAGAGTCCAAGAAGAAAAGAATGGATACTGGGTATCCCGAGAGGGCGCCTGGAGAGGTTTTGGATTGCCTAGCTGCAGTTTGGGGTAATTTGGGATGTTTGCTTCCGGTTGCCGGGAAGTCAACAGAAACCTCCATTTTGGAGACTGGCAGATCTAGAGTATGTGACTAACAGTAATGGAAGTCCCGCATTGTGATATGCATTGTGGAGCGCATGTTTGTGGTCCAAGAACCGGAAGTATGTTTTCCAGATAGCTGATTTGATTTATGAATTTTATGCTTTCTTAATACTCGTTTTTAATAAAAATTATATAAATAGGTATTATTTTGTCTTCTATTCAAAAGGATATCAGCCTATAACACCATAAAGCACTAGCAAGGTTTAGTAATTAACATGCAACAAGTGCCTATAATCATATCTAGTATATAAACTGGTACACAACTATGTGAGTATCACCTTGAAAAAGCTGCAAAGCGAAACGTGTCGGTGACCCCCCAACACGGACACCCATCCATTATGACCCTAACCTGTATCCTCTTATTGTGACCAGACCAGCTTCCCCCCATCCCTACAGGCGTCTACTATCAGGACCCGTTTAAGTCAGCACCAAAAAAGAGGGACCCTCTACTATAAGGGGTACCCTTGGCAGGAGAGCCCTGTCTCTCCCTAAAAAGTCCTCCTTGCCTCACAAAACCGGCTACTCCACTTTGGGACCTACAGATGAAGCGCCTGTCATGCTTGCAGGGGCTGGCAATAGAATCGCCAGCCCCCATCAGCCATCAGAAAGGGGCAGCAGGGAGCTCCGTAGGAACGGGGCGCGCGTATATCTCGTGCACGCGTGCCCCATTCCATCAGAGCTCCCTGCTGCCATCCGCCACCTCCACGATCCCCATCGCCGGTCCCCACCGCCACCCGACTGCCCCACAATCCTGCCCGTCTCCCTGAAGTGGAGACAGGCAGGGTCCCGCTGACTGACTGGGACACGCATTCCAGTCTAATGGAGACTCTCTCTGCCAGAGCTCGCCAGAACGTCCCCGCTGTGAATGAAAGAGAGGGGCTTCATCTTTATAAGGGAAGCAACATAGGAACGGACACTCATCAGGATTCCTATTGGATTATTGGGTGACTGTATCCGTGCTATTGACTTTTTTATGGTACCAACTACACATAGATTTCATTTTATTATTTTATTATTTTTTGCAATTACTTCATTTTTAAAGATACTGGATAAATCAAGTTTTGAATATAACATCTGGTGCATGCAAATCGTTTTAGCGCAGTTTAATAAGCCCTTTCTTCTCAATAGTCAGAGACTGTCAAAGGATTTCTCCTGCTTTCGGCCGCATGCGAGGGGTTGTGTTTGCGTACAGATCCCCTCCCATGCTAGCGACGGGATTTGGGTGGTGGGGGGCAGCACTTTGCTGTGCGCTAAGCTGTAAGTATGAACAGCCTTGCAAACATGTCTGAATCAGATCCAGTGGCGTAACTACCGGAGACATTGGCTGCCGGGCGTTAGCCACTAGGGGGGGGGGGCACTGAGGAGCCGGCACAAGAAGCCTGTGACTTCTGCAGTGAGCAGTAACATACCTGCTGCTGCAGTTGTCACAGGAAAGAAAAAGCCAGCACCACAACTATGGGGGCATGATCCGACGCAGGAGTCAGATCAAAGTGAGTGCCGATATCATTGCTGCAGCAGCCGGGTCATGTGTGCAGGGTAGGGATGAAACTGAAAGTAACTACAGTTCCTAGCAGCCCTTGCTGCAGGAAGCTCAGGGCTGCTGGGAGCTCATACCCTCCAACTATACCGAATTTGCCGGTACAGTACCGTTTTTTAACAGTCTGTACCGGCAAATTCTAATAGTACCGAATGTACCGATTTTTATACATGTCTGAGCTGGCGTCACAGTCTCAGTCACTCTCATGTGCGCCGCTTCCTTCTCCTGGCTCCCGGTCCCCAGCTCCCTCCGTGTGGTATGCCTCCTGTGGTGCGCTGCCGGCTCCCTGGCTCTCCCGCACCCGTTCCCAATAGTGCATTGCGCATGGTGCCAGGCGTCATGACTTCACACGCTGGCACCGCGCACAGTGACACTCTTCAAAGCTCAGCCCTCCCTCAGTCTCTTGGCGTGAATCTGCCGCCCTGAGGGAGAGGGGTCCGGTGGCAGGCCAGCCAGCCCCGGCGCGCGTGACTGGGGGGACATCTTAGCATTGGAGGAGGCTCCTGGCCCGGCTGCCACGTCTCCAGCACTGTAAGTGACTGCTGCTTAGGCTACATGTAAATAATAAATCTCCACACAAATTATAAATCTGTGTGAGGCACTACCTGCTCTGGCTGTAGCTCATGGTGGCTTGGTGGGCTGCTCTGGTATATTAAATAAGTATACTTAATATACTTATATTTATTAAATAAAAGTATATTAAATATACTTATTTATTTTAATATGACAGCAGCCCACCAAGCCACCATGTGACATGAGCTGCAGGAAGCAGCTCATGTCACCGTGGCTCGCTTACCACAGCTGCCAACTGTGACTAGGGCCCTGTCCCACACCCTGTCAAAGGCCTGCCACCAGCAGTGATGTAGCCCACACATCACAGCAATCAGCTGGTTATTTTATTTTAAATGCCCAGCTCATACACATATGAAAAGAGGATGACCACGCCCCTTACCAGTGGACACACCCACTTTACTCATGACCACGCCCCCTTTCGAGTGTGTACCGATTTCCCTTCTTCAGATGTTGGAGGGTATGGGAGCTTTAATTTACTTTAGTTTCTCTTCACTCACTGACAGAGTCACTGTAATGCAGCTGTCAGTTCTCCAGCAGCCAGACAAATAGGGGGCTAATAATGTCAGCTCCTCACACCCCTTCCCAGCCTCCCAAGAGTTTTTATGAATCACCCTAGCAGGCTTCGAGGAGCAGTCCGAAAAGGGGGCGGGGCTAAACTGCAGGCCCTCCAGCATCATGGTGAGTGTGACAGGAATGTGCACTATATATTTATCTGTGTACGTTACTATTATACTGTATGTGTGCATGGGAGTGACTGTATATGTATGCATACAGGTGTTTGACTATGTATATTTGTGAGTGAACGTATGCATGCGTGTGACTGTGTGTATGTATGGGTGTGTATATACACACATGTGTTTGGTGATGGGGGGGGTTGCAGGTGCTGTCTGTAGATTTGGGGGTCACTTATGCTATGTATGTGTAGTTGGGGGGGGGGCACTACCATCTTTGCCGCCTCCGGGCACCTGATATGAACTTACGCCACTGATCAGATCCATAATACCAGTGGCCTGTAAATCCATTGTAACAAATTTTCTACTACTACCATAACAACTAGGGTGGCCAATCCCGGGATCGGCGGGATCCCAGGATTTGGCCACCAAATGCCGGGATTTCAATCCCGGGATTTCGGGATTAGACTGCACATGCGCAGTCTAATGCCGGGCAGCGTCTGAGCGGGTGCTCAGCAGCTGCCCGGCTTCTCCCGGGCAGCGCGGCTCTGCGCTGCATGATGACATCAGAGGTCACGCTTCGCAGGCCGCACAGGCTGCCTGCCTCCGTCCTGTCCCCGGACCAGAAGCATTGGACCAGCCCGCCCAACATTGGACCAACCCGCGCGCCCAGCAGCGGACCAGCCCACACACCTGTCGGCACACCTGCCCACCAGCGGACCAGCCCGCTTACCCACCAGCAGACCAGCCGGGCTCCATCACCCCGGCTCGTCCACCCACCCGGCCGCACCACGCATCTGTAAGTAAATATGCGGGGCGGCCGAGGCAGGTTTTTTATATTAGGGAAGCCAATCCCGGGATCCCGGGAATCCTGGGATTGGGCATTTTTCAATCCCGAATTCCGAGATTTAAAAAATGCCCCGGGATTGGCACCCCTAATAACAACCACCTCTAACTGAAATAAGAAGTAAATTCAGCTTCTACCATCGCTACAATTGTTGACAACTTATACACAATCTGTAATAGAAATAAGAGTTGTGTGTTTCAAAAGAATAAAAGCAAACTTCCGTATTTCTCAGCACAGGCTAGTACTAACATTCTTAGAACTTCCTTGTGAAATTCTCTAGAACAGTGATCTTGTATAAGTTCTATACTATACTATTTCTCTTGGGATTTTGCAGGTTAATATCGGGACTTACACTTTTATTGTTTCTTTGTAATATACTGTCCGACCTAAACACATGACAGACCATGAAGACGCATGTAGACACTTTCACAAACATATGGAACAGAATACAATCATATTTTTCAGGCGTTCTTAACTATTCCTGAGGTCAGCCCCCTTCTTCACACTATAACCCAGTCCAACTGTTTAATAATTATGGTCAAGAGGCAATTTGGCCATGAGTGACACTGAATACAAAGGACAAAGCAAAATCGCAGCCAGTCATAGTGCTCTTTAAAGCAATGCAGACTGTTTTGACCCTACTATATGTAGAAATATTTGCTGAGAGCAGAGCCTGTTCCAGAGTGTGGGATATTGCAGCTTGAATCTAAACCACATGTAAGTGTGTTTAATAAGCTACCAGCAAGCCTCAGTGGGAATAAGCACTTACTTCAGGCTCAGCGAGGGGATGTGCGACACCGCAGCTAGGACACTGTAGAAGATAGAAGCCCACACAAGGTTGACCAGAGCTCTAGCATGCATACTTGATCCAGTTAGAGGAGTTATTACAGACTATACACAGCACTTGCAGCTCTTCCCTATAACACAGCTCACACTGGAGCTCCAGTATTCAAAGCTGGCCAAAACCGGCTCACAAGCTATCCTGCACAGTGCCTGTGATTAGCTGCCTGCACGGATTTGGGCAGATCTCTAGGAGGGACTGTGGTGCCAAAGCCTAAAGTTGCAGTCTAGTCAGTCATGTAATTAGAAACAGTTGGAAATCCAGATGTTTTATTCTGACACACAAAGTATCCTGTCCAGACATTTTCCCTTGAACAGACATTCTCATTCTTGAAATACCTGTAGAAAGCATTTTACTCTAAAACACTTATTTCACATGTGACTTTACTTGCTTGTAAATAAATATAGTACTGCTTTAGACACAGATACACGGTTTTAGCGTTGGAGAACAAAGTTTAAAATACTTTTTGACAAGAAAAAAGAAATTCAGAAAGTTTCAGAACTCATCTCTATAAATAAGCCCTGTGTGCCGTGTGTATAGAGACGAATCATCTGGTGACCAGTGCAGGCAATCAATTAACCCTGTCTGTTGGAGTATAGCATAATATTGTCAGTGCCTGAATGCTTTATATTTTGTCAGATTGAAAAATACAATTCGGTATTCTGTGCCATTTTCTTCTATTTTAATACAATCTGGAAAGCTTTCTAAAGCTGGGCACACACTAATACTGTAGATATAGCTGTAGATCAATTGATATATCTACAAACGGGGGGAAGTCTGTTCTCCATACACGCTACCCGATCTGTCGGACTGACATCACAACTGGGTGCACGCATCTGCACGAGCCCTCCCATTGAGCTGTCAATTACCGCCGGCTCTGGTATGGGTGTACGAGCTAGCAGCGGATCGCCTGTACACACAGCACGATGCACCGATCTTTATATATTTGGGATATTTATATATATCAACCAACTACAGCATTGCGCAGCCATTGTGATATGTCTGTAATCATGATGCTGGCATACACTGGCTGATGCTCATTTGATTGAACGCCCGATATATCGGCACAGTGTAAGCACCATAAGACTCGGAACACAGTTATAGATATGTTTTCAGCGCATGTGCAGTCTAATGCCGGGCAGCGTCTGAGCACTCGCACAGACGTTGCCTGGCTGCTCTCGACCTGGCATGTGGCTCTGAGCAGCGTGATGCAGTCAAAGGTCATGCTGCGCAGGACACTGGCCACTACGCACCCTGCACCGCCTGGCTGCACTGCCCAGCCACACCACACCGCTCACCCACACTGACTGCCAGGCCGCACCGCACTGTCTTTCCCCCCTGAGTAAATGTGAGGGGTGACCGGTTGGTGTTTTTCAGCATATACTGACCTCAGAGTATCCACAGATCTGTCAGTATGCCCACAAAATGCAATGACAAACCTATCCTTATCTGCCGATGATACGTTGCCACCCAGTTACACCTTTTTTGGGCAGGATTTCAACTTTGGGATTGAAATGGGCATTTGATCCCTTTCTGCTGAGTAGCGCTCAGCACAGGGCCAGTGCTACACACTTAGCAGCTCCTGCAAAACAGGGAGGCACCATGCTGAAAAGGCGCTGTCTCCCTCCCTGCTCTGCTAAAGCTGCCTCAGCCCTCACTGTCACTGCCTCCTGCATGCTGCCCGCAGCACCTATATGACAGCTGGCGGGCGGCAGTATAAAGAGCTGCTCCCTGCACTGCAAGTGCACACAGCCTGCAAGCTGCCCGAAGTGCCTGTCTGACAATGGACGGCAGTATGGAGAGGCTGAGCAGCTCCCTGCACCGCGCACACACTGTCCTCCTCCTGTGACCTGCCCCCTCTTCCTCACGGACACTTGTGCTGAGGCATGTAGCGCTGTCTGTGAATGACTGGATGACATGTCATGTCCGGATCCGCCCCCTACCCATTGCTCCCTGCGCCTGTCAGCTGTCAATTAAATGACGAACAGGCAGCAGCTCCACCCTTCCTTCCCTCTTCTCAGTGTTCTGTGCCAGTGCCACTGCCAGTCCTCAACACTCCGCCCCCTCTATCTCCTCCCCTCTTCTTCCATCTCCTCCTTCTCTCCCCTCCTTTCCCCCTCAGTCACGAGAGGGGTGAAATGGCGTTCTCAGCGTCCTGCCTACGCAGATAGAAGAGGAGGGACTGCACAAGAGTTAAACAGCAAAGGAACAGTAAGTCTTTTATTATACATGGTTATAACAATTTTTTTAATAATTGTAGATTTTTTTATATTAATTTAGACACTTTTTAAATAATGGGCTGGGTTATGTGCCTAAAGGTGGCCATACACACTGCAATAGCAGCGTGCGATGCGATGTGCGCTCCTGCGGGCATCGCGCAGTACAAAAAGTATGTGCTGCACATACTTTTTGTACTGCTTTCGGATCGCATCGCACACACATTGCATGCATGCGATTCTCGCAGCGTGTATGTGCACCTTTAGTGCCTGCATCATTTTGCGGACACAGCACTGAGATGGTGTATGCATACATGTACATGCACCCGAGATCCTCCATAGGATCACATGTAGCATACGCTCCCACAATCGGGCTGCAGCTTGTTGCAATGGCAATGTGAAAGGGCGCAAAATTTATGGTTTGCAGGAGGGCGCCGGACAAACTAGCACCGGCCCTGGCTCAGCACCAGGCACTGCCTGCCAAACATCTTGTTTGGCTGCGCAGCGTGATGTTAGAGGTCACAATGTGCAGCCATGCACCATCCCGCAGGCTCTGCTGTGACTGCCCGCTGAAGGATTGCTTTTAAGCAATTCCCAGTGCGGAGTATCGTCACCCGGCCAATCCCCAAAACAGTCCCAGGATTGGCCCTTTATCTGACACCTGTAGAAGATTTTAGGCAGCATTATACATAGACATCCCTGTAGAGAGAGCACTGTATCCAATCTTGGCTGTCCTCATACACAGTCACCCACCTTTTAGGGCTGTTTAATACCCCTTTTCCGCAAGAAGAAATAACCAGTTAATCTCCGTGGGGAGATTAACTGGTTCCACCGCTGGTGGAAATGGTCCCCTGTCAATTAACCCAGTTTGTATTCCCCGGCAATCCTACCCAGGTAATGATCAGGATATTACCCAGTTAGCACCCAGATTCAAGGGTAGTGGAAATGCTCCTAACCGGGTTATTTGACTGGAAATGTTAAAATCTTCACTGATTGGTGCTGCTGGGGCGCTAGTGAGTGATGTCATCACTCAGAGCCCCGCAGACAGCGCACATGGTATGGAGGACAGGCAGCGTTCTGTTCACATGTGCTGCATGTCTGTCCTTCTGACTTTCCCCTGCTACATCACAGGTGGCTCCAGCAGCCACCTTCCACTTTGCCTACAGCACCATAGGCTGCCGAAGCTGTTCAACCTGCAGCACAACAATATGGCTGCCAGCAATTGGTCTGATACTGAAGTCAAGGAGCTGCTGCTCATTAGGGCAGAGGAGCAATTCAAGTGTCAGGTGACTGGTACTGTAAAATATGCGGTTGTGTACCAAATATCACCCAGATTCTGGAGTCTAGGGGAAACACCTCTCACCAGTAACAAATTAAAATCACTGAAGAGGCAGTTCACCAAGTTTTCTGACCAGAACAGGAAAAAAAAGCAGTGCACACGTGTCGACTGGGTCCATTACGATCTTGTGCATTCGGCAACACAGCTCTGAGTAATCCTGTGGCACTGTCATCCTCGTTGGCCAGCCAGATGGAGAGTAGCCAGGAGCCACCTGACACACAGTCCACCATGGAATTGTCGCCATGCTGCCCAACGTCTCTGCTCCTGATTTTGGATGATGGTGAAGAAGGGGGTTATTCTGATTCACTCGGAAAGGCACAATTACTCTCGAATGGACAAAACCATATGCATTGCAGGTGGGGCTGATGTAACATGTGCAGAAAGAGTTAGATTTGGGTGTTTTATTGTTTCTGTGCAGGGTAAATACTGGCTACTTTATTATTACACTGCAATATAGATATCAGTTTGAATTACACCCCCCTCCCAAATCTAACTCTCTCTGCACATGTTACATCAGCCCCACCTGCAGTGCATATGGTTTTGTCCATTAGAGAGAGATTGTGCCTTTCCGAGTGAATCAGAATAACCCCTGAAGAGTGCAGTGGACTGGATAGGTCTCTCTTGTCCGACAGTCCACAGTGGGGTGGGTGTCCAATACAACGATGCAGCAGTCCCGAACACCACAACTGTACGGTCAAATAGTAAGTAAAAATCTAAAATGATACAAACCTTTTTCCCAGTAATCTAAACGGTATACTGTATGTTGCAGAGTGCCGCTAGTGTGCAGATATTATAGGGCCACAAGCACATGTATGCAAATACCTCTGCTATTAGTCTTTTCTTTTTATTAATAGTGTTTTTTGTTTGTCCCACTTGCAGTTTACAATGTGCCGTAAAAGAAGAAAAAACAAGCACGTCCCGAACAAGCTGCAAGAGCTTTCTCGTCCATAGTAATAGAACAACTGAAGGAAATGGACTACGACATGCAGGCCAAGGAGGATACGTGGGTGGAGAAGTTCTTAAAGAATCAAAGACACTGCAGCAGTCTTTCTTGGAACATTTAAAGGACATGCAGGACAGACAATTTTCCTTCTTGGAACGTATAGTTGATCATGGGTATAGCGGTAGCCTCATCCTCACTATACACAGTATCCGCCACATGCTCCACAGGCCCCAGCATACCCAGCACACCAGGAGTATGGCCAATTCAGTAAAGGGTCAACTCCCAGTCTCCAAGCATTTTGCCTGAGCACCAGCCACACCTAGAGCATTCACAATATAGAGGACCCAGTAGCCATGCCCCCAGCATAGCTACTAGTTACGCCCCAAGCTCTTCCACTAGCTATGCCCCCAGCAGTGGTTCTAACTATGCCCCAGGCGCTTCCACTAGCTTCGCCCCCAGCACTGGTGCTAGCTACGCCCCAAGCACTTCCACTAGCTACACCCCAGCACTGGTGTCATTGCCCCACTAAACCCAGAAGCCATTCAGAATAGCGGGCCAAAATCCCCTAGCCGTGACTACGTGCCTATTACACTGCCCCCAAACCTAGACTTCCCTGAATTTACGGTATACCCTAATTTGTCCTATAAATACCTGTTTTTTTTTTTTTTTTTTTGGTGTCCAATTTCTTATTGAATAGTTTCCCTAATTTTTTCATCATTGATGTTTGCACTTTAGGGTGTATGCAACTGGTTCCCAAACTGTGCCCACAGTGCTGTTGGACAGACCAGGTAGGATAGGTAGCTGGTCTGTCCACAGCGCTGCTGGACAGACCACGTCGGATAGGTAGCTGGTATATCTTGATCACCTTGGGTCCGGTGTAATAGTCTCCTAAAATTCATCAGCCATGCAGTATGCCAGGCAGACTTGGAGTTTTCTAGGGATGGGGCAACCATTTACAAAGCCAAACCATGCCTTGTACATGACTGCCCCTTTCCAAAAAACGTCCAACTTTGGCCTGTATCCCACATGGCTGCTGAACTCTGACGCTGCTATTACATCTGGCCCCTGGTCTGTTCAGCCGCCTTGTTAAACCCTACACCTTGCACTTTTTGAAATTTGATGGACAATTGTTTTTGAACATGTTTTGAGCACTTCCTTCATGTTTATGTACACCAAAGGCTCAAGTATACGGCAAACATTTTACCAAAAAGTTTTACATGTCTTGTGTGATATGTAATAGGTCGACAGTCCATAAGACGACCTTTATTGGTCGACATGCATTAGGTCATTCATCTGTCAGGCTTCTTTGGCTCTGTGTCTGAAGCTGAACAAGCACTGCAGCCCCGTAAGTACGCAAGCATACATTACAACTGTTATAATAATTGTGGGACAATCCTGTTCTTATATGGGGATTGTCCTGCTGTCCCACCTCCAAGTAGTAGTGTCCTGTTTTTTGGGAGATCCCTCCTGGTGAAAACATGAATGAGCGCAGTCTATTCATGGGGGACCAAGGGACGAAACAGAAGGCATGGCTAACCGTTGCAGCATTACAACAAAACCACACCCTCTTTGTGGTTGTGCGCGGCTATAGCTGGTGTGTACAGAAACTCTGCTACATCCCCAAGCCTGTACAATCATATTTCCACCACTTCTGTCATTGTATAATGTCAGTAAGAAGCTGATTGGTTGGTGTGAAAAATTTCACCACTTTATTTCTCTCCACCAAGGGCAGTATTCAATGTGAAAAATTCGCCGTGCATGGCGAGAGATTTTTTCTCTCGCCATGCACTCGCCGTGTTCCGGAGGGCTCGCTGCCACTCCTGCTCGCTCTATTCAATGTGGTTAAGACTCGCCGCCACTCGCGGCGAGTCTTAACCCCTGCAGCGGACGAGCGTCCGCGGCAGGGAGCCGTGGGACGGTGGCAGCCAGGGAGATTAAAGTCTCCCTGGATGCCCCAGAACATATGTGGAGGGGAGGGGCTCCCCGGGACCCAGGCAGCACAAGCTGCCCCCCCTATAGCCAGCGGTGGACCCAGTATTCACTGCACCCGATCGTGCATATGTAATGATCGGATGCAGTGAATATATGAATATCTAATGAGCGGCTCGAGCGCTCCGGCCCCCTGCTGGCTGCTCTGTGTAAAAAAAAAAAAAAAAAAAAATTTTAAAAATATATATTTTTAAATTAAATATATATTCATGTGCTATAAGCACATGAATAAAAATAACATGCCCCTTCACAGAAAAAAAATCCTGATTTTTTTACACCAAAATTAAAAAAAAAAACCTTTTAGTTTAAAAGTTCACATTCCAGCTCTCCATGAAAAGATGGAGAATTGCTACACGGCGAGAGACGGCGAAAATCACTTAAAAAGACGGCGAATATTTCACATTGAATAGGGTTGCTCGCTTTTGGAGAGCAAAATGCTCCGTCCAAGGCGAAAAAAACACAAATTCGCCATAAAACAGGGCGAATTTTTCTCATTGAATACTGCCCCAAGACTTGATATATCTCTACCAAAGTTTTCTACCACGTTGATCCTCCTTGGAGAAATCAGTACATCAGCAGCTGAAAGGTTCAAGATAATTCTAGTTGGGTAAAAAGTGCGGTTTTATACATTTTCAAAAATTTGATTAATGTTATTCTTTTTTTTGAATCTTCCCTTACTATAATCTCACATATTGAATACATTTTTTTTTTTTTATATTGTATTCTAGAATTATTTCTTCAAAATTTTTTGAAGGCGACTTGTAAAAAAAAAAAAGAAAACAAAAAAAAACACTTATAATTAAATAAAAGATGTGAATTATTGGGCAACTTAATCTACAGACATTGAGCTACATAAATGCCCAGGACTGTATATAAAAACTGTAACTGTCTCCGCAAGCCGGAGTAACATATGCAAGTATTATGTGGATTGTGTATTATTAGGAAGAGATGGGAATCACTCATACAGTATGTCCATGAGATAGGTTCCCAGCAACAGCAGCAGCAGCTGGGTTGTTGCTCTGAGAGACTGATGATAGGCAGCAGGAAGGAACCTGGCAGCAGTGAGCAGCCTCTTCCTCACATGCAATGCTGCGTCCCCAACTGCTGCTGCTGCTGCTGCCATAGCAGAGTGTGTGCCTGTCCTCACTGCCTCTCTCTCCCCCATCATCAGGCTCCTAAGGGAGGAAGGATCAACACAAACACTGTCTCCATCCTCTGCACAGCATACAAACCCTCCCAGAGAATGAATAAAAGCTAGAGGTGCAGGCACAAACATCCATGCAATGAAGGAAAAGGCAGTGCAATAGGTAGGTTGCTATTTATCACTCGTTGTTGTATTGCTCATCTCCTAAAATGTCCCTAGCTGTGTCCCCATCTTCTGTGCCTAGTGTATTGTTTCTGCTGATGTGTGGAGTGGGTTTGCTGAGGTGGGGTGATGAAGCTGCAGCCAAACAGGCCCTATGTACAATTGTGCTGTGTGTTTTTTTGTGATGCTTTTCATTTACATAATGCTGGATGCTGTTAAATTGGATATCCAAGCCCATCTGAGAATCACATAAACACAGTAATTCTCATTGCCACACTTCATTTGCTGCATGTGTCTGGGATGTATGCAGTGTCTCTTATATGTTTTGTGCAGCATAAGCCATCTCTTTGGTTTAGATAATATGTGTGAGCAAAGCTTACAGGTGAAAGAAACAGCACTTTGGTCCCCTCCCCCAAATTACAGGAGGTTGTCATGGTGACGGAGCTGCCAGCTGCAGCAGCAGCAGCATCATCACTAGCTGTGAATGGGGAGGAGATGAGGGAGGGACATGAGTCCAAGGTTCACTTCACACAACAAAACCCAGGCTGACGGAGATGGGCAGTGAGGCTGTAACAATGTCACATACCTACTATACATTTATGTACAGCAAAATAAATATGTCACTAAAAGAAAAAGTCAGGACAATATGGTCAAGGCTGGGGAATTCATGTTGATTTCTTTAATTCATTGCACCATTGGAGTAATGTGAGTGAGAGAGATACATGCAAAACAAAACTTTTAAAAGTATGTATGACGAGAGTATAGGAATAGAAATTAAACAGGAGGATTAAAAAACAAAAACCTTCAAAAACTATGGAATAAAAAGTTTACATTTTTAATTCACACCATAAATGAAGTTATAGTACTGATTCAACATCAGGTCAATATGGTCCCATTCATCTGGGATATACTGATCCATATTATGGTTATATGGGGGGGGGGGGGGGGGTTGTTCATCTGGCAGTTACCATCTTGGGATATTCACTTATGCTCATAGGTGTGCGCAGCCCATTTTTTTAGGGGGTACACCATTGGAAGGGCGTGTTCATCACGCCTACTGGGCGTGTCCACCATCGGCTACTGGGCATCAACGCAAACTAAACAGAAGGTGACTTATTTATGTACTGTATATGCACATAATGCCACACACTGTAATGCCCATTCCACATAATGCCATGCACAGTAATGCCCATTACACCTAATGCCACACACCATAATGCCCATCAAACAAAATGCCACACAAAGTAATGCCCATTCCACATAATGCCACCCAACATAATGTCCAATACACATAATGCCACACACAAGAATGCCAAATCCACATAATGCCACTCACCATAATGCTCATTATACATTATGCCAGGGCTTGACAAATTTTAGTAAAATAGGGACAGTGAGCACTGAGGGGCTGGGCAGTGCTGAGGGACTGGGCAGTACTGGCAAGTTCTATTGCCTGACAGCGGCCTCACAGAAAGGACCTCAGCTGGTGGAGCCGCTTGGAGGTTCCATGCTGCATCAGACAAGCAGAGGTGGAGTGGAGAGGACACTGGCTGCTGAGTAGAGGAGCTGCGCTGCTGAAGGCATTCAAGCAGTACCTGAACTGTTTGGCTGCGCCACCCCGGCTTGTGTGAAGGAGGCTGTGGGATCTCCATAGCTTCAGAGACACCCCCCCCCCCCCCCGGTACTCTTCACTTGCTGAGCGGTGTGTCCAGCGGCTTCTACTCGCCAGAAGTGTGGGTGCATACTGCAGGAGGAAAAGCTGTCTGCAGGCGGCAACTGATGTGTGTGTGTGTATGGAGGATGGCACCGGATGGTAACACAAATCCTTCCCAGACTGTATGCTCTGCACAGCAGTAGCTGCACAGGCAGGTGAGCTGTGCTGAATTGTAGGAGGAGACCTATCCTCCATAGGCAAAAGCAACAGCGTGACGAGCCGTGCAGCACACCGTGTCCTCCTGTAAAAATGGCCCTGAGTCAATAGGACCCCCGGCACCCCCTCCCCCCCCCCCCCCCCCCCTGCGCACACCTATGCCTATGCTATGGTACCATTCATTTGCAGATTATATATAGGCTTATTATGTTTCCATCCATCTGGGTGATATTGCTCCACACTATGCTTCCATTTGGAGTAGTACTCTTTTGCACTTTACCCCAAAGTACTATGATGGTTTTGATAAAATATAAAAAAAATGCATGACTTTTAGGGGCTGATTTATAAACGAGTTTTGTCATATGTAAAGAGTGTTAAAACTATGATATGATATGTGATATGATAAATATATCATATGATAAATATATCAAGATAACTATATCATACTGTATGATAAATGGTTCTCCAGCCAATCAGCTCCTAACTGCCATGTGAAACATAACAGTTGGGAGCTGATTGACCGGAGCACCATTTATCACATGCAATGAGTTTTATCATTTATTTGGCTTAATTCAGCTTGGGTTGTAGTTTTGCAAGAGTTTTGAAAAGCTACATCCCGCAGAGGTAGCATGCAGGGGGCCACCCAGCACAAGACAAGGCCGCCCTTCATGCTAAGTCCCGCACCATGATGCAAAGTTTTGTGTTTGCATCGTTATAGTGTGACCACTTCGCTATAATCAAAGCGCACACACACTGGCGGTAGCCTCTGGGAAGCCAGTCGCAGGTTTGGCCATTGTAAGTGACACAGTGGCTGCGTGTAATGTCACACAGCTGCCGTGCACCCCTTCCCCCCAATCTCAAAACAGTCCAGACATTCTGCCATTATGCAGAAAATAACAATAACAAGCCTACAGGAAAATATCTTATTTATGGACCTATGTTTTCTCAGACAGACTTTCTTCAGCACCAGAGCTGTGACTTGCTGAGGAAGTTGACCAGAAGTTAAGCTGCCCATACACGGTCCGTTTAACGGATCCGTTTGGGACTTAAATAGCACGCATCGCATCGCATGCCTTGTGCATGCAGTGTGCATGCAATGCGATCCGATGCGATGTGCAGCTAGTACAAAAAGTATGTGTAGCACATACTTTTTGTACTGTAATATATGATGCGCGGGAGCGCGCATCGCATAGTACAGAACGGAGCCGGTCCGTGTATGGGCAGCTTCAGCCTGGTGCAGTATGAAAGACCACTTGGGAAAGTGACAGTCAGTCCTAGTTAGGTTTCTTGGAAATATTTCAGCTTAACAAAGTCTGTCACATAACAAGGTACAGTAGGATCATATACAACCTTAGCCTATAAAACAAGGCCTAATTGCAAAAAAATATTAAGGAAGCTGGACCAAATGATCACTTATTGATCATTCATGTAAATTTTATTTTCTCAACTACTAATTTATAAGAAGGGGTACAAAAATGTTTTTAGAAATTATTAATGCTCAGCTGTAATACCACAAGCAGTGCCTGATCAATGGATTTTTCTTAGGGGCCTAAATAACAAATAATGGTTGCGGGATTTTCCTCAAAACATCAGTTTTCAAGGTATATCCATCTTAGGATACCTCTAATGTCTAGATACATTGTTGCAGCTTTTTATAGCGGGACCCCATGTAATCCGATTGGATAGCAAGTGCATGCCTTCCATGCAACCCACTATTCAGTGACACACAACAAGCTAATGGGACAGATATGTACTATGGAGGATCACAGCAGACATTGCTCCCACCTATTACGACAGCAGCTAAAGTGCCATACATCTCTATGTGACTGCAAAGTTGTCAGATTTACCATTCTCCAGATGTCATTATCCTATAGGCTACTAGTTAGCAAAAATGACCCATAGAGGGCAATATACACCGCACATGCGTAGTCTGATGAATGGCCCCATCTCCTCATACAGAAGGGAAGTGATTGCTTTTGCAATTGTTTCCCTTCTTTATACATTGCAGGGATGGGCTCATTATGGAGCCCCTGTCCCTCAATGTGATTTTTAGTACATTCAGCAGCATGTATTTTTACCTTGGAATTACAGTATCTGGTCTGAAACCCTATAATAAGTAAACAATGCAATTTACGGTAATGCTGGTGGTTGCATAGCTTTCAAGTAGGGGTGAGCAAGTTTGGATTTACTCTGATTTTCTTGGTTCTTCTCGACAAAGTATCGCAATTTCTGATTTTTTTCCTGATTGGCTATCTGCTGTCACGTGTTTTGCATAGCCAAAAAGATCCCGCTTTGATATCCGAGTAAAACCGAACTCGCTCACCCCTCATTGCAAGCCACTGCCGTGGCTGCACTTAGAGCCATATTATTATTATAGTGGCTGGCTCTGACATCAAGTGATGTGATCCACAGAGATCAGGGCCGGCACCACCACTAGGCAGCTCTAGGCATTTGCCTAGGGCGCCGGCACCTGGAGGGCGGCAGTTCGCCCCTCACCCCCAGCGAACTGTGTAAAAAACTTGCTGGAGCGGTCAGGGGTGTCCGTGCCGCAGGGGTACCTGCGGCGCCGTCATGTGTATAAAGCTGGCTGCGGCCGGCGGGGTCCCTGCAGTGAATAGAAAATAACTAGCGCTATGCGCGCGGCGGAGGAAACGCTAGTTATTTTCTATTCACTGCAGGGACCCCGCCGACCGCAGCCAGCTTTATACACATGACGGCGCCGCAGGTACCACTGCCGCACGGACACCCCTGACCGCTCCTGCACTGCAGGGATGCCGGGGCCGCAAGTTTTTTATACAGGTAACCCCGGCACCGGGGCGCCCCGACCCCGACTTGCCTGGGGCGCTCCGGTGCCTTGCACCGGCCCTGACAGAGATGTTAAAAAGTGTTCATTTTTATTTTTTGACATAGCAAAAAACAAATGAGGACAGGTCTAAGAAAGCTCTTTAGGATCTTATTACTTTTTAGAGTATATAGTAAGTAGTAAGGCAGGTATTATCATCCTGCCAGTAGTATTATCAGGTATGTTATTTAGTTTGCTGCCATCTGATATTGCTGGTGTATAATTTGGGGTTATCTAGGTTGCATGTCTGTTGCTAGGCACTCTTTGCATTGTATAACAGTCAATAGGCTGCTCACTGTATTGTATATCAGCCACTTGTATTTTGTCTGTAATGTACTGTCTCTAGAAAGCTCTCTATATTGGATTTTGGTCTCTGGAATGCTCTCTGTATGCATTGTTTCTGGGATCTTTTGAATTGTCTACAGGTCTCTAAAGGGTCTTCTGTTTTTGTTACTTCCAAAGTAAACATTGAGTTAGACGTGACATTGGGTGAGACTGTAACGAAACAAGATGGACCTGGACTGAGAACCTTTCTATTACCCTCTTGTTTTTCACAGTGTAATGTACTTTTTAATCCTTGGCCCAGTCTAGGTTTATATACAAGAGAAGCTGTGTGCTATGTGTATTGTGAATGTACTGTTATCAGGTATATCTTGCAATATTGTATGTAGAGATGTGCAAGTTCGGATTGGGGGAATCCAGACACCCCTCAATCCAAACTGCTTTCCGAGCCTGGTAGGGAATTCCCACCCAGACTCGGAGCATGGGTCTCCGGACTGAGAGATATAGCCAGCAGATCTTGCGTGATACGAACCATTTACAGGGGCGGGCGGCCTGATGACATCTTCACTCCAGTCTAGGAGAGTGAAGAAGCAGCACGTCCTGGCCGTCTGCCTGACTGCTCACCCGCCATCTCGCCGTCCAGTCCAGTGATAGTGCTGTCTTGTCCAGTGATAGTGCTGTCTGCTGTAGTATATATACCAGCCCAGTCCAGTGACTGTATGGTTCAGTCCAGTGATATTGTTTGTATAGTTTAGTCCAGTGGCACTGACGTTAAAGTCCATTGGTACCACTGCATAAGTCCAGTAATACTGCAGTTAAAGTCCAGTGATATTGCAGTATAAGCCCAGTCCAGTGGCACTGAAGTTAAAGACCATTGGTACCTGCTGCACAAATCCAGTAATAGTGCTGTTAAAGTCCAGTGATACTGCTGCATAAGTCCAGTCCAGTGATATTGCGGCATAAGTCCAGTCCAGTGATACTGCTGCATAAGTCCAGTCCAGTGATATTGCTGCATAAGTCCAGTCCAGTGGCACTGATGTTAAAGTCCATTGATACTGCTGCATAAGTCCAGATACTGTCATTAAGTTCCAGTGATACTGCTACATAAGCCCAGTCAAGTGATATTGCTGCATAAATTCAATCCAGTGACACTGAAGTTAAAGTCCATTGGTATGGCTACATAAGTCCAGTAATACTGCCGTTAAAGTCCAGTGATACTGCTACATAAGTCCAGTCCAGTGATACTGCCTTTAAAGATTATGGAGAACCAACATTTGGAGGATAAACTAGTGAAAGAACAAGAACCACTTCGTCCTAGTGCTGAAGTCATGATGACATAGAACATGAAACGCCATCAATGCCGCCTGCCAGGGCCGATGCCCAATGTCATCAAAGAGGGCATGTAAAATCCAAATTGCCAAAGTTCAGTAACTTGACGAAAAAAAATGGAAATCGTTTGAGGAGAAACGTTAGCTTGCCAATATGCCGTTAGATTGCCAATATGCCGTTAGCTTGCCAATATGCCATTAACGACATGGAGTGGCAAGTAACCGCTAAGGCCCTGGCCTATGTTCATCATGAATAGTGGTTTAGCTTCACACAATGATCTTTGGCCTCCTCCCCCTCCATTATAAAATTTAAGAGAGTTAAGCTGTCATCAAAAACACAGCAAACACCCCAAGTCCAAGGGTGTTGGTGGTTGCAATGCCTGACCTTCCCATCACTCTATGGGAAGAGGTGGCTCCTTCCACCATTTGCACACCCTCTGCATATGCTGAAAGGATCACCCACATCCCAGTTCCTGATTTTTAGATTGACGATGTGAATGTTGTACACCAGGATGAGGATATTGATGTAGCTGGCACTGAGGAGAAAGTTGAGGAGGATGCTGCTGATGGTGATGTGGTTTGCTTAGGCACCGGGAGAGACTGTTGATGTCCATGGGATGCGAAAGACCATCGCCATGCCTGGGCAGAAGACCAAAAAATCCAGCATTTTGGTCTACAGTTATTTTTATCCAGATCCAGACAACAATTGTCTCACCATATGTAGCTTATGTAAAACTGCAATAAGCAGGGGTAAGGCCGTTGGCCACCTAGGGACATCCTTGCTTATGCGTCACCTGAAGTTCGTTCATAAGTCACTGTTTAGTTCAGAAACTGAGGCTAGGACTGTAAGCAGTCCAGGGACACCTAAATCCCTTGATCCTGAAAACTACACCAGCAAGTCACTGCTCGTCAATTTCCTCCTTGATCCGGATCAGAGGAAGTCCTGCAGGCCATGTCACCGGTATGACTGGCTCCTCCTCTATCTAGGATTCCTCCGGAGTATCCTGCAATGCTATGCCTACTGCGGCCACTGCTGCTGTTGCTGCTGGGAGTCGTTCATCATCCCAGAGGGGAAGTCGAAACACCACTACATCTTTCACAAAGCAAGGTGAAGTATGACAGCGGTCATCCTATGGCAAAGCAGATAACTGCGGCCTTGGCAGCTATGTTGGTGTTAGACGTGCATCCGTTATCCGCCATCAGTGGAGGTGGGATTTAGATGACTGATGGAATTTTGTGTCCCCGATACCAAATCCCATCTAGATTCCACTTCACTAGGCAGAGATGTCCGAAAAAGTGTCCTCAGTCTCCTGAAAAATGTGGTTGTACCCCCTTAACCATGGAAATGTGGACAAGTGGTACAGGGCAAACTAAGGACTATATGACAGTGACAGCCCACTGGGTAGATGCATCACCTTTCACAACAGCAGCACCAGCAGCAGCATCACCGAAACGCCCGCTTGTTCCAAGACAGGCAACATTGTGTATCACCGGTTTCACTAAGAGGCACAACGCCGACAATCTCTTAGAGAAACTGAAGTGGCTTACCCTCAGACTCTCCTGGGGATTTGTGGTATCAAACAACGCCAGTAACATTATGTGAGCATTACATATGGGCAATTTACAACATGTGCCATGTTCTGCCCACACAATAAATTTGGTGGTGCAGCATTATCTTATAAGTATAAGGGGCGTGCAGGAGATGCTTGCAGTGGCCCGCAAAATTGCGGGACACTTTCGCCGTTCTGCCACTGCCTGCTGAAGACTGGAGCACCATCAAAAACTCCTGAACCTGCCCTACCATCACATCGGTTATGGATCATTAGATCACCAGCATTATGGTAGACAAGCATTAGGTCGACATGCATTTAGGTCCATATGAGTTATGGTCGACATGCAGGAAGGTCAAAATGACTTTAGGTTGACAGGGTCATTAGGTCGACATGTGTAAGGTCAACAGGGTCATTACGTCAACATGGGTAAGGTTGACATTGAAAAAGTCAACATGGTTTTTTCTTTTTTTAACCGGAACGTCAACATAAACACTAAAACATAGCACCGCGTCCCCTCGCATGGCTTGTTGCACTCGGCACACTATTTTATTCTCCCACCACGCACTAGTGGATGGTAGAGCATGTGATACCGCCTGTCGGCACATGTCGTGTTGACATGAACACTGAAACATAGCACTGTGTCCCCTCACATTTGGTGTGCTAAACTCACCATGCTTTGGGCACACTATTTTATTCTCCCATCATAGTAAAGCATGAAATACCGCCTGTCGACACATTTTGGCTCACAAAACAGTAAAAAAGAAACATGTCGACCTAATGACCGTGTCAACTTTAACCATATTGACCTAATGACCCTGTCGACCTAATAATCCTGTCAACCTTGTCACCCTTATAACACATGTCGACCTTCCTGCATGTCGACCTTAAGTCACGTCGACCTAAATGCACATTGACCTAATGGTGTCAACCTAATGCTTGTCGACCATCATTAAACAGTCGTATGCAGTCGTATGCAGTCGTATGCAGTCGTAGGGAAAATACTAATACGAAAAACTAGGTTTTTCATATTAGTAAATTTCCCCCAATATGTAGCAGCTGACTTGGTTGCCACGAGGAACTTCACTGGCACACTTCTGAACTATTTCCACTGCTTCATATATCTGCCTCAGAATCTCAAATTGAGGCTTCTAATATATGATATGAATTAATGGTAGCCATATTTATTAAAGGTTTAACACAGGAGTTGTCACTAATAACTATGTGGATAACATTGCAGAAAAAGGTAATTCCCATAGAAGATGATGGGAGTGGCAATGTCTTTGAATATAATATCCAATAAAGAGACAGACTTTGGCCCTTATTCTGAATCGGACGGTACGGCCCGCGTGCGGCCGTACCGCCGATGTTTTTAGTCTGCACATGCGCAGAGGTCAATCTGCGCATGTGCAGCCCCATTCGCCGCAGACGTATTTCGTCCGCCGCAAAGGGGGCGTATAGGGGCGTGAGGGGCTTCATACCCTCATTTCCCTATGTATACGCCCCGCGTTTCATGGGCGTTCCCATGCAAACGCGGGGCGTATGCATGCTAATCAGGGTATGACGCCACTGATGGGGGCGGAAAGCTGACGTCGCCGGATGTCAGCTCTCAGCCCCCATACAAGCTATCACACGGACGATTGTCCGTGTGGTCTCAGCTTGCGGGAGCTGCTGTGGCGTGCGGCCCTGCCTTCGATGGTCGACGACCATCGAATGCAGGGGGCAGCTCCCACCATGGTGGAGGCGTACGCCCCACCATTTTTATGCGGATCGCCAGCCGTCTGTGTACGGACGGCCGTGGCGATCCGTCTCGTGGGCGGGGATTGGTTTGTGCGGCCGGAGCACCGTGTGCGGCTCCGGCCGCACCAACCAGAATAAGGGCCTTTATGATCTGCAGATCTATTCAAAGCTTCAGGTGATAGTAGCAGCTACAGCTGAATACTATGTGCAAGGACATGTTCTGATTCCTCTGTCTGTGCATCTCCTCTTCCTATTGCTCCAACCAGCAGCAACAGTGACCAATGGGCTCCACGATACCAGACTTCTTTATGTACACGTCACAATATTGTTTTTGATTTTATGGCTCAATTTTTCTCTTATTTATTTTATACATTATTTTTAATCCTATTTATATCACTTACATACCGGTATATATCATAAAAAAAAAAAAATGTATGTGCCACAACTTAAGTCTTGCTGCTGTGAAAGCTGTGGTACACTTTTGACTTTTTTTTTTTACAAAAAACCATTGACAGCAGAGGAGGACCATTGGGCTCATGCCAACAATGAAGAAAAAAATCACCTCAAAACATTGAAGGCTGCTGAACATCTGTAGTCAATGGGGAACCCAATGAGCTGCGCTCGCCACACTATATAAAGTCAACTCCACGCCGACGTGGATAGTGGGGGTATAAAAAGGTCGGAGGACGCGTACCGCCACCCCTCGCGGGCTCGCTGCACTCGCCCCGCTTTGGGTTAGCGTTGATAGTGGGGTGGCGTTAACAATGGGTGGGCAATTGAACATAGTCATTACAATGGGTGTACAATGTAAAATCGGGTATAATCGCGTCTCATCGCATCGCATATGATCATATGGCATTATACGCAATTTTGTGGTTGTACAATGCCCTGCGATGGAAATCGGGTGCGCCGTGATAATACACAAGTACCAAAATGTAATTTTATCAAATATTCCCAAAATTGTAACATACTAAATATAAAACTATTTTATATTCTTGACTTTACATTACCAGTGGATTTAAAATAGTTTGATAGTCAATTAATCTGTATGTAACTTGGTCATCAATAACAGGCTTTGTGAGACAGGTTGATCATATTAAACACATCTTGGCAAATACATACAGTATATGATTAACCAGTAGGCTGATTTGGCTGCAGCCTGGGGTGCTGGGTCCTGGGGGGGCAAAGCGTAGACACAATATATTGTGCCGGAATGGGAGCAGTTCCTGGTGCTGCTGGAGTTGGGGGCCAAGCAAGGTCTTGTGAGGTCTGTGAACTGTGAGAGCCGCAGCTGCCTCTGCCACGAGACTGTGATTAATGTCATTGTCACCGTTGCCAGCTCTTCTAGAGGGGTAAGTGGCAATATGAGTGGAGCTGAGGCCCCTGTCTGTAACAGATATGTAGCTGAATATGAACAAAAATGGGTGGTGGGGAGGGCACTTCTGTATTAGCCTAGGACAGCTGGCTCTTAACCAGGGCCTACAGTACATATATGGCATACCTCCCAACTGTCACGATTTTAGAGGGACAGTCCCGATTTTCGGGTCCTGTCCCGCTGTCCCACCCGCGGCAGGCATTGTCCCGCTGCGGGGGGGTGACAGTTGGGAGACCCCCAATCTAGTAGAATAGACGCTGTGCGCATGCGCACAGCGTCTATTCTCGTATGAAAATGAGGTCACGGCTAATTAGCATAAGCCACGCCTTCATTTGCATACGCCCCACCCCCTTTTCGGGCGCTCGCGCGGCGAACCCTATTTCGGACGGACAGAAGTTGGGAGGTATGATATATGTGTGCAATCATCCAATGTGTTGTAGACAAATCCGGGCCCACTGTCTCACCTTGATTTCTTCTAGAGGCTCAGTCTAGATGCTGCTGTCTCATTCAGTGGCTGTAAAGAGGAGCTGGCAGCGCTGTAATAGAAGTGTTATTATCACACATGGAGGATTGTATTTTTTTGGAGTAAAAAAAAAAATATCAGCAGCAAAAAAGGTAAACACAAAATCAAGATGTTGTCCTTTGTAACCTAAAATATGTGTTTGGAATGAAGTCTGAGGAGGCTTGGATCTTTGAATAAAGAAGCCTTTTATTAAAATGTTTTAATGTACGACTTAAATCAAACTGTATACACAGAAAACCAGACTCGATTTTGCACTAAGCATTTCCAAGCATTTAAAGTATTTTGTTGTGCACAAAAATAAAGCTTAAAGCAATGAGAGCCCTGGTGTCAGAATTAACACCTTCCCTCACTATAAAAGAAAAATAAATGCGCTAATAGAAGAAGGCTTCCCTACAAAAAGTATATGTATACCTCCTGATCCTGGGAGCTCACTCAAAGTTTTTACATTTATAAAAGTAGATTGTGAGTTTAGTATATATTTCCAACACTGCCATTGCAACAGAGACCTCTTGTGGTTGTTAGAAGGGTCTACACAACTGGGCCTATTTATAGTTCATTATTTGTGAGGTATTCCCCCAAAACAGCTGTTTTTGTTTGGCATTCTCAAATAGTAAGGATCCCCCATATGATCCGGAGATGCGGGACTTTGGGGCCGATGGATTGAGTGTGCGAATGCACATTGTCGCCAATGCCCATATGCAAGCCCCGGCGGTGAGCGCCTTTGTCTTAGTTTTTCTTTTCTGAGGTGCTCGCAGCCTGAGTGACCGGCAGGGGGTGTTCCTGGGTGGACCTCCAGTGTTTCATGGATGTGCCCACAAAAACGGTGGGCGGGTCCCATAGAAACGCTGGGTGGGCCCCAGTGAACGCAGGCCCGCTCATCTTAGTTCATCTCACCCCATCTGTTTTCTCACTCAGGCCTGCCCACTTAGTACATCGGTCCCACTCCATCTCTCTCCCTCTACATCCCTGTTCCTCTAACTCTTTCTTCCTCTGTTATCTCTCTCTCTTCCTTTCCCTCTAATTCAATGGGCCCGATTCAGACGCACGGCTGTGAATTTTCAACGGCTAAGCAATACGTTAAATGCCGCCCGCTATAGTGAAGTCTTGTCTTGTGAACTAATGAGCAAGCTATGCGAATAGATGTATACTGCGAGCGAAGTATTCGCAGCTGAGCCTACATGTCAAAAACCATCCGTAAAGACGCTCACCATCGATTGATTTTTCCACCGGTCACCACTGACCACGAGCGCTGCGTGGCCCTGGACTTACTCTGAGGCTGCAATGAAATCAGACTAATCAAGGCCAGAGCTAACATCACAG
Source organism: Crinia signifera (assembly GCF_055691185.1). Taxonomy (NCBI): domain Eukaryota; kingdom Metazoa; phylum Chordata; class Amphibia; order Anura; family Myobatrachidae; genus Crinia; species Crinia signifera. The sequence goes on from NC_139218.1 coordinate 270,493,277, forward strand.
ACCCTCTTGGTGTGCGATGTCACGCTTGGGCACGCTTGCGTTTTTCTTGGCACTCCCATTAAACCTCTGGTTTCCACCCTCAGGTCTGAATCGGGCCCAATGTCTTCTTTTCTATTCCTCTCTCATATCTCTTGCCCTGTCTGTCTCACTCTCTGCCCCTTTCACCCTGCTCTGTCTCCCATTATTTTCCTATGCGGTATGTTTTCACCACAACTGCGGGCACAACTTATTTTTGATAACTTCACCACCTGCAGTGTGTATAAATGATTATTTTTTAAGGTGTTCTATTTATTATTATTATCCACATCACCTTTGTGAGTCAACCTTGCTGCATCATACATCCTTTCACCACTACTTTACACTATCTTACTTACATTATCTCCAGCACCCAAGGTTGCCCATACACGGCGCGTTTTTACCGTCCGATGCGCGCTCCCGCGGGCATCTCGTCGCACAGTACAAAAAGTATGTGCTGCACATACTTTTTGTACTGCCCTCGCATCGCATCTCAAATTGATGCAAAACGCATGCGATACGATCCAGCCCATATCGGGTGCGATCATCGCACAGTGTATGGGCACCTTAACACTACCTTCCTACTGCATAGAAATTTTTCCACCCCAATTCCTACACCACCTTGAGGCTTACACTTCTTAAGAGCTACTGTATGTCCCTTTTTCATGAATTTTAATAAAATCTTCAAGAAGGATATGACCAGGTATTTTCTTTTCATCTAATATTTGAGAAAAGTGGAAACTTCATCTTCCTGAGACATCTGCTAGATCACGCTGCTTTTCTTTCCAAGCTAGGATTACCTACATTGGAAGACAGGCACTGAGCTATGCAACACCAGATCCTGTGATATAGGGTCTGACAGTCAGCTTTAAGATAAAGATTAAGGGCGAAATGTAATAGGGTGCGATTTTTTAGACTAAAAAAAAATCGCACCAAATCGCACCTTTAAAAATCGCGTTTTTTGCCGCGAATTCGCATATGTAATGAGATGCGAATTAGCGGCAAAAAAATGCTATTTGCCGCGATTTGCCGCGATTTTTAGTCATGAAAATGTGCGCATTTTCAGTCATGAAAATGTGCGCATTTTTATAAATGCGCTTTTGTGCAAAAAAAAAAAAAGTTAAAAAAAAAACGGCGTGGGGTCCCCCCTCCTAAGCATAACCAGCCCCGGGCTCATTGAGCCGGACCTGGTTCCAAAAATACGGGGGAACAAAAAGCATAGGGGTCCCCCGTATTTCTGAAACCAGCCCCGGACTCTTGGACCGGTCCTGGTTCCAAAAATACGGGGGACAAAAAATCTGGGGGTCCCCCGTATTTTGAAACCAGCACCGGGCTCCAACAGCCCGCGGTGTCATGCCACAGCCGGGGGACACTTTTTATACAAGGTCCCCCGGCCAAAACATGAGCACCGTGGCTGGTCAGCCTTGGACGGGGTACCTGGAGGAGTGGGGACCCCCCCAATAAAGGGGTCCCCCCCCCCAGGCTTCACCCGTCCAGGGCTGAAGCCCGGGGCTGTCACCGGCGTCCGTGGCCAGTGGACGCCGGCCTGATAGGGTTAAATCCATCATACATATCATTACATTGCTTTTTACCGGCGAACTACAAGTGCCAGCAGACCTCCCCCGCATGCTGGGACTTGGAGAACCACAAGTCCCAGCATGCAGGGCATTAATGGGCCCGCTGGGACTTGTAGTCCACCTGTAAAAAGAATGTTTATAAAAAACACACACACAGAGAAGTACAAGTTTATTACACACACACACCTCAATTTTACACCAGCGTTACTTACCATTCCTGGATCCAGCGCTGGTCTGGCTGCTTTACAGCCGGCTCCCCCCGCACTGACAGGCAGCGGGGAGAATCGTCTTTCTCCGTTGCCTGTCACCGGCTTTCTCCGTAGCTTCTGTAGCTCTGTCCCAGTGCTACAGAGGCTGAGAGCGTGATTGGCTGAGCTACAGTATGCGTCTCCATGGAGACGCATAGCTCAGCCAATCAGGACTGAGCTATGCGTCTCCATGGAGACGCATACTGTAGCTCAGCCAATCACGCTCTCAGCCTCTGTAGCACTGGGACAGAGCTACAGAAGCTACGGAGAAAGCCGGTGACAGGCAACGGAGAAAGACGATTCTCCCCGCTGCCTGTCAGTGCGGGGGGAGCCGGCTGTAAAGCAGCCAGACCAGCGCTGGATCCAGGAATGGTAAGTAACGCTGGTGTAAAATTGAGGTGTGTGTGTGTAATAAACTTGTACTTCTCTGTGTGTGTGTTTTTTATAAACATTCTTTTTACAGGTGGACTACAAGTCCCAGCGGGCCCATTAATGCCCTGCATGCTGGGACTTGTGGTTCTCCAAGTCCCAGCATGCGGGGGAGGTCTGCTGGCACTTGTAGTTCGCCGGTAAAAAGCAATGTAATGATATGTATGATGGATTTAACCCTATCAGGCCGGCGTCCACTGGCCACGGACGCCGGTGACAGCCCCGGGCTTCAGCCCTGGACGGGTGAAGCCTGGGGGGGACCCCTTTATTGGGGGGGTCCCCACTCCTCCAGGTACCCCGTCCAAGGCTGACCAGCCACGGTGCTCATGTTTTGGCCGGGGGACCTTGTATAAAAAGTGTCCCCCGGCTGTGGCATGACACCGCGGGCTGTTGGAGCCCGGTGCTGGTTTCAAAATACGGGGGACCCCCAGATTTTTTGTCCCCCGTATTTTTGGAACCAGGACCGGTCCAAGAGTCCGGGGCTGGTTTCAGAAATACGGGGGACCCCTATGCTTTTTGTTCCCCCGTATTTTTGGAACCAGGTCCGGCTCAATGAGCCCGGGGCTGGTTATGCTTAGGAGGGGGGACCCCACGCCGTTTTTTTTTTTATAAAAACACTTTTACACATTTTTATTAACAGAACCATGCACAGATCTCAATGATCTGTGCATGGTTCTGTCAAATTCGCCTGTCAGAACCTGGTCTATTTTTTTTGCGATTTTTGGTAACATTGACCAAAAATCGCACCCTATTACATTTGCGAGTTGTATACTTTATAATGGGAAAACATCTGGATGCGAATTGAAATGTGACTAAAAATCGCACTTCTAAAAGTGCGATTTCGCGGTAAAAAGTGCGATTTTTTACCGCGATTTTCAACCTATTAAATGTGCGATTTTCGGAAAATGTGCGATTTCGGCCGTTTTTGACCAAAAATCGCACATGTCTAAAAAATCGCACCCTATTACATTTCGCCCTAAATGTTCTATTATATTTTGTCACAAGTCTGCATCTTTATGTAAACTCAGAATAATTTCATATACAGTACTTTGCTCTTCCTATTTTTTTTTATTGAACTATAAAAGACTTCTGAAGTTTTGGATCATTGATATCTGTATGCAGTGTATCTACAGTATGTCAAAGCAAACTATTTAACGGTAGAACTGACTGTTGGGTTTTTCACAGTACTTTCATAGTAGATGTCCACTACCTCCTCTGCCCCACTCCTCTCTCTCTCACACCTTTCCATCTTCCTTCCCTCTCGGTTTTCAATTTCTCACATCTTTTTTCCTGAGTGGGATGTACACTACTAACCCAGGGTTGCCGACTTTATAATTCTCCTCTCCGGGAGGGCGGGGCTTAAGTGTGGCATCACTAAGCCCCACCCCCATGATGACAAACTGCAGAATGCACGGATCTCCGTGGAGGGGGCGGGGCTGAAATGACGCGATTGTGTCATTTTAGCTCCGCCCCCTCCTCTGAGACCCGAGGATTGCGGCATTTTAATGCCGCGATCCGGGGCGCAGGGGGGGTCCCCCCTGAATCCGAGAGGGTTGCCCACCCTTCTGGGGGGCCAGGAGGGGGTCCCGATTTTCGGGAGACTCCCGGCCATTCCAGGAGAGTCGGCAACCCTGTACTAACCATTTGCATTACATCCCACCACAAAACAAGCTGGTACTAATTATGTACAGTACGGTATGCGGTATGTGCTCTCATATACGATTATTATCACAAACACCAGCTCTTCCAAACAGGGGGTTTCACTATATAGGGTAATGCCAACAAAAGCTGGCCTTAACCTCCACCCCAAAGTCCCAGCGTCCAGGGCTTAATGCATATGGACATATGTTCTGGCAGACGCTCAGTCAGTTTAGTGATATCACTCAGGCACTTGAAAGGAAGGGGTAATACTAAGTAAGAAAAAACACTTTGTTTCCCCAGCACACTGAATGATACCAGTAACTAGATTTTTATACTACATGATAATAGAATTCAGAGATCTTGGTTACATATATTGGCAAATATATGGCTAAGCCCCCAAGCCAGTTGTCAAAGCCCCCCAAAAATCAGTATAAGCCAGAAAGCCCACAGCAGCACACCAGTCAGAAAACGAAAGTGTAAAGGTGCCCACACACTAGAAAGATCTGTGATCATAAGATGTGCGCATAAATTAGCCTTCAAAACTTTTGTCTGTCCTGGACAAAAGATTTCAGGTAAGCGCACATCTTTACCAAAGATTTCTCGTTAGAGCCCATGAGCGTTCCTATGGATCTTTGCTAAATCTTCTGATCTTTCATGCAGCCAACACCCAAGTTGCAATACAGGGCATCTTTCATACAATTCTAACCATATTTCTCATATACAAACGTTCACAAATTAAGGGGGCGCAGCCCCTTACGACGGTGTGAAGAGCGCCCGTAGGGTGCGATGAATCACCTAGTCATCCTAATATGCTTTAATTACTGTGGCACTTTACAAACATTCTTGGAACCATAAACCATAGTTGTGGACTATTAAATGATCTTAATTGCAAATGATGAATCATTCTCAATAATATCCTTTGATTTGCTTGCCCAATTTACACTCCATTGCAGCAGACTTCCTCTATGAATCAGAAGCTTAGAACCTATTTCTAAACTTGATAAGAAACTCTTGCTGATTCATTTTTAATCCCGTTGGCAGAAAGACAAGCAGAAATGCTTAGGGATACTTGAATTGACAGCAGTGTCCACACGCTGGCAAAAAGGGTATGTGGCTTTGCCAACCCAAATCCCCTGTCGTCACTGTGGGGGTCATGCTGCACCCTGGGACCAATCAATATGCAGTGCCAGCTCCTACACTGTGACAGGAGCCGAGTGCAGCATCTGGCTCCACCACCTCTCAGGGAAGGGTGACACTAGTGTGGGCCCTGCACACAGTGTTGGACTAAAAAAAAAAACGGTACTTGTTTCCTAGCACGCACAAGATGTCGCATGGCATCGTATGCATTGTATTGCATCGCATGCCATATGTGCGCATGCGTTGTGATTTTAAATTGTATAAGCACCCTAATGGGTTTTTTCAATGGTAAATGGATCCCCTATACGATTTTTAATTGTATAAGCACCCTAATCGGTGCTTACAATGTTAAATGCACCTCCACACCACCCCCACTATCAACGCCAACCCAAATCGTGGCGAGTGCAGCGAGGGTATGTGGGGGTATGAAAAGGTCGTAGGACGTGTACCGCCGCCCCTCGTGGGCTCGCTGCGCTCGCCACGTTTTGGGTTGGCATTGATAGTACGGGTGGCGTTGGGGTGCTTTTAACATTGTAAGCACCCATTACGGTGCTTATACAATTTTAAATCGTATACCATTGTATATGGCATACAATGGAATACAATGCGATGGTATACAATTTAAAATTTTATAACATCGGCTGCCATCACGTAACATCGCATCCCATACCATCGTATGCTTAATGGTATGCGATGGGCGCCATGCTAGGAAACAAGTACCAAAAAAAATTATATTTTTGAAGTTCTCAGCCTGCAACCTGGGCTCCTTGGGGCCCAGGATTACCTGGGCCCCAAGGCAGTGGGGCCCAACTGGGGGGTTTCCCACTACACCCAACTAGGCTAGTTCAACACTACCTGCACCCTCCTTTTTCCCCATTAATTTGACCTCACAAGAATAGTTTCTAGAAAGCAAATTTTAGTTCTGCAATTCAAAATGATTTTGAGTCTCCAAAAAGTGTATGAGATACTGGGAGAGCAATATCGATGCTTTAAAATGTATATTTTTACTTTTCTATTATGTATCCAGTACTTATTGACAATTCCATTTAATGGGCAGGATGCAATGCCACCCGAGTTCGGCGGCCGCACAGGTTGCCGGCCGAACTCTGACGTTTTTTGAAAGGGGCAATCACTTACAAGGCAAAACCATGCCTTGTAAGTGATGTCCCCTTTAAAAAATAGTCATGTTCAGCTGATAACCCGCTCGGCTGCAGAAATTACATCCGCCGGCATTACATTCCACCCCATGAGTCAGAGATTCACACACTGGCAAAAATGTGGTATATTCTGTATATTGTAGGTCCTAGAAAAATGAATCTCCACCAAAATTCTTATAAACAGAAGGGTGGTTTGGTTCCACCATTTTTCTGGAATTTCTACTAGGTGGTCAAATGCTACAATGAGGAGACAGACATCTCCATGTCATTGGGTTGGAAGGGCTCAAGGGAACAACTTATTTAGTGGATACTGCTTCCTATGGCTCCTCTCTAATCACAGTTTCTGCTTGGGAATATCCTTACATTATGCAATTTTACACTAACAATCTTTGGCAAATCTTACAAAATTTGTAACAGCTTTTTTCAAATGGCAGAACAGTTCCCAAAGAGTGGGACTGTCCCAGTTTTGACAAAATCAGAATAACTTGGAGGTATGCGTTAGGCTGGAAACTTTGGCTATGTTCATTATTAGGCTTTTGAGTTTTAAGGCCATGCAAGAGATCCTTTTTATTTCTCTTGTTTTGTACTGTATATTTTTTTGCTGAGTACAAATTCATCTGCACAAACCTGTTTCGCTTTGCTGCTAAATCCTGGCAAATATTTGATGCAAAATTAGCTCATCTACTGTATAGGCCATGGGTCCTCAAACTGCGGCCCGCCAGATGTTGTGAAACTACAAATCCCAGCATGCCTTGCCACAGTTTTAACACTCCCTTATAGCAAAACTGTGGCAAGGCATGCTGGGATTTGTAGTTTCACAACATCTGGAGGGCCGCAGTTTGAGGACCCATGGTATAGGCCATTAAGGCTCTTAATTGATTTGTTGTGCCCAGTGAAGATGTTCCTTTATAAAATGATCCTACCTTTGCATCCAACATACTATATTGGCTCAAATAAGTTTGCAAGATCTAGCCAGTAGCGAGAATTTGTCGACCGCTCAATATAAATTCTGCAATTTTCAAGTCAAAACCAGCCAGGGAACCTGGCATTCTGCTTTAAATCTACGATATGCATTGGCAATTCTTGCTTCTGCACTAATCTCACAGGTTATCGTACCTGTACATGATACCTGTTTTTTTTTGCAAGTGATCACAGGATTGTGTTTGGATCTATGATTTGGCAGCTTGCAGGTTGTAGTGTTGGAGTGTTCACTGCTGCTAGCAGAGCAGTTCTTAGCAGGTTCTTCAATTACCTACCACTGCCCATCATCCTACTGACCCTGCTTTGCATGGGAATTCAATTATTTTGGGCATTGCAATACAATTATTATTGGGCACCTGACTGGGTAAGTCAATTGTTCCAGGCACCTGTTCATTATAATGGACGTTGTACCTAAATGGACTGGGTTTATCTGTATATAGCGGCTAAATCCATTTAGTTCCATTTATTGCACCCTAACCTCTGTTTGGGCACCCAAACCATGGACTTTTCACACATTTCTTCTCGCCACCTCAAGAGACTGTGCGAGGAAATCTGTCCATCTGAACATAGTAACAATTTAATCGCTTAGGCAGCACCGTATAGTGGCTGCTGCAGGAAAAACAACTGAAGAACCCCCCCCCCCCCCTATATATTTTCATACCACCTGTAAACCATCATAACACTTTCTTAACCACCTACTCAAAATTCCAAAGGCTAAATATATTGCTAATGGCACTATATTGGAAAATTCAGAGGAGGAAAGGGATTGGGTGCTGGATGACTAGCCGACAGGGGGGATCCCGACGGTCAGTATCCCGACATCGGAATCCCGACTGCCGGTGCTCCAACAGAGGAATCCCGACTCACAGGGGCTATTCTCCCTCGTGGGGGTCATGACCCCCATAGAGGGAAAATAGAACCTGTGATGAGTGAAGTGAGCCACTGAGCCCGGAGCGTGGCGAGCGCAGCGAACCTGCAAAGTGCTTCTTTGTGCTCACCCCCTGTTGGAGCACCAGCAGTCAGGATTTTGATGTCAGGATACTACCATCGGGATCCCCCCTGTCGGACCACCGTACTACACCCAAAGGATCTAGGAGTCACTATTTCAGGTGACTTAAAAGCAGGTAAGCAGTGCAACAAAATAATGAGGAAGGCAAGTCAGATGTGGTTGCATACGGAGAGGAATCAGCAGAAGAAACAAATAAGCAATAATGCCACAGTATAGGTAATTGGTATGACCTCATCTAGGGCCTTATTTTAGTTCACACTTTCTGACAAAATCCTTCTTAGATGGACAAAACCATGGCCCTTATTCTGGTTGGTGCGGCCGGAGCCGCATATGCGGCTCCGACCGTGCAGGCAACTCCCCGCCTTCCATACGGATCGCCACGGCCGTCCGTACGCGGATATGTGGCGATCCGCATGAAATTGGACGGGGATACGCCTCCTCCATGGTGGGAGCAGCCCCTGCATTCGATGGTCGCCGAACATCGAATGCAGGGCCGCACGCTCCACCAGGTCCCGCAACACAAGACCACACGGACACTTGTCCGTGTGAAATCTTGTATGGGGGCGGGCAGCTGACATCCGGCGATGTCAGATGCCCGCCCCGTACCCACGCGTCACGGCCTCATTACCATGCATACGCCCCGCGTTTGCATGGGAACGCCCATGAAACGCGGGGCGTATGCATAGGGTAATGAGGATAAGTAGCCCCTCACGCCCCTCTACGCCCCCTGTGCGGCGTATAGAGAATCCTTGCGGCGAAATCGCCTGCACATGCGCAGAGTGACCTCTGCACATGCGCAGAAGATAAACATCGGCGGCCCGTACGCAAGCGGGAATATCCGCACCAACCAGAATAAGGGCCCATGTGCACTGCAGGGGGACAGATGTAAAATGTGCAGAGAGAATTAGATTTGGGTGAGTTATTTTGTTTCTGTGCAGGGTAAATACTGGCTGCTTTATTTTTACACTGCAATATAGATCTCACTTTGAAGTAAAACCCCACCCAAATCTAATTCTCTCTGCACAAGTTACATCTGCCTCACCTGCAGTGCACATGGTTTTGTCCATCTAAGAAGAAATTTGTCAGAAAGAGTGAACCAAAATAAGGCCCCTAGACCTTATCATGCGCACAGTGTCTACAGTGGCAAAACAGTGGAGTGGCCTCACAGAATGACACGATTTGTAAGCCACACCACTTGTCCCCAGGCCATGGCTCAAAATTTTGGGTGCATCAGAGGAGTTCATAAAGTTGGGAGGTAAGCACACCTATCTGTAGGTCCAACCTCTGAGCGGCAGGCAGGAGATTTAAAAACAAATTCTAAAGAATAGGCGGCCGCTGATGGCTGAGAGAGCTTTCTCAACCAATCAGGGGCTGCCCATTCTTTTGAATGTTTTTTTGATTTCTTCTGATCACCGACGCTGCAGCTCCCCGGGAGTCTTTACATGCGATAAATGTAACATCAAGTGCCAAATTGCATGTGAGCCTCCCAGGAAGCTGCCGGGTGGCTCATAAGGGAATTGGATGCGACTTTTCCCCTCGGAGAAGTTGCATAGTGTATGGGGGCTTTTAGACAGTAGAACAATTGAAAGATGCATGTGATAGACAAATGGATATCCTTACAATGAAATAAGGATGAAATAAGGTTTGAGGTAATAAGGTTAAGAAAAGGGGCAGACTATGGGCTAAATGGTTCTTATCTGCTGTCAAATTCTATGTTTATGTTACTTTACTAGACACCTGCTGCACTAATGTGACAACTGGCTAAGTTCTGCCTTATTCTTAGAAGATTAGAAATGAAATCCTTTTCAGGACACTTTGTTTCAATGCTGCAGGCACAGTGACACACGCAATATACTTTAGTACAGGCCGTGCCTCATGAAGACACTGAAGTAATTGCATGTATTTGAGGATTTGGCAGAAAATCTATCAATTTCCACCTAACAAGAAAAACAAGCACACTAAGTGAAATGTTATTCATTTAAAGCTATGGCTTTCAACTGAAGCTTTTGAATAAAGAGAATGTACTTTTAGATAACTCCAAGTTGCCCACATTCCATGCTACGTATCTAAATATGTGGTGAAATGTTAACTTGAACTAAATTTTGACACCCTGTGCACATTTATAGAGCAGAAAACAAATGTGCCTCAGAAGTTCATTTTATTTTGAGCTCATGTGTATATTTGTTCTTCAGGATGATGGGTTAGTCGCTGTACCCAAGGGAAAGTGAAGGACATCTCACCCCCCGTCTACACTTACTGTGATACCACACAGGGATAGATGTTTTAGTGGCAAATATCATGCAGCTATAGCACTTCCTGCTTTGTCCATACTTGTCTACTTTTGAAAACTAGTTTCAGGGAGATTATAGTTGGTAGTAGAATTTTGCACGGAACCCCATTGAGGAGGCATGTCATGTTCCACCCAAAGGGCGTGTCTAGTTCCATATATGAAGAGATTGTGAACGTGGCACCTAGAAGCATGGGTGTGTACATCTGAGAGGAATCTTTTAAAATGACTTAAATCCAAATGTAGATGAGCCCTCTAAGCAATTAGTAAGAGCTACTATACTTGGTAAAGTGCTGGGAAATGGTGCTGATGATTCAATGTAAATGTATCTATCTCTCATTCCTTTTTCCCCAAAAAATATAACAGTGTAATGTGGGCTAGATGAAATGAGGGAGATTGCTAGACTAATCAGGGAGAGAGGGAGATTGCTGCTATTTCAGGGAGTCTCCTGCAGAATGCAGGAGGGTAGGCAACTATGGCTTTGTCTCATTACTGAGACAAAGACTAAAAGTTTGGGATGCACAAAGTCGGGACTGGAAGAAGTTCCACACAAGTAAAAGGTCAACAGATGACAAGGTGGTCATGAGTTTTTCACCTGGGCACCTGTATCACATCCCCTCACTTTGCTCTCCATGCTTTGGTCGCACTATTATATTCTGTCCACGTGGATAGATAAGTATGGAAATCTGTCTTTTGGGGGGTGGGGGGGGGGGGGGGGGCATGAAAAACGAATTTCAACCATTTTCATGTCGGCCTTTTCCACGTCAATCTATTGATTGTGTCGACCTAATGAAGGTCAACCTTTTTCATGCGTCGACCTGGTGGCTATCGATCAGTAGTTGTCGACCTATTGACTGGAGCTAATTACTATAGACCACATCCCTTTAATGCGACAAAGAATCAAAATATAAAGAACAGTTGGTTCCCTTCTACCTCATAGCGTCTCGGGTGCATTGTTCACCTACTGCTTGTTGACCTTTTGACCATGTTGACAAAATGTAGTTGACCTATTGTCCATCAGCCATCTGGATACCAATAGTGTCTCTCCAGCTCCCACCCCCTTCAGTCTCTCCAGACTCCACTGTGTCTCTCTAGTGCCAGCCTTCCAGTGCCTCTCCAGCTCCCTCCTCCACATCCAAGGACAGCTGAAAGTCACTTACCTTCTTCTGTGTCATCTGGTTGCTCTTTTTCCTATGCATGTTCCTTTTTGATCTGCTGTTCCTCTGCCTTTCTGTTTTGTGGCATGTATCTTGACATCACTTAATAAACAAGATAAAATATCTACATGACTACGCCCTGCTCATTACTGCAATGGCGCAGGTAGTTATTAGAAACCAACTTGCCCCTTGTACCCCTCTGTTACCAAGCCTGCTTACACTCCGATTAGAGTGACAGTGCAAACTGCTGTGCCTGCTTTTCCCATCTACTTTTGATCCAGCTATATTATGGACCACATTCTGAGAATATAGGATTTCAGAGACATGCCCTGAAACAGGTGCGACATGGCTGCATTTTTGCCTCCAATCCCTTTGATCAGTTCCTGATTGTCAGTCATTTTGCGAAGGTATCGATTATTGCACTGCTCCATGAACAACAACATTGCCTTGTTGTCTCAAAATTTGCACATCTTAGAGCCATCAGTAAAGTTAGCCTTGTTATACAGTAGGCCAAACATTCAAATATATAACAGATACACAAACTTGCTGGTTATGTGGAACTGGCCTGGCTCCCTAATCCCTAATTCCTTGAACTCAAAAGATTATTGAATACAATACATTCAATGGGCAGTCATAGTAGTCTCTCCATTGCTCCATATACCTTTGCATGGGTCGCGAAAGCAGTAGTATCCCATCTAAAACTTCAAATGGTGTACTGCATAATTTACTTAATGTAAACTTTTTTAGGGCAACGAGATACCAATGTTCTGGAAAAGCACAGAAATGTAACATAATCGGCTATTGTTTTAACAGCCTGTGAATTGCAGACATCCACAAGATTTTGGTGATTAAGCCACTGGAATTAAAGCAAAAATATCAGTGAAAACCACCCTGGGTTTGCTTTTTAAATTATTGGCATTCCAAATATATGAAAACATTTGAGTGCCTGCAATGAATTTGGCAGCAGTACGGGATGCCGGCCGAAGTCAGACTTTTTTTTTAAAGGGGCAACCACTTAGAAGGCAAAACCATGCCTTGTAAGTGATTGCCCCTTTAAAAAATATCTGAGTTCTGCCGGCATCCCACACTGCCGCTCAACTCAGTAGCACTACATTCAGCCCTGGAGATCATCACAAACAAACCAGAGTAGTTTGGATCACTCTTAAGATTTCTGGTTTTCGATAGATTCTTTTGCCCTGGCTGTGCTATGCCTGGAAGTTCAAACATAAATTCAGTGAGAGATAAATTATATTTTTACATTTTTTGCAAGGGTCATAATGGAAAGTATTGCCATGTCCCCATGTTTTCAGCTCAAGTGGTTTTTCTTGGTTAAACGATATTTCCCTGATCCAAAAATAAATTTGAAAGTTGTCTCCTATAAGGCAGATGTACTAAGATTTGGCAAGTGATAAAGTGGAGAAAGATAAAGTACCAATCAGCTCCTAATTGACACAGACTTTGTTTGAAATATTACAGTTAAGAGCTGATTAATTGGTTGTTTATCTCTCTCCAAGGCTTAGTAATTCTGCCCCTGGGTCAGTTTTCACTGTCCTCCACTAAAACCTTTTAGACCCCCTTATTTTTAATAAATCAAGGATGGTTCTTCCCAGGACAGCCATTCCTGATTTTAACAGAAAGGAGGGTTCTTTGTCAATGACTTTATGCAGGGAAAATTTGGACATTTGGATTTGTGTAATTCAAAGGGACATTCTACTAATGGCGATACCTTTGCATGAAGAGTTGAAGAGCTCCTCTTGCAATGGCTTTGGGAAGTACAGCACTGCCCTGAGAGTGCTATTGCTCTAACTTCAGGTTGCCATTCTAGACACCATGCAGGTCACATGCAGGTACCTCCATGCAAGTCACACGCAGGTGCTGCCCCCATGGTCCTGCAACATGTGCAATGGCATCACTTGCACAAACTAGCTATGACCCTAGTTGGTTCACTTTGCTAGTATATAAGATGTGCCTTTATATTAATGTTTGCACTTAATGAAGTATTTGAACCACAATTTACAGTATACAGTAATGTCTGTGCCACAACCACAAAAGTCTACAGTACAGTAGCTAAAAGTTGCCAGATGAGTGGAAGATATTTCCAAACCTTTGCTAATCACACATATTATCTAAGCCATGGAAATGTGATTTGTGCCTTTGCCAAGATACATTCTAATTGCTACTCTAGTAAAATTGGTTAGAGGGCTTTCTGTGTTAATTACATATTTTTACCAATAACAACACGCTAACACAAAGAATACAGTGTTATACAGCGTAACAGCTTGATAAACAGCTGTGGTTGTAAATAGTACTTGGGGTATAGTAACAACAGAAATGACAAATGAAAAAAATGGGAAAATCAATCTAGTTTGTCAGGTAAATAATGCAATATACATCACCTATAGTAAGTGAATCAGACACTAGTGGGGATTTCCCTACTAAATCTATATGCATGTTAAATAGTTTATTTAGTTGTATTAGGTGGTAACAAAACAAAGCAATAAAAACTGTGATGAAATATAACCTGACAACCTTAGATTAGTCGGAGGGGCTTATTGAGCATCACCGCCATAATGTACAGTAAGAGCCTAGACAAAATGGAAGTACCATAGATTGATATCATTGTAATGTCACCTGTACTGCTTGTCAGAGTTCCTGGTGCTTGCCATTTCACCCTATGTACATGTTGGGAGGGACAGGTGGTTATGGTTGTTGTTGATGTTTGTTGTTTTATACCTGGTCATTGTGTTGCCTGTGGTGGTAGGCTACGTTTAATTGGGAGGTCATCGGCACCCTGTGAACATTGCCCACTCCCTACCTTCATGTCAGCTGCAGAGCATGGAACTGGGCTGGCTGCCCCTTCTGTAATCTTACAACAACTTCAAGGCACCCCAGGAAGAAGCCAGAGAGAGGCAGACGGACTTGCATACAATAAGAGGAAAAGATAGAGAAGAGCAACAGAGACTCAAAGAGGCATGGTATGTGCTGTTGTATGTTTATGTGTAGTGCCTTCAAGTTTTTTAAATTTGTGATTCCTTGCAAAGTATTTGGTGCCACACTTTGTTCCCAGAAAAAGGCAGTTTTCCATACTTAACTATCCAGCTCCTTTACTGCTGTACATACTTTATTTTTTTCATCAAATGAAGTGGGATAAGTGGCTTTTTTGGTTCATGATTTGTAGGTTAGTCATGAGAGATTAAAGATGTGTCCTTTTATACTGTGGCTCAAGTGACACCAAAAAGCGCCCTCACTACCACAGGCCCTGGATGACTCATCTGTAGTGCGTTATGCAACTTTGCATGTGTATTGTACTGTTTGCGGTGCGATTAAAGGGGAAGTCTAGCTTCTCTGGTACACTGTGAATGGCTTTTTGGGTATGGGTCATAGGGTTGACATTAATTATGATGACAGTCAACAGATTGACCACTATCGATGGACAACCAACAGGTTGACACATGAAAAAGGTTGACATGCATTTGGTCAACATGGTCAGAATGTCGACACAAGCAGTAAGTGGACATGAAAAAGGCCAGCATGAGTTTTTCAAATTTATGTTGTCTATGTCGACTAATCAACATGGACACTGTGTGAGTGTACCACGTTCCCTCGCATGGCTTGCTCGCTCACTATGCTTTGTGCACACTATTATATTCTCCCTCTATGTCCACGTGGATAGTTAAATATGGAAAACTGCCCTTTGTGGGGGAAAAGCATGAAAAACTAATTTCAACCTTTTTCATGCCGATCTATTGTTTATATCGGCCTTTTGACCATGTCAACCTAATGCACATCAACCTTTTCCATGTGTCCACCTGTTGACTGTCGACCAATAGTGGTCGACCTATTGACTGTCGACTGAGTTACTATCGACCACATAACTTTGCTGCCACTACTAAAGGGCCCCTTACACTTGTGAGATTTTGTGAGATTTGACCCAATTCAGGTGGATATGATGTGCCTGATGTGTAGGACACAATGCTCAATTCTTTGCCATTGGGTATAACCAAGAGATTGTAAGAGATTGATCCTCCTGCACATACAGTAGGATAAATCTGGAGTCAATCAGGTCCAATTTTTTGAACAATAAGTTGAACAAGTGTAGGGGGCCTTAAGACTCAAAACATAAAGAAATTTTATTTTCCTTCTACCCTATGGTGTAAACAGGCTCAGTGTATGAGGACATATCTGTACCACAAGCAATGTACAGTATGTGTAAATAAATTGGTAATTACAGTTATTGCTTTTTTATTGGTGCCTCATTTTGCATATTGATTTGTAAGTCTTTTTTAAACTGCATGGAAAAGTGGTATTATATTGTTCTTCAGAAAATTCTTATTGTGAAAATGTTTGATTCCAAGTATTGTCTCTAACAAACATCCTGATTACTGCGCGTGTCATTCTGTGCAACAGACAGCTCATGTTGCCCATGAGAATGCCCAAGAAACGCTGGGTGTTCCCAGACCCCACAGCCATCTGCTCCTGACCCGTCCCAATCCCTGCAAATGCCGAAGCCACTCGCAAAGGGGACCTGCACATGCGCATAAAAGACCATATGCATGCGCAGTCCAACCAAAAAATTTGCCCCGTTCCGAAGTGATTAGAATCACCTCCAATATGTCTCACTACATCTTCTTTTATTGGAAGGCCCAATATACTGTACACTGGTCAAAAAATAAAGGGATCTTAAACAACTCAATCTAACTCAATCTAAGTCAATCACACTTCTGTGAAATCAAACTGTGCACTTAGGAAGCAACACGGATTGCCAAACGATTTTGTATGCTGTTGTGCATATGGAATAGACAACAGGTGGAAATTATAGGCAATTAGTAAGACACCCCCAATACAGGAATTGTTTTGCAGGTGGTGACCACAGACCACTTATCAGCTCTTATGCTTTCTGGCTGATGTTTTGGTCACTTTAGAAAGCTGGCGGTGCTTTCACTCTAGTGGTAGCATGAGACCGAGTCTACAACCAACAAAAGTGGCTCAGGTAGTGCAGCTCATCAAGGATGGCAAATCAATGCGAGCTGTGGCAAGAAGGTTTGCTATGTCTGTTAGTGTAGTGTCCGGAGCCAGCAGCAGGACCGCTACCTCCACCATTGTGCAAGGAGGAACAGGAGGAGCACTGCCAGAGCCCTGCAAAATCACCTCCAGCAGGCCATAAATGTGCATGTGTCTACTGAAACGGTCAGAAACAGACTCCATGATGGTGGTATGATGGCCCGATGTCTACAGGTGGGGGTTGTGCTTACAGCCCAATGCCGTGCAAGACGTTTGGCATTTGCCAGAGAACACCAATATTGGCAAGTTCGCCACTGGTGCCCTGTGCTCTTCACAGGTCAAAAAGGTTCACACTGAGCACGTGACAGACGTGACAGAGTCTGGAGATGCCAAGGAGAATATTCTGCTGCTTGCAGCATCCTCCAGCGTGACTGGTTTGGCAGTGGGTCAGTAATGGTGTGGGGTGGCATTTCTTTGGGGACCGCACAGCCCTCCATGTGCTCGCCAGAGGTAGCCTGACTGCCATAAGGTACTGAGATGAGATCCTCAGACCCCTTGTGAGACCATATGCTGGAGCGGTTGGCTCTGGGTTCCTCCTAATGCAAGACAATGCTAGACCTCATGTGGCTGGAGTGTGTCAGCAGTTCCTGCAAGATGAAGGCATTGATGCTATGGACTGGCCCACCCGTTCCCCAGACCTGAATTCAATTGAGCACATCTGGGACATCATGTCTCGCTCCATACACCAATGGCACGTTGCACCATACACTGTACAGGAGTTGGTGGATGCTTTAGTCCAGGTCTAGGAGGAGATCCCTCAGGAGACCATCCGCCACCTCATCAGGAGCATGCCCAGGCCTTGTAGGGAGGTCATACAGGCACGTGGAGGCCACACACACTACTGAGCCTCATTTTGACTTGTTTTAAGGACATCACATCAAAGTTGGATCAGCCTGTAGTGTGTTTTTCCACTTTAATTTTGAATGTGACTCCAAATCCAGACCTCCATTGGTTAATAAATTTGATTTCCAGGGCGTGGCCTGACCGGGACTGGGTGCAGACGGGTTTTAGTGGAGCTCCAGCATATCTGCACTAATTGCCACTTCTATTGCTGGATACCACTGGCTGCTGCCCTTCTGAGCCTGATACCCTACTAGCCAGATGCTGGGGACACTTACCAAGGCAAGCTGTAGAGCCAGGGGAAGCTTCAGGGCGTCTCTGCGGGTTGCAGCCTTCCCCGCTGGAGGTCGGGCCTGGAGTTTGGTGACAGGCCGGGAACCGAGCTCCAGAGCGGTGATAGCGGGTAAACGGACCAGCGGAAGTTACTGCTCCACCCCTATCCCCTCTCCACTGTCTCCCTTCCATCTGAAGACACCTGTGGAAGGTTTCACTACTATTTTGGGGCAGATATTAGTGGAGAGAGATCCCTACAAGCTGCCTTCTCTGAGACACAAGCCTGCAGCACTGTCGACCATCTTGACACAGCTTTCACAGGCTTGGTGTCTCCCTGGCTGGCTAAGAAGGCACATACAGCAGGCTACATCCTTGCATATCTGCACATGCTTTATTCTGACAGTTCTTAAGTCTGTTACTACACTGACTGGATTTATTGTAATAAATCCAGCTTCAGTGGATGACTGTCTGTTAACTCACCATCTCTGCAGCAGCGCAACTAAGTCCTGAATGGGACTTTTATTATATAAATTCGTGGAGTGACTTTGTTTGTGTCAGTGCCCAGTCAATATTGCCCCCCTAAGTGGTCTTGCCCTTTCCACTGCCAGTATGTATCTACTCACTCTAATGGGCCCCTAACTGTCACCATCCTGCAACTTATGGTCTAAGCTGAGCTCTTGTGACTGCCTTGGACTTTTTTATTTGGACTCTTCTTTTTTTTATACAGCAAGCTGAGGCTTCACGGTTATTCCTATAGATGTTTGCTTTATATTTTTGCAGTTCCCCCTGTGCTTTGTTCCTTTCTTGTCATGCCTGCGAAGCAGAGCAAAGTATCCAAGTCAGTCTCGCAGGTGACCTTTTTTATACCATTGCCATGCCACACCGATAATCAGAGAATTGAATCTACATCTGCAATGGGCTCTGAAACCCCTCCTCCTGCAGGCTCCCCCCTGCCTTCACAGCCTTCCCGACTTGGATCTTCTGAAACGGTGGCCGTAGATGACAATGCGGCCTTGACGGTCGGCACCTTAAAGCACCTCCTCACCCAGATCAAAGAGGACATGACAACGGAATTCTGCACCTCATTTCAGGCTTGTCAGAGCTCAATAGATGAGCTGGGGACCAAACAAACACCTTGGAGACCAAGATGGGAGTGGTTGGCTCAAACAACGACCTGATAGACTCTCATGCTGCTCTGGAGGAGAGTTGGCTGCGCTGCAGTATAAAGTAACGGATTTGGAGGACAGATCCCGCAGAAACAATCTTAAACCGAGAGGGGTTCCTGAAAATGTCTCCAACAGTAGTCTTCATGACTTTACACTGGACATCTTTAGGTAGCTCTTGCCGTCGGCTACTGCTTCTGACCTTCTGCTTGACCGCTTCCACAGATTGCCCAAGCCCAGAGGAGCCACAGAAGGTGCCCCAAGAGATGTGCGAATGCGGCGTGCACTTCTTTCACATCAAAGAAGCTCTTCTGAAGGCTGCTAGACCTACATCTGAGATTGTGGTAGCTTTTGGCTCATTCCAGCTCTTTGGGGACTTGTCTCGAGCTACGCTATCCAAACAATGCTCCTTTCAGCCCATAAGGGCCGCACTCCAGAAAGCTAATATTCTGTATAGGTGAGGGTTTCCTACCAGATTGCTTGTATCTCGTGAAGATTGTCTGATGTCGAGGGGGGCATGAAGCTTTTGACCACGTGAAACTTATCTGATGCCCCTTCCGCGTCTTCTCCTTAACATCGACTTCAGCAGGACTGGTCAACGGAGTGATTAGGTTCTCAGGGCTCACTTGATTGCTTTATTACCACTGAGCTACATGTCTCTTGTTATGTTATGTTTATTACTAGCTAAGTAATATACTCTTATCAACTGCCTTACAATACCGTTTGCTTAGGATTTTATCTCTACCCGTTGTTTATTTTTGCTATTTATAGTTTAATATTTATGTTATATTACTTGAATTGCACTGTGATATATTTAAGTTGCGGGGTGGGTGGCCACTACCCCCCTAGGAATGTTGGGTGAGGCACTTTCCTTCTGGTGTCTTACTTCGGTTCTACCTAGAGTCACTGTTGATATGTTTATGTGTAGTTTCCCCTTCTGTCTCTTGTCTCTCCCCCCCCCCTCCTTCCATGTGCCCCGGGTCTGCACCCCCATTATGAATGGTTACGCTGTTCCATTGTCCCTTTTTTTTTCCAGGTTGAGTGATGGTGAATATTGTTTCCTTGAATGTTAAGGGGTTAAAAGAAGTGTAAAATGGCACTAACCTCATTTCACAAATTAAAGGCCGATATAGTTGCTGTACAGGAAACTCACATTATGAAGTCTGCACCTCCTAGGTTTTTTGACAATAGATTCCCCAAAGGCTATGCAGCTAATTTCCCACTTAAAAAAGCAGGTGTGGCAATATTGGTTTCTGCCCGTTGCTCCCTTTCTGTTGACTCCCAACATGTAGACCCGGATGGTAGATACCTCATGTTAGTGGGTAAGCTTGAGGATTCTGAAGTGACACTAGCATCGTGCTACAGGTATGCCTCTAATTCTAATCAAATGCCATTTTGCAGGAAGCTCTGTGCGTTGATTAAGAGTCATGCCAAGGGGGCTATTATGATCCTGGGGGATTTTAATATGGTCCTTGACCCTCTGGTTGATACATCTGGACCCACAGGGCAGCACCTTACTCCTCTCCCGAGCTAGTCCCCCAGTTTTTGCCACCTACTTGGTGAATATGAGTTATACGATGCCTGGCGTGCTAAAAATCCATCCACTCGAGATTACTCTTTCTTTTCCCATCTGCACCAATCAAACTCCAGAATAGACCTAGTGCTGACTGAAAAGTGGACCCTAGCTTCTATTCTCAAAGTCCGCATACTACCTATGTCTTGGTCGGATCATTCTCCTCTATTGGTAAAATGGGATTTGGGTTCCCGTAGAGTATCCCTGGGCCCTTGGCGGTTGGGGAGCTATACTTTATCTAATCCTGAGACCTGTCAGGCCATGCATGATTCCCTGTTAGCTTACAATTCCTCTAATAATCCTGATGAAACCACAGTTTTTAATCACTGGTGCTCTCTCAAAGCTGTGATCCGCGGTTCTGCTATCCAAGTTGCTGCTAGGACGAAATGGGCGTAGTTAATGGAAGCTTGCCAGTCCGAAGCGGATGTTTCTAGACTGGAGGCTGCCCATAAGGCAAACCCATGGGATAGACAACTCCTCGTCTTCTCCTAAAAGCCAGAGAGAAAATGAATACTCTCTCCCTCAGAGAATCTATTCCGCATGAACCAGAGATTCTATGTATTGGGGAACAAAGTGGGACGCCTGTTAGCTAGGAAACTGAGAGGGCACCAGGCTAGAGCTAGAGTTCATCATCTATATAATTCTAGTGGCACTAAGGTTTCTGACCCTTTTGACATTGCAAACACTTTCGCAGATTATTACTCTCAATTATATAATCTTAGCACGGACGTTGACAACCCCAACCTCTCCCTTACGACATTAATCATTTTTTGGCCAGCATATCTCTCCCACGACTAGACTCTGGGACCTGCCTGTCTTGGAGTATTGCTGAGGTAGAGGCAGCCATTGATTATATGCCCAGAGACAAGGCTCCTGGCCCAGACAGGTATCCCTCTAATTCAGTTTTCAGGGAACTCGGTCCTCATTACCCCACACAGTGCATGTTTTGCAGGTAACCCAGCAGGTGCACAGGTGTACTAATTACTCACAGACACATTGTATAAGGTCCGCAGGTGGAGTTAATTATTTTACTTGTGATTCTATGAGAAGACCTGCAAAACATGCACTGCGTGGGGTAATGAGGACGAGTTCCCTGACCACTGCTCTAATATTTATAAATGCTTCAAGCCGATCCTGGCTAAAGGTTTTTAATGAAGCCTCGGATACCGGAAGTTTCTCGAAGGAGATGCTTGAGGCAAGTACAGTTGCAATCCCTAAACCCGGTAAACCTCCTACGGCGATTCAAAACTTCCGCCCTATAGCTCTGTTAAATACTGACCTTAAACCCCCGCTCCCCGTGTGCCCTCATTTATTGTTGCAGATGAAGTTAGATTTTTGCCGGGCAGGCAGGCCCCAGACAACACTCATAGAGTGCACAAAGTGGGCGGCATCCCTCTACCAGTGGGCAGCTATCTGTACACATCACAGCACACCTGTCCCTAGCGCTCAAAAACCCTGCTGGTATTTTCTTGTAACACTCATAGAGTATTCAATATTGTAGAAAGCTATGACTTTAAGTAGACTCCCTGCTGATTCTATCCCTCGATGCCGAAAAGGTGTTTGATAGACTGCACTGGGTATACCTTAGATCTGTGCTGCTTCAGTTTGGCTTTAGTGGCAGATTTAAGGATTCTATCTTCGCTCTCTACTCCACCACATCCGCAAAGGTGGTTGTGAATGGATGTGTATCCTCTAGGTTTGACATAACGAATGGCACTATACAGGGCTGCCCCTTATCCCCGCTTATTTTTGCTCTTGCCAATCAGATCCACTGAGCTTATTTGAGGTCCGATAATAGGTGGAGTATCTAAAAAAATCAGTCTCTTTGCCAACAATATCCTTCTGTGTCTTTTACAACCTGAAGTTTCTTTGCTTGAGCTGCATAGGTTGTTGAAAGACTATTCTATCGTTTCGTATTTTAAACACCTCCAAAACTGAAGCTCTCCCTATCAATGTGCCCCCAGCATTGTTAAGCTACTGAAGGACCAATACCGTTATGCATGGCAATCGAGGTCTATCAAATACTTGGGAGTTCAAGTGACTAGAGACTCTGATATATATGACTGTAATTTTAAACCTTTACTATGTGCATTTGAAAAACTCATAGGCGAATGGGGTTTGCATTAGATTTCCTTGCATGGCCGTATAGCGGTGTTCAAAATGATCCTGCTGCCTAAGCTTATGTATCTTTTCCGAGCCATTCCTAGGATCCCTCCCAAACCACTCCTCTTTAACCTTAATAAATTGTTTGCCCGTTATATTTGGAAAGGGTGTAGACCCCATGGGTGAAATGTAATAGGATGAGAGATTCAGAAAGTGAGAGATTTGGTAAGAAATCTCCAGTTTTTTTTAAAGCGGCAATCATTTACTCTGCACAGCCAGTTTGATTTTGAAATGTAATCATTTACACTTCAAAATAAAACTGGCTGTGCAGAGTAAATTATTGCCGCTTTAAAAAAAACCTGGAGATTTCTTACCAAATCTCTCACTTTCTGAATCTCTCATCCTATTACATTTCACCCCAGATCTCTAAACAGGTATTTATTCTCCCTAAACAAATTGGGGGAGTGGCTTACCCGGATTTGAATGCTTACCAGTCGGCTTGCTTGCTTAGCCAGGCTAGGGATTGGTTTGCTGCTGGCATACCTAAACCCTGGGTGTTAATTGAATTATCCTTTCTACCCAATGGGCCTTATTCAGGTTCATGCGCTTGCATGCACATTCGCAAGCACTCATACAAGAAACAAACACACGCACGCATCCGGCGGAGCCACGCCTATAGTGCTTGCGAAATCCTTTGCACGCAACCATAACAAAAGGGGAGTGGACTTACATTGCACGTACGTAAAACTGTTCGCTTTCGTTTTGAGGCATATATTGGTCTCTACTAAGGATGCTATCAGACAGCTCTGGAAATCACCCTCTGTTTCCGATATACATCATGTTATTAATAAGGTCCATAAACATTTTCTTTTTGAGACGGCTGTAAGTACGCTTCCTCTGCTACATTGATCCATTTCAAATGGCTCAAATGGAGTGACTACAGAGAAAGGCAGGGCATTTCCCTCGTAGACCATGCCCAGTTAGATCTATCTGTGCTGCTGTCACCTACTCACGATGATGATATCTGAGCTGTATATTCTCCTTTCATTTGTATTTCCCCATATCTGTTATGGCTGTGTGTATCGCAAACCTGGAGCACCTACCCCTACCCCTTGTCCCTGTGTCCACATTCCCTTGTGTGTCTGTCTGGTTGTGTTGGTCCTCTTCCTTTTCCCCCTTACTTTATTCTTCTAAATTCAAGTCAAAAGGGTTTTCAGATTTCTTAGACATCGAATTCAGTTGTCTCATTTCTATGTAACTATTTGTTACTGTGTATTGGTTTACTGTGACTTTGCGATAGGAAGGTTGTTCATTCAGCTGCTTGACTTAATTAAAATTTATTTACAAAATTAAATAAATTTGATTTCCATTGATAGTCTTTTGTGATTTTGTTGTCAGCACATTCAATTATGTAAAGAACAAAGTATTTAATAAGAATATTTCATTCATTCAGATCTAGAATGTGTTATGTTAGTGTTCCCTTTTTTTTGAGCAGTGTATAATACAAGACTGTGTTATTTCTGGGAGTTTTCTTCCTGATTGGCTGATCAGCACATCCCTTGCTGCATGGGCACATTTTATTTAATGGATGAAGATATGTCAAAGAGCTTTAATGAGTTAATAGTGGATGGTGTCCCAGATTTAGTAGTTTACTGCACAGCCTTCAAATTAAAACAACATGAGTTTTGCACATCTTTTGCAGGTGACCCATACTTTCCATAGAACACAAATGTTATTTTGCCTTAATCAAATGTAATAAAAACATTGCAATGTGCATGCATTATGTTACTTTAAAGTAACATTTTTACTTTTTCTTGCATGCACTTTTCCATTGCAGCCTACAATCCAGAAAATGTATAAACCGTTTTTATGTTGGCCTTGCCTAAAGTGAATGGTGGTAACAACATTTCCATGTACTGTATACTGTAGTACAGTGGTTCCCAAACTGTGGGGGTTATTCTGGTTGGTGCAGGTGGACCGCGTTCCCACGGTCCAGAGTTTTTTTTCTACTGCGCATGCGTACCATTCGCTATGCGCATGTGCGGCGTCAGCACTAGGCTGACGAACGGACTGTCCCGAGCAAAAAATCCTATCCGCAATCGCACGGTGACAGTGGGCGTGATGTGGGCGTTTTTAGGGGAGAGGCCAGAAAACTGGGCAAAACTGGGCGTATACCTGGGCGTACACGGGGGTGTGCACTCAAACTGCACGGAGGGACAACCGCCTCGCTCGGCGAGCGCACAGTGCATTTTGGGTCAAAAACAGTCGGACGCCAAAGAGTATACCACTCTTAGAGTTTCCGCCTGAGTGCGGTAGCCCTGGTCTGCTAATTAACGCCAATTACAAGTAAATTGCATACATCTGACTGCAATATTAAGCAATGCTGCAGACTATTAAGTGAAATGCCTCATTTCAGTACCTGCAAGCCAGACACAGCCCTGAAATACATTGGAAGGTTCACTTTCTACACTTCTCACCATTTAAAGGTTGGTTTATTTGTATGTACCGTGTTTCCCCGATAATAAGACACTGTCTTATTTTTTTTTAACCCTCAAAAAGGACCATAGGTCTTATTTTCGGGGGAGGGCTTATTTTAATAGACCTTAATTAACATGCCCCCAGAGCTCCTTATTTAACATGCCCCCAGAGCTCCTTAACATGCCCCCAGTGCTCCTTAATTAACATGCCCCCAGAGCTCCTTAACATACCCCCAGTGTACCTTAATTAACATGCCCCCATTGCTAATCAAATAAACTTACTGAATCCGGGTAACGGGACACACAGCACAGGACTGCGCCACAGAACTCCGTTCTGCAGCCGTGTGATCTGCGCGATGATGTCATGCGCGGCTCGCAAAGCATGACTGGGACCGCGAGCAAGGGAGAAGTGGCTTCAGTAGAAGCCACTGCACACCTTACCAACACCATGCAGGTGAGGGGAGTTAGGGCTGGTGGACGGGGACATCAAGGGAGAATTTCTAAACGGAATATTTATCTTTTTCGAGCGGTCTTATTTTCGGGGGAGGGCTTATATTGGAGCAGCAGGCCAAATCTGGGGGAGGTCTTATTTTCGGGGGAGGTCTTATTATCAGGGAAACACGGTAGTATTAATCCAAATACACATGTTTCAATGTGTCCAGTTATTTTGTTACCATCTACACCCTTAGTGCAATTGTGTTTTCCATCATTAGAAATCAGGATACACAATTCATAGGAGTCGACATGTGTCAAGTTTTTCACTGCAACACAAACATACAATTCAAAAAATTTATATACACAGCTCTATTTCCTTTTGAAGATGGATTATACCAATTTTCACATTAGCAGACCAATTGCTGGTCCAGACAAGTGACTCGTACACTCCCGTGCTCGGCGTACGCCACCGCCTCGGATCGGAGCTGCGTTCTGTCTCCGATCGTTTAAGTGCACGGGAGCGTACGCTCATATGCACGCCACTCCCCATTGTCCGGTGCTGACTCCGTCAGTGTGCGGATGTGTTGTGGGCGGAATCACGCTCGCCCGAAATAATGCGGAATTTGCTCGTATAGACCATACGTACAGCAGTCCGCCCACAACAACCAGAATAAGGCCCTGTGTGCCTAGAAATCCAGGGATGCTGTGGTACACTTGTGTGGGGTTGCCTTGGTGATCAGGGGCAAAAACAAACTATTTATGGGCAACGGGCTAGGCAAAACCAGAGCTTGCGGCTGCCAATCATAAAATATGTGGACAATTAGAACCACAGCTATGTCCACCACAACATAACTGAGCCTAAGGGTGACCGGTAAGCACAACTTACTTTATTTCATATTTTTTATTTATTTATCGATAAGAAACTTTTGGACTAGGGGTGCCTTAGAATATTGTTGACACTCTATGGCGTTGAGGTTCAAGTAAGTTTGTGAACCACTGTTATAGTACATAGAGGAATAAAGTGGGCACGTTTGGAATGCAGGTCCTCATTGTAGCAACTTTTCATTGTGAAACTTAATATACAGTAGACTCTTATTTTATGTTATTATGGTTCCCATCTGTACAATCAGGATGCTTTAAATTGCACTGTAAATTAAGACTGCCTATCTAATATGCTGTCAGGAAATAAAAGTTCCTAGGGATCATTGCAGTATGTAGGGAAATATGAGTCAGCTAAAACAGTAGCGCTCATATCAGCTTATGACTCGTGATTAATGATACGAGGGGTAATGCACAGGTTACAGCTTACATGAATGTATCATTGAAAAAAAACTGCTATAAGTAATATTGGGAAATCCTTACAATCTAATGAGAAGAAAGGCCATGTGCCCCTCATTCCTTTTTTCGTTACTTGTTTCCTAGCACAGCGCCACTGATTTCAATTGTATGAAATCGGGTCGAAAAAAATCGGGTCAATCGCATCGCAAGCGACCAAATCGCATGCGATGCGATGCGACCAAATCGACCCGATTTTTAATTGTGCAGCCACCCTCATTGCTGATTACAATGTTAAATGCACCCACAGACCCGATTTTTTATTGTATACCCACCCTGATGGGTAATTAATATGTCAAATGCACCCTCATTCAGGGCCGGCGCCACCACTAGGCAGGTCTAGGCATTTGCCTAGGGCGCCGGCCACTGGAGGGCGGCAGTTCGCCCCTTGCCCCCCGTGCAAAGGGGGTACCTGCTGCACCGTCTGGAGAGCGGACAGGGGGGTCCATGCCGGCTCCTGACAGGAGCCTGCAGTGGTGTCCTTGCCGCGCGGGTACCTGCGGTGCTGTGTATAAAGCTGGCGGCGGTGGGGGGGTCCCTGCATTGAATAAGAAATAACTAGCACTATCCGCCGGGCTATGCGGCGGTGCGGGAAGCGCTGCCAGGTTTGAAAACACTGGCCGCACACCGAGATTCAGCCAATCAGCGTGCGGCCAGTGTTTTCAAAACAGAAGCGCTTCCCGCGCCGCCGCATAGCGCTAGTTATTTCTTATTCACTGCAGGGACCCCCGCCACCGCCAGCTTTATACACAGGCTCCTGTCAGACGCCAGCATGGACCCCCCTGCCCGCTCCCCAGACGGCGCAACAGGTACCCCCCACCCCCGGCACCGGGGCTCCCCCACCCCGACTCGCCTGGGGTGCTCCGGTGCCTTGCACCAGCCCTGCCCCCATTGTTAACGCCATGCCACGATCAACGCCAACCTGAAGCGTGGCGAGCCCACGAGGGGCAGCGGTACTTGTCCTCCGACCTTTTCATACCCTCACTATCCACGTCGGCTTGGAGTTAATTATATATAGTGTGGCGAGCGTAGCTAGCCCCGCGAGGGGATGCGCATTACTTCACACGTATTACGCGTCCCCTCGTGGGGCTCACTGTGCTCGCCACGCTTCCGGCTTGGTGGCTCGCTGAGCTCACCACACTATATAAATTCAACTCCACGTCGACGTGGATAGTGGGGGTATGAAAAGGTCGGAGGACGCACACCGCCGCCCCTCGCGTGCTCGCTGCGCTCGCCACGCTTTGGGTTGACGTTGACCGTGGCGTTGCGTTAACAATGGGGTGGGGGGGGCATTTGACATACTAATTAACCATCAGGGTGGGTATAAAATAAAAAATCGGGTCTGGGGGACATTTAACATTGGGTCCAATGTAAAATCGGGTCTCGGAACATTTTTACATTGGGTCCAATGTAAAAATTGGGTCAGTCGCGTTGCATCCATCCATCCATGCCATATAATGGCATGCGATGCGACCAATTTTTTAATTGTAAGGGAAACTTCTTTAAAGCCCGAAAATCGGGTCGGTCGGGTCTGATCGGGTCCCATCGCATACCTTAAGTTATGGTATGCGATGGGACTCGACGGGCGTCGTGCTAGGAAACAAGTACCCTTTTTTCAATGTTTACTGTACATTCCTCTCCACCGGCTAGTAGGCAGCCAGCGCCAGCAACCATTCTTTTGCATAGTGTATAATTATATGTATGTTTGGAAAGATAAAAAGTAACAGTATTATTAAGACATGATTAACAACATTGTGCAAGTCCCACACCTCCAAAGTAGTAAATGCTGAAGAACATGATGATGGCATTGCCCATTGTCTGCTGTTACAAATGGGATGAACTGTTAATCTCAAGAAATGAAGCCAAAAAGAACAGAGCAAGGGTAGACACAGTCCAGTAGGCAAAGGCAATAGGCAGTGGCGTAGCTAGAATTTTTTTCCCCCCTGCCCAAAAAAATTCTGGAGCCCTCCCCCCAAGATGGGGCGAGGCGGTGGACCACAAGCACCGCTGGCTGAGCTGACAGGCGACCCAGGCAGCAGTAAGCGCTGAACTGGTCCCGCTCTGTGCATATCTAATGAGCGGGTACCCAGTACAGTGCATATTTAATAAGGGGGTCCCCATCCCGTGCATAGTTAATGAGCGGGACCCACTCATTACCTATGCACAGGGTGGGGAACCACTCATTCAATATGGACTGCACTGGGTCACTGCTCATTAGATATGTACAGGGCCGGACCAGCTCAGCGCTCACTGCTGCCTGGGTCGACCTGTCAGTTCAGCCAACGGCGCCCACCACAGACCCTGCTGGCGGCACTCCCCCAATGCAATCAATATACCAAAGTACAAAATACATTATAGAAGGCTATCACTGCAGGATCAGGGAATCTTGGGAGTTTTTGCATATTATTTCTCAGTGGAAGCAGTAGTCACTCACTGTCACTGTAGAACTTTCAGTCTGGTGTCTAGTTTAGAAACTAGTCCATAAGTCTGGGCGCTACTATAGAAGCCAAACCTCCAATCTACAAACCAGACTTCTAACCTGGTGGCTAGCGCATAAAGCAGGGATCCAAGCAAGTAGCTAATGTTTAAAGAAGTCCATCAATTGTGTATGGCTGGACATCAAGTCTAGTACTGTATAGCGGGCTATCCAGATAGGTGACTGTTGTGTAGGAAGAAATCAGGTGGTTTAGCCCCTCCTGAACACACAAAGATATGTACTCACCATCCACTAGACTGTCACTATGGAGTTTGCTGGCTATTTGTAAGGGAAAGACATCGGGAGCTGTCATTTACAGTACATAATATAGTCATACAGTAGTTAGTACAAGTAGCTGCTTGTTAGAGGCCATTATAGCTCCCTGGAGTGTCGTTACTGCAAGTAACAATCAAGAAGCAGGGAGTCATATGTGATGGAAGGAGGATCTTGGCACTGCCAAAATGTATAATGCTATTCTAATACCAATCTCCTGACTCCATATGGTGTATTGTTCCCCCTGATAAAAAGTGTCATTTTGTGCAGATACACTTTTTGTGGAATGCTACTTGTGTAATATTACTATAAAATGACTATCACTCCTACCACTCAAGTTCGCTGCCTAGGTGTCATCCTTGACTCTGAAATTTCCTTTGTTGCCCACATTCAATCTGTCTCGAAATCATGCCTCATGCACCTAAAAAACATATTCAAAATCCCCCCTTATCTTTCACAAGACACAGCTAAAACTCCTAATCCATACTCTCATTATCTCATGCATTGATTATTGCAATAGTCTCCTTATTGGCATTCCCCAATACAGACTCTCACCACTACAATCCATCATGAATGCAGCTGCGAGGCTAATCTTTCTAACCAGATGTTCATCGTCTGGAAAGATACTCTGTCAGTCACTTCATTGGTTACCTGTTTTTCTACCGTTTTCAATATAAAATACTTTTACTTACACACAAGGCCATAAACCAACTTACATATCTTCTCTTATCTCAAAATATCTTCCAACCCGACCTCTTCGCTCCTCACATGATCTAGGTCTTTCCTCCACACTCAATACTCGCTCCCATTTCCAATTGCAGGACTTTCTTCCGGCTGCTCCCACTCTGTGGAAAGGTCTCTCTCTCTCTCTCTCTCTCTCTCTCTTTCTCTCTCTAAACATAAGGAGAGAGAGAGAGAGAGGGAGATGTATATATTGTTTTACAAAGGCAGTCACAGGTGACTTAAATATAAATCTTGTCTTATGGAAAGTACATTTTGGCCCAGAACAGGTTCAGGAACCCAGTACCTGTTGATGTCATATTTAATTAGAGGTTCAGGAACTGAGTTCCTGCTGGTTTCTGTTGAAAAATACTGAATGTCTCCTATTGTAAAGCGCTATACAGTATAAGAAACTGTTAATAAATAAGTAATAAATAAATATACTTTTAGAAAAGCTCCCGTGCTTTATTTGACTCATATGGTCAAATGATGCCTAGAGATCTCTTATGTATTATGATTTGTCCATTCACTAAATGTGATCTACAGCAGACTCCGCAAGAAAGCTGGGTTGCTCCGCAGAGAGACCATTATATTGTGATTTTGGCACTGCCAAAATGTATAATGCTATTCTAATACCAATCTCCTGACTCCATATGGTGTATTGTTCCCCCTGATAAAAAGTGTCATTTTGTGCAGATACACTTTTTGTGGAATGCTACTTGTGTAATATTACTATAAAATGACTATCACTCCTACCACTCAAGTTCGCTGCCTAGGTGTCATCCTTGACTCTGAAATTTCCTTTGTTGCCCACATTCAATCTGTCTCGAAATCATGCCTCATGCACCTAAAAAACATATTCAAAATCCCCCCTTATCTTTCACAAGACACAGCTAAAACTCCTAATCCATACTCTCATTATCTCATGCATTGATTATTGCAATAGTCTCCTTATTGGCATTCCCCAATACAGACTCTCACCACTACAATCCATCATGAATGCAGCTGCGAGGCTAATCTTTCTAACCAGATGTTCATCGTCTGGAAAGATACTCTGTCAGTCACTTCATTGGTTACCTGTTTTTCTACCGTTTTCAATATAAAATACTTTTACTTACACACAAGGCCATAAACCAACTTACATATCTTCTCTTATCTCAAAATATCTTCCAACCGGACCTCTTCGCTCCTCACATGATCTAGGTCTTTCCTCCACACTCAATACTCGCTCCCATTTCCAATTGCAGGACTTTCTTCCGGCTGCTCCCACTCTGTGGAAAGGTCTCTCTCTCTCTCTCTCTTTCTCTCTCTAAACATAAGGAGAGAGAGAGAGAGAGGGAGATGTATATATTGTTTTACAAAGGCAGTCACAGGTGACTTAAATATAAATCTTGTCTTATGGAAAGTACATTTTGGCCCAGAACAGGTTCAGGAACCCAGTACCTGTTGATGTCATATTTAATTAGAGGTTCAGGAACTGAGTTCCTGCTGGTTTCTGTTGAAAAATACTGAATGTCTCCTATTGTAAAGCGCTATACAGTATAAGAAACTGTTAATAAATAAGTAATAAATAAATATACTTTTAGAAAAGCTCCCGTGCTTTATTTGACTCATATGGTCAAATGATGCCTAGAGATCTCTTCTGTATTATGATTTGTCCATTCACTAAATGTGATCTACAGTAGACTCCGCAAGAAAGCTGGGTTGCTCCGCAGAGAGACCATTTTATTGTGATTTTATGGAAGACATTTAAGAAACTGGAAATGCCAATTGCATTCAATGTAGACCACTTGATCCAATGCTTGTTTTGCATTGAGGGTCATGAATATGGTGGGAGTTGCTGTTGCCGCCCTATTGCCAATTTATTTATGTTTTGATTGACTAGTGTAGTGATGGCTGCAGCTACTGTGTTTGCTAATTTTATGAGTATACAGTATAAGTAGAAAAGAGATGAACCTGTTCCTGGAACAATGGATGCGATCCCCTCTCTTGAAAATTATTTTCTCTCAAATTTTTGCTCCATAGAAAATGTTGCTATTAAAAAAACCTGGTGCAGCTGCCTATTTTTTTTTCTCCCACTCAGTCTCATGTTTCTTTAGTGGTAGGGCATGAAATAACGCCTGTCGGCACATGTTGGCTCAATATAAAAGAAAAATCATGTTGACCTTTTGACCCCATCGACCTTTTGACCCTGTCGACCGTTTGACTGTTGACCTTTTGACCCGGTTGACATTTTTGAATGTCGACATTTTGACCCTGTCGACATTTTGACTGTCAGCCTTTTGACCCTGTCGACCTTATTACTGTCAACCTAGAGACAATCTATCATTAGTCCGGAGACCAGTAAAACTTTGCTAACTTCAGTATATTATTTTGTATGCCAATGCAACAATGCAGCTTAACTTTGGGCAAACATAACAGAACCTTGTTATTCTATCAGACTCTTCTATTAAAGACTCCTTTTACCTAGTCACATAACAGTAATGTCTTCTCTGACCTAGTATCTCACACAACAGTAAAGTGATCGGACTCCAAAACAATGCCCAGGTTACATCCAAGCAGTCTATCTAGGGCTCTCTCTCTTTTTTTCTAAGCTTATTTGTCTTCCAATTCTTTTAAAGCCGTTAGTGTATTTTGTGTGCGCCCGTCCCATGCCAGGCACCAAATATATGGTTCCAGCTTCTAGCAGGAATAGAAAAGCATAAACATAAACACCTAGAATTATAACATACGGAAGCTACACAATTTGGTAGACACATCCGAGAACGAGAATAATAGCCAAAAGACAAAAACCTAGAAATCAATATAATGCCAAGAGAATGAAGGCTTTAGGGACTGCCAACTTGTAACACAGGCAGACTATCCATCATTATCCATCATTACATTTCTGCTAGAGTAACATAAAATCTCAATAACAAATCTAGAAACATTAATAATCAACAAAAAGAACATCTTTACAGGGCCTACACACATAGCGATTTAGGGATATTTTCCAAGCTGTCTCGCTAGATCGCTTTGAAAATGCCCCTACATCGTCCCGTGTGTAGGGGCATCACGATAGTGATGTGCTGCCCCTCGCGTCGCTATCGCTGCGAACAGTGGCGTAACTAAAAAGTTTGCTCTCCGCTGCCAAAGTTTCTGGCACCCATCCCCACCTCCAATAATGTCCCAGTGTCGACCTAGGTCGACCAGTATCGACCTAGTCCCTTGTCGACCTCGTCCCTTGTCGACCTAGACCCCTGTGGACATTACTGTATGTCGACCCAACGGTGTCACCCTAATGACTGTCAACCATCTTATGGTCGAGCAAACAATCCCAACCCCTGCACACTTACACATTACACCACACACTGTAATGTCCCTTACACTATATATATATTGGTTGCACGGAGATCAGTTAAATCAAATGCAAGAAAGGCTTTGGTGCATAAAGACGAGCCACTCAGTACGTGATGTGATTGGTAGTTCCTTCTATCCATCAGTATATGAGGTGGTTTTGTCTGGCTGCACGTAGATGAGACACTATGCAGCCCTGAATGAATGGCTAGTAACACGATTGGCCGAATTATGG
Organism: Crinia signifera; assembly: GCF_055691185.1. Lineage (NCBI taxonomy): Eukaryota > Metazoa > Chordata > Amphibia > Anura > Myobatrachidae > Crinia > Crinia signifera. The sequence continues at coordinate 270,527,215 of NC_139218.1, forward strand.
GAGTGTAACAATCTCCCTAGCACCATTGGCCGAAGATGGCTGGTGGGAGCAACAAATGGAGCGTGTGCTCCGATTGGTCGCTATATGTGCCTGTAAAAAATGCAGCGATATCATTGGACATTATGTCCGTCTTATTCTGACAGCGAGCGTCCGTAGGCCACGCCCTCTGACGAAGTGTTCCACGAAACGCGTTGGGGCGTGGCTACGGAGACGCTCGCTGTATGCAGTCCAGGCTGTCCTTCCCCTGTCTGCTCCCGTACGAGGTTCCCGGCACGCTGTGTAACCCCTGGAGGGGAGAGCAGCGTGGGCTGTGAGTTCCTGACGGTTGCCCCGGATAAAGGTTGGAGTTTTGCCCGGCTTGGTAAACATATTGAACCCTGTGGTATCCAGCCCACACTGATGATACTTTTGGTACGAGCAATTATTGGCTGGTTATCTTTTATGCTGTGTGCTTTTATGTGAATAAACTGTTTTACGCACTATGGAGCGCCCCTCTGTTCTTCTATTTTCTACACATATATATATATATATATATAGATATCTATCTATATATTATAGATATATTTATTAAGACATTGGATTCTCTATATATAAACCCCCCCCCCCCCCCCCATTTGTAGCAGATCACCACTTCCCCACTTTTATAGTAGACCCATCAGTGCCCCCCACCCCCATCAGTAAGAGTCTATATATTATTTATAGTGCATCCGGCTGGCTTTTACCTTTTGGTGATGCAGCCAGCACTACATCACCGCTCCTCTCTCTCCTATGTGACTCTACACTGGAATGCAGAGGTGGGTTACAAGGCTCAAGTTTTCAGTCTCTGAGCCGCAGGCTGCTGGGTCAGACACGACTCAATTATTCTTGGCGTTCAGGCAGACCCCGCTTGCTCTGGCTCCCCCAAGCTACCGTGGGTTCTGCCGCAGCATAGTTACGCCACTGGCTGGGAGATTAATATCCAACTGGAAAAATCTAATTAAATGCCGTGGTCAGGGTTCTCACCACAGAACACTGGCCCTGACAGATCGCTCAGCACACAGCGCTGGCACATCGCTGTATGCTGAGTGATCTTGCTGAGCATTCTGAGAGATCTAGCATCGCTCAAAACGCTTAGTAACTCGCTATATGTGTAGGCCCCAGTAATCATTTATATGAAAAATGCTTATCACATTATAAATGCACTACTGATGTATACTGTGTGTTTAGATATTACTAATTACCAGCCCACAAAATGACAGAAAAACAGTAATGTCAGTGCTGGCGGCTGTACATGAAGCAATACTTGAATTGCTCTGTCTGGCACCATCTAGTGGCTTTCAGCATGCACAGCACTTGAATTCCCCCCACAGAGGGGAGGAGTAGCATTCTTGCATTAGAAAAGCAACTCTTAAGCTGCCCATACACGCTGCTAAGCGTGCTGAGCCGATGTGTGCTTTGAGGTGCGCGCTCCCGCGCACCTCATCGCACAGTACAAAAAGTATGTGCTTGCACATACTTTTTGTACTTAGGTTTCATCAAATTGCATCGCATTGCATGCACAACGCATGCACATGCAATGCAATGCAATGTGATCCCTGCTATTGCAGCCCACAACGCACGCCCGCATTGGGACGTGTATGGGCTGCTTAACATAGTCCACTTTAAACGCTCTTACTGTTTTCACTTTCGTTAAGAATGGATTTAATAGCAATATCAGTGTATCTACTAGTTTTCCACATGATAAGTAGATAATGTGCTTGGTACAGGAAATTTTAAATATTCACTTTATCTCTAATTCATTTCAGTATGCTTGTCTAAAAAAAAGTAAGTGGAGATTAAAAACAACAATGCTAACCCGCAATCATGTATAGATCTCTGCATTGAAGCCCAAAGGATGTGCAACTGATAATGTACTGCATTCCCAAATTGTTGATTAAATGAAATAATTGCTTTCAAACCTTTATCTGCTCAGCAGATACCATAGCAGATAAGCATTAGGAACATTTCCTTTCTCATATACAATAAGGTATACATGAAAGTAAGTTATTTAATACTAGTATATTGAGGGTTTTTTTCCTCTCCCCTTCACCTCTACACTAAAGGCCCCCATACACTTCCCCCTGAGCTTCCCCGGCTTCCCCGGCTGCTCCCCGGGGGAGCTTGATTAGATTGGCACTTGATGAGGGGGACACGTCTGTGTCCCCCGCTGCTGGAGACGTTGCTGGGGACAGCGTCTGTGCGGCGAGGCGGTAGAGGGAGCAGGGGGGGCTGGGGACGCTGCGGGGGACACGTCTGTGTCCCCCGCTGCTGGGGACGCTGCGGGGGACAGCGTCTGTGCGGCGAGGCGGTAGAGGGAGCAGGGGGGGCTGGGGACGCTGCGGGGGACACAGGCGGCATAGAGCCGGGCAGGGGGAGCCGGCGGGAGCTGTCAGTGCTAGAAAAAAAAAGCCTATACAATGAATGGGCAGCCTGTGATTGGCTGAGCGCTCTCTCAGCCAATTGCTGACTGGCTCAGAGAGCGCTCAGCCAATCACAGGCCGCCCATGCATTGTATGGGCTTTTTTTTTTTATTCAATACTGACAGCTCCCGCCGGCTCCCCCTGCCCGGCTCTATGCCGCCTGTGTCCCCCGCAGCGTCCCCAGCCCCCCCTGCTCCCTCTACCGACTCGCCGCCCCACTAGGTCCCAAGTCGGGTGGTCGGACGTGCAGCAGGTCCGACCACCCGACGCAGATCCGATGCGCACGGGACCGCGCATCGGATCTGAGGGGACATCAAAACTAGCCGATTTTGGTCCGATTTCGGCCAGATCCGACTGATCTGGCTGAAATCTGACCAAAATCGGCTAGTGTATGGGGGCCTTTACTCTGCCCACAACTCCTTGTCCCTTATCACAAAGGGTTGGAAGGGGGCTGGGGGTCCTTCTTGAATATTAGATTGTATACAGTAGATCAGGGGTAGCCAACTCCAGTCCTTGAGAGCTACCAACGGTTCACATTTTCCAGCTCACCTCACAGGTACACAGGTGCACTCATTACTGACTGACACATTTTAAAAGATCCACAGGTGGCGCTAAATACTTCACTTGTGATTCTGTGAGGAGACATAGAAAAAGTTAACTGTTGGTAGCTCTTGAGGACTGGAGTTGACTACCCCTGGTATAGACGATACAGGATGCATTCAGCATTGCGGTGGTCGGTATGCAAGAGTTCATAATACTGACACCTGCATCCTGACTACCACCAGGACAAGGGGCAAGGCAGTGATTTGGCTCCCCTCCCCATACTATTGGACAAAATTGCCACGTACGCCATGCCCTAATCTCTAACACAATGCACCCTAGCAGCATGTTCACAGCATGCTCCCTGTGTGCTCCAAATGCCCTAAACTTCTAGCATATGCCCTCCATCAGTATGTTCCACTACATCATTACACTGCAATACTACACTACATGCCCCTATACACTGCATTACATCAATATACTAAATCCCACCTATACGCAGCACCAGTGGTGTAACTACAAAATTTGAGCCCCCCCAACGGGAAATTTCGGCAGTGCCCCCCCCCCCATAAAAGTTAAGATCATCCCAGCCCTGCCTTACCCCTCCACTTGTCTCCGCCATGTCTGTGGCCGGCACCCACAGATCTACTTGTCTGCGGTACTTTTGCTCCTCCTGGCTCCTGCTAACTAATGAAAACTGACCCTCATAAAATGGCTGCCCCTAACAGTAAACCATTTTTAAGGGTGCTAGAGGAGGCCGCCGCCTCCTCTATCATCCTCAAAAACTGTATGCTGTAAGTCGGGTTGCCACCTCACCCTTCACCAATTCCTGAAGATTTCCCTGCCCCAAGCACTCCCGGGGCAAATGGGTGTGGCCTTGTAAAAGGGGTGTGGTCTGTTCAGAAAAGAGGGCGTGGCCTCTGTATTAGACATTCAAGTACCTAATGTTATATTATAAACGTGTATATATATATATATATATATATATATTACATACATACACACACTAATATATATATATATCTATATATCTATATATATATATATAGATATATAGATATATATATATACACACACACACGTGTATATATACGCTATTGTTACACCACTGTGCTGCATTAATTACTACACTTCATTCCCCTATAGACTGCACTACATCACAGTATGCTACACTACATCCCCCTACACGCTGCACTACATCACTACACTACATGCCCCTATCCACTGCACTACATCAATATACACTGCACTACATCATACTACATCCCAGTGGTGTAAATAATGATCTGTAGGCCCCAAAGGTTTGTAAGGGCCCCATGTATATATAACACATGTAACTTTGACAGGGAAGGTGGGTCCCTTTCAGCTCTGGGCCCCATAGCAGCTGAACTCCCTGCACCTATGGTAGTTACTCCCTTGCTACATCCACTACACACTGCACTACATCACAACATTACTTGCTTCTATATGCTGCACTACATCACTACCATATGTACAACCTCCTGTAATGATAGGGAGAACTCAGTTCCACATCCACCACAGCCCTACACAGTAATTCCAACAGAAAAGCCTATCCCAGTGGCTTCCTCTTCTGGCATGGCATATGTGATGTCATGCTGTCACGGCAGCTGAAGTGAAGAAGAGAGGAGAAGAATCTGCTGAAGGGACAGAGACAGATATGTGTATAAACAGTCCAAGAGGCCCTTCTGGAGGTGAGGGAGACTACTACAGACCCTGTGGTGAAAGTCAAAGCCCAGTCTTTGGCTGTGGAGCTGGGATCATATCGGTTTTCTATTTGCACTGTGATATGGTATGACATTCTCAGACATGCAGATAGATGTGGCTGTCAGCTAGCTGCAGAAGACAAGAGATTCCATCATCTGCTACAGAAACACAGGGTTTTCTGATGCTCAGTCAATTGCAAAGGAGATGTGTGAGGAGATGAACGTGGAGCCAGTGCCTAAACAAAAGCGACTGAAAACAATTAAAAGGCACTTTAGCTACTGTATGAAGTACCAGATGAGCCTATTGGTGATGTGCTGAGGAAAATGGAAACCAGTTTTTTAAATGTCTTAGTGAATGCAACCCTCTCTTCATTTGATGAGAAATTCCTTCCCCAGTACAGACTCTCACCACTACAGTCCATCATGAATAGAGCTGCGAGGCTAATATTCCTAGTCAGACGTTTATTGTCTGCAAAGCTACTCTGTCAGTCACTTCATTGGTTACCTGTATTCTACCGTACTCAATACAAAATAATTTTACTTACACACAAAGCCATAAACCAAACTACACCAACATACATATCTTCTCTTATCTCAAAATATCATCCAACCCCACCTCTACGCTCCTCCCAAGATCTGCGTCTCTAATCCACACTCATTACTCGCTCCCATTCCCGACTGCAGGACTTTCTTCGGGCTGCACCCACTCTGTGGCACCCACTCTTCTCCAGTCTCCAAACCTATAAGCGTTCCCTGAAAACTTATCTCTTCAGGCAGCTTATCAAATTCCAGAACCAGTCACAGAACCTTGCATTCTGGTGGAATCGATGCAATAAAGAATACAGTATCTATCCTTATGTATCAATGCCTTTTCCTCTATAGATTGTAAGCTTGCGAGCAGGGCTCTACTACCTTTTGACTGTCTGTAAATACCCTGTTTGTTGTATCACTGTCTCCTTTTGTAAAGCGCAACGGAATATGCTGCGCTATATAAGAAACTGTTAATAAATAAATATAAGCAATACTACTGTGGACATTCTCTGTATAAGCAATGCTACTGTGGGCATTATGTGTAATCAACACTACTGTGTGGCATATAAGTATAAGGAGTACTACTGAGTAGCATAACTTGAATAAGGGGCACTACTGTGTGTCACAATGTTTATAAGGGACACTACTATGTGATGTAATATGAACCAAGGTCACAACACAATGTAAATATGATTGTGCTACTGTGCGGCAAAGTTTGAATTGAAGGTGCTATTATGTAACCATGCCCCTTCCTTGTGGACCACTGCCCCTATAAAGTAGAGGTATGGCACAAATTTTCTATTTTGCCGGGGGTGCTGAAAACCCTGGCACTGGCCTGGGCTCCACAAAATGGGGGAAGCGGGGTGGGTCGCCAGCAGAAAAAATGAGTTCCAACACCTCTTCAGGACCACTTCAAGCCCTGGCCATAAGTATCATGTTGTCTTATAATCAATACAGGATATTGGCTTTGATGATACCATTTGAATGTATATATCTCAAATCTCCTTTTATATACTCCTTTTATAATCTCCTCTATATAATTTCTTGGCAAGGAGATTGCTTGGCTCTTCAGGGAGCCAGTGAGATACAGAAGCTTCTGTTTCAGGGAGTCTCCCTGACAATCAGGCAGAGTTGGCAAGTACTTTACATACACTCAGTATGTATTAATGACAGTGAACAGAGCCAAGCCGGGATCTGGTATGCAGTAGCAAAAAAAAGATAACAGTAGCAGTGGTCAAATCCATGTCTTGTACACAGTGCAGAGGACAGGCAATTAAGCAGTCACCACAGGGAAGCTGAGCAATTGGAGCAGTTCAACATGACAAATGCGAGCACTGATTCTAACTCACTCAATAATCTAGCAGTACAGTATATGCTTTGCTGGTTAGATATTTACTGTGTGTGTATGTATATATATGGGTATATGTTTCACGTCGAAAAATCAATCTTTTTTTCTGATGAAAATATTATGAATAAAATTGTACTGTATTACAGGTATATAGATGACCTGCTCATCATATGGGCAGGTCCGAGGGAGGAGCTTATTGAAATCTTTGAGAAACAAAACAGCACCAATCACCCGATCAAATTCACCTATATAATTGATCACAAAGAAATCAGTTATTTGGATGTCAAAATTCAGCTACATGAGGGCTCCATAATGACAAATCTGTTTACCAAGGAAACAGACCGAAATAACATTCTCCATCACCAAAGCTATCACCCAATTAGAATGAAGGCAGGTTTGCCCTACTCACAATACCTGCGAGTGCGTAGGATTGTCAGTGAGGATGAGGAGGTGGTTAAACAGTTCTCCATCCTGACTGACAAATTTGTGGGGAGAGGGTACCCCCTTAAGGATCTCATTAAACAACAAAATAAAGCACTTAGGGTCCCTAAAGAAAAACTTTTGGTGTCAAAAAACAAAGAAAAGGAGAGTAACAAATATATTCCTTGGGTCAACCATCTTAATCCTCGCAGCAACTTTATTAGACATTCTTTAAACAAAAATTGGCCGATGGTGAGGGATGATCCGGACCTCAATTCCTTGAAAGATACTAGGGTAATGCAATGTTTCTCGAGGGGTAAAAACCTTAGAGACCTTTTGGTCAAGGCTGATGTAACAGACAAACCCGGTGAGAGAGGGGTGATTGTCCCACGCAGATTGGGGTGTTTTAAATGCCCCAACGGCGTTACATGCAGCTACATGACTAGTGGGAGTAGCTTTAAGCACCCCACATCGGGTAAGACCATACCCATTAAACATTATTTGACATGTAGCTCTTCCTTCGTTATATATCTTATCACTTGCCCATGCAGCAGGAGCTACGTGGGCAAGACTGAAAGGAGTTTTAAGGAGAGGATGGCGGCACATCGCAGTGCGATAAAATCTGCCATTGAAAAGGGCCACAGTGATCAGCCGGTGGCCCGGCATTTTTTAGAAGCCCGCCACCCCTTAAATACTCTTAGGTACAGGATCATTGATCAGGTGCCCCCTAACATTAGGGGAGGGGATCGGGGGAAAAAATTGATACAGTTAGAATCAAAATGGATCTTTTCCCTTAAAACATTATCTCCGATTGGCCTTAACGAGAGCCTGGGTTTGAATGCTTTTTTATGAGATGTATTGTAATAAATGTTGCAAATTTCTTTGCATTAGTTATTTTTCTTTTTATTAAGGAATATCCCACCTCTGACCACCAGGGGTCACTGAAGATAACATCCAGGAAAGAGCTACAGTACGAGAGCTAAATACAACATCTTTAAGTGACAGAATAAATGTATTATGTTTTTTTCTTTTGTGTGCTTTTTTTAGAAGTGCTTTTTTTAGATGTGTTTTTGATATCTTTTTCTGTGTGATATATTGTTAGAAACTTATGAAATGATATGGTGATTTTGTAAAATATTTGTAACACATTTGTATGCCCTGTTGTTACTACAGGTGCTAGTAATTATATTTGCTTCACGCCCTGTTTGGGGAGGAGTCGCAGCTATGTGGCTATATATATCATGTGTGTACCTTTGTATGGTTATCCTGATGACGAGATTAAATCTCGAAAGATCTTGAACCTGTGTGGTCTCCAGTTATTTCAAGTCGCACCGAGTGCCGCCAATTTTCCAGTTATATATATATATATATATATAAATGCATGTGGAGGGGCACACCATCATGTCCGCAAGCGCAAGGTGCCATGATGTTTACCAATGCAGGGAAATGGACGACACTCCATTGAGCAGGAAAGCACCACCTGCCATATGGCCAAACGAATGCCCCCCATCCCACGCGGCAATGAATCCGCTCGATACGATGCAAGGGTGTGTGTAAGATAACACATTCCCTCACATGTGGCATTACAGAAGAAAAAACATTTGACGGCCGCTCTCCATGAAATGATATTTCTTCCCCCTTTAAGTTGGTACTTAGTTTTATCCTGGCCGCACATCTCCAAAGACAGGGGCACTGGTGTCTTTTGATGCCAGCCGCTTGCCCTTAAACGCCCTAAAATGCTTGGCGTTCCCATGGGCGATCCCTGTTTCCACCCCCAGCCCATTTGTTGCCGTGGTCTGCACATGCTCAAATATGCGCTTGTGCATGTGCAGACCCCCAAACATCAGAACAGGGCCGAATTCGCCTGGTTCCAAGTGTTGTTGAATGAGGCCTTTTGTTTGGTCAACCATTCATTAGGTAAGGATTTCTACAGCACTGAATATACTTTCTCCTATCTTTAACGACTACCCTTACTATGTATCTTACCCAGTATATAGTATGATTTTATGTTTGGTCCTTAATAGTTATTTCTATGTATTTATGGTGCTATATCCTGCCATTGTGTATTGTACTGTACCAGTACACAAATTATTAATCAGTACACAGTAACTATATATTTAGCTCCCCCTGATTCAGGCCCCTTACATTATTTGTAATTTTTCATCCTTCAAGCCGCCAGGCTTTTTCTCTTAAGGGGGTGCTCCTCCATTGTCTCACACTGGGCGCCGATCCATCCCCGCAGTTTTAAATATTTTTTTCTCAGCTGACGGAGGAGCGGTGTCACACACGGCACACCAGCTTCCTCGTCCTTTCATTAATTTTCACACAGAGCCGTCAGCTGTAGAGATGGGCAAAGCGGCTCACTTAGCCGAGCCGGGATCCAGCGGATCGGTCAGTGAAAAGATCCGGATCGTTCACGCTGAACTCCGACTCGCATTGAAAAAGGGTTAATTTTATATTAACAAAGCATAAAATCTCGCGAGATGTCGATAGCTCTCGTGAGATTTCACCTGTACTTAATTTCGTTCGTATTCACCGGGCGGGTCATTTTCGTATATAAAAGACAGACGGTTCACCTTTTTGGGATCGGCGGCTCACTCGTTCTTTACAGGGATCCGTTCAAAAGATACGCTTCGTTCAGGAATGACCCATCTCTAGTCAGCTGACTGACACCAGGGGGAGCTCCAGCGTACAGCTCTACCAAGGCTGAGAGCTGTCCGGGAGAACTCTGTGGATGAGGAACTCTTTTGCTTCATTATGGGGGGGGGGGAGAGATAGCTGCAGCCAGCAGGTAGGCACTGCCAGTGCTGTTGCTGCTCTGTGTGTGTGGCACATGTGAGGTGGGGGTCTTAAGTGTTAACAGCAATGTGATTTTACAGAATTTTTGTGAGGAGTGTTTGTGTGTGTTTTTCTTTTTTTAGGGAGTGTTATTTTTGTTTAATTAAAATGGGAGTGTGTGTGTGTGTGTGTGTGTGTGTGTGTGTGTGTGTGTGTGTGTGTGAAAAAAGGCATGTGTGTGCACGTCTGAGTGAATAAGGTGTTTGTGTGTGCATTTAAGTATGTGTGTAAGCCCGCATCTGTATGAGAGGTGTGTATGTGTGATAACATATTGGTAGGGACATTTATATATTTAATAACAGTTTCTTTTATAGCGCATACCTATTCCATTGCGCTTTACAATAGGAGACAGTTATACAAGAAACTGGTAATTTACAGACAGTCAACAGTATGAAGGCCCTGCTCTATAGGGCCCTCAATCTATAGGGAAATAGGCATTACTTTTTGGGTCTAATTAGTATTAAGAGGGCTTTTAATAAAATTACCCAATTTAAGGAGTTGGGTAATAGAATTTCCTAAAAGGTTATTCCCTTTTGTTTATAGAGTATATTTAGCAAATGAGGGGTAACGTTACCAAGTTGAGAGGTCTATTAAAGATGGGATGTTGCCCATAGCAACCATTCAGATTCTACTTCTTATTTATTCAGCACCTTCTAGAAGATACTAGATAGAATCTTATTGGTTGCTATGCACAACATCATATCTTCAAGACATCCCATCTTCAATAGAACTCCCATCTTAGTAAATGGGCTGGCCAAATAAAGGCATAGATAGTTTAAGTTCTCTAGGATATAAACTTTTTTTAGGGGACCCCATATTCCTACAATTAGGTTATGAATACTGAGCTTTAGGTGTATGCATAGGCAGTCTAGGCATAGCAGGGTAACTTATGGAGCTAGTAGGGCTCTTCAATCTTGATCAATTTAGGGATCTCTGTATTGCCACATACTGATGTTATACAAAATGCATAAAGGAAAAAGTAATTTATGCATTTTGTATAACATCAGTATGCGGCAATACAGAGATCCCTAAGTTGATCAAGGTGGCTCCATATAGTCCAATAAGTATTCATACAATCATTATAATATTGTTTCGTTCGACCTGGCTATCCGTATGCACCCTTCCACTGCTCTGCATCAGTACTGTGTACTTTCGTCATTGAGTTTCTTTAGGAGCTTAATCAATAGTTCTGGATCTGAATTAGAAGTGGGGACAACAGCTCCCACTGCAGGAGCTACTTGCAATTCATCAATTCTAGTTTGCATAGCTGCTAATTATACATGCGGCATTTGGAGAGATTCAATTAGAAGTGCTTCAGTAATGTGAGCTGAGGTCCTTGCTAAGTGTTTCTGTTATTTTATAATTTTACTAGAATAGAGTTGGCTCATTGGAGAATCCCAATAACAAGATCTACTGTACAGTAGGTAAAGGTGTGGCCAATAACACTACAGAGAATAATAGTATGTAACAGATAATGAGCAAGATCAAGTAAAGCCTGGGTTCCAGTGCATATATTTGTAAAAATGGAGGAGGTAGACATACAAGCATAACATGGACAGAATAAGTTTCAGGGTCCTGATACACAAAGCAGGCAAGTACTGACAAAAGATGAAGAAGCAGATCTAGTGGAAATGAGGCCCATGACAACCAATCAGCATTGAAGTACAATCAGGGCCGGATTTGTCACTAGGCCCGTGAGGCACGGGCCTAGGGGCGGCACCTGTCATGGGCGGCACCTGCTGTCACTCAGACACGTTCGCCGCTCAATAAAAGATGGTCAGCAGGAAGGAGCTCTCTACTCTCTGCATCCCACGATTCCCCACTACTGTGCCTGTGCGCTGCTGCCGCCGCTGTACCTGTCACGCTCTGGGCAGCAGCGTCGGCAGCATGAAGAGACCGTCCCGTCCCTCCCTTCTGAGCAGTGCATGCAGGCATATGTCACACGCTGACAGACAGCCTGAAGCTCTGAAACTCCGGAGTCCGTCCACCTTCCGGAGTCCCGTCCACACAAGCTGTCCAAAAGAGTTACGCTGCTTGTGTTTTATGTTCCTTACTACTTGAGGCATGGAACTATTCTCCCTGCAGTCAGTGAACCCTCCTTCCTCTCCTCATACTGCTGCTGCTGCTGCACTGTGCGGGATGTGTCTGGAGCAGACAGTTTAACTGTTTGCATCCCTACTATTAAACACACAGTAAGTGATAATACATTTTCATGTTAACAGTGTGTTCCTCCATGTGCATGTGTGTCCCACTATTTATTGTGCTTCCATAAGTTCGATCTATCGATATATATATATATATATACTCTCCCAAGGGTCCGGCACTGCTTGTCCTTGCAGTAGTGGCACCTCTCATTCCAGCATTTTATATATATATATATATATATATATATATATCTATATCACATGTGCATATATACGGGGGGGGGGGGCGGCCAAATATTTTGTGCCTAGGGGCGGCCTGGCCGTTAAATTCGCCCCTGAGTACAATAACATCTATGCTTTGCATAATATACAATTATACAGAGCAGCTGATTGGTTGACATGGGCCACTTCTCCTCTGGCTCACTTCTCCCTTTATCACTGCTTCTTACATCTATCTCATAAGCAGGAAACAACTGGTCTCCACTCCCTGCCAGTCGGGCAGATGTATTAAGCCTTCAAAAGTGATAAATATGAGGGTGATAAGGAGAGATAAACGTCCAGTCAATCAGCTCGTCAATGACGTGTTTCAAACACAGCCTATAACATGGCAGTTATGAGGTGGTTGGCTGGATGTTTATCTCTCTTTATCGCCCTTGCATTTATCTCTTTTGAAGGCTTAATAAATCTGCCCCATTGTCTCACAAGCAGTTTCCCAAAGTTTAGGCTTATGATTAGCTGGTTTAGCTCTCTGCTTTGATCACACCTCAGTAGAGACCCAGATCCAGAGCCTCCGGGAATCAAATGAGCCCAAGTGCTTTTCAGCATGGGACTGGAAACATCCATTTTTTGGGGTTTTCTTCTTTTTGGGTGACCATCATCTTTATAGACCTTTAAGAAAGTAAATTCAATGGAGATAGAACACATTACTTATAGTTTATTGGTATCAGTATTTGCTGTTTTTACTATATCAGAGGCATACCTCCCAATCATCACAATTTCAGCAGGATTGTCCTGCTTTTTGGGCACTGTTTCACTTTTTGTGGAAGAGTTTTGGAGGTCTATGTCCATATGGCATAGCATAGTAGCGGTCAATGGCCTCTATTCTGATTTACCCGTTCCCCTGCGTCTACGTGCAGGGGAGCGATGTTCAGTGTCTGCACATGCGCAGGTGCATTTCTGCTGGTGGCATTACATCCACACTCAACGCTGCAAAATTTGCAACATTGCGTGTGGACCAGAATAAGGTCCAATGTGTGCAGCATCCATTTAGTACTGGGAAAGGCTAGGGCAGCAGTTGATGAAGTCCAGGGCTTGCACCCAGGGGCTTAACTTGATATTTGTAGGCCCCATAGCAAAAGTTTGTAAGGGCCCCCTATTTAGCAACTGATGGCACACCCCCAACATATCATACCTCATGGGCACAAAGCCATGCTCCCTTTCACGTGCATGGGCGGCCTCGCTACAGAATACTGGAGATATGTTAGAGGTACACATTCCACTGTTATAGTATAAATTAAGCTATCTATCCAGTTAGTTTTGGGAATATATATTTAATTGTAAAAAAATCTTTAATCTGAGCAGAGGTAACTGTCAATCATTTCAGTATTTAGCCTCTTGTGTGTTTATATTTACTACAAGGGATTGACAGTTACCTCTGCTGACACCATAAATGCTGTCAGATGCTGCTATTATTATTAAGTGTTCTAATTAATTAGATTAATCGCCAGCATCTGGTATTCAGTGTAAACTGCGGTTCTTATCGTGACCTCCTTTATTTCCAGTGAGGGTGATGTAAATAAAGCTTATTAATGACTTGGTATTTTATTTTAACATTACACATGGTGAAAACATAAAGCATGAGCTACATATTGTACTTGGTTAGAAGATAGTTTGAGATTTGGTTTTTCTGTATCTCAGTAGTGCATTCAAATCCAAAGGATTGTTTTACAGTAGAAAGTGAGATCTGTAGAGGCAGCAATACATTAGTATAAGACGGACATTTAGGGGCAGATTTATCAATGTTACATATTATAAATGGTGCTCTAGCCAATCCACTCAAGTCATTGTTCAAATGCATGACAGGTGCTGATTGGCTGGAGCATCATATATCATTCAGAACGAGTTGTTTAACTAGTTGTTATATCTGCCCCATAATCTGTTCCTTGAGCTGAAGACATGAAAATAGGGCCTTATGTAGTACTGCTTGCTAAGCGCAGTGGATTTGCTCTACCCTGTAACTGACCCTCTAATAAGTAATAATGTAGAATTTGAGTGCACAGTGTCTAGATAGATAGAACCTGACATTAGAGGAATGGGTGGGGCCTTTAGACATTGATACCCACTAGGGATTTCCCCTGACCCTTGAAGACCTTTCTGATGTTACGGATGTAAGGTTTAGAGCAGTGGTTATCACCAGTCATCAGGACCCCACACAGGTCACCCAGCAGGAGCACTGTGTATCACCACTGTCACATTTTAAAAATTCACAGGTGACCTGGAAACTGTTTGGGGTCCTGAGAACCAATTTTGAGAACTTGTGGTCTAGAAAAACAGTCTGAACACCTGCACACTGTGGCCATCACTGATAATTAAACACTCCATAATTAATGACATGAGTACTAAGTAATTTTATTTACCCTTATATGTGCTCATTAATGTAAGGTGAGGGTGGAGGTTGTGCCATTGTTATGTAGGGTGTATTTATATCACTTTTAAAAGATACAGTAAATTTTGTGTGCATGATTTTGTGGTTGTTCCTATGAAGGCGTCATTTACAGTAAAACAAATACTTTCAGGGATTGCTTTTGTTCACAAGATATTTTTTTTTATTGCAGAAAACCAAAAGTGACAACAGTATGCTGAAGCGAAAGCAGAGTTCAAGAGTAGAAGCCCAACCAGTTACAGATTTCGGACCCGACGAATCACTGTCTGATAATGCAGATATCCTATGGATCAATAAGCCAGTAAGTTTGCTACAGTACTTGGCTTTTCCGGTTGCCTTTTTTATTGTTCAACAACTCCTTATATCCTTCCTGGATGTATAATAAGTTCAATATGTAGTGAATTACAAGAGAAAGCTAAGGGTCCACTATATCGAATACAATTAACTGATTGACAACTTGTGTAACAATTCAGAAGTTACTCAATGCACACTGCCATATTTAATTGCAAGTATAGCCAACATGACATTTTAAGTTACTTTCTTCACATACAGCACTGTACTTACCTCACATGAAGTAAAATCAGAGCAGACTGTTTATATAAGTTCCTTTGCTCCCTATATGTAACTTCTAGAGTACATGGAGGCAAATGGAAGTAAGCAAAGGATGAGACTGTTCAAGTGATAAATACATTAGAATAAAATATACATTCCTGCGGTGGTAAAGACGAGTCTTGCTGCTAAACATTGGAGTAACCTACTCCCGTCATTCTCTGATCTTAAGAAGAGAAAAGTAAATTTAGAGAATTACCATATTGAAGAGACTTACCTTTTTATCCCAAGACACATCCTCTTGGAGCAGATCAGGATCCTCTGCCAACCCGCAGAAAGATAGCATATGCTGTATAGGCAGCGATTTTGTTGGCTGAATTAGTATTTTTATATCAGTATTTTCTGGTGACACCAGGGGTGTCACTGGGATCTGGTGGGGTGAATATATTGCTTTATCGCATAAAATGGCTATTTTTGTTGTCTGTCCTCTGTTTGTTCTGCTGACCTGGAAATGGTTACCACATTGTCATTCTTAAATACCCCTGCTTTGGGCACATACTGTATAAGACCTAATTCAGGTCCATTCCCTCCCCCGCACGGTCGCACAGGGGAGCAATTTTTGACATCTGCACATGCGCATTTCTGCGCATGTGCAGACGCTGGGTGCGAATGTGCTTGTTCCACATCATTCGATGGTCGGGGACCATCAAATGATGTGGTCCTCGCCCACTAGGCTGCGAATGGATGTTTATGCAAAACATCCATTCACAGCCATGCAGGCAAATTCAGCGAGCGAGGGGGGCAGGCAGCATTGCAAGCGGCAGGTGGCGTCGAAATCACACGCAGCTCTGGAAAGTTTGCAACGCTGTGTGTGAAAAAGACTAAGGTCCATAGTTCTTTACTTTAATATCAAATACCCTTAGCTGCAATTGCAGTGATTTTTTTTCCTCTTTATTCTTCTAGTCCTATCCCATCATTTCCTCTTTCCATCCTCTTCTTTGTACCTCTCGTACCCCCATATGAAACCAAGGAAAACTGGGTGATGACTACTTCAATTCTATGTATGTTAGGGAACTCCAGTTCAATTGTGTAAGACCCCTATAGCCTACAAAAAAGTCTTCCACCTACTGTATATACAACAGCCACCAACTTAGTGCTTGATTTGCGCACCGGTACATAGGTGGCTGCCAGGACTTAAGTGTAGGGGCTAACACAGTTGGATCGAGACCTCAAGATGTTATCTGGAGTGGTAACCAGGGATAGATTTACCCAGGAAAGGGGGACAAGCACAAGGCAAGTCGAGCAGCGCTATGAATAATTATACCAGATGGATTGGAAAGGTACAAATAATTTTTACTCACATAAAATACACAATAAAATACACAATATTACATAACAATATAATAGTATATTATTATTGATATATTATATTGTTATGTAATATTGTGTATTTTATTGTGTATTTTATGTGAGTAAAAATTATTTGTACCTTTCCAATCCATCTGGTATAATTATTCATAGCGCTGCTCGACTTGCCTTGTGCTTGTCCCCCTTTCTTGTCTTTTTTGTGGGGAGTGACTACCCCCACCTTTGAGCAGCAGCTTACCTTGAAGCAACAGCTCGTGTCAAAGCGCCTGTATATTCCCTAGGGAATTACCTTTGTCTATAGATTTACCCAGGGCTATTTTTCAGCAGGCTCCAGCAGGAACTGAGGCCCTTATTCTAGTTCACTCTTTCTGTCAAAATATTTCTTAGATGGACAAAACCATGAGCACTGCAGGTGAGGCAGATATAAAACCCTACCCAAATCTAATTATCTCTGCACAAGTAACACCTGCCTCACCTGCAGTGCACATGGTTTTGTCCATCTAAGAAATATTTTGTCAGAAAGAGTGAACTAGAATAAGGGCCTCAGTTCCTGCTGGAGCCTACTGAAAAATAGCCCTGGATTTACCTATGAGCTTCAGAATTACAGCCTCCCAAGTGTCCACTCAGTGTCCTGGAAGCCAGATATGTTACGTGCTGCACTGGCTTCACTGGGAGTGACAGTGAGTTCCTATTAGAAGCCCTACCTGTCAGTCGCAGATTCTACAGGCAGCCCATTGGGAGATGTTTTCTACCTCTGGGACTGCCAGACTGGGCAGCAATAAGCAGAAAGCTGTCTTCCTGTAGAAAGCCACTCCCTGCCTTTCACAAAGTTGAATCATGCTTCTATGGTCTCTAGCCGATTTAGTCCATAGAAGCGGGTTTGCGCATGCACAGTCGCTCCACTGCATCTGCACATGCGCTGGTCCCTGCACCAGTCATATCCACTGTGTAGGTGACAGGACAGGGGGCTGGTGGCAGCTTCCCTACTAAAAATAAGTAGAAGCTACCACTGGTCATTGCTGCGGTAAATGCAGGATGGTACAGAAACAGTTAACATCAGACTGGACTCTGGAATGCTAGAACTGGCAGGGTTATCTTCCCGTAGCCATCCCAGACTGTGGATGTGTGCTTTAACCAATAAAAGAGTTATGTCTGATCTTGTGTGCAGCACAAGGGGGCTAATTCAGAGTCCTGATTGCATGGCTGGGATTTCTTACAGCCAGTATTTAGTTGAGCTGCCTGCTTTGCAATCCCACCTTGCAAATTTATGTGCTCACTGTGTGAAAGTATGTGTACGGCTACACATCCATTCACAGCCGTGCAAATATGTCCAAAACCCTTCGTAACAGGCTCACCATCCAATGATTTTTACACTGGGCGCAAATCAGCGGCGCAATGGAAAAAGACATATCCGGCCTGGAGCTGATGTTGCACAAATGATCAGGCACGCATAGCATTTCCTAGGCATGCCTAGTGATTTTCCTGGCACACCTGTGTTTTTCTTAGCACTCCCACTAAACGGCTACTTACCGCCCACAGATGCCTACTTCCTGTCAATCACCTCACTAATAAAGATTAGCAAGACATCATCGCAGGATGACCTCGCACATGTATACTATAGGCCATGCACATGCACAGTGTATCACTAATCGGCTGCTGTGCAAATCCACAAATCCGGTCTGAATTGCCCCCAATATTTAGCACAGGTTGGAAACAGGTGATGGAAAAGTACACAGAACCAGAACTTGAATGCAGCACAAGGATACAGCATTATGACTACTGAAATAGTAAGGAACATCCACAGTAATGAAGATATCCTTAGTACTCTATTTCGGCAGCAGAGTAATAAAGAATTTACACAGAAACCACAGCTGTAATCCAGAGCACAAGTAATGAAAAGTTTGCACAGTCTATTAATGAACCAGGAATGACAGGAGACACAGGTGAGATCCACAATATGAGTATATGCACAAGCCCAAATTCTACAGAATATTTAACAATGTCACTTAGGGGGTTATTCAGACCTGATCGCTGCTGTGCGAATTTGCAGACACTTGCGATCAGATAGCCACCGCCCAGACAGAGTGGAAACCCGCCTGTGCAGTTCTGCCAATGATCGGTGGCCAGCTGCATATCCATACGCAACTCACTCACCATCAAATGATTTTCCCAGGCTGTGCAAGTGTGTGTAACTGTGACTCTTCCACAGCTCTACAACATAAACAGGCTGATTGAGGCCAGAGCTGACATCACACACCATCCCTTAAATAAGCCTGGGCGCTGCGTTTTTCCGGGCACTTCCAGAAAACGGCCGGTTACCATCCCCAAACGCTGACTCTCTGTCAAACAAACTGCATCTGGATTGTGAATAAAAACTTCACTGAGTTTTTTTGCTGTGTGAGGTAGCGCACGCGTGCTGTGACCCAGACATTTGCGCAATCATTCAACAATGGACCAGTTTGCAAATTCGCACAACAGCGATCAGATCTAAATAATCCTCTTAGCTTCAGATTCTTTAAATTGTTGGAAAGGCAAGGCAAGCTAGTGATCAGGGCCCAGCTGACAATGCTTCCAGACTAGAACTAAAGGTCCCCAGGTCCTAAGGACAAGTCAGACTCAATTCTCCTGTAAGCCCCCCAGCAGCTCCCCGGGAGGCTCACGTACGATTTGGCACTTGATGTGCCATTTTTTACATGTGATAAATCACATGTCATTTATCACATGTAACCGGAGAGCTGCAGTGGGTGGTAAGGACATACCCTCCAACATGACCCATTCCATTAGGTACAAAATGCTCTGTTCCTGCCACTGGCAGTTACAGAGGTTGGACTCCAACACAGTCCAAAATTCAAAGAGGGGGGGGGGGTCACATCAACTGCCAGTGAGTCCAGGACAGTGATGTTTGGAGTGGCTCTCCTATTTGAATATTGGACTGTACTGCAGCCCCACCTTTGCAACTGCCACTGGCAGGGAAGTCCAGAAATAGAGTATTTTGTACCTAATGGAATGGGCCATGTTGGAGGGTATGTGAGGAGCAGTGGGGAGGGCGACGGGCTCTGATCTGCTGCGGGTGGTGAGGAACAGTGGGGCGAGCGGTGATCAGCGGGACACTCTCAGCCAATCAGAGGCCGGGTAGTCATTTGACACTTTTAAAAAAAATTCTAATATCCACCGCTGCTCGGGGTGCCCGTCCCGCTGATCACCACCTGCTCCACCACTCCTCACCACCCACAACCGCACAGCAGCCGCCGCCCGGATGGGAGACACAGAAAGTGCAGTACCACTGGCACACACCTTGGAATCGGACCGGATACACAGCGGGTGCTAAAAAGCACCCGGGATGTGATGCTGATGTGTCCGATCGGACAGTTTGAATCTGCAGCAGATTCAATTTGTAGGGTCTGACCCAATGCACACAGGACCGCGCATTGAGTCGTATGAGGTGTCAAACACATCCGATTTGGGCCAATTTCCAAAATCAAACAAAATCATCCCAAATTGGATATGTGTATGGGAGCCTTTAGGCAAAGGAATAAGGCAGTGGAAATAGTAATTTAGACGAGGATGTGCAGGGCTGTCTGCCTTTTACAATGACCAGGGATCAATGGCCATGAGCCAGGCAGACCAGCCCCCTTAATAACCGAATACAACACACACACACATATGTCCCAACTTCTAGGCAACACTCAGGTCTAGGAAACAGAGCAGCCAGCTGGAGTCCCTGGCTGCCATTATCACCAATATCTGCAGCTGGTGTGAGACATTGCCCAGGTCTAGCAATGGTCCGGACCCACTAACACAATGGCATATATTCAATGCCGTGGGCGAGCGGTGACTGCGAGCAGGACTTTTTGCTTGCAGTCACCGCTCACCCTGTCAGTGTTCAACTGACCCCCCTCATACGCAAATTCCCCCTCGCTCTGTTTTTTGAGCGAGGGGGAATTGGCGTATGTGCCTCCAAAAACTGCAAGAATCGAGGCTAATTACAGCGAGTTTGCTGCATTAGCCGCGGCTCTCGCAGTTTAGGGGAATTCTCACCGTTCTGTGACGGCGAGGATTCCCCCGAAATGTTGCATAGTGCGAGCGGCCGGCGCGGGGGTTAAACTGCGAGGATCACTGGTTTTCTGCGATCCTCGCAGTTTAACCCCCTCGCCGGCCGCTCGCACCGGCATTGAATACATGCCTATGGGTGACATTTAATGAGATGCGAAAATGTGATTTTTGCAATTTTTAGGCAAAAAACAGGCGAAATCGCAAGTTTTTTCAAAGTCGCATATTTAATGAGATGCGAAAAATGGCAAAAAAAAGTGGAATTGCACATTCTGAAGGTGCGATTTTTAGTATCGCTGAAACTCACATCCAGATGTTTTCGCATGTTTAATGCGATGTGAAAATGGAAAAATGTTAGTAAAAATCGCCACACATGCAGATCAGGTTCTGACAGGCGAATTGACTAGAACCAAGCACAGACCAATGTGTAAAATGTATTATTATTTTTTTAAATGGCGTGAGGTCCCCCCTCCTGAGCATAACCAGCCCCGGGTTCATTGAGCCAGACCTGGTTCCAAAAATACAGGGGACAAAAAGTGTAGGGGTCCCCCGTATTTTTTAAACCAGCCCCGGACTCTTGCACCAGTCCTGGTTCCAAAAATACGGGGGACAAAAAAATCTGGTTGGCCCCTGTATTTTGAAACCAGCACCTGGCTCCAGCAGCCCACGGTGTCATGCCACAGCCGGGGGACACTTTTTACATAAGGTCCTCCGGCTGTACCATGAGCACCGTGGACGGGGTACCTGGGGACCCTCCCTCTAGGTTTCACCCGTCCAGGGCTGAAGACCGGGGCTGTCACCGGCGTCCCTGGGCTTTGGATGCCGGCCTGATAGGGTTAAAACACTCATTCATAACATTGCTTTATACAGGTGAACTACAAGTGCCAGCAGGCCTCCCCCGCATGCGGGGACTTGGTGAACCACAAGTTTCAGCATGCTGGGCATTAATGGGCCCGCTGGGACTTGTAGTCCACCTGTAAAAAGAATGTTAAAATAAAACACACACACACAGAAAAGTCAAACTTTATTACACACACCTCACTTTTACACAAATATACTTACCGACCCAGGGTCCAGCGCTGACTCCCTCCTCCAGAGCCAGCTCACCCCGCACTGACAGCGAGGTGAGCTGGCTTCCTTCGGCGCTGATCACAGCTTCTATAGCGCTGTCCCAGTGCAACAGAGGCTACTAGCATGGTTGGTCAATGCGTCTCCATGGAGATGCATAGCTCAGCCCTGATTGGCTGAGCTATGTGTCTCCTCGGAGACGCATCGAGCCCACGACACTATTAGCCTCTATAGTGCTGAGACAGCGCTATAGAAGCTGTGATCGGTGCCTGAGGAAGCCGGCTCACCCCATTGTCAGTGCGGGGTGAGCTGGCTCTGGAGGTGGGAGGCCAGCTGGGACTTGTGGTTCGCCAAGTCCCAACATGCGGGGGAGGCCTGCTGGCACTTTTAGTTCACCTGTATAAAGCAATGTTATGAGTTTTTTTAACCATATCAGACCGGCGTCCAAACCCAGGGACGCCGGTGACAGCCCCGGGCTTCAGCCTTGGATGGGTGAAGCCTGGGGGGGGGGGTACCCCTTTCTTGGGGGGGTCCCCACTCCCCCAGGTACCCCGTCAAAGGCCGACCAGCCACGGTGCTCATGACTAAAAATCGCCCCTTATAGCACTTTATCACACTTTTTCGCCCGGAACATGCAGCTCATTAAATATGCAAATTTGCAGCAAAAAATGCGATTTCAAAAAGTGTGATTTTTAAAAGTTACTAAAACTCTCATCCTATTAAATGTCACCCAGAGAGTCATTTTGGCTGCTCCTAACAATGTTTTACATTATATTCCTGTAAAAAACTGGGTTTTTTTGTATTTTTTTTATTACTGCTTACTGATTTTTTGGCAAAAAAAAAAAAAAATATATATATATATATATATATATATATATATATTTTTTTTTTTTCATTTATCAGCCAGCAATGCTTTTTATGAATGAACTAGTGAATTCAAAGATTTGTGTGCATGATGAAAATAAAACATACAGTAGAGTAGCTGTTTGAAGTACTGAGAAAATGTATATAAAATTATTCTTTTATTTCAGTGGGTACACTCATTACTACGCATCTGTGCAATTATCAGTGTTATTTCCGTTTGTATGAACACCCCAAAGACCTTCGAACATTATCCTCCTCTACAGTATGTGACAATTGCTCTTGATACGCTATTGATGTTCCTTTATACCGCTGAGATGATTGCAAAAATGCACATCCGTGGAATTGTCAAGGTGAGATGAAAATTTTATAATTTACTAGCATTTTGTTTCTGTTTATTTTTTTCCTGCAAAGTTCACTGGATCCTGGGACATAATTGCAGTGTAAGTGTAAGTGCATAAATGTGATTGCGTAGGTTGAGTTCCTTGTATCGTTACCGACGCTTCAATTTTTATTTTTTTATTTCTATATTAAAATGATAGAGTGTAGAAAGAAATGTGTATGAGAATCATTAACCATATTCCAAACCTTTTATGACAATATTATTGGATTTGTTATTATCATTAGTCATTAACTAGTAGTGTTTGAGGAATAACCAATCTTCCTAGCCTAAGTTCTGTTCCAATTTAGATATTTTTTTCTCCCCTTTTCTGTTCTTGTGTAACAATTTATGAATTATCCATTGTCACAATTTTTTCCTGGAGTATTCCTATTTTTCACAGATTTGTCCTGAAATTTAAATACTTAAGGGTGAAATGTAATAGGGTGAGAGAATCAGAAAGTGAGGGATTTGGTAAGAAATCTCCAGTTTTTTTAAAGTGGCAATTACTGCAAAATCAAAAGAAGGGACGGATTGTAGACCTAGTTATTCACTAACATGAGAGACATAATTTAGCGTCATCCATAGGGTGAAGCTGTACATCTGGGTGTCCCTTCCAGTTGTGTGGCTTGTCCCTTCCAGTTGTGTGGCAGCATATAGTAGGAGGCCTGGGTTCCACCGTCTATTATTTTGTGTGCTGTGTGACTCTTAGTGTGTGTGCCTATGCTGGAGATTTCCAGGCACAATTCTTCAATTACAAAACAGAGTGCATTTCACAATTAATAAAATGGTCAGGGCACAGTGTCCTGCTCAAAGCACCTAGTGGGAACACTACATTATATATATAATACAGGTTGAGTATCCCGTATCCGAATATCCCTTATCCGAATTATTCCGAAAACCATACATTCCAGAAAGTGGAATTTTTTTTTTTATTTTGCTAAAAACTCACTGGGGACATTTGTAACAGCACTACTGAGGGAATTATATGTAACTGGCACTATATATGTACAAGAAAATGATTGCTTGGCATTCAAATTTAATATCTGAGATAGAACACAAATTTTGTTTCATGTTTTAAAACCTTGTTTTTTGAACAAATAAAATATATTTGTGTGCATTTCATGTGTTTGATGTGTTTATACAGCATAAATGCAAGATACTTCAAAATACATAATTGAAATATTAAAATATTACAAAATACGGAATAATCCGTTATCCAAAATTCTCCTGGTCCCGAGCATTTTGGATACGGGATACTCAACCTGTAATAAATACAATTGGCAATACAATTGATAATAAATGCAGACATTGGGCGGTATTCAATGCCACTGGCGAGGTGGTTTGCGCATCGAGGATCGCCAAAAACAAGCCATCCTCGTTGTCAAATCCCCTCGCCAGCCCCTCGCTGTATTCAAAGTTCCAGGGAAATCCTCACCATCTAAGGAAGATGAGGATTTCCCTAAACGGCAAGGTTTGCAGCAAATTGCAGCGAGCCTGCTCACCATCACTGCTCACCACCATCGTAGCTTGTCTTAAGGGCATTGAATATACCCTAATATTGTCATGTAACAGCCCTGGCCCAGCCCGCCTCTTGCAGCACACCAGTGAAAAAACGAAAGTGTTAATAAGTGCTAGTGAGTGTTAAGAAGCCAGTGCTACTGTATTTACAAAAACTAGTGATACAAAATTAATGAATGTATTTACAATATTAAAGAAATTGTGTTAGTGATGAGATTATTAGCAAAAGAAGTGTTAAATAAAATGCTGAGTTATCCAGCCACACCAAATCAGGGGCATCGCACCCCAAACCCAGCTCTGTACTAGTTAATTATGGGACAAAGAATGGGGTTAACATGGGTTTGGGATGCGGTTAGTTTCACTGAGGTATTTAGGATAGATTGTAGTGGGGATACACAAGTAACTGCCGGAGGAAATTTCTGTAGGCAAGGGGAGAATGGAAAATAGATTTGGTAAGATCCTGTATAAAAAGAGTGTATTCTGGCAAAGAAGGGGGTGACAACTCTGCAGGCATATGGAACAGGTAGAGCTGTTTTGTTATTTGTGGGAGAAAAATGGTGAAGGAAAGATGATGCTGAGGTCTGTTTTGATTTGGGGGAAGATGATCAGTTCCAGGGAGGGTCATTTGCCAGGCAAAGCCCATATTAAATGCCTTTTGTCAGAAAGCATTTCTGTAGGCCATGTAGAAATCCTCATTCAGTATTCAGGCATTTGAGTATAGAGCATTTTGCTGTTAGATGGCTTCTGTAATAAGGGTCAGTCTTGAGATATTAAGAGACAAGCTTGAGAACTCAACTATGAAGTATTTTGTTGATAAACCCAGGTCCCCTCACTGGAGACCATCTTGGTGTGTACAAGAGGAATATACTGTAGACAATTAATTAAACAAAACTGGGGTGGTTATTAGCTGCATGCAAAAGGGCTTCACAGTGCACTGGGGACCAATGAAAACAATTAGAACATACCCCTCATGCAGTCCTGCACCATCTCTCCACATGCTTCCATACAGTGCAAAAGCTGCCAGCACTCTAATTGGTGGATAGCTCCAGCCATCCACCAAACAGCATGCTGACAGCCATTGACCCTTTGTTTGCAGGTTGGGAGACATTTAGAAAATGATGCTTTTGTGACCACCACCTGACTCTGCTAACAGGCCCCTAGATTTATGGTGGTCTGTGCAGCTGCCCAGTTTATCTATACATGAAGATGACCCTGGCTGTTTTGAACACCCGGCAACTGGTTATAGGTACCTGTCCGCAGGGCTCCATAGACTGTATGCCCATGGACAGGGAGGAGGGTACTGCACATCTAAAAGGACAGGGGTTGGGTGGCGATTGTATATTTCTGGGGCATGGGGGTAGGGTTGTGAGTTTATGTACCAGGAGATAGGGGTTAGAGTGAGTATTATATATCTCTGGGGGGGGTAGTGTATGTTCCAAGGTCTAGGGGTAGCATGATAATTGATGGCTGCTTTGGCTAATTGTAGTGACAGTGATGACCAGTCATCAGCTAGTGCCATGATTACACTCCCGGAGAGGAGCAGAGGCTGGTCAGTGGAGAATTAGGGCAGTGGAGAGCAAAGCCAAGCACACAGCAGCCAGCACTGGTGAGGGATATGGTCCTCACTGCTCCCTTGGCAGTACCCGATAGCCAGAGCAAATTCCAGTTTCTTGTTAGAATTACACAGTGGGACACAAATCCCAGAAGTGCAGCAGCAATACGGTTTAGCCGGGCCGGCAGGCAGTATGAGCGGACAAGGTAGACAGTGTGTGTGACCGAGTGGTATTGATTATTTTGATCATTGCTATTTTTGGCCCTGTGAAAACCACTTTTTATTTTAAATTTACAAGAAGATATAAAGGAATACTGTAAAAAAAATGTTTAGTAATTATAATTAATAAACTTAGGGCCTTATTCGAGTTCACTCTTTCTGACAAAATCCGTCTTAGATGGACAAAACCATGTGCACTGCAGGGGGGCAGATGTAACATGTGCAGATAGAAATAGATTTGGTGATTTTTTGGTGATTCTTTGCAGGGTAAATACTGGCTGCTTTCTCTTCTCTTTCTCTCTATACTTATTTTTTATAGTTATATACGTTACTGATAGACAACTCGCGAAAATACCCTTCTATTAGATCTCTATTAGCACTTTTATTTGGAAAGTCTGAATTGGCTTTCTCCTTCTTCCTTTTAAACAGGTGTTATAACAATCTAATCGAGATTACAATATAGTGTATATATTTCTTGTCTGGGGATTGGAACTTACAAGTCCAAACAATACTATTAATGAATAATAAAAATATAATAAAATAAAAAATGAAAATAAATATTTGTCCATTAGTCGGGAAGTGGGATTTGAACTCACCCATTCTGAGGTACATTGTTCATAGTCAGGCGCTCTACACTTGAGCCAAACAGGCTCTAGTATTTGAATAGGAAAATATTAGTATATTTAAAACTCATCTATAGCTCCATATAAAAACATTCGATGATGCCAATTTTAGAACAATATTGTTTTTTTATTATATATGAATTATACTTGTGCCATTTTGAAATTGCTGACATAAATTTTATGTATTTTGTGTATAAACATAAGCAATGATAGTCCACACAGCATGATACTCATAAGTATATATCCTGATTACCTGACCTGGAATGAATTGACAGGTGCAATTTAATTGCTGCCTCCCATTGATTGGACAAGCAACCTTTTTAAACCAGTGCAGGTAACTACCAGATCATCTTCTGAGGAAACCGTCAGTGACCTATAGACGGAGAAACGCGTCAAGATTCTCATCTCATCCGACTTTGTCC
Organism: Crinia signifera; assembly: GCF_055691185.1. Lineage (NCBI taxonomy): Eukaryota > Metazoa > Chordata > Amphibia > Anura > Myobatrachidae > Crinia > Crinia signifera. The sequence continues at coordinate 270,554,472 of NC_139218.1, forward strand.
GCCTCTCCAATATTCCATATTGCCGCATACCCCACTACCTATCAAGCTCTGGACCGTCCCGGATCCCTGCATTAACTTCTTGCAAGTTTACGGCTAAGGTGCGGTAACAGACGTCCACCCACATCGAGACGTCTGGGGTACATTCCATCTTCACCCAGCCTGTCAGCTCCCAGCGCCAGCTCTTAATCCATCGGAGCTACGCTGGTTGGTTAGCCGACAAGCAGTTACCCGGACCACAAAGTCTGCTCCCGGTACCGGCTCCAATACCATCTGGAGCAACACCGGTAGAAGCGGACACCTGTGTTTAACGGAGTACACCACCGCCGCATCTTTTCAACTGTCACCTGGTCCGCAACGTCTGCTCCCGGTACCGGCTCTATCACCATCAGGAGCAACACCGGTAGAAGCGGACACTTGTGTTCGTCAGGAGACCAACATTGCCGCATCTTTTCTATCTTCCCATCAGCCGGTAATATACCTATTTATTTTTATCCGGAGCCTTATCCATAAAATAGTCGGTTTGACTAAACTTTTATTATATAAAGGAACTGCTATTCTTTATAACATCGGTCCAGAACTGTATCATAAGGAACTGAGACATAATTAATTTCTTTGGCATAAATTAAAGGAGACACAGTCGGATGTTTATCAGGAATATATATATATAAAAAAAAGTTTTATAGTGCTTTCTTTGCATGCATTTTATTATTATTATTATTGTGAATTTTTTGATTTTAAATGTATCTAATTGTATTAAATGAATATATCTAAGTAAAAACATATACTAAAAGGATCAACACAGTGCGCTCTCTTGGTTTTCTTGTTTTTTGGTTTATCTTTGGAAAGGCTTTGTCCTTTTTTCTTTGGGAGCAGCAATCAATGCTGTGGACCTATTAACAATTGATTATAATTGAGTATAATTTAATTTCTATATAACCTTTTGCGCCTGATTTACTCTCTTGGGTTTTTTTTTTTTTTCTTTATTCTATTTGTTATATATTTTTGGGCTGCACTGTTTTGATCTGATGGCATCATCGAATGTTGGAGATAGAAATAGGAGAAGAGATAGGTTGATGTTTGGCACATCAGATAGAACAATCGAAACTCCAGATATAGATACACCAAATATGCCTTTATTATTCAATAAACTAGAAGATTTAATTAAAACTGAAACCAGACATTGGTTAGATAAAAAAATGCTTCAGAAATATCTGACAGAAAAAATGATACCTCGAGGTTTGAGAATTTTTAAATCATGCTCTTTCAAAGAGGATGAAAATCTAACAAAAAAGTGGAATGATGTGTTGGACCAGTGTTCCTTTAGTTTGATGGAGCTCCTTGTCTCACATCGCGATGATAAGATTAGTTCTACAAATGTAGAGATTGAGAAAATACAGAATCTTTTGGAGCCTTTTAGAGTAAGCGCGGAATTTAATGATTATGACCAGAAATTAAACCAGAAAATAGAGGAGTTTGAATACTCCCTAATTAAATTTAAAAATAACAAAATGTCCAGAGACAGTTTTGATTACAAAAATAATCAAGTCCGCTCCTACAACAGAAGGTTCCAAAATCAAGAGAACAGATTTAATTATAACCGTACCCCTTCTACACACAGAGAGAGACACAATGAAAATGGCAATCAAATAAGAAGCCCGGTCTTTAGAAATGACAATAGATCCAATTATACACACCAACGTAGGAGAAATTCTAATGGGAGAGGACCTTTTAGAAACATGTCCTCTTCTCATTTTGACTATCAAACTAAAGGAGCCAGACCTAAGACTGGCTACCAACATCTCAAACAAGGACAGGAGATCATAAATCTTCCATCAACAGAAACATCAACCAGTTTTTTAGAGAAGGATCTATACCCGATATGGAAAACTACCAACAGGTTCCAAATCTTAAGCCAGGATACACCGAAAAGGAAAGAATTAGATTCAGGGGCACCAGAGGAGGATGGAAGAAGGCTATCCAAAAATCTAAGAAAAGAGTAAGAGAGAAGGGAATATATAATTTATCCACTAGGGAATTAAGTGAAAGCGAAAAAGCAGTTATTTCTAAAGGGCTTAAATTTGCCCCCTCTAAACAACCACAATTATTTGATTTATTTGTTGAATTAAACAGATACACCAGGGACCTCTGTAGAAAAAGATACTTTCTTAACCAGGAATCTATGAGACAAGAAGAACCACATTACCAGATTAGATTGGAGGCTTCAGATAATCAAGCATTAAATATTTTGGAAGATTTAGAGAAGGAAAATAATACAGATTTACTTCCCATTTTTGATTCTGAAAATTCGACCAGAAACAAAATATTAAAAAAGAAGTCAGAATTTTATCCTATGCAACACAAAAGTGGATGCATTGAGGCATTTTATGCACTAACACTTAAAGACTTTAATGAATTTTGTGGGAAATTAAATCAAAAACAATTTAAAAAGAAAAATAATTTACACCCAAATGAGCATTACGCCCTTAAAAGTCTGAAGGAGGATGACTCAATCACAATAAAAGCCGCGGATAAAGGCGGCGGGGTAGTAATACAAAATACCTCAGATTATATTACAGAAGCTCTCCGTCAATTGAATAACAAAAAATTCTATTCAGTTTTAAATGCCGATCCTACTATTCCTTTTTGTCAGGAATTGAAGGCAATGTTAATCAAAGCAGTAGAAGAGGGGGCTATCTCCAAGAAGGAATTTCACTATATACACAACCCCTACCCAGTAGTCGCCACTTATTATCATTTACCCAAAATTCACAAGTCCCTCACTACACCCCCAGGTCGTCCTATAATTTCTGGTGTTGGGTCCCTCACAACCAATTTGTCTGCTTTCGTTGATTCACACTTACAAGATTTAGTTTTTTCACTTCCATCACACATCAAGGATACCACTCAGTTTTTACAACTTATTATGGATATCGAGTGGCAATCAGATTATGTGTTAATGACATGTGACGTTGAATCATTATATTCTAATATTCCGCACAAAAAAGGCATTTTAGCCCTTCAACATTATTTAGATACGGATGGAAATCTGAGTGAAGAAAGGAAAGCATTCATCTTACAATCCGTGCACTTTATACTCACTCATAATTACTTTACTTTCAATGGTGTTTTTTATTTACAGTCACTTGGCACTGCCATGGGCACCAGGTTCGCCCCTAGCTTTGCAAATTTATATATGGGACTTTTTGAGGAACAACATGTGTGGCAAAGTCCATACAGGGCGAACCTGGTGTGCTATGGCAGATACATTGATGATTTATTTTTTATTTGGCGTGGGGATCTCACTTTAGCACAACTCTTTTTAGATTCTCTTAATTTAAACACTTTTGGGCTCAAATTCACTTCCACTGTAGACACTACCCACATTAATTTCTTGGATATAGCCATCTCTATAAAAGATAATAAAATAAATACTGCAACCTATAAAAAAGATGTGGATAATGGAGGATATTTGAACTATAATAGCTGTCACTTTAAACCCTGGATGCAAAATATTCCAAAAAACCAATATTCTAGAATCAAGAGAAATTGTTCAGACGAATCACAATTCATACAACAAACAAAAGAAATAACTGAGACTTTCCTAGAACAGGGCTACCCAAGATGGCTTCTGGAGAAGGCTGAAAAGGAGACTATGCAAATAGAAAGAAGCAGCCTCCTAAAATCCAAAACTATTCTTAAACCTGCCTTCCTAGACAAACCAATATTTATAACCAAATACAACACACACTCGGACCAATTGAGAGAAATTATAAAAAATAACTACAGAGTTCTGATGTGTGATAATCTGTTGGCCCCACACCTAGATAAGGAACCCAAGATAGTTTTCAAGAAAAATAAAACACTAAAAGACATCCTGTCTCCGAGCCACTTTAGAGACGGAAATAATAAAAAAGATGAATCTAAAAGTATGAAAACAAAGGGTTGCTTTAAATGTAAGAAAAATAAATGTATGACCTGTGAACATATAAAAATACCAAACAATTCCTTTCAATCGACTCATCTGGGCTCCTCTTTTACTATTAAAAATTACATTGACTGTCAAACATCCTATGTAATCTATTTAATTACATGCATTTGTGGTTCACAGTATGTGGGCCGTACGATCCGCACAATGAACACCAGATTTCTTGAACATAGGAGAAATGCGATAAAAGGTTTCCTAAAACATTCCCTGTCAAAACATGTAAAAAACAAACATAATGGTGATCATCGAGTCCTGAAAATACAGGGCATCGAGCATGTAGAGGAAACTTCTAGAGGAGGAGACCGGTATGAACGATTGTGTGCCCGAGAGGCATACTGGATATTTGCATTAGGGACATTGTTTCCAGCAGGCTTAAATGACAACATAGAACTTAATAACATTTAATTGTTCTGTACATGGTGTGCCCCTAATAGTGTGTTATTTAGAGGGGTTCTACTCCCTCTTTTTCACTTCCCCCCTTTTTTCTCCCACTCCCCCTTCCGCTTCTTTTTGGTTGAGCATCAATAATAGCAATAATAGTAATTTTCTGTGATTATTATCTCAGTTGGATTCAATATAAAATTGAGCAAATTTGTAATCTCCTCCTTCGAATTGGTTAAGGTCTCTATCACAAGATTAATAATCGATCTTTCCACTTAACTAAAGATTATTCTGTACCAGTAAACTCTTATATATTTATGTGTAGCCATTTTTTGTATTTAATTTTGTATAAATATACGTATTATATAATTAATTAATGATGGTCCGTTTTTTATATTAATTGAAAAATGTTCTCTTCTCTTTCTCTCTATACTTATTTTTTATAGTTATATACGTTACTGATAGACAACTCGCGAAAATACCCTTCTATTAGATCTCTATTAGCACTTTTATTTGGAAAGTCTGAATTGGCTTTCTCCTTCTTCCTTTTAAACAGGTGTTATAACAATCTAATCGAGATTACAATATAGTGTATATATTTCTTGTCTGGGGATTGGAACTTACAAGTCCAAACAATACTATTAATGAATAATAAAAATATAATAAAATAAAAAATGAAAATAAATATTTGTCCATTAGTCGGGAAGTGGGATTTGAACTCACCCATTCTGAGGTACATTGTTCATAGTCAGGCGCTCTACACTTGAGCCAAACAGGCTCTAGTATTTGAATAGGAAAATATTAGTATATTTAAAACTCATCTATAGCTCCATATAAAAACATTCGATGATGCCAATTTTAGAACAATATTGTTTTTTTATTATATATGAATTATACTTGTGCCATTTTGAAATTGCTGACATAAATTTTATGTATTTTGTGTATAAACATAAGCAATGATAGTCCACACAGCATGATACTCATAAGTATATATCCTGATTACCTGACCTGGAATGAATTGACAGGTGCAATTTAATTGCTGCCTCCCATTGATTGGACAAGCAACCTTTTTAAACCAGTGCAGGTAACTACCAGATCATCTTCTGAGGAAACCGTCAGTGACCTATAGACGGAGAAACGCGTCAAGATTCTCATCTCATCCGACTTTGTCCGCCTCTCCAATATTCCATATTGCCGCATACCCCACTACCTATCAAGCTCTGGACCGTCCCGGATCCCTGCATTAACTTCTTGCAAGTTTACGGCTAAGGTGCGGTAACAGACGTCCACCCACATCGAGACGTCTGGGGTACATTCCATCTTCACCCAGCCTGTCAGCTCCCAGCGCCAGCTCTTAATCCATCGGAGCTACGCTGGTTGGTTAGCCGACAAGCAGTTACCCGGACCACAAAGTCTGCTCCCGGTACCGGCTCCAATACCATCTGGAGCAACACCGGTAGAAGCGGACACCTGTGTTTAACGGAGTACACCACCGCCGCATCTTTTCAACTGTCACCTGGTCCGCAACGTCTGCTCCCGGTACCGGCTCTATCACCATCAGGAGCAACACCGGTAGAAGCGGACACTTGTGTTCGTCAGGAGACCAACATTGCCGCATCTTTTCTATCTTCCCATCAGCCGGTAATATACCTATTTATTTTTATCCGGAGCCTTATCCATAAAATAGTCGGTTTGACTAAACTTTTATTATATAAAGGAACTGCTATTCTTTATAACATCGGTCCAGAACTGTATCATAAGGAACTGAGACATAATTAATTTCTTTGGCATAAATTAAAGGAGACACAGTCGGATGTTTATCAGGAATATATATATATAAAAAAAAGTTTTATAGTGCTTTCTTTGCATGCATTTTATTATTATTATTATTGTGAATTTTTTGATTTTAAATGTATCTAATTGTATTAAATGAATATATCTAAGTAAAAACATATACTAAAAGGATCAACACAGTGCGCTCTCTTGGTTTTCTTGTTTTTTGGTTTATCTTTGGAAAGGCTTTGTCCTTTTTTCTTTGGGAGCAGCAATCAATGCTGTGGACCTATTAACAATTGATTATAATTGAGTATAATTTAATTTCTATATAACCTTTTGCGCCTGATTTACTCTCTTGGGTTTTTTTCTTTGCTTTATTTTAACACTGCAATATAGATCTCACTTTGAAGTAAAACCCCACCCAAATCTAATTAGATCTGCACAAGTTACATCTGCCCCCCTGCAGTGCACATGGGTTTGTCCATTTAAGAAGGATTTTGTCTGAAAGAGTGAACTCGAATAAGGCCCATAGTGTCCACATTACTAAAAATGCAGGTATCTGCAATAATGTTTCCCTTATGAAATAAATCTCTAACACAGCCCTATTAGTTATTGAATATCTAATGCTGCATGATTAGATGCTACCTATCTAATAGTAAAATTTACTCTCAATGTCTGTTGATTTCAAAGCTGCTAAAATACAATAATAGTACATTGCCTCCTTGGTCTCTATCATCACCTCCAAGGATGTGTAACATTTAAACCTTTTTACGTTGAGAGAATTCTCTATGGCAATTCTATGGACACCCTCTTAAGGTTAAATCTTATTTTAATTCAAGAATCTTGCCTGCAAACAAAATCATATTTTTGGATGGGCTACATAACCGCCTGTATTCATGTCTTCCAATGCAGTAATCGGATACCAGATGTTGAAGGAAGCCTTCTGCTTCTTATTATTAACAGTTTCTTATATGGCGCATACATATTCCACAGCGCTTTACAGAGAATATTTTTGAACATTCACATCAGTCCCTGCCCCACCAACGCTTGCAATCTATATTCCCTACCACATGTACTGTACACGCACAAACAGGCATTCTAGAGTTAATTTTTTTGTCAAAACAAATTAACCTACCAGTATATTTTTGGATTGTGGGAGAAAACTAGAGCACTCGGAGGAAGCCCACGCAAGCATGGGGAGAATATACAAACTCTGCACGGTTTGGACCATGGTGGGAATTGAACCCATACATCATCTGTGCTGCCTCATTTCTTATGAATCAGGCCATTCGTTCCAGCTCCAGTCTCCTTATATCTTCAGCCTCCCGGTATAGTGACGTGTGGTGAGGACATTGCCTGAGGCACCTCCCTGCACTGCCGCGGACGAGCACAGGCAGCAGGGGGTACATGCGGCAGCCTACTACCCCCCCCCCCTCCCCCGGCAGACTCACCTGTCCTCTCCTCGGCGGCGGTCAGTCCTCTCCTCGGCGGTGGTGGCAGCTTTCTCCCAGCAGCTCCGGGCTCCCCACTGGCCACGCTGCTGCATCTTCACCAGGCGGGCCCTGCATGTGTGTGCTTGGACAGCGGATCCAGCACTGGATCTGCTGGCCCAATCACATCTGGGGGCGTGCATTCATACTGGTGCCCCTGTCATTGCGGCATCAGTAGAAGTGCTGCTTCCCCATTAATTTTCAATGGGCTTTTACAGCCCATTGCTGCACCCTGCCCTCCCCTACCCGCCCCCCGATGCCCGGGGTTTTTAATGTTAACAGCGGGAGGCACCTCTCCCGCTGCCTCCCACCCTCACATGCAGCAGTGTAAGAGGGTGGGAGGCAGTGGGAGAGGTAGAAATTCTGAAAATAATAAAAGCAGATATATGAATATCTGCTTTTTATTATTTTCATCATTATGACAGGGGAGGCACTGCCTCCCCTGCCTCCCCTGACTGCACGTCCCTGCCCCGGTATCCCTCAAGTTCAAGACCTCCTCTGTTTCACTGCCCCCCAGTATCTCTTCAGTTCCAACCACTGCATCCCTCCTCTTCACTCTGCTTCTCCTCTGCCTTTAAGCTGTGAGGAGCGATAACAGCGACAGCTGGTGTTTGCACCCTATTGATCACTATAGAGGCACAGGTAGTGATTACAAACCAAATAGTTGAGGGAAGATGGATCTATCTAAAGGCCCCTGAGTGGCTGGTGCCCCTCGGAGACTCCAGCAAAAAAACCTTACAAATATAGACCCATATATTAATTTGTACTATTACACAGTCCAGTTTCCCTAAACAGGGAAAATGGAGCACTCTCCGGTTTTTGTAAAAAACTTTTGTATTTTAATTCATGGAAAAAGTACATACCAAGCGATGCTTTTCAGGAAAAAACAATCCTATACCTCCTCCGACGTTTCGATCCACCACCGTGGATCTTTATCAAGGAGATTGTCACCAAAGTAAAGGGCAGAAAAAGTTAATCAGCAATATAGTCACCAGTATTGAGGTCTATCCGCATCAGCAGCCAGAGACCTACTGGTCCGCCGCCCCGTCCCGGATTTATATACCCAAAATGCACGCCAAACGTGTCTTAATAGATGGAAACTCCCCCGCTGCATCAGGCTGTACGGCACAGCCGGCGTCACCGTCAGCTTGTGATTTCCGGTCTGTGGAACGCAAGCGGCAACCCGGCTTCTGCCGGGTGACACGCAAGCTGTCCCCACAGTAACCAGTCATCCAGCCAACAGTGCGTCCGGCGCCGTGTCAGCTCGGAGCGGTGGTGCCTATAGCAAATAAGCCAGCCGCAACTTGCACCGTATACTATGTGCTATGTGAGCCGAGTACCGTGGCTGTCTCATGTTTTAAATAATACAGGGGTTGCAGTATGCTGTCCATAAGTATGTGTTATATGAAAAAAATCAGAGCATACTGCGGGCGATGGGTGCAAAATGGAGGAGGCTGTCTGCAGACATAATATATTAATAAATGCGTGGGTAATTCCGGGATAGTCGGGTGGCATAGTCTAAAAAAGCACAAAATGTTATAGACTTCAATATGTCAAAAAAAACTTCATGAGGGACATGTCCACTTTTTTAGTGGATGCTCATTAATTATGAAATATGATCAAATACGTAATATAGTGACAGTCAACAAATCTAGCAAGAAAAAGAGAAAAAAAGGGGGGGAAAAAAGGGGCAAAAATTGCTCTGTGCAAAAAGTGTTAAGTGAAAAAAATGTGAAAAAAACTGATAACATAAATATAAATATGAGAAAAAAACCAGTTCAAAACGGAATCATTTTAAGTGTCGAGTCACCAACAGTTCATCGGTCCAGTGGCCAAGTAGGGGGCCCAAAAATTAAATAAAATTAAAATAAAAAATGAAAAAACAGAAAATGTGAAACAGTTCAGAATGAATCCATTCCAAGTACAGAGTCAGGTGGTGTTTGTTCATAAAGTCACGGATAGACCATAGGTCCAATGTCCAGTACAAATAGTAACAAACAATGAACAATAAAAAAGAGAAAATGAAAAATGAAAAACTGAAAAAAATCAGGGGCTGGGAGATGTAGACTGGATCAACATGCTATGGGTGATATGAAAAAATTGGGGATATCCAGATAGTAGTAGTAGTAATACGTTTATTTATAAGGCGCCGCAAAGTGTCCGCAGCGTCGTACATAGCAATCAAAAAAAAAATTACAAGGTAATGTACAGGGTGTGTTGAAAAATACAGTATAAATAGGGGTAAAGCTGGTAGAACTAAAATCAGCATCAGTTCAGAAGTAGGTGTCAAAATTGTCGAGGAGACTGAAGATGAAGTAGAGGAAGGGAAGAACAGGACAGGAGCACAGGTGAGGTAATGAGGTAGGGTGAGTATGTGAGGAAGGAGGACCCTACTCATAAGAGTAAACATACTAAAAATAGGTGGGTGGACGAACGAAATACAATAGGATAAGTAGGAATGGAGGGGAACGGAGGCGGGATAGGAGGATCAAAAGAGGTTAGGAGGAGGGATAGGCTAGTCGAAAAAAGTTGGTTTTGAGGGAGCGCTTGAAGGAGGTAAGGGAATCAGATAGCCTGATGGGTGGTGGGAGGTTGTTCCAGTGCAGGGGGGCAGCGCGAGAGAAGTCTTGGACACGGGAGTGGGAGGAGGTGATTAGGTGAGAGGTCAGTCGGCGGTCAGCGATGGAGCGAAGAGGACGGGAGGGAGTGTGGATAGAGATCAGTGAAGAGAGGTAGGGAGCTGTGGAGGAGGAGAGAGCCTTGTAGGTGGTGGTGAGGAGTTTAAAGAGAATTCGGAAAGGAATGGGGAGCCAGTGAAGAGATAGACAGAGGGGGGAGGCGGAGGTAGAGCGGCGGGAGAGGAAGATGAGCCTAGCAGCAGTGTTAAGAATGGATTGGAGAGGTGCGAGGTGGGTGAGAGGTAGCCCAGAGAGAAGGATGTTGCAGTAGTCAAGGCGGGAGATGACAAGAGAGTGAATGAGAATTTTGGACGCGTCAGTGGAGAGGAATGGTCTGATGCGTGAGATGTTGCGTAGGTGAAAGCGGCAGGATTGTGAGAGAGCACGAATGTGGGGGGTGAAAGAAGGGGAGGAGTCAATGATGACACCGGGGCAGCGCGTTTGGTCGGTGGACGTGATCTCGGTTTCACCAATGCTGATGGAGATAGTGGGAGAAGAGAGGATGTTCGGGGGATGGAGGATTAGAAGTTCAGTTTTAGCCATGTTTAGTTTCAGGAAGCGTTGGGTCATCCAGGCTGAGATGGCTGTGAGGCATTCGGAGACCTTGGACAGGAGTGATGGGGATAAATCGAGGGAGGAGAGATAGATTAGGGTATCATCAGCATAAAGGTGGTAATTAAAACCATAGGAGCTGATGAGGGTGCCCAGAGAGGTGGTGTAGAGGGAGAAGAGGAGAGGGCCAAGGACTGACCCTTGGGGAACACCGACTGGCTGCGGGGTAGTAGGAGAGGAGGAGCTCGGAGTGGAGACGGAGAAGGAGCGATCGGAGAGGTATGAGGTGAACCAGGAGAAGACCGTGCCAGTGATGCCAAAGGAGCGGAGGGTGTTGAGCAGATACTCATATTATGGGTTCATTTCAGAAAAACAGATAGCGGATTGTTTTCGTTCATCCCTCTGGGGGAAATTGTATCTAGCAGGTGTATCCACCTGCTCTCACATTTTCGCAATTGCAGGACCCGGTCACCTCCTCTTGTGGGTGGTGGGACCCAGTCGATCAGGCGACATCTCAGTGTGGAAGTTTGATGACCTGCCTGCAAGAAATGTCGAGGGACAGGCTGGTCTGCCTTTTTGTTTTCGATGGCCAACCTCACCGAGTAGCGGTGGTTGGCCATCCTTTCTCGAAATTTGCGTGCTGTCATCCCGACATATGCCAATCCGCAGGACATAGATAACGTGGTCGAGTAGACAGTGGAGTCTGTACTATTAGATTTTTTTATTGTTTTCGTTTCTTTTAATACATTTGTTTTCTTATTTTTAAGGACACAATATTCATGTCACATACAGTTTGGTGTCTTCTTTTCTATTAGAAAATATAAAAGTCCTAGCCATAATACTAAATAAACTAATCCTGAATTTCTATTTGAGAATTTAATAAAAAATATAGTTTCAAGGACATATAATCTTAGTAGCAGTATAGCACATGAACATTATTTGATAAGGCAGTTAATTTTAGAGGCAGAAATATTCTAATTGAAAATTAAACTTTCAAGAGCAGAATATCACTGTAGATGTAACTAACAGATTAAAATCTCTGCATAAAAGGGATTCCCTTGAAAAAAAATGGAATCTATAAACAGATGTCTGAGATGGAAATGACTGACCCCAGGGAATGAGATATGAAAAGAGAAAGTTCTCATGCTGCGATAAAGAACCGGGGAAACCCTTTCATATGTTTTCTGAGGATTAATTCATATTTAAGTCATAAGAAGTTTTATGCTGGAATCTGGATAGCTGCAAGTCTAAAAATAGATATTGCTACTTGTTTTGTGACTTTAAAAAATTGATAATATTTTCAAAATTAAGAAATTAGAACAAAGATATTTTTGTTTATTTGTTCAAAAGCAGAGTCTTTAAATAAAGCTCTGATTTTGAACAAATAAACAAAAATATCTTTGTTCTAATTTCCTAATTTTGAAATTATGAGGGGACATTTTAGAATGTCAGTGTAAATCCTAGGGAGCTTTATACTGAATGCAAGTGCTGTTTTAACTTTTCACCTCCAACTTGCCGGAAAGCAGAGGCAGCCGCCACTTTCTTCAAAAAGCAATTGATATAAACTGAATGCAGACGTTGTCCAGTGATGCCATGAGGAATGGGGGCTGTTACTTTTTACCTGGGCTTGTTGAAGAGGCAAGGGGTGGGTCCTGGGTCTCGCTGACCCCCATCGCCTGCCCAGCTATTAGTCAGCGCTTCAGTTGGGAGAGAAGATTGAATGCTGCTACAGCAGCAGCTTCTCTCCCCAGTAGAGCACATGCTACTGTGTGCTGACTGGGGAGAGAGGCAGTTACAGAGGCAGTCATTTCTCTCTTTCTGCATGATGTACAGGAAGTGAAGGGAGCAACTGCACCACCGCTGCCCATTATAGCTGTCCCTGGCGCCCCCTCATCTCATTCTTCTGCTGCCTACGATGTTCTGGTAGCTACCCCCTATAAGAACTGTACTTTGTGATGATAGGATTTCCAGGTTCATCAGTTGATGCATGCCCTCAGGGTACACTGGGAGGCCTAGGCAGATTGAGCCAGGGGGCAGGATGACAGATGCCCCGCAGGCCAGTCCCATTTTGAGAAACTTGGATATGCTTTTTGTGCCTGCAGTGTTGAAATATAGGCAGCCGTGCTAATTCCAGAGGCTGTGTCTGATCAGTATAGTGATTACACATTACACAGTGATACCCTGTCCCCTCTCTATGCCTCTCTGCTCTGCTGCTTGCTGTCTGTGGGCAGTGTGGCCATGCTCATTTTGCTTCAGCCTGTTACTGAATGGCCAGCACATTGTGTTGTGTCTGTCCCCAACAGTCCTGGTTCTCTGCCACTAATACCCCACTCCCATCCTCCTCCTCTTGTCTTATCCTCTTACTGTGTCCCTACCTCTGCTTTCTGCACATGATGAAGATGAAGAACCATAACAAACTGCAAGTAGAGCACAGTGGCCCCCAGTTGCTGGCCACATTTTTAAGACATAATAATAATTATTATTATTATTATTATTATTATTTTTCATATTTTATTCTGATCTGGTATCATATTTGGGGACAGTGTTACAGGACAGGGAGTACCACCTTGATTGTTGAAAATTAGGTGCTACCAAATGGGTTATATTATAGATGGGCTGTCAATCATGGGCCAGTGCATGCCCTCCCCTCCCCCCAGGTTAATATGTTCTAATCAGCCCCCGCTGGGTGAGATCTCTGTCAAGGAACACTGCAATAAGAAGCCCATATTCTTCTATTAGTCAACATCATCTACAGATGGCACCAACCCAGATGGAGTTACATCCCAGGTCCAAACTCCGGAATATATTGCATTCCGGACCTTGGTGCATATTAGAAATGTGGTCAAACCTCTGAAAACTGCATAAAGTACCATAGCACACTAAGGGATTGATGTAATGTTGGACATACTTAGGGCGGTATTCAATCCCGGACACTATTTCCACCTGAGGAAAAAGCAGACATTACCTATTCCTTGCTGCCGTTTCCGACAGCATTGAAGGCAAATTACAACAAAACAGATTTGGGTACTTCCTCATCTTTGTGGTGGCCGCAAAGATGAGGAAGTACCCAGATTTGTTTTGTCAGAGTCGGCTGACATTTTTTAACAATCCGTGGCAGCTTTCGCCAGCTCGCCCACTTTCCACCACTGGAACATTCAATACCGGCTGTCAAATTACAGTCGACCAAAACGAAAATGGCACGATTTTGACTGTCGGGACATTCTGACAGTTGGAATCCCGGATTGAATACCCCTATTAATACCATATATGCAGTTGTAAAATCGCCCAGAATAATTTTTTGCTGTAGTTTGTAGACCTAAGAGTATCTCCGGATATGTCCAACTCTATAAGGGAAGAATATGTACCAGTTTTATGAGTAAAAAAAAGTCAAATATGTGCCAGGTTGAAACTAGTAGAAAGCCACTGTCACGGCTAAAGGGCTGGATGGAGTCGTGTGGTGCAAAGGAACTGGAGACGGACCAGGAGGAGTAGGATTGAAACGTGCCGGTTTAATAACGGATTTCATAAATGATAAACTTCACTCAAATACTTCTTTAAGTGACAGTTGGATAACTTAAATAGAGTCCAGCACAATACTAATAACGGGCAGGTAAATCTGGAAACGTATACTTGATGAGCCAGAGTACATAGAGGAAGATCCGGAAAGAGGTTGATTTGATGATAGAAGAAATGGATCCGGATGACTGAAAGAATATGGAATGAATGAGTTGAATGAAGGAGGACAGTGGAAAGCTGAGCAGGGTAATTCTGGGACACAAGCATTAACAAGCACTAGGTAGGACTTGCAGCATTGGTGTCAGGAGAAAACTTCCTTGTAGAAAGATGCAGGGAGCAAGGCACCAGAGTCAGGAGAGAAAGAGCCAGGATCCAGGAATCAGCTAGGAGTTGTGAATGACTCCAAAGACTCATTGCACTGACACTGAACAGCCTAGGCAGATCCCCTATATCCCCAGGGGGCGGCTGCCATTGGCTGTCAGCGCAGGAAGAGGAGGGAACCTCCACTCTGGGCCAATCTGTCTCCTGCCCTCAACCAAGATGGTGACGCCGGCCTCCCGGCGCTGCTATCTGCAAGGACGCCGCTACCCGACGCTCCCCTGCTGCCATCCCTACCTGGAGCTGCCCCTACCCGCACGCCGCAGCCTGGGACCTGCACACGCTAGCCGGCGTGTGACAGCCACGGTATATGTGCTTGCTCGAAGAGCTGCAGCTGGTGGCGGCGGTGGCAGATTAACAGAATAGGTCCCAACGCTTCCCAAGAGAAGGCTACAGAGTGTGCTGCAGAAGTACAGGTAGAACCTGTACTGCTGGGAAGGTGCTGCAAAAGGAGGCGGCACCAGATTTTTTGTACAGGTTTTTGTAACTTTGGGCCAGATTCTCTAAGCTTCAAAAGTGATACAATGGAGAGTGATAAACATCCAGCCAATCAGCTCCTGCCTGACATTTTTCAAACACAGTCTGTGATATGACAGGTAGGAGCTGATTGGCTGGCTGTTTATCACTCTCCATTTTATAATTTTTGAAGCTTAGAGAATCTGGCCCTTTATCTGTTAGAGTTTACTAAAAAAATATATAGTATGGCCGCAGTACTGGTACAGCTGGAATACCTGTTCTTAGTAGAGATGAGCGGGTCCGGATCTCCGGGATCCGACAGATCCGAATATCGCGATCCGAGTCTGGATCCGAGCCGGCTCGGGAGTTCCCGCCTAAATTCCGGACCGAAAACTAGGCAAAACGTCATCATCGTGCTGTCGGATTCTCACGGGATCTGGATTCTATATAAGACGCACGCGCGCCCCACCATCTTTACTCCAGCATAGGAGAGGGAAGAGGGTGGTTGTGCTCTGTGCTGTGTGCTGTGCTATAATAATAATATATTATTTTGCTGCTGCTCACTCGATTAGGGTCTGCAGGGGCTGCTGTACACAAGTCCAGTGTACAGGGGCTGCAGTGGCCAGTGTATAAGGGGCTGTACAGGGGCTGTGTTCAGTGTGACAGGGCTTGTGTCCATTGTGACAGGGCCTGTGTACAGTGTGACAGGGTCTGTGTCCAGTGTACAGGGTTTGTGTCCAGTGTACAGGGGTTGTGTCCAGTGTACAGGGGCTGTGTCCAGTGTACAGGGGCTGTGTCCAGTGTACAGGGGCTGTGTACAGGGGCTGTGTCCAGTGTACAGGGGTTGAGTCCAGTGTACAGGAGCTGTGTACAGGAGCTGTGTCCAGGGGCAGTGTCCAGTGTACAGGGGCTGTGTACAGGGCCTGTGTCCAGTGTGACAGGGCCTGTGTCCAGTGTGACAGGGGCTGTGTCCAGTGTACAGGGGTTGTGTACAGGGGTTGTGTCCAGTGTACAGGGGTTGTGTCCAGTGTACAGGAGCTGTGTCCAGTGTCCAGGGGCTGTGTCTAGGGGCAGTGTCCAGTGTAACGGCTGTGTCCAGTGTACAGGAGCTGTGTCCCGGGGCGGTGTCCAGAGGCTGTGTCCATTGTCCAGGGGCTGTGTCCAGGGTAACGGGCTGTGTCCATTGTCCAGGGGCTGTGTCCAGGGTGACGGGCTGTGTCCAGTGTCCAGGGGCAAGGTCCAAGGGCAGTGTCCAGTGTGACGGCTGTGTCCAGTGTACAGGAGCTGTGTCCAGGGGGGGGGTCCAGAGGCTGTGTCCATTGTCCAGAGGCTGTGTCCAGGGGCTGTGTCCAGTGTGACGGCTGTGTCCAGTGTACAGGAGCTGTGTCCAGAGGCTGTGTCCATTGTCCAGGGGCTGTGTCCAGGGTGACGGGCTGTGTCCAGGGGCAGTGTCCAGGGGCAGTGTCCAGTGTCCAAGGGGCTGTGTCCAGTGTAAAGTAAGAAAAATAAATAAAAGTAATAAATAAAATAAAAACACATTTTTGGAGGATGATGGAGGAGGAAATAGTGGGAGATCAGCAACCTGATAGAAGTGCTGAAGCTGCTACCACCAGTCATGACAAGGCCGATACCTCTGTATTTTTTGCTCTTTGGAGCATTTCTCTTTTTTTGGGATAGTTTATTAAACTGCCACCCTGTCTGCCCCTGCAGTGCTGCCCTGCTTCCAAGATGTGCCAGGTTGGAAGTGTAGGGTCCACATGTATGTGATGCCCACTGCTGTCGCTTAGCTTAGTCATCCAGCTACCTCGGTATACCCTTTTGGCCCAACTACAGTAAATGAAAACAATTTTGTAAGCTGTGAAGTGATCAAAATTGACTAGAAATGAGTGGAAACTAATTTTATTTAGGTTAATAATACTTTAGGGGCAAAAACAGGCCCAAATTCTGTTATTTTAGCCATTTTTAGCATTTTTTTAAAAAAATCCAGATCCAAAACCAAAACCCACAAGGGTGGTTTTGCCAAAACCAATTCAGATCCAAAACACGTAGGGAGATCCAGATCCAAAACCAAAACCCGAAAAAGTGGCCGCCGCACATCTCTAGTTCTTAGTATGGAATTAACTGGGAAAACTGTTTCAGAATCAGAATAAACTATTCTCTTACTTAGTAACAGAGAATTTTATATCACTGAATAGAAAACTGTTGTGCAGTGATTACTGTGTAAAACATGCTGGCATGAAAACCTGTAAATTAGTACATGTGAGAAGTGAACCCAGTTCCTATGGATTTAAAGAAGTGTGAAATGAATAAGGGTAATGATTATGCTTTAATTAACTTAAATGATTTAAGTTAATGATATTATAATAGATAAATCATGAACTTTGCAATTTAGTCGCAAAGCGGAAATCACACAAGATATTTTTTTCATTGTTGTTCCACATGTCCAGGCAGGGGCCAGATTAATCCATGTTTATTTCCAATATATATATATATATATATATACAGTATATGACAAGGGGAGCCAGTGACGTGCGGTGAGTTTAGGGGATGGTGAGGCACTAGCTTGTTGGAGCTAGCACGGACAAGCTCTGTGGGCAGCGCTGGGTCCGCGTTGGAGACTGGAGACTCTGGAGCGCTGGGGGAGAGGGGGAGACGCTGGTGTCACATTCAGCGCTCGGAACGGCGCTGGTCAATAGCAAACTATTTATTCCCCCCGCTGGTCTTACGTTCAGCGCGGGGCTAGGGCTAGCGCTGTGGGAGAGGGGGATCAGTCAATCTCCCACTAGTCTCTTGATTAGCGCCGGGGCTGGGGCTTTGGGGGGGGGGAGGGGGAGACAACGACACCTATAGAAGTGCCTTAGTGACAGTCAGAGACGTGCTTTCTGTTTCTGGCTATATGAAAGCACACCCCTGTCACTGAAGCAGCGCCACTGTGCCCAATCACATCTGCCTCAGTGACAGGGGTGTGCTTTCATATAGCCAGAAACAGAAAGCATGTCCCTGACTGTCACTGAGGCACCGCTATTGGTGCCGCCTGTAATGCTTTTTCTAATGGGCATTGACAACAGCTAGTTGTCCCCGCCCCCTACCCGCCCCATAGTTCAGAACTTTAACATTGACACTCGGAGGCACCGCTCTTGGTGCCTCTGTAACCAATTCTAATAATCATTTTACCACTTTTTTTTTCTAATATAAAGCATATGCTTATGACACATATGGGTGACATTCTATGGGATGAGATTATTAGACTTTTGCGAATTTTTTCTCAAAAACTGCCGAAATCGCATTTTTTTCCATTTTCGCATATTTAATGAGCTCCGAAAATGTGAAAAAAATGCGATTTTTGCCAACAAGTTGGACATACTGGAAATGCGATGGCTGCTTTTCGCAGCACATCGCATCCAGATGTTTTCACATGGAAAAGTATACAAATCGCATATTTAATGGTATGCGATTTGTATAAAGTGTGTCTATAATTCGCCCAAAAATCAGACCAGGTTCTGATGGGCGAATTAGCCAGAACCCTGCACAGATCGCAATGTTCTGTGCAGGGTTCTGGTGTAAAACAAAAAAAACAGTTAAAATAAAAAAAAACTGAGCGCGGGGTCCCCCGCCAGAGCATAACCAGCCCCGGGCTCATTGAGCCGGTGCTGGTGACATAAAATCAGGGTCCCCGACAAATAGGGGTCCCCTTGATTTAATGAAACCAGCACCAGGCTCAAGGTCCGGCACTGGTTCCCAAAATACGGGGCTCAAAATGACTAGGGGTCCCCCGTATTTTAAGAACCAGCACCGGACCCAACCAGCCAGCAGGGTAATGCCACAGCTGGGGGACACTTATTATATAAGGTCCCGCGGCCAAAGCATTATCCCCGTGGCTGGTCAGCATGGGCAGGAGTCCTGGGGAAGTGGGGACCCCCCGAATGAAGGGGTCCCCCCCCTCCAGGACTTACCAGCCCATGCTGAAAGTCCAGGGCTGTCCCCGATGCCCCTGGGCGGTGGGCATTGGGCTGATGGATTGTGTAAAAAAAAGAAGATAAACTATTGTTTTCTACTGGCGAACTATGAGTCCCAGCAAGCCTACCCCGCATGCTGGGACTTGGAGAACCACAAGTCCCAGCATGCGGGGCATTAAAGGGCCCGCTGGCACTTGTAAGTCCTGGAGGGGGGGGACCCCTTCATTGGGGGAGTCCCCACTTCCCCAGGACCCCTGCCCATGCTGACCAGCCACGGGGATAATGCTTTGGCCGCGGGACCTTATATAATAAGTGTCCCCCGGCTGTGGCATTACCCTGCTGGCTGGTTGGGTCCGGTGCTGGTTCTTACGGGGGACCAATAGTCATTTTGTCCCCCGTATTTTGGGAACCAGCGCCGGACCTTGAGCCTGGTGCTGGTTTCATTAAATCAAGGGGACCCCTATTTGTCGGGGACCCTGATTTTATGTCACCAGCACCGGCTCAATGAGCCCGGGGCTGGTTATGCTCTGGCGGGGGACCCCGCGCTCGTTTTTTTTTTTATTTTGCGCTTTCCTGCAAACGTGCGATTTTCAGACATGAAAATCGCACATTTTCAGGACTAAAGACATCGCACCACCTCGCATCTCATTAAATATGCGAAAAACGGCCCAATCTTGCGATTTGAAAAAGGGCGAAGTGGTGCGATAAAAAAAACGCGCATTTATCTTATCCCATAGAATGTCACCCATCTGTGTCATAAGTATTTTTTTTTGTATTATTTTAGTAATCATTAATGACAGGGGAGGCTCTGCCTCCCCTGCCTCCCCTGACTGCATGTCCCTGTGGGGAGCAGACTCCTGTTTCGCGCCACTTTTTAATTGATGGTTACATCTCATCTGCCGGACTTACAAGAACCCCTGTTGGACGGGTGAAAGAGAATGTGGATAGCAGTTGTAAGTTGGCGCCCTTGTTTGAACCTTAAATAACTGGTTCTATAATAGCCTTTAGTTATATTTAAAGTAAATCAAAGTAAAGTCCAATAATTAATAAACATTTATTAATAAGTCTCTTTTTTTCTTTCAATAGAGGTGCTTTTTGCAGACCATAAAAACTTAAATGTTGTATTTCAGATATTTCCAGACTAGCAAACAAAAGTTCCCAATGCGTTTCGTCCCTGCAAGGGACTTCATCAGGGGTTCGCAGATGTTATTGACACAATTCTCGCGATTCTTTCACATAGGGTGTATCCCAACAAGACGTCAACACAACAGATCCTCTATAGACTTTGAGGCGCACTTTAATTATGAAACTCCACTGTTGGGGGTTATACTAGTGTTTGGGGTCTTTTCTTTCCTGTCACAGATTTTTATCCGTATAGATTCACACGGACAGCACTGAGTGGTCAATTATGGGTATGCTCTGTATACCATCATTGGCCTTTCACAGTTGGGTCCTTTCTGCCCGGTGTACTCCTTTTAGGGCCGACCAATCTTCATCTAAGAACCGACACTGCTAGTGTAGAGTTGAGGTCTCAGTTCAAACAATAATTGTCACTGTCCCTTTGGAGATGTGAGCTGGTGTAAGGTTCATATATATATATATATACAGGGGCGGATCCAGGATAAAATGACAGGGGGGGGGCACTATGATAAAAGAGGGTTTAGGTGGGGGAGGGGTGGTGTTAGTGGTGCCAGTGTACATGCTAAGAGAGCGACAGAGAGAGGGTGGGAATGGGATTAAAAATAGGCCCTGGCATTTAAAGAGCGCAGGCCCACCATGGCGACAAAAGTGAAGGATATAGTTGTGCGTTCGCAGAAGGCGCGCTCTGGAAAAGGGGTGTGGCCACTCAACAGGGGGCGTGTCCTTGAGTGTAGTGTACAACACCATATACAACTTCTACACATTATGCAACAAAATACTACTGTAGACCCCAT
Source organism: Crinia signifera (assembly GCF_055691185.1). NCBI lineage: Eukaryota > Metazoa > Chordata > Amphibia > Anura > Myobatrachidae > Crinia > Crinia signifera. The sequence continues at coordinate 270,575,574 of NC_139218.1, forward strand.
TATACTTGCCCCTTACACATGATGCCAAATGGAATGAGCCAAAATTCACATAATGCCACTCGGATTGAGCCAAAATTCACATAATGCCACATGGATTAGCCAAAATTCAAATAATACCAAATGGATTGAGCCAAAATTCACATAATACCACAGGGATTGAGCCAGAATTCACATAATGCCACACAGATTAAGCCAAAATTCACAATACGCTTCATAAACAGGGACATTGTCCACCAAAGGCACGCATTAAACATTTACACCATAATGTCCATTACATGTTAAATTACACGCCATTATGTCCATTATGTATTATGCCAAACTCCATAAAGCCTATTAAAAATTATGCTACATAAGTGCTACTTATGCTCATTGCCAAGGGTTCCATGCTCGTTGCCATGTGGGATGACATGCTCATTGCCAAGGGGGAATACATGCTCGTGGTAAATGGGGGACAGCCGCCGCCAGGCAGAAGTGATAGACACTAACAGTGGCAGAGCCTGGCTGTATTCAGAGCACTGCAGGTTCCGGCTATTTGAAATAATACCCCTTCCAGAAAATGCATTTCCAGGTTGGCCCCTTTTACACCAGCCTAGTCCCTGCATTTTCTGGTGTGAGGGGGAGAGAAAACCACCCCTCCCCCCTTTAACCAGTTATCTCATTTAACCGGCTATATCTTCGGAACCAACTGACCCATTTACATGAGACAAGTATCATATTGAAGAACTTTTGAGTGGGCTTTGAGTGATTTTGGTCCAGAGAAACTGGAACGTTTGGTTCCAGAGTAATCTGCCCTCAAAGAACATGAACAGCTATGAAATTACATTTCAAAAATAAAAAAATCGTTTTCCTCGCAATATCTCTGGAACCCATTGACCGATATGAACCAGCCTGATATCATATTGAAGGCCCAGCGATTGGAATTTAATGAGATCAACCACAAGCTTCTGTGATTCCAGGGGGGGAACTGGCAGCTGTCGGAACCTGGTAGGGGTGGTAATTGACGGGTCCCATATTATCCTATGGGGAAAAAACGTTACAGCTGTTCCCGGGGGGCTAGAGACACGAGGCTGGGCTCGTTGGAAAGCCCTGGTCCTCAGCTACAATGTGCCCAGGTGCCCCCCCCCCTGAATCTGCCACTGTATATGTATGTATGTATATATATATATATATATATATATATATATATATACACATATATATATATATATATAAAACAATTTTATCTAATAACTGTCTAGCAGCTAATACAAGATTTGTGCATACCGTATAGCTCTGAAAATATTTTTTACCCTCTATATATACATAAAGCAGTGGAAGTCCTTTATCTCTAAGTATTTCATGTTTTACCAATATTGCTGTGTACAAAATAGCAATCAACTTAATTCATGCTTATCACACACTTCATTTGCTTTTCTTTTTGTTGTTTGAAAATGTTTATAACAGCTGGTCTTTTGAATCATTTATTTTCCAAGAAAATGGCCGTGTAAGTGAGCACTTTATTTTCTTGGCAAATGTAAACATTTATGGTACATGACATACTCTAAATTGGGGCATTAAGTCTAAAGCTCGCATTTTCTTCCAAAAGTTTTTGTCTATCGTATTAGGATTCAAGTTATTAAAGAAATAATCATAGTTACAAAAAGTTGCAAGAAATAAAGAAGGTAGTCATGCAGGTTACTGTAATTTACTCTTTACCAATATATGGCACATACCATATAGAGGGTGTGGGAAACAGATGCATACAGTACATGTGGACACTGTCCCACCTGCATTGTGCAGTGCCCTGTGCCGGGAGGGGCGGGGGAGGGATGACAGCTGGCTTGTGCTTCTGATTATGGTTCCATGTGTTTTTTTTTTTGATTGGCAGCCACTAGCACTAGTTTTGCCTATCACTTTGACCATAAATTATTTGATTTAGCCCTAAACCTGCAAGAGCCTTATGGTACCCCCACGGTGCTAGACACACAGTTTGGGAACCCTGACTTAAATACTACAACTTACTGGACTGCCACCTGTTGGACTAAAGGCTCAAACTTGGTGTTTTGAGTGGCTTTCAGCTCAAAGCCGCCCAGTGTGTACGGCCCGGCGATGAGCGATGATGGGCTCCCGCATCATCGCCGGGAAAGCCGTTCATCTGCTTGAATTACCAGCAGATGAGTGGCTTTGTGGACAGCTTTGCATACCACTGCGCTATGCAAAGCCATCTACCCCACGCTGACAGCAACAGACAGGGGGAAAGTGGCTCAGTGTGTATGCACTGAGCGGCTTTCCCCCCAGCAGTGACTGTGGTCATCACTGTCCATACACGCTGGGCAAAATCGCCCAATGTATATGGACCTTAACTCTGCCATTTGACAGCCAGTTAAAAAGCCAAGTCACTATCTGACATTACTGTATCAAACAGTATGCATTACTGAGTCATTTAGAGTAGATGTTGCCTGACAGCTTGGCTGTTGATCAATGGCAGGCTGGACCAGAGAACAGGGTAGAATATGACCCCCAGGCCTTGGGCAGTCCATTGGCATACAGTAAATCCGTTTTAACCACATTGGCTGTGTGCTAGATATAGGCATAATGTGGCAGCTAGTGACCATATTTTGTTACATAGCAGCACACCGTGAACCCCACCTCTACTTATCTTATGCTGTCTGTCCAGTGAACTGCATCTGCTCTCTCCCATTGGCTGAACTGAAGTAAATGTACAGAAGTCATTGTGCCTGCACTGCCTGACAAATATCTGCTTTTGCATTCTGGGGGGAGCAGCACTGGCCTATACTGTAGACAAGCAGATAGGCAGAATAAAAGTAATGAATCTATCACTAGGCACAGGCCATGCGCTAACTACTACAGCCCATGGCTCCTGTCTCCACCTTCAGTGGTCCATCCACTGAAAACACACTGCAGAGGGACCGGTCATCATGTTCCTCCATGCAGTGGCTGAGGCTGCACTGTGATCAAAATGTCAGGAAATCCGGCACTGGCAGACATGTCTTACCCGTGCATTGGTCTGTGCTCAGACGCAGGTCTGTTGCTGGCATTTATGGTGTCATGGGCTGGCGTGATGTCCAGCTGTCACATTGTTCCTTCTTGCCTTGCTGCTATTGTCTGGAGTGTGGCTCGGCATCCTGCGCCGGCGTGGGGCTACATGGGTGCCGCCTTGACACCAGGGGTCACCTAACACATTCACTCCAATCCCCAGAGTCTAGAGTTTGCCATGTGACCCAGTCCCAGTGTTGCCTGTCCAAGTCTAATGCACCTATTGCATTCCCCACTGGGGTTACATGATGGCTACCAATCAGGAACCACTGCAGGGGATGAAGGGAGTCGGTTTTGTTCAGTCCAGCGCCTTGAGCTGTTGTCTTCCTCCTGAGAGATTTCCCAAAATATTTATTCTTAAGCTCCAAGTTATTATAAAAGAACCTTATCCAGCTGCTGCTGCTGCCTTGCCTGATCTATTACCATCTGCTATTGTTACTGCTAATACCATCTCCAGCATCCTGGGTATACAGTATCAAGCTACCAGAGAGCAAATCAGGACCCTCATCTCCCAGGCTGACCCTTGACCATGGGCTCCCAGGCTGACCCTTGACCATCGGCTCCCAGGCTGTCCTCGACCCTCAACCCCCAGGCTGACCCCTGACTATTGGCTCCCAGGCTGTCCTGGACCCTCAGCTCCCAGGCTGTCCCTTGATCATCGGCTCCCAGGCTGTTCTTGACCCTCAGCAACCAGGCTGACCCTTGATCATTGGCTCCCAGGCCGACCCGGACCCTCAGCTTCCAGGCTGACCCTTGACCATCAGCTGCTAGGCCAACACAGTTCATTGGCTCCCAGGCCAACACAGTTCATTGGCTCCCAGGCCGACACAGTTCAGTGGCTCCCATGCCAACACAGTCCAGCAGCTCCTAGGTCAACCAGTATGCACTTCTCAGTAGTGGCACAGTTAGGTGAGGTACTGTACTCTACAAAATAATATGTTGCCAATCGCAACTGGTGTCTGCAGGTTTCAATACACCCAATGTGAATGATGAATAAAATATTTTTAAGTCACCAAAAATGAGGGGTAATGGTCCCTTTAAGTGTCAGCAGATGTGTACCGTCCAAATGTACAAGTCAGCATCAATTTCTTTATGCTTGGTAGTGTTATACTTGATCCCATTGAAGGAGTCCAGGCAGGGTCTCTCCACAAGCTGCCCAGCGACGCTCCTTGGAAAGCAGGTGCCAATCTGATCGATGGTGGCACCACAGTGAGGACCTGTGATGTTATAGAGCGCAGACAGTGTCACAATACTTCTGCAGCAGCGCCGTGAGGGTCAGGTTCTCTGAGTTTGTGTGGTGAAATATCGTTGGCCCCTATCGGGCGTCAGAGCCATGAGCTCCAAACTAAACAAATCTCTTTCCCTTCTCCTGCGATTAGCCCAGTTCCCAACTGTGGCTGTGGATTACACAGCCACAGTGCTGAGCTGCATTTGGTTTTATTGTGCGCATTTACCCTGAGATTTCTTGTGTAAAATTTGTTCCATCTGTACTCTGACAGAGGGCAGCAACCTGTCCACCGATCGCAGCGAAGTTCATACTCCCTTGCGGGGGTCCCTGGTTAAAACCATCGGTGGGGTTAGACTTTGCGACTGTAATCCGACTCTCATCAACTCCCCACCTAGCTGTGTCCAGAGTGCTCCAGTGTCATATGAGCTGTAGATACCTCAAAGCCCCGGGGTTCCGGTACCCAGAACCCTCCACTGGCTCACTGCTACTACAGCCAGGTCCAGCAGCTACCCGAGCTCTGACACAAAATATAGGAAGATTAAATCGGTAGCGGGTATATAGCACTAGTGGGAGGAGTCTACAGCTGGAAGATTTTTAATGCAATATTCTTGTATGTTTAACAGGTTTATTATTGGTTATTTCTGGTGGTACCCCTAATGAAGATTAAGTGAAAAAAAATTGCTTTTCTGATTTAAATGACCATTTTCAATGCCATAAGGAATTTTCACCCTTTGATAAATTGGCCCCAAAATTCTATCACTTAAAAAAATATCATATACAGTACTAATGGGTTATTGCTCATGGGAGAGTGCTGTGGGCTTGTTCGCCCTGACTACAATTTGCCAGCCCCTGCTGTTGACTGATACACAGGAGCAGAGCTTATTATGTCACAGCAGTTGAAATTCGTCCATTCTTCTGTATCATAACCCTTCAGGGACCTAGGAGGAGTATTAGCTGTTTGTTATACTGCACAATGAGGAGCTAATAACTGGAATGTTGGGTTAGCACTGGTATATAATATATAATATAAAATACCTTTCAATAATGTATCTTATATCATCAGTGGCGTAACTATAAATTTTGCTCCCCCCTGCCAAAAAGTTTTCCTAAGCAGGAAAGAGGCAGAGAGACCAGCATATACTGCTGCTTCTCCTGGCTCAGATCACAGGCCACCCTAGCACGCCCATCCGCCTGCCCTTCCTGTACACAGAAGCCAATAGTCGGCTCTGTGTACAGTCAATTGAATCAGTGAGGGGATTTGTAGTCTCTGTCATGGCCGCACCCGCGCTGCGGCTGACTCGCCTCCGGTGCTCAGCCAGTGGACAGCGGCAGGCAGCAGCATGTCAGTGCGTCGAGCGGGTGCCGGCGCCCACACAGACCCCGTTGCCGCTTGCTCCCCCAAACGGCAGCTGGGGCTGCCTTACAGTAGTTACGCCACTGTATATCATACTTCAAATCTTAAAGTTTCTATTTTGCGTTTAGTTGTTCCTTTTTAGCAACTTTTACATAAAAGAAAACAATTGGTGCATTTCACATTATGTTTCCATTTTTTCTGAGATTGTTACAGAGGACCTGTCCTTGTCAATAAATCTGTAAAACAATGGCAAGTCTGTGTGTTTTAATTTTTTTCAGTTTACTGTATTTTAAGCAGATATATTATTATATACGGTTTTATTCCAATCATCTATAGCAAGTTTCTTAGTGATTTTTATAAGACAAAAATGTTTTTGAGTGAAACTACCATATTGTTTTTTGGAACACTTACGTCAAAACCATATTAAAGTATTATTTGTTTAAATTGTATAATGTTGCCAACCACTGTGTTTTCTGTTTTTTCTGTGAATGACTAAGTGTATTTGCAATAAAGAACATTAAAACTCTTCAGTGAGTTACCTAGCAATAGTAAACTACAGCAAGTCAGTTGTTTTGTGTTATTAAAAGCATAGCCTTCAAATGTTGGATCATGCTCTTACACATTTTATACAAAATGTAAGTGCTATCCACTTTGAAACTATTAAATACAATCGACCTTGCAGTGCGTCAAAAGACATGGTACACATTGAATAGCACAAGCTTTTAAAAAGTACATAGCTCTAAAATGTGAAATAAAATTGGGATGGAAAACCGAAGAGACAATAATACGGTACATTTAGTAGCTGCAGGATATGCGGACATGATGCGCAGTGAAATTATTTTAAATCATTTCGGTATAGATCCTAGTTAGAGAAAGGATCTGATGTCACAAGCATGTGACATGGAACAACAGGGGGAGGAGCAAGGTCTGAACATGGTTTCCGAATGTACCCTCGCAAGCTTGAATCGTTCATCTAGCTTTGAGTGCGGTGTGTCGATTTGCTTACCACCTGGTTACTAAAGGCAATAGATGGTGACGTGGATATTGACCGCCGGCCTTGCTCCTCCTCCTGGCATTGCATGTCACATGGTTGGGTGTGAAATGTCCTTTCTCCAACTAGCAGCTACCATTGAAAATCTGTTATGAAGCCACCTTTCACATACCTCGGCGCACTTACCCATTTTTCTTTACTGTCCCAGTATAAATGTGCTATGTAGGATTTTGTGTCCACATGTAAACAAAGATGTAGAAAAGTATTAAAACGTCAGTATAGTATTGTGCAAAATCATTTTAGAACTATTTCATTTATTGAAATTTTCTCTTTATTTCTTCTAAAACACACTTTTATTCAGTCATAAACATGTTATTAGATAACAATGAGTCATAAAGACTGGCCTTACTACTGTAGATATTCACATATGTAAGTGATGTACTACAGCCTCACTTTGAAAGTAAGACTTGTCATAAGGACTGTATGTACTAAACAGCATATATTCAAAACTGCGGAGCAGTGGGCTGGCCAAGGCCCATCGGAGGGTTACAAAGCAGTCGTATTTGACTGCTTTGTAAATTCCCATTCGGAACACAAATTTGCATATGGCTGAAACAGCCGTATGCAGTCATATTCATTTGTATTAAGAATACCAAATTTCGTATTCGTATTCTTAGTAAATTTCCCCCAATATGTTGTCACAGTCTGAAAGTGGTGGTATAATTTTTCTGTAGCACACCTAACTCACATCGGGTTAGGTGTTTCCAGACATATCTGGGTTTCTTTTTAGATGAATTCAAATATTGGCGCACCAGTAGTCAACGTTATTCATGTTAGGCTCCTCCTATGGGTATCTTTGATGTGGACAATGGAATCCGAAATCTTTAAAAGGTTTTTATTGCTTAAAAAACACAATTTTTTTACATAAAAAGAATATATAAAATATATAGAGAGGATCACAGTTATCCGGGAGGGGTTTGATAACCACAAACCTGATCAGTCCAGCCGTGAAAAATACCAAGGTTTTTTAATAGTGTGTTACCTTATCCTGAAGGATAAGGTAACACACTATTAAAAAACATTGAATTATAACAATCCAATATACTGTACTGTACTAACTATGGTGCGAAAGCTACATTTATTTTAAGGTAAGGCACAAAAGCAGTTGGAACATTTGTTTACTGTAAGTACCTATACCATAGTTGCCTAGCCTTCTGCATTCTGCAGGAGACTCCCTGAATTAGTAGCAATCTCCATGACTCCCCGAATAGTCTAGCAATCTCTCTGATTTCACTTAGCCCATGGCTGTTACATTTTTGGAGAAAATAAATCAGAGATCTATACAGCCAAATGGAATCATCAGTGGCATTTCCCTGCATTGGCAATAAAGAACAATGATCCCTATGGCTACATTAATTCAAATAAGGTCTGTCATGGCCACTTATGTGGCACATCTTATAAAACACAAAACATGACCAAACCCTGAAACATATCAGTGTATTTTCTTCAACAAGTACAGTAGATCCTTCTAACTGCTTTGGGGCTCATCTACATTGAATGTAAGTCATTTTATGAAGCACCTCTCAGATGTAGCTGAGCATGTCCATGCTTCTAGGTGCCACCTTTAAAATTTTCATGACATATTTTTTTCAAAAGAAGGCAAGTACTACCTACTGTATATATGTACAGTACGTGTATTGTGTACAACAAGTTGCTGTGGGGCAGACTCACATTATAGCATGTGAAAAAAAATCTATCTATCTACAGTCATCTTCAGATAATCATGAAAATATTCAGTAGGAAGTAAGATTGTTGGAATACAATACAAGAAATGCTGCCAAGGACATGATTGTAGGGATTGTATTTATTTGCCCACACTGTACAATACATCTCGGCTTATTGGAGGCTAGTGTGCACATCTGTTATTGGATTTATTGACACAACAGAGAGACATACAGTACTTGTCATCTAGGAATTGAATCCAGCAAAAACATTATTTAAGAGTGTGCTGAGATAGTCTTGGTTTTTGTATATCAAAAGAGAAACAGTACAAGAGTTTTTAAATGTATATAAATTGCTGTAAATCTGTAGTCTTCCAGAAAAGATAATGTAACGTAATAAATAAGTTGAGAGTTAGGTCATATGACATATTCTATTATATTATGTGGAAAGCAAAATACGCAGCTGGGAAAAAAAAATCCACATCTCATGAGCATCTACAGTATAAGACATTCCAGATTAGTAGCTAGACCTCAGCTGGCATATATTGTAGTAGATATATTGAGTAATATGTGCATAAGGGGAAGTAACAAGTGAAATTCCATAATCAAGTCTTTGAAAAAACAAAATTATTTTAGTTTTTCTTTTCTCCATTAAGATAATTCAAATACATTTCTTGTGGCTTTTTTTGGTTAACCAATTGTTATCATATTCATTTGTACACTGGGTTTTGATATATGATGGACTGAGGTTGTAAGCCAAGATTTATTGTGTAAATTTGTATTTCACTGTGTTTATAGTTGGGTATTTTATTGTTACAGTATGTGATTTTTTTTTTTTTATTACTGTGTTACAATATTTGTTTTCATTTTCAGGGAGACACGTCCTATGTGAAAGATCGTTGGTGTGTTTTTGATGGATTCATGGTATTTTGTCTGTGGGTATCCCTAGTCCTACAGGTAATTGTAAATTTAGTGTATGCAAATATCATAACCCAAACCAAAAGTTGTATAAAGAAATAATATGCACTGTTTCTCACACACTTCAACCTTCTCTTAAATTCTTCCTCTCCACCCTTTTTCCTCACCTCTACACCTGTTTTAAGCTCCCCCTCTCCACCCAGTGCTATATTTCTACTGTATACCCTGTTGTAAGCTTTTCCTCTCCAACCCTTTTAAGATCCCTCTCTTCATCCATGGTCTAATTATCCCCTCTCCACCCCTGTTCTAAACTCCTCTCCTCCTCTGGTTGAAGCTCCTCATTTCCCCCTTTTTTAAATTTCCCTTCCTTGTCTTCACTGAGATGCAAATTCCTAAGTATTAAAATTTCACTACATATTATCTTAAATTAAGCTACTTTATGTAAGATACTTGTCATAGAGAGGAGGGGTAGCTTTTCTCAAAGTGGCATTAAGTATACCAGAATCTATTTAGAAAATGTGTAAAATGAGTTTACTTTCACTTAAAACCAACAGACAGTAAATGCAGGAGTCAGGGCTAGTCAAAGGTCTAAAATGGCCTGGAACTGAAAATGATCAAGGGCTTATTGTGAGAAGTGGCTGAGCTTTGACCAGTGCTGAGTGGGTATGGCCAATGCTGTGTGGTTGTGTGCATTACTTACACTTACATAAGCCCACAGGCTCCCTAAATAGTAGAGAGATTGCATCATGTGAAGAATATAGAATTACAATTTACAGCCAGATGGGTGACTGGCAGGCCAATGTAAGGATTCTCAGCACCCCAGGCAAATATTCAATGTACCCCACCACCCCCCTCTCACACACACACACACACACACACACACACAAGGGTGCCGGACAGTTTCCAGACAGTCGGGATCCCGACAGTCATTACCTCGACGTCGGGATCCCGACACTCAAACCCCGACACTCAGTGTCCCGACAGCCACCGGCTATTCTCCCTCGTGGGGGTCCATGACCCCCATAGAGGGAGAACAGAATAGGTGGTGATCGTAGCGAGCCACCGTGCCTCCAAGGGGCTTTGTTGCACTCGCCATGCTGTCTGAGTCCGGCCACTCGGGATCCCAATTGGCTAATGACAACAATTAAGTTTTCCTTATAGATGTCCCTAACTTTGTGACAGACAGACTCGATGGTACCCCCCAAGATACCAGCACCCTAGGCGGCAGCCTAAAGCTACCTAATGGCAGAGCCGCCCCTGGTGACCGGTCATCATTGTGCTGGCCGGTCATCCTCCCACTCCCGTGTCCAAGACTTCTCTTGCGCTGCCCCCCTGCACTGGAACAACCTCCCGCCACCCATCAGGCTTTCTGATTCCCTTACCTCCTTCAAGTGCTCCCTCAAAACCCGCTTCTGCCGACTAGCCTATCACTCCTCCTATCCTCTTTTTCTCCTCCTATCCTGCCTACCCTACCCCTCCATCCATTCCTACTTATCCTATTGTTTTTCGTTCGTCCACCCACCTCCTTTTAGTCTGTTAACTCTTATGAGTAGGGCCCTCCTTCCTCACGTACTCACCCTACCTCTTTACCTCACCTGTGCTCCTGTCCAGTTCTTCCCTTCCTCTACTTCATCTTCAGTCTCCTCGACAATTTCGACACCTACTTCAGAACTGATGCTGATTTTAGTTCTACCAACTATACCCCTATTTATGCTGTATTTTATCAACACACCCTGTACGTTACCTTGTAATTAGTTTTTTTGTTTGCTATGGACGGCGCTGCGGACACTTTATGGCGCCTTATAAATAAACGTACTACTACTACTACTACTGTCACAATGATGGCTCTATTTTGTTTGCAGTGACCTTGAGCTTGAGGACCAGATGCACTAAGCTTCAAAAGTGATAAAATGGAGAGTGATAAAAAAAAATCAACCGGTGGCATGTCAGGTAGGAGCTGATTGACTGGGGGTTTATAACTCTCCATTTTATCACTTTTGCAGTTTAGTGCATCTGGCCCCTAGTCTGATCCGCCTTTGTAAATCTGACTCTGCTAGAAGTAGATACACATCTTGACATTGGTTTGTAGTAGAAACCGAGCTTAAAGCAAACTGAGAATCTAAGGAGAATTGGGTGAAATCTGCTTCTAAAGTCTGTAGCAATTATTGATGATAACCAACATAACTATATATAAGTAAAAACTGTTGATTTTATTGTTATTCTCTCTGCACACAGGTATTTGAAATTGCAGACGTTATAGACCAAATGTCCCCATGGGGAATGTTGCGGATTCCACGTCCACTGATTATGATTCGTGCTTTTCGTATTTATTTCCGATTTGAGCTGCCAAGAACTAGGATAACAAATATTTTAAAGTAAGATGTTTCTCTGTTTCACTCACATGGCTGTCATAGCAACAGCAAATATAAGATTCAGGATCATCTTTAATAGTGAATACCTTAATCAAGGATGATTTGTTTCTTGCACTGCAAATACGTATAGTGGGAATTAAAGAATTTCACAGACTTTGGGATTGATTCAAAAAGAAATCTAAAAATGCCATTTAATGTCTTGTGCTTAAACAGTGTTAGTGCAGCACAAACATCAGTTCAGATTAAAATAATGTTCCTACAATCAGACAGTCATATATTTTGTGTTCTTTATGTGAAAAGCCAATACTATCAATCTAAATATTACATTTATACTTTATACATGTTACTTTACATTAAATTTCTATGTTTATAGCCATGAGGGTATAATGTCATTGGCATTCTCCTAACTTCATAATGACTGTCAACATTTTAAGTGTTAGCAAAATGTGTTCCCAGAGTTACTGTACATATAAGAGTTTAGGAAGCTCCTAAAAATGCTGCTGGGGCAGGGGAAATGTTTGCGCTGTTTCTGTGTATAACTGGTTCTTGGTATAGATTTCTTTTTTAGGTACACATCAAACTTATTTGTTTATAAATGTTAGTTCATACCAGCGCTGTAACTAGATATTTTGTCTTTAAGTCTCTCCCTGTGATGTTATTGCAATTGCATCTCAGAAAAACGACCACCCATTACCTGCGCAGCCTACAGGTAGCTGCTGTTTTGAAAAAACATATTAGCAAGTTAAGTGATTAAATAAAGGAAAGTATGACTGAAGTAGTCTATGGACAGATACAAGAGGAGAAAGCTCCAAGTGAGATTGATCGAAACAGAAAATTGACAGGTGCTGCACAACAGTGGCCCCTGTTTTGACCTGTGTGGTGGTACATGTCGCACCACTCTTGTTATGGCCCTGGCTGGTTCATACCATATACTCATACAGGTGGAGCAGTTCTCATTAGAGCTGCTCCTGGCAATCAAGTCGCCAACCGCCAGCAGACGCTCTCCGCTGCCATTCACGTGCCCCATTCCGGCGGAGCCCTCCGCCGCCGCCCACTGCAGCTCCCCTGATGCCCCCAGCAGCTGCAACCCAGCTCCCTCCTAACCCTGCCCGTCTCCCTAAAGCAGAGACGGTCAGGGAAAGTGCTCCCCACCGCCGTGTTGACGGGGACACGCGTGCATGTGCGACGCTCATGTGTCCCCATCAAATGGAGCGCCTCTCTGCCGGCGAGCACCAACACTGGGAATCTGTCCCAGTGCTGGCTGATTGGCACTCCATCTTTATAAAAGGAATGCTGATTGTTTGGAGATGAAATACTCTTAAGCATAAAACTTTGTACATCCTTTACATATTTAAGTTTCTTTTCTTTCATGAAGGCCATTACCACTTACAGGTCATCTATTAAATGGAAAAGAAAAAAATGTATTTCACAAGGGCAACATACACATACAGGGATGAAGTTTTTAAGGCACTAAAAGACAAAGCCATGGCTTATTTTCTATTGGAATGTACAGTAATGTAACTACGGCAATTCTTAGCTCCATAGTTTTCAGACACTAGTGTTCAATGTTTAAAGATAACAGTTGCATAATTATATCTGACCTATATGTTATGCAATGCTTTTTCTATGATAAAATGTGTAGTACTCAGTACAGTTGACTGTTATTAGAAAAAGTCACTGATATTCTATAATAACATGTTAAACGTTCATGGTTACAGTACCGTAAGGTAAATAAGTTACTGCATGTTCTATATAGACTTTTTATACAGTAGCTCATGGATATTGAAATGTTGTAGAAATTAATGACCAGTTAATCACACTTACAGAGTAGCTGCAGGTGAGAAATCACACGCATTGAAAAGGAGTTTATGGAAGGGACAGGATTGTAAAGTTATGAGGCAGCATATTTTAAAACTGAAGCATGTACCGCCTTTCTATAACTAAAAGTCTGTAAAAGCTAAAAAAGAAAAAGATCCCATCAATTGCTTCCTCATGGCCTACCATCCAACACTTTCAGCAGTATATGGGCATCCAATCCCTCTAGACCAGGGCTGGGCAACACCGGCCCTCCAGATGTTGATGAACTACACATCCCAGCATGCCTTGCATCAGTTTCAGCATGGCCACATAGCAAAACGAATGCAAAGCATCCTGGGATGTGTAGTTCATTAACATCTGGAGGGCCGGTGTTGCCCAGCCCTGCTCTAGACCCAGGTCCAACCTAGATCAGACACATAAATTAAGAGGGAAGTCCTAGAACAGAGCATTGTGTCCCTCCTGAAGTGTGTCATGTTGGAGGGTATATGCTTGCTGTACCTAGTACCTAACAGTTACCTTTCTCATACAAATGAATTATACAGTACTTGGAAAAGCTAAACATTGACAAACTCAATGTTTATTATGTCTCAGTGTAATGCAATTTAGTTGTGCAGTTGTGATGAACATCATGACACATTTTATTAAATATTATCAAACAGTAATAGTAAAATGTGTTTGTTCTACTATTTTAATATATAACTTTTGCTATAAAAGAAAGTTAAGTAAAGTACATGGCACTTCTGTTTTTTTTGTCTTTATAGGCGATCAGGAGAACAAATCTGGAGCGTTTCCATATTTTTACTGTTTTTCCTGCTTCTTTATGGAATTCTTGGAGTTCAGATGTTTGGGACCTTTACATATCATTGTGTGACAAATGATACACAACCTGGGTAAGTTTATATCAACCCCAGTGGTTACTTGCTGTAAATAAACATGTTGTTTTAGGTTATAAAGTATATGGTATGTAATTCAAAATGAAGCAATTATAATTCTGACAGAATCACAGTGGAACTTTCACACACTCACTGTAGAGCCTGCCACTAGTCGGAGATGAATAAATATAAATATTCTGTAAGTTCAAACAGCTATTTTACTTAGATTTGGTTATTCTTGTCTTACAAGAAGAGACAATGCAGGCACCTAACCAATTTCTAACATTAAAGTGAACACTTATTCACTCCCGGCCGCTATTTCCGCTGCCGGAAATAGCTGCCATTCGCCTATTCAATGCTGCTATTTCCGACAGCATTGAAGGCAGTTTCCAAGAAAACAGATCTGACTTTAAAACAAGTCAGATCGGAGGAAATGGCCACGGATTGTCGAATTTACAGCCATTTTTCAACAATCTGCGCCAGCTGTTGCCAAAAGACTGTCCGATACTCAACAGATGGAACACTCAAGTTACAGTCGAGAAAAACAAAAACGGCCTGGGATTCCGACTGTCAGGACGTTCTGACAGTTGGAATCCTGGACTGAATATGCTAGATCGCTCAGAATGCTCAGATCGCTCAGCACACAGTGCTGCTCAGTGATGTGCCACCGAGCAATCTGTTGGGGCCAGTGAACCTGAACAGTGGCGTAAGTTCATTAATGTAGCCCGGAGGCAAGATAAAAGATGGTGATCCCCTCCATAGATAGATAGCTACAGAGAGGGAGAAGGAGATAGGGGAAGCAATGGTGAGAAAGAGGAGGAGAAGGATAGCTAGGGAATCATGAGAAAAGAGAGAAACAAGAGTGTCAGAGAGCGAAAGACAGAATGTCAGGAAGGGAGAGGGAATCAGGAAGGGTAGATCAAGAGAGTGTCAGGGTTAAAAAAGAGTGATTGAGAGGGGAGGGTGCCTGAGTTTGAGAGGAAAGCTGGAAAGAGTGGCTGAGAGGGAAGAGAGAAAGGAGGGTGGTGAGAGATGGTGTCAGTGTTAGAGAGAGAGAGAGGTGAGAGGTTGTTAGGAACAAAGAGGGAGGTAAGAGAAATATACAGAGAGAGAGAGGGGGGGTGGGGTCAAAGGGAAGGTCAGGCCGAGCTAGAGGGATGAGAAAGAGAGGGATCAGGTAGAGATAGAGGGGGGTCAGGTAGAGAGGAGTGAGATAGGAGGTTAGGTAGAGAGATAGAGGTCAGGCAAAGAGAGAGCTGGGTCAAACAAAGAGATAGTGAGAGGGGGTCAGCCGGAGGTTGAGAGGGGGGTCAGCAAAAGGGAGAGAGAGGGATAAGAGGGGGGTCAAGCAGAGAGAGAGAGAGGGGGGATGTCAGGCAGAGAGAGAGGGGAGTCAGTCAGAGAGGGAAGTCAAGCAGAGAGAGAGAGGGGAGTCAGGCAGAGGGTTAGAGGTGTTCAGGCAACGAGAGAGAGAAAAAGGGTACTTTATCAGTGTGTATTATCAGGGCACCCACTAAGCAAATAGCTGAGTGCCCTATTCAGTGATGCAATGCGATCTCTACGCCGGGGTACGTAGTGAAATTGGGCACCATGATAATACACAAGTACCAGAAAGAGAGAGAGAGGGGGGGGTTCAGGCAGAGAGAAGAGAGGGGTGTAAGGCAGAGAGAGAGTGGTGAGATAGACGGGTTCAGGAAGACAGAGGGGGGTAAGTTAGAGAGAGGATTGTCAAGCAGAGAGAGGGGGGAGGCAGAGAGAGGGATGAGGGGTCAGGCATATAGAGAGGGGGGGTCAGGCAGAGATTGGTGAGAGAGGGGTGTCAGGAAGAGGGGTACAGAGGGTTCAGATAGAGAGAGAGGAGTTTCGGGCAGAGAGAGAGAGGGCTAAGGCAGAGAGGGATGTGGGGTCTTGCATATAGAGGGGAGGGTCAGGCAGAGAGGAATGAGAGAGGGGTGTCAGGCAGAGAGAGAGGGGGCTAAGGCAGAGAGAGCGAGAGATGGGTCAGTTATATAGAGAGGAGAGTGAGACAGAGAACGAGGTGGGGTCAGGCAGAAAGGGGTGAGAGAGGGGGGTCAGGTAGGTAATGTGCATGCATAAATCCCAGCCGCCAGCAGCCCCCTCACCTTAGCAGCACCACTGGAGCTGCGGTGCCAGAAGCTGCAGCACCTGCAGTGTCTCTGCTGCCTTCCAGGTCTTTGCTGACAGAGCAAAGTGCTCCCGGAGTTCCGCCACTGGACCTGACACCAGCAATTATAGATTTTTCCAGCATGCTGGATATTAATAGTCAGGGCGATAGTGTAGCGGGGAGGACACCACTATCACTATGCCCCTACACACTGAGCCATGTAAGTGAATTTTATAAGCAATCTAGTGCAATTTCTTAAAAATTGCCCAGGAATCGCTACGTGTATAGGCCCCATTAGTCGATTATATGATTCCAAAGGAAGTGGGAAGGATGATTCAGACACAACCTCTATTCAGGATAATGACATTCAGGGAGTTTCTGGTGTTTCTTTATTCACAATATTTCCAGGTCAGCATCATTTACATTTAACTGTGCACTATTAAATGCATAAGGTTAATGACTATAAACTTTGCGCATGACACCACAGCACCATATGCAAGTTTGCACTGCTGGCACCTGTTAATGACGCTTTGATGCTTTCTGATTTATGCCTTTAGGCTGTTCCGTGAAGCTCTATTAACTCATGCTGCCATAAAACACTAAAATCAGCTGCTAGCCTTACAGGTGGTCAGAAAATGAGTGTCTGCAGATGAGATTGTGTAGCAGAGCAGCATTATTCATTAATAACCTTACATTCTGGTTATGATCACTCTGCTTCTAGCAATCTATATGGCTTAATATTTGATTTTATCTGTAGCAGTATCCCGTCATAACAATTTTATATTATATTATATTTCATATGCTTCAAGCAACAATTTCTTATAACACACTTTTAGCCTCACTGCATTATGCAAAAATAAATAAAAAGCAACAATGATTACTTATTGTATCAGTACTGAAGGTGAAACTGAGCTACACCATCACACTCTGGGCCTGGTTCAGAGGTGCATGCAATGGCTTGTGCTACTGAGATAGTTATGGATATATGCAAAAAAACAGATGCCGTTTTGTGTATAGAGCTGGCCACTGCCGCATTCTCACATCCACCGCCCACATAGAAATCCAGAAAACATTGGTTGCGCATTGGATTGATGCTGTCGCGTAAGTCTGTCCTGTCTCAGAATACGTGAATCTCCCACCCTGCAGTGCAAAACAACATGCCCAGAAAACAGCCCCATCACATCTGCATTTTTGTAGCTGCCCCCACTGTTAAAAGCCCCACAAATGACTACCTATAAATCACTTAAATCCTCCCATGTCTCAAGGCCTTTGCAGCACATGCAGCATACTTCCCAACATCTGTGTCCAGGCTCGGACTGGCCTGGCGGGAAACCGGGGAATCCCCAGGTGGGTCCCGGTGATTTTGGACCCCGCCCACTTGTTTAGGGGGGTGGGGCTATCGCTCTTTATCCCGCTGCTGCCACAATAGCAATAGCTATTGGCTGACCAGGCGGCTGCAAGCAGGGCAGAGGAGCCTTGCCTGGGACCCTGTCACGCTGCGTCATGCGTCATGACATCAGAAGCACCATGACGCTGCAAAGTGGGCCCACTGGTGCAGCACATCGGAGTCTGCACAGGACGGGAGCAGCCGCCGTCGGGGCCCCAACCACAGATCCCCTCACGGTCACCCCCTCCCCCGGCTGCAGGATTACAACAACGGGGTAGATGTCCCGGGAGGTCTCCTCCCGGCTGGTGGTGAGGGAGCTGCTTTTGGACCCCCTCTGTAAACTGGTAGGTAACTAACCTAACCATGTGCTGCATTAACTTTTTTATATTCTTTTTTTTTTGAGGGGTATGTGCTGTATTGTGTGTGTGTGTGTGTGTGGAGGGGGGGACCTATGTGCCATATTATCTGGGTAGGGAGGACCTATGTAATGGACTATATGGGGGGGCTATGTGCTGTACTATTTGACTGGGGGGACCTAAGTAATGTATTTTATTGGGGGCCTATGTGCTGTACTATTATCTGAGTAAGGGGCCTATGTAATGTACTATATGGCGGGGCCTATGTGCCATTTTATCTGAGTAGGGAGGACCTATGTAATGTACTATATAGGGGGCCTATATACTGTACTATTTGAGTGGGGGGACCTAAGTAATGTATTTTATTGGGGGCCTATGTGCTGTACTATTATCTGAGTGGGGAACCTATGTAATGTACTATATGGGGGGGGGCTATGTGCTGTACTATTATCTGAGTGGGGTAACCTATGTAATGTATTTTATTGGGGGGCCTATGTGCTGTACTATTATCTGAGTGGGGTAACCTATGTAATGTATTTTATTGGGGGGCCTATGTCCTGTACTATTATCTGAGTGGGGGACCTATGTAATGTACTATATGAGGGGGGGGGGGGTCTGTGCTGTACTTTTTGAGTGGGGGGGACCTATGTAATGTATATTGTTGGTGGCCTATGTGCTGTACTATTGTCTGAGTGGGGGGACCTATGTAATGTACTATATGGGGGGGGGGGGGGGCTATGTGCTGCACTATTTGAGTGGGGGACCTATGTAGTGTATTTTATTGGGGGACTATGTGCTGTACTATTATCTGAGTGGGGGACCTTTGTAATGTACTATATGGGGGGCCCATGTGCTGAACTATTTGAGTGAGGGGACCTATGTAATGTACTATATGGGGGGCCTATGTGCTGTACTATTTGAGTGGGGGGACCTATGTAATGTATTTTATTACGGTCCTATGTGCTGTACTATTATCTGAGTGGGGGGACCTATGTAATGTACTATTTGAGTGGGGTAACCTATGTAATGTATTTTATTGGGGGCCTATGTGCTGTACTATTATCTGAGTGGGGGACCTATGTAATGTACGGTACTTGTTTCCTAGCACGGCGCCCGTCGGGTTGATCGCATGCCTTAAGTTTAAGGTACTTAAGGCATGCGATCAACCCGATGGACCCGATTTTATGTCAATCACCAGTGTATTTGCCGGTGAAAGACAAAATCTCGTTGATCGGGTCCATCGCAGGCCATTATAATGGGCCGCGACACGACCGACGTGATCAACGCGATTTTCCCATAAAGAATAATGTTAAATTAGAAAATCGCATTGATCGGGTCCATCGCAGCCCATTATAATGGGCCGCGACGCGACCGACACGATCAACTTGATTTTGCCATAGAGAGTAATGTTAAATTACTTTTTAAAGTTAAAATCGGGTTGATCAACCCGATTTTACATAGGGAACAATGGGAAATGGGCCAATATGGCCAATTTCTCATTGTGTAGGGTTAGAAAGTATGGTTAATGTCCCCCCATTGTTAACGCCACCCCACTATTGACGCCAACCTGAAGCGTGGCGAGCGGCGGCGGTACGCGTCCTCCGACCTTTTCATACCCCCACTATCCACGTCGGCGTGGAGTTGATTTTATATAGTGTGGCGAACGCAGCGAGCCACCGAGCCCAAAGCGTGGCGTGCGCAGCGAGCCCCGCGAAGGGACGCGTATACCTGTGAAGTTATGGGCGTCCCCTCGCGGGGCTCGCTGCGCTCGAAACGCTTCGGGTTCGGTGGCTCGCTGCGCTCGCCACACTATATAAAATCGACTCCACGCCGATGTGGAAAGTGGGGGTATGAAAAGGTCAGAGGACGCGTACCGCCGCCCCTCACAGGCTCGCTGCGCTCGCCACGCTTCGGGTTGGCATCAATAGTGGGGTGGCGTTAACAATGGGGGGCCATTTCAACCATCAGGGGGGGTTTGCTATTAAAATGGGGGGTTTTGGGGCTTTTTGCATTGAAGTCAAAGCGGCCGGCTACCGCCAGGGGCGCACGCCACCTCCCCCGCCATAGCCGCCGGTCCCCCTCGCCACCGCGCCACCCGCCACCCTGAAGCGGAGATGGGCAGGGAGTCGCTTCCCAGCCGCCATGATACTGGGACGCGTGTGCGCGTGAGATGCACACGCGTCTCTGTCTCTATCGCCGGCGCTCGCCAGTGAAAGGCATCTTGCGAGCGCCGGCCAAAGATAAGGCCCGCTCCATGTGTATGTGCTGTATTATATGTGGGGGGACCTATTTGCTGTACTATTATCTGTGTGTGGAGGATCTATTTGCTGTATTATCTGTGGGACCTATGTGCTTTATTATCAGGGTGGGGGATTTACGGATTAGATGTCACACGCTTGCAATTTTGGGCCGATTTTGGCCGATTATCGTCCCAAAGTGCCGAAATAGGAGGAAATTGGCCCAATATCGCAGTGTATAGCCACTCCTCTCTGGTCAGGTGGCCACACCCCTTCAAAAAGACCACACCCCTTGGTGGGCCCCCGTGAGTGCATTTTCATGGTGGGCCCTTTATGCCCCAGTCCGACCCTGCATGTGTATCGCTAATCGGGACACTCACGGATGGCCTATGGAAAGGGGCGTGACCTCATGGGATGTTGTGTCCTCAGGCCATGCCCCCATTTTTTTGCCTCTCTGCATTGCTGAATAGATGCTGGAGGGACTCCCAACTGCCCCCCCCTGCTGTGGGACACTGGCGGTCCCAGGTGGGACGTGGGAGCGTCCACAATAAAAGGGGACTTTCCAGCAGAAAGGAGGACATTTTGGAGGTATGCCTATGCAATGCGAATCTGATTCATGCACAGTAACAACAGACTTCACCCTTCTGCATCTGAAATTGGTATCGTGTGCAACTCTGCATCAGGCCATATGGCTCTATAGTAATGTGACCTGCACCTATTTTTCAGTCTTCGCTTTTAGGCCTCAATAATGAATAATGTAAGCTGCTGCAATCATTTTGTGTTGTATTTATTTTTCATTACATACATTTTGTATGTTTCTTTTTTCCTACCAGTGAAGTGTGTTACTCTACAGTCTTTGATTTTAATTTCTCAGAGGAACAAATGTGCATTTGATGTTGTCTGTTTTTTTTTTTTTTGTAAGTGTGGTTTAACCAAGATGAAATTTCAAATCAAATCTGTACAGTAAGTTATAGATTAAACAATTGTGAATCCAATATACTGTATATAGTCACCTCTGTTAATAGAGGATCTCACTAGTGCAGTGTAAAATAATCATTTACATTTCTTATTTTTGTTTATCAGTCTAAGTATAAGGTGATTTAGTCATGCATTTTCAGCAGAAACGTCAATTCATTTTAATTTAAATATTTCCTCCTCATTGAAATTTCTTTCTGTACTCAGAGTATTACATTTTCAAGCAAGAACTTTGTTATACAGAATAGTACTCACATATCTGTTCTAAGCATTGGTCATAGGGCTGTGTCAGTTGTCTTGGGTCCCTGTTTAACCTGAAAAGCAACATTCTCTCTATACAATGCATTTCTACCACTTTTCACCTCAGCAAGTAATATTACATTATACCTCTTTTTCACTGCCACAATAACCCAGGTTATTGTCAGATCAACCTGGGTCCTGACTCATTGGAAAAGGTTCCCAAAAAAATAAATCTGTTCCAGTTTCCTGGGTTTCCTCCCAGGGTAGCCAAGGTTGGGTAAGAGTATAGTGTAGACAGATGACCCATTACAAGCTTATGGACAGTCTGATTACTGGCACTTGCATATGATGTCATTTCCAAGAGCCAACAGAGTGGAAAGACTGCACACAGGTGACGTGTAAATGGGGCTAACCCAGGATTAACCTGTGTCAAAGTTGCTGTGTGAATGGGGTCTGACTCAGGTCTTGGAACCATATTTAGGTGGGAAAGAGATTTAACTAACTCAACTGTTGTCAGAGATGGTGCATGTGTGAAACTTGGCAAAATATGCAAGTACGGTAATATGGAAGTAACAAGTTATATTGTATGACAGGACTACAGTACCAACATTATGTACAAAAGTGTGTCTAAAAACTGGAAAGTGGCTAAAGGATCCAGTTACATTCCAACAGGTTCCATAGAGGAAACTTATCTCTATTGATACACTTAGCCATGTACAAATACTATAGATATACAATCATATACTATAGGTCTTGTCAGATGCTAATACTGTATATACAGTAGGTACTGTAAAAGGAAATCCTAACAAGTTCCTCTTATTGGACTGGAGTCTGAAAATCATTTAAACTAAGGGAAATTGTGATCATTCATTTGCTTTATGTTGGATTGTTTCTACAAAGGACAAATTACTTCCTCAATAATAGGAAATTATTTTTGCGATTGAAGTTTTGCTGGCCAACATGTGAAAACAACACCAGGTACATAGTTATGAGTTATGGAGCCTATTCCTCATGATACAAATTGCAGCAGTGATAATTATGGATTGAACTCATTGCAAGTTCAGTAAACATTGGGGCAGATGTATTAAGCCTGGTGAAGAGATAAACTGGAGTGGAAGTGGAAGGAGATAACGCACCGGCCAATCAGCTGTGTTTGAAATATGACAGTTGGAAGTTGATTGGCCGGTGCATTATCTCCTTTCACTTTTTCTCCAGTTTATCTCTTCGCCAGGCTTAATACATCTGCCCCATTATGAGGTATTTATCATGCCTCATTAACTAAAGTATCAATTCCAAAAAGCTTCTCTTTCTGCAGTCAACTTTTTGTGATACTTTCCCCCTTTTGCTATGCTCAGGGGTGTAGAGAGCTGTACCAGGCAGAGATCATTTTTTTGCAAAATAATGGTTAAATTTTTTTTTTTTCTGTGCTGCCCAACACAAACACACACACACACACGCACGCACACACACACACACACACACACACAGAGAACAAAGAGACGACTGCACCACTGCTCAGCCAACAAAGAGCAGCATCTGATGCTATTGACACCATCGGAACGGGGGTCTGTGAAAGTATCACACTCGCCAAGGCTTTCACACAGTTAGGGGGGCAGGCAGGGGGCGGCATCAGTGGACACCCAGCATTTTATGGGTGTCCCTATAAAAATGCTGAGATTTCCCCTGGGAACACAGGTTGGTCTGCTCGGGACGGTGGCTGATGTCACGTGATGTCAGCGCCCTCCCCCTTTTCGGCATATAGCAGCTGTAATATAAGTCATCCCAGGCTGACTTTTATTACGGAAGGCAGGAGAAATCATTCGATGGTGAGCGACCATTAGATGATTTCTACTTCTAGCATGTGAAGGGATGTATTAGCGAACGCATCCCCTAGCATACTAGCAAAGGTATTCATTGGTAGGCATTGAATATAAATACGCAGCCTAGCGAGCCAACCTGAATCAGGACCTTAGTGGAAATGATACAATGCCCCATATTAGCTCTAATATGCCTTAATGAGCGGATGCCTAGTATCCTTCATGCATCTTGGATTTTAATCGGTTGAATGAGTTAAACAGAATCTGAGCAATGTAAGTAAGTTTTATTTATATAGCACACTTTCTCCAACAGGACTCAAGGCGCTTTACAGACATTAAAAATAACAATGCACATACTGTAATACAGAGGGTTATCAGTACAAAGAACAGGCAACAATGGCAGTACAGTTGTACATCACACATACAGATATGCACAAGACGCATTCTAATAAGGTACACGAACATTCGGAACATATTTACCAAGCTGTGCAGTACCCAGGCAGCCATTCAGCGGCGCCACATGGTGATTGCACAGCCAGTAACAGTACTGATATATATACTAGATGTACTCTAATAAGGGACACAGACACGGGGAACATATAATTACTGATCTGTGCAGCACCCAGGCAGCCAATCAGCGGCGCCACATGGTGATTGCACCAGCCAGTACTGTACATATAGAACACAAAAGAACAGTACAGGGTACACAGAACTAGACATACCGTCTTTCCCCGATAATTAGACCTACCCCGATAATAAGCCCTACCCCAGATTTTGGACGCTGGTCCAAAATAAGCCCTCCCCCGAAATTAAGCCCTACCATTTTCCCAATGTTATTGTATGTGCACCATATGTGCAGTCTCCGCTCAGCCCCCGCTGACTCCCGCTGACCCCCGCTGCCCTCCGCTCACCTCCTCTTACTCACCAGCAGCACCGCAGCTCCCGTTCCCAGGGATGCATTGCGGTAGGCGCGGCGTGACGTCACGCCGCGCACATCGCGCCGCGCACATCACGCGGCTGAACTGGCTGGCTGCTGCTCACCACACAGCGCCATCAACGGACATCAAGTTAAACAGGTGGGGGCATGTAAAATACCGGCACATTACCATAAATTATGGATCATTTGGGGGGCATTTCATAAAGGCGCAGTGTGGAATGTTTTAAAGGCGCAGTGGGGAATAAAATAAGCCCTCCCCCGAAAATAAGACCTATGGTCTTTTTTGAGGGAAAAAAAAAAATAAGACAGTGTCTTATTATAGGGGAAAGACGGTAACATAATTAAAGCACAATTCTTAGTACACAATACAGCTGAGATATAAGGTAGTGAATGAGAATAGATGCAGGTATAGATTGTAGATGAATAAGAGAGCTGTAGTTGAAATACAAGAAGAGTGCTGTGAGAACAGAAAGGAGGAGGATGTGAGATCAGGCACAAGTACTGAATTCTTTTGTAGATTTGGGGTATAGACATGTCCCATCTCACAGGAATGAAAGGTCTGTGTGACTAATAATAAAATTAAAAGTGGAAAAGAAAGTATCCACTAAAAGTACATATTCTGAGAGTGCATATAAATACAAGAGATATGGATCCACAATAGTTTTAGCTTACAGTAGGTCTAGATTGTAATGACCATGAAAACAGAGCTTAAGAAAGAACCCAGTAAGAGATCACAGTGCATCGAGTAGTTATACAGAGTATTACATTGGAAGTATTGTATACACTTTGTTATGGCTGCACATACTGTGCTATGCAAAGTATCACTGAATGATCCTCCAGAAGTTGGAAAAGTAAGTGATCCAGCTGCTATGCGGTAATGACTGTTCCTCAGCTGCACAAAATGACTTGGCAAGGTAGTATAGACTATTAATGCCACAAACAAATTTTATCTTCTAAACAACAAAATATTTTAAGAGTCTACAGGGCCTGACTAAGACTAAAACATACTCGCCTACTCTACTAGTTCCTATTGGGACACATGATTTTTCCCTGGAAGAGAGAGCACCCCTCCCGCATTCTGACCACTTTCTAGTAAAATAGGCAGAATGGGGAGATAAATGAAGTACAGTAAGCCAGTGATCCCGTCGAAGATGGCGGAGCCTAAGGATGACATACTGTAATAAGCCCATCGCCGCCCACCTGATTCTCCGGTCCGTGCATCTCCCAGATTGGAAATCATGAATGTAGGTAAGTATGGACTAAAGTCATTCCTGCCTTTTAAAGCACACAGGCTCACCCAGGAGTATCTTTACCAAAGTGTGGGTTTTCAGTAGTGGAGATTATAACTATAGCAACCAATTAGATATATACTTAGAACCTAATTGGTTATAATATGCTTGATACAGTGAAGAGAAAAAAAATTAATACAAATACAGCTTATTAAATAGAATCATTACTCAGACATTATCTGGCCTATCCCAGCTCCAGCCAACACTTTCATTATCTACAACTTCCAGCTTTGGTCACCGAAGCATTCACTGCCTGCCATTCCAATTTCTAGTCCCCACATTCACATCATGCCATTGCCATCTCCAATCCACACATTTATTCCCTGCCATTGCTACCTTGAGTGCCGGATGACGCTTCAACAGTCAGGATTCGGAGTGTCAGTACACCGACATCGGAATCCTGACAGTCGGGATCCCGAGTTACAGGGGCTATTCTCCCTCATGGGGGTCCACGACCCCCACAGAGAAAGAACAGGACCTGTGGTGAGCACAGCAAACCACCAAGCCCGCAAAGGGGCTTCTCTGTGCTCTGACAGATTGTTGGAGTACCGGCGGTGAGGATTCAGTGCTCCTTTGCCAACTTCTAAAATATATTTAATATAATTTAGAACCTGAATTAGCATGGATCGTTAATGTGAGAATTTGCAGTGTTCTGCGTGGAGAAAGGCCCCTGCCCAGACAGCAAGAGAAAATGCCCCTTTCTTAATTGTCAGAGAAATGTGAATGGATCACTTACTGCAGTCCATTCACAAATCCATGCGCAATTCCTGAGCTATCGAAGAGTTTTTGCCGTATGTGCAATTTGTGAATAGGTCCGAGGCTTTCCCTAATCTGTGACTAAGAGGGTGAAAGCGGTCATCACTGATGTCACAGAACCTCCTCAAAAATACCTGGGCATGCCTGCAATTTTTCTGCACTTCCAGAAAAAGGTCGGATGACACTCGCAACCGCTGGCTTCCTGTCCATCAACTTGCATACAGCCAGCGATTAAAAAAAGACACTGGATTTTATCGTTGGATGGTCTCGCGCATGTGTACTGCGAGCTGTACGCATGTGCAGTCCTTCGATTGTCGCCCAGCCTGCAAATTCACAGCCCAGCCATCAGGTCTAAATAACCCCCTAAGATCTAGCGGAGCATCTAGAAATCCAACGTATTGGGAAACAAATTCCCATATTTGTCAGAGTAGTCGAAACCACTTATTGATCTGAATGAATGTTAAAAAGTTCACTTAAAATTTACTTTGCAAAAAGCAATTAAGAAAATATCCGTAATGCATATATCATAACACTGAACTACAGCTTTTCTACAGGGAATACTTATAAGGTGTTTACTGATTCAGCGGCCTATTTATCATTTTCAGCAACAGGAACAAAAGATTCTTCTGTCACAATAGAAAATCTTATATTGCCTCAATTATTTTCTTTTCAAATTGAGGTTATTTTTGAGAGATAAATTGTTTGCATTATACATAGGAAGAACAATAGGAAACAATGATAAACAAGCACACAAACAAGCAAAGTCAACTTGGGAAAATTTCAGAATAGAAATGGAATATACAGTAAATGTACAGAAGAGAATTATGATATCTTATCAGCGTAGGAGAATTACCGAGATATCACAATGTACAAATGAAGCGAGGGCAACCATGGAGGCCCAGCAACATCATATTGAACATATAGCAGCATACTGTATGAGGATAACAACCACTTTGTCCTGATAAGGGGACACAAGGGTGGATCCAGAACACAAGGACAGGGGAGCACCATGAAAGGGGAAAGTGGGCTTGGTCATCTTATGCGTGCTAAAGGTGGCACGCTCCTGGAAATGTTGGTTTGGCCTCGCAGCAAGAGATGTGGCCTCAAAGGAAAGACCATATGCGTGCCCTTGTTTTCATCTTTCTTCCTCACTCCCGTTATGCCCACCTCCTCATCCATTTCCAAGCTTATGTAATGGTGTGTACACACACGGTGTGATCCCGATGTGAGGCCACATGACATCAGAATCAAAAGTAGAACTAGACTGTGTAGCACAACACATTCTATTTCTACTATGTGAGAATGAGGACCATGCCTGCGCTTTCCCTCCTTCCCTACCAGCCGATGTACACACCATATCGTACAGATGGAGCGGGTCTAATCTTTGCAGGGGATGGCGGAAGATTCGCCATCCTCCGCCAGCCGCCATAAGGGGACGCAAGGGGACTCGCGCCACCTCGCTGACGGTCGCCCCGGGTCCCCGCCGCCTTGCTCAGTCAGATGGAGCGCCTCTCCGCCGACGATCGCCAGCGGACAGATTCTGGCGCTGGCGGGGCAAGAGTGAGAGGCGCTCCATCTGTATGTTGACTCAGGGTAATGGGGGGGTAGTGATGCGTGGGAGGAGGGAGTTAGGATAAGGCTGTAGGGCAGGAGGGTTATGTTTACGCGGTAGGGTATGTGAGTTAGGCACTAGCGGGGGTTTAGGTAGGTATACTGTCGAATTCCCTCTATTGAGATGCTGGAGTAAATTTTCTGACTGCAGGCATCCCTTCCACAGGTAATCCGTATGAATTTTGTTGCGTCATGGTGGTGTTCTCTGATATATTTAGTCACTGCTGACTGGGTCACACCCAGATATATTACACATATGAATTGTATCTGTAATAATCCTAGGTAGGTCACATGGATGTATTCATTGCAAAAATGTGCGGCTGCAATTTAAATGATAAATGTACCTGGACTTGAAAGTTATCAAAGCTGTCAGTGTCTATATACAGAGAAAGGAGCTTTGGCCAAGAATAATGTTGGGAGTTGAGACTATGAAGGCAAGTAGGAGTCAGTAGAGAGAACGAGCCAGCTAGTGTAGCTCTGTGGCTCTGCTAGAAGTAAAAAGACTACTCAGGACATCCCCCACTCCCTATCTAGTTCTTGCCCTATAGAGTTATCTGGTTCCGGTTGATAGATCTACAGGGGGAAATTTACTAAAATTAATTTGTAGAAAAAATTTGTATTTTCGTAAGAAAATACAATTTTTTTTGGCGTATTTGTATTTTTGGAATTTACTATGCCAAAAATACGAATTTTCGTATTCGTATTGATGGGACATTCATATTTGTATATACAAATATGAATGATTACACCATCGATAGAATACGACAGGAATCACCATTCAAAAGAATGGTGATTCCTGATTTTACTAAGTGGCGTAAAACGGCCGCGAATGGCCGGCTAAATACAGCAGGAAAATACACTTCATTTTTCTGTCGTATTTGGCTTTAGCCTGCACGGATCAGTTTTAAAAATAGAAAAGTTTTAAAAATAAAGAATAAATAAATAAAAAAAAACGGTGTGGGGCCGGGGGGACTTGTATAAAAAGTCCGCCCCCCCCCCCCCCCCCCCGGCTGTGGCATTACCCTGCTGGCTGGTTGGGCCTGGGGCTGGTTCTTAACATACGGGGGACCCCTAGTCATTTTCTCCCCCTTTTTTGGGGGAACCAGCCCCGGCCCTGGAGCCTGGGGCTGGTTGTAAAAAATCGGGTTCCCTGTTTTATGTATTACTAGCCCCAGGCTCTTTCAGCCTGGTGCTGGTTACGGCTGTAGGGGGGACCCCACGCCGTTTTTTAAATTTATTTATTTATATATTTTTCAATTTTTTTTTTTACACAATGCAGCCTGCACCGATTTGACTGATCCGTGCAGACTGCCTATACGAATTCGTATTAGCGGCCGTATATACGAATGGATACTCCATCGAAGGATTCCAAAGCAGTCGTATTTGACTGCTTTGTAAATTATCCTCCGGAACACAAATTTGCATACGGCTGAAACAGCCATATGCAGTCGTATTCATTCGTATTAAGAATACGAATACAAAATTTCATATTCGGATTCTTAATAATTTTCCCCCAAAGTATCTAAATAGACAGTCAATAGGTCTACTCCAAAAGGTCGGCATGCAATATGTCGACAGGATCGAAAAGTCAATATGAAACAGGTCAATGTGCAAATCTCCATAAGGGTCCAAGTGTTGACATGAAAAAGGTAGACTCATGAAAAGTTAGACATGAGTTTTTGATTTTTTTCTTAACCATTTTGTTACTTACTTCACTATGTCAGCATATAGGGTAAATTAGAGCAGTGGTTCTCAACAACGGTCAGTGCATGTTTTCCAGGTCACCTGTCAGGTGCACAGGTGCACTCATTATTCACTGACACATTTCAAAAGATTACAGGTGGAGCTAATTACTTAACCTGTGATTCTGTGTGGAGACCTGGAAAATGTGCACTGTTGGGGGGTCCTTGAGGACCGAGGTTGAGAACCACTGAATTAGAGGATAAATATAACAGTGTGCTAAGCATAACAAGGCATCGAGCCTAAAGCATGGTGAGCGAAGCCAGTGATACCATGTCAACATATGTTGACATTAGCATAAAAAAATTTTGAAAAACTCCTGTTGACCACTTCATGTATCTCCCTTCTTCATGTTGACATTTTTGCCCCTGACAACATTTTGCCACTGTCGACCTTTCCTATTTCGACATTTTGACCCTTTCGACCTTTTGATCCTGTCAAACTTTTGGGTTAGACCTATTGACTGCCTATCTAATAATACAGTAAATCATACAGTAAATCATCTCTGCAACCGCCTAAATTGCAACTCTCAGTTAGCCAAGTTTCTTGAGACTGCTAGAGCTGGCCATCTTTTTCACATCTTTTTTTCAAATGCATCTTAGTTGTAAATGCAAAGCTGATTAATTTGATATGCAACACTCTAAATCTGCATTTGAGTGCTTTCAACCCACAACTTTTTAGCTCTCAATATTCCAGGAATAAATGACTGGTCCTTTTGTGGCTAAGAAACTGATATAAGGTTGCATATTAAGCATAACGATATTGTACGTGGCTTGGTTGCTCATATTGGAACATTTTCTTTTTGTGTGTTTTTTTGTTGACTAAGATGTGCATAGAAATACATGAAATGCAAGCACCAGTAGTCAGTGTACCTTTGCATTGTACATTTGTTGCATTAGTGATGCGAGATGCATGTTTTGAGAAAAAGTCTGTGGTGTGACACTTAGCCAAATGGGCTGTTTGGTGTGTTATGAGTTTAACTCTACTGTAGTATTAGTCAAATTGTGGATTAATGTTTAGTCCAAATTATTTTTGGCAATCCAGATGCCAGGTACTGTAATTAAAGTGAGATACCCACCAAAGGGTGAAATTTGAAAGGAAAATGCAGGGCAGACACCCCTTAGAGAATGGATATTAGCTTTGCCCAAATTGTTATCAAGGCCAGAAAAAAAAACACATTGTTCCAGTGTTTGAAGCATAGAGACTGTAATGCACCATAATGTATGTATGTCTGAAAATAACTAGTATGTGCTCACTCTAGGCGGTTACATGCTCCTTGACGGGGATGTGGGTGGGTTTGCATGCTCTTTGCCACAGGGACTACATGCTCATTGCCAGTGGTAGGTACATGCTCATTGCCAGGAGGGATTAAATGCTTATTGCCCAGGGGGATTACATGCTCATTGTCTGGGGGGATTACATGCTCGTTGCGCACGTATAATGCCCCCTTAGTTCTACATACATAATGCCCCCCACAGTGTTACATGCATATAGCCACCCATAGTGTCACACGCATAATGTCCCGCGTAGTGCTACATGCATTATGCCCCCTGTAGTGCCACATGTATAATGCTCCCCATAGTGCCACACACATAATGCTGACCCTTTAGTGCCACACACAATGCCCCAAAAGTGCCACATACATACTACCCCCTCTAGTGCCACACATATAATGCCCCTGTAGTGCCACATGCATAATGCCCCCCATATTGCCACATGCATAATGCCCCCCATAGTGCCACACATAATGCTGACCCTTTAGTGCCACACACAATGCCCCTATAATGCCACATACATACTGCCCCCATAGTACCACATGCATAATGCCCCCTGTAGTGCCACACAGATAATGCTGACCCTTTAGTGCCACACACAATGCCCCATAGTGCCACACACAAACTGCCTCTGTAGTGCCACATGCATAATGCCCCTGTAGTGCCACATGCATAATGCCCCCTGTAGTGCCACACACATAATGCCCTGTATTTAAACACAAATAATGCCCCCATAAAGCTATTTACACAAGCTGCCTGGAGCCTGCGGAGGGAGGGGAGGGCTAGCTGCCACCGCCGCGTGGTGTGGGGACAAAAGCTGCCGCTGCCAGGCAGTGGAGAGAAGGAGGCACCCAGTACAGGGCTGACCAGCCACAGTGAGCATGGTATGGCCAGGGACCTTACGTAAAAAGTGTCCCCCAGCTGTGGCACGACACCACGGGCTGTTGGAGCCCGGTGCTTGTTCCAAAATAAGACATGTGGTGCAGATGCACACTCCATATTATTAATCAAATTAAATCAATAATAGAGGTTCTTGGTATATTCATTGGCCAAGAAATATTTGCCCACCAACCAGCTTCACGGTAACCTCATTTCTGGTGGGTCCCTAATACTAAGAATCTGGGGCGCGGAACCCCAAAAAGGCCAGCATAAGCCAGTCACCCCAGGGCAGCACACAAGTGAAAAACTAAGCTATAAATGTGTGTTAATAAGAAAGAAGCAGGAGCTAGAGGTTAAAAAGTGTAGTGCTAGGAAGTATAATATTAGTGAAAATAAACAGTGCTAAATAAATGTTAGGGTGTGCCACCCCGAAAGCAACCCGGTTACACCAACCCAAGGGGAACCGCGCCCCAAATCCATCTCCAAGACTAGCAATTAGTGTAAATTTTTAGGTCTTACCTTTATTGTGCCCTCAGTTTGCACTCTGTGGCTACCAGGGACCAAACTGGTAAACTAATGTTCAGATCAGGTGGGCGGGGTGCTACTCTAATTTGAAGGAGTCCCAACCTTCAGGTGTACAGGTGTACACAATGTTAGCTTAGGGGGGGGGGGGGGATCTTAGAATGCACACCCGATTTACATGAGGTGCTATCATGCTGGGACTTGTAGTTCTGCAAAGAAAGACATGTGGTGCAGATGCACACTCCATATTATTAATCAAATTCAATCAATAATAGAGGTTCTTGGTATATTCATTGGCCAAGAAATATTTGCCCACCAACCAGCTCCACGGTAACCTCATTTCTGGTGGGTCCCTAATACTAAGAATCTGGGGCGCGGAACCCCAAAAAGGACAGCATAAGCCAGTCACCCCAGGGCAGCACACAAGTGAAAAACTAAGCTATAAATGTGTGTTAATAAGAAAGAAGCAGGAGCTAGAGCACCCCTAAGCTAACATTGTTCCAAAATAAGGTGGAGCCTCAGTTTTTTTCTTTCCTGTATTTCTGAAACCAGGTCCGGCTCAGTGAGTCCGGGGCTGGTTGTGACCATGAGGGGGGACCCTACATGTTTTTTTTTTTCACACTTTACTTCAGCCTCTCCTAAATATACTGGGATGTAGCTTCCATATCAGTGACCATGGATATACACTGCCATGAGTAGGGATCCAATAAAGTAGGATATTCCACTCACAATGCATTTCTGCCTTTTTGCTTAGTGGGGGCAATACTTGTATTGAGGAGATATATAGGGCAGTATTCAATGAGAATACTGACGACGTGCAGCGAATCCTGTTTAGGATTCGCTGCACATTCGCCACTGCACATTCGCCACTGCCCGCCGCGTTCTGGAGCCTTGCCGGCTCCAGTATTCAACGAGTCAGGGGCTCACTGCCCCTGACCGGCAAATTTTAACTCCTGCGGCGATGCCGCAGGGAGCCTGAGGAAGGCGGCAGGCAGGGAGATGGAAGTCTCCCTGCCTGCCCCAGAACGTTTGTGAGGGGGAGGTGGGCTCCCCGGGTGCCAGGCAGCACAGGTTGCCCCCCGGGGGTGCCAGCAGGGGATCGGGTATATTCACTACACCCGATCATGCATATGTAATGATCGGGTGCAGTGAATATATGAATATCTAATGAGAGGCTCGGCTCCCGGCCCCCTGCTGGCTGCTCGTGTAAAAAAAAAAAAAATATATATATATATATATATATATTTTTTTTTTATTAAATATATATTCATGTGCTTACAGCACATGAATAAAAATAGTATGCCCCTGCTCAGAATAAAATTCCTGATTTTTTGACACCAAATGTAAAAAACAAAACACTTTATTTTAAAAGTTCACATTCCAGTTCACCAAAAAAAGATAGCGATTGCTACTCGGTGAATCATGGCGAAAAAAACCTTGAAATGTATTCGCCATCTGGTCATTGAATAGGGTGATTCACCGTTTTAGTCAAAAATTCGCCTTACAGCACAAAATCGCCATAAAACATGGCGAATCAGCCTCATTGAATACTGCCCATAGTGTTTAAAGGACATAAAGGAGACAAGGGTGAAAATAACTGTTTGGAGGCACTGGCTGTGACAAGGATAACTCAGTTGAAGACGGGAATTTTTTTTTTTGCAGCAATATCCAATCTTCAATAGCCCTCCCATCTTAGTAAATAAACCCTAAGGGTCCCAAAGAGTCTCAATGAGTCTCTAT
The DNA here is from genome assembly GCF_055691185.1 of Crinia signifera. Lineage (NCBI taxonomy): Eukaryota > Metazoa > Chordata > Amphibia > Anura > Myobatrachidae > Crinia > Crinia signifera. The sequence goes on from NC_139218.1 coordinate 270,609,769, forward strand.
TGGTTGCAATATTCCCATCTTCAGCTGATATGCTGCACAAGTATTTACCTGTTATCCTTGTCATACTTAGTGCCTCCATACAGTTATTTTCACCCTCGTCTCCTTAATATAAATAAACCTCTGAGCCAGCAGCATAGTAGTATACATTCAGAAAACAAGGATCACAAGCTTATGCAAGGTCAGAATAACAAGCAGGAAACTGGCTCATAGGGACTAGTTCTGTAGCCCCGCAGATTGTCAGAAATCGCAGATTGTGATTTTAAGCAATCTGCGTATGTGCCAGCATTGTTACCGCAGTATAAGTAGAGATGGGGGACGAAAACAGTCCATTGCGGGAGGTGGAGACGCAACATTTCTGGGGTACAGTCTGGACAATGTAGTTGTGTCCGGACCATTCAGTGGGGCGCTGCCACCAGCAAAATGGCTGACCTGTGCCTGGCTGTGCAACTAGGCTGCACAGCCAGGGGGAAGCAGGTAGTGTGTGAGCACTTTGCTCTGTAGCAAAGCACTCGTGCAATACCGATGTGCCTGCAAAATGCCCACAATGGCGGGGTGGGACCTGGTGCATGGGGCTGCCTTGCCTTGTGCTGGGCAGCCCCCCAGCAGCCTACCGTCGGGAGCTGTAATTTTGCTAAATCTACCAAAATTACAACTCATGTTGAATCATAATCAGGCAACCCCCAACAGAAACAAGTAGTAAAGCTGAATATATAAACACAATATTCTGTTATAACTCTTTATAGGCACATCCTCGTCTGCATTTGGCACTCACAACCCCAAACTGTCATGGGACTGTTACTATAAACCATGCATCTGCCCAAGACAGTGACACTTGAAAATGCTGGTCTACAGATTAGACTTTGAGCCCTCTGGGAAATCAGATGTCTGCAGCTCGTGGAGAGGGTAGATACCCTCTTAACGAAGCATAGCCAGGTAGGAGGCAAACGCCCCTAGAATACCAGGTAGGATAGAACTGTGTGCTGATAAATTACAATGAACAATGCAATATAAACATATATATATATATATTTCAGAAATGTATTTTTCAGAACCCTGTGGTGCAGTGATAGGGATTAGTTTTGCACAGAATTATGCCAGTTTATTCATGGGTATGTTTGTGAAAGCCAAAGTTGCAAATCTGGTCATCTATTGCCATTTTATAGACCATCTCATTTTCATTTGTCATGGGAACCCAGTTGATATTTCCCAATTTGTGGTTAATTTAAATTGCAATAGTTAGCGAATTAAATTTACCCAGAATACAAATGACAAACAAATTGAATACCTAAGCGTTCTCTTATCATCCAATTTCACGGGTAAGAGCATTTCTAAAACATTCTTTAAATCTGTGGATGCTAATAGCTTTGTAAACATTAGAAGCTGTCATTTGAAGAAGGGAAAGAAAAGTCTCTTTTATTTCATTCAGATAGGTATGTAGAAATTGTATGGTGAATGATTATTTCAGCATTCAAGTTAGAATCTCAGAAATAAAGAACATTATCCAATTAATAACTTTGTTTTTAGACAGCCAGATGCCTGACACAAGCAGATAGTCTAAAGAAAACCAGAAATACTGGTACAGTACTTACATGGGCAGTACACAAATCCTACATTTTTTTCCAGATATACCAAATTACCATCGGATATTAACTGGTATTGGTATATATTATTAAATGCTTTCTTGTTAAACCCAACAATTATATAACACCTTGGGGGAAATTTACTAAGATTAAATACCACCAGGCCCACACTAATTTACTATCAGCTGAATTCATCTGATTTGTCATTTTTACAAATGACAACTTCAGTCGAATTCGGCTGTATGAAGGAGTACACCATCAATAGAACTCGTCTGTATATGGACATGAGTTTTATGGTGGTCAGCTCATTTATTATCATTCGTACTGCTGAATTCAGACACGAATTCAGCAAAAAATACGACTGGAAAATAGACCACATTATCCAGCTGTATTTTGATTAAACATGCACAAATCAGTCCGATCCGTACAGGCTTCTCTGTGTAAAAAAATAGAAAAATAATTCTAGGAAAACCAGCCCTCTTTCAGTTGGTCCTGGTTGCACGAATACGTGGGGATAAAAGGAGTAGGGGTTCCCCTGTATTTCAGAAACCAGCACCAGGCTCCAACAACCAGCGGCCCAACATCCATGACATCAGGGGGACACTTATTACATAAGGTCCCACAGCCAAAACATGACAAATGTGGCTGTTCATCCTTGGATGGGGTCCCTGGGGGAGTGGGAATCCCACCAATGAAGCCCCCTTAAGCCGGAGGCTGTCCCCAGTGCCCCAGGATGGTGGGCGCCGGGATGATTTTTGTTGTGTGTAAAAAAGTTTTAAAAAATTACGTTGGGTTTAAAAGTAGTCCCCGCATGCTGGGACTTGGAGAACCACAAGTTCCCAGCATGTGGGGCATTTAAAAAAAATGCATTGCTCGAACCCACGGACTTGAGACACCACAGGAGTGGTTCCTCACTCGGTACAAATTAAAATCCCAGTGATGTCTGTCATGGGATTGGCAATGATGTCAGTCGCTGTGCATGACTCCCCTGGCTGTTTAAGCCTGGTGCTGGTTACCAAAATATTGGGGACCCCTATGCTGCCCATACACTTGTGAGATTGGATGCGATGTCCCATCACATCCAATTACCTCTTGTGGTGCCTAAAGTACCCTCTTCCAGCACCAGATGTCACATGGCATCTGCGATGGCACATCGGGTGCTGGAAGAGGGTGGACGAGATCTGTCTGAGTAGCGTAGCGCTTTGAAGGAGCGCTAGTGAGCCGCGGGGGTTAGCAGCGTTGGCAGAATGTGAAAAAACTGTTCAAACATTGGACGGCCCTCGGATTGGCTGAGAGACCAGCCAATCAGAGGGCTGCCCAGTGTGTTAAACTGTTTACTCAAATTCTGCTGCCACTGCTGACCCCTGCCACCCGCTAGCGCTCCTTCACAGTGTTAAGCTACTCAGACAGATGCCACCAGTGGTCCCTCCGGCCCTTCTCCCCAAACCCAACAATGCCGAAAGCGCTCACTCCGCCCCCACCTACGGATTGCATTTGAGGGATCGCATGTGGTTAAAAACTACATGCGATGCAATTTGTGCAGCATATACTATCTAGCGACGTGAAATTCGACCAGCCGGCCTGCGCATCGTGTTGCATGGTCCCCAAAGTGTGCATACAAGCATTCGATTTATCGAACACATGTAGTCGAAATCAAATGATTGTATGCAATATCTCATAAGTACAGTATATGGGCTACATAAGTTGCAATGTGATGATGCAAGGATTTGTCAAGATAATATGCTGATTAATATAATATGGGGCACTGGTATATCTGTAAGCGACTGAGTCCATGAATTTGGACATGAAGCGCTACAATGTAGCAGCTGCAGCTTTTTTCCAATACAAGTTCTAATGTGCTCATTATATCTAAAGCACAATTGTGGTATGGCGCCTTAAAAATAATAAATAAAGTCCATATGTATGGTGGTCATAAATCAGTAAAGCAGACCAGAAGAATTCATCCAATTTCTTTGTTTATTGATGTCAACTTTTTTCATCGGCAAAACCGGTTTTGCCGATGAAAAAAGTTGACATCAATAAACAAAGAAATTGGATGAATTCTTCTGGTCTGCTTTACTGATTTATGACCACCATACATATGGACTTTATTTATTATTTTTAAGGCGCCATACCACAATTGTGCTTTATATTGTTTTGGTTGTCCCTAAACCCTTTAGGGATTTGTGTGGTTAGGCGGCCGTCTACTACAATATACGAACTATTGTTGCATATATAGCGCGGAGAGGATTATTGGTACTATTGCTCATTATATCTGTACAAGTGTTATCACATTTACCAGCACAGTCTCCTGGTGAGTTAAAGTCAACATCGCATTGTGACTAACATGCAACTTCATGTTGCATGGCATATTGTAGCTACTGTAGATGTATGAGGGCTAAAAAAAAAGAAGCATATTTTCCGCAAGGCAGGCTAGGCTAGGACCCAGCAGGTCCCAAGGAGCCCCACAAAGATATCCTGGCCATCCAAAATGTTCCCAGACTTCACATGGACCTGCCAAAATTCCCAAAGTACTTTTGAGGTTCTTTTATAGGATAAAAAATATATTCTGACACACAAAATGACTTCACCCACTGTATGTGGCAGTCAGTTTACATTAAATGTGACACAGGAAATAAGCCTTCTTTCAAAAGACCTAAAGCTTGATTCAGATGTGTACACAATGCCTATGTCTACGCAGCATTTATAGGTAGACTGTGCACGTGCAAAGGTGCTCTATCAATGCCAGCAGCAATCAGCAGCACTAATATGGTGCTATGGAGTATTTGAGGAGGTCCCCAAAACTGGTACAGTATCTTGCCTAGGACCCCATGAGGTCTAAATCTGCCTCTGTTCTGCATACTGGTAACAGAGCAGTTGCAGACTAGTAAGGTTTGGACAGAATTGAATAACATCCAGAATATGTATAGATTCCATATTATAACCCATATTTTTACTTTATTTGAACATGTAAAACTTGGTCTGCTGCCTTACTACATAGGGCCTTATTCTGGTTCACTCCTTCTCACAAATTCCTTTTTAGATTGACAAAACCATGTGCACTGCAGGGGGGAAGATGTAAAATGTGCAGAGAGAATTCAATTTGGGTGAGTTATTTTGTTTCTGTGCAGGGAAAATACTGGCTGCTTTATTTTTACACTGCAATACAGATCTCATTGCATTCATTTGACGTAAAACCCCACCCAAGTCTAACTATCTCTGCACATGTTACATCTACCCCACCTGCAGTGCACATGGTTTTGTCCATCTAAGAAGGAATTTGCCAGAAGGAGTGAACCAGAATAAGGCCCAGTCACAGTCACTGCAGCTATGCCAGAGGTTCTCAAATTATTTTGCCCTGGGACCCTTTCAGACAATAAAAATTATTCCATGACCCTAGCATGATACCACAGAACAATCACACCATGTGGTCAGCAGACCGCACATACATGGCAGTATTGTGGAGGCACAAAATGATGCAAGGAATTTAAAGTAACAGAAAATTTAACACATTTTTCAATCTCCTTGGATCAATGACCGAGAGAGATTAGAGAAGTCATCAGCCTGATGGTCAACAACATGGAGTCGCGACCCCAAGCAGAGATGGTCGCGAATTGCGTTGGGGTCAGGTCCCACAATTTGAGAACCACTGAGCTAATAAAGGTGCATCAACAAAAAAGGAATTGGAAATCCACTGAATGATAAAGGGTTGCCTTCTCCGATGCGTCATGTTTTCTGATTTAACGAGCCTCAAAACTTCGAAGAAAAAACACCCCAAAACATTGTTAGAAGAACACAAGCTGGTGGACGCCTGGGGAACCTTGAAATAGCAGAGAACAAACACCCTGCAACCATTGCTGAAAAAACACAAGCTGATCGCAGCAGCGCTATGGTGGTGGTGGTGGTGGGGGCTTGTGGCTTTCTCTGAGCCCACTCATCCATGTGGAAAGCACTCTCGACTGATTTGGTTATGAATCCATTCTTGCAGATTACGTAAAGCCATACAGGTACATCTAGACTCCTTTTGCTTAGGGAGTTATTCTGATTGAATTGATTTTTGGCGACTGCGCTTGCGCATAGTTATTTATGCGCATGTGCAGCTGCTGTGTGCGAGCGCCCACAGCGCTCACACACAGCAGTCTGGGGGCCAGGGGATTCGCCCATGGGAAAGCCCAGCATTTCATGGGCATTCCCATGGAAATTCCCAGATGCCATGGGTGCAGGGGGATGGGCAGCTGACGCCAGGGTGTAAACAGGGCATCAACGACCATCGAATAATTTCTCCCCCCCACTCAAGGTTGCTAATAGATGATTATGCAAATCATACATTTGCAGCTGTGCTGGAGATTGTTGGTGCGAGGGGGGGGGGGGGGGGCGGTCGTGCGGGCGATGTCTGGGGGACTCACAAGGCTTCAAAATTCGCAGCTTTGCAAGTCAACCAGAATAAGGTCATGGTTTGTATTATTGGATAGCCTTAATTACAATCCATTGGGTTTCTTACATATGGATCTTTTTATATGTACCCAGCCAATATAAGAACCTGGGTACATATTGAACAATGTTAATGAATGGTTGGACAATCACTGTTCTATCTTTCTTTATCACCCCAGTTTTGCTGCTCTAATTATGTCTGACTTTATAGAGCTGCTTTATGTCTGACTTTATAGAGCTGCTTTATGTCTGACTTTCTGACTCCAACTCCATTACATCAGCTAAGTTGTATGTTTAACATGGGCAAAACATCTAGATCCAATTTTTTATCAGCTGCTCATAAGCGCCTGTCAACCAGCGCCGGGGATTGCCAGAATGTCCCCGATGACGATTGCATCTGACTGGGACGTGCAAGCATCTCACACGCACACGTGCATCCCAGTTTTCCGGTGGCGGGGGGAACCCTGCTCATCTCCGCTTCAGGGACACTGGCAGGGTTAGGGGGGTGCGGGGAGGCGGAGGGGACCGGTGGACAGTGATGGGGAGGCAGTGGGGACGGAAGGAGAGCTTTATCAGAAGGGAATGCAAGAGCGGCGCGTGCGTCCCCTTCTGGTGGCAGGCGGGGGCTGGCGGAGACGCTCCATCTGTATTCCAACCTGAAAACCTCCAACTTCTAATGAACTCAAATGCTATTACATTGCCCAACTTCTAAACATTTCTGACTTTTGTAGAAAACTCGCATATTTCACAAGGACCAAAATTGCCGGTCATTACATCCTGGCAGTAGTGTTTTAAACAACTAAAGTACAGCAGATATCAAGAAAAATAGTCTGCTCAAAAATTATAACATAGTTTCTAAGGCACAGAATAGTGCTTAGTAAACATAATGTATGACAATTTAATTTAAATAGGAACATGAAGGCTTTGATTCTGATGAGACAAAGTGGTGACTCACATGCTGATGTGACAGAGGTAGATAAATGGGGAAGGAAAATGCTTCACATCAGCATTTACATTGCGTTTTACTAAAAAAAAAAAGATGGTGACGAGGACAAGTTAGCATAGATGTTGTTGGATGAACAAACAAAGTAGATGAGGATTTTTATAAATGTTGGCATATTGTAAGAAGAAGGCCTTTATATAAATAATAGGAATATTGATACTCTTTGACATTTTAACAGCTTTTTTGACACTTTTTAGAATGTGAAATTGGTTCATAAGTTCTGTTTAGTTGATGTTTTAACATAAACCCAGAAATGCAGCATTATAAATAATGTAATACATTTATATTCAGACTATATAAAATTAAAAACACCTAAATCAGATATCTGATGACCCTCAATTATTGTACCAATGTAATTAAGTAATTTACATCCAGTAATGCCTAAAAATGATGGACCTACAGCACTGCCTAGTGTTTTGTCTACCATGTTTAATGGATAAGACTTCAGTGATATTGGACATTGAAGAGTGATTTGTTCATTGGCCTTAGCTATAGAAATGAAGACTGTTCCGTGTGCTGATATGAATAATGAAAGGCTGTCTGCCTATGTTTAAAGTAGAGATGTGCTGGTCCAGATTTACCCAGATCTCAAAACGGGATCTTATTGGCTATCTGGCTTTCACATGCTTTGGATCCAAAACATGTGATAGCCGATAGCTGATACTGTAAGATCCCGTTATGAGATTCAAATAAATCTGGACCTGCACATCTCTACTTTAAAGTACTGTATGTGGAAATCAGGTTCATGAAGAAAAAACTATTTTATTTATAGAAATAACGTAACAGCATATTACATGTTACCAGCTGACACTACCCTAGGGTCAGCCCGTAACATGTAATATGCTGTAACATGTTATTTCTTTAAAAAACATCGCACTTTCTTCATCAATATTGAGTGCTGGTTCTTCTTGTTTTTCCATCATAAATGTGGAGGAGGTGAGTTTGGTTACTATATATTCACTAGGATTGTTCCTTGCATCCTTTGGTTGTACGTTCGGGGGTCCCTCAAAAGATCCAGAACATGAGGCAAAGAAATCCGATGCACTTGGAGGCCTCCAACTGTTCCAGGATTTCTCCCCTGCGACCCTGGCTAGTAGGAGGGCCTTCGCCCCTATCACCATGGCACTGCGTGCTCACGAGATCCGGTACCGCTGGGGGTTCCCCGTGAAGCTGATTATCACCCACGAGGATACCACCTACAATGTGTCCACTCTAGAAGCAGGAATGAAGCTCCTGTTAGAATGGGACATTTCAACTACAGGACCTCAGGGGCAGAAGCGCCCCCAGCCCCTCCGTCAGGAATGGGCAGATACTTGATGACCTCTGTGCAGTCAAGGACATCCCCTCTTGTATTTGAACTCCCATGCCAACCTGCCTCCTCACCTCCCCACTGCGGGTTGAGGTCTATACGATAAGTATCAGTCTTTATTACTCACAATTGGTTGCAGGTTGTTAGGCACTGGGACTCTGTTCACGGATGACTGTTGCAATTTGTTGTTAGTCTGTTAAAAGTTTTTTGTTTATGCGCAATGTACCCTTTACAACAATTGAGGTTTATACGTACGCACTTTAGTAAGCTATATACAGTATTAGTTTATCCATTCCCCCCTAAGTTCCTCGGGTGGAACATTAGTTAAAAATAATATGTTGCTTAGTTACTAAGAAAAAAACAAAAACAAAAAGTTGTTACTGGAGGGGTGGCCCCTCCTCTTCCCTGCTCCCCAGTGAAGCCAGGCCACCACCCCCACAACCCCTCGATACTACTGCATGAAAAAAAATTCTCTTTCCCCTGCAGTAGTCATGCGGGTCCTAGTTGTCGGACCCTTTGTTTTACCTTTCCCTTTACCTTCTTCTTTATCTGTCACCTGTCTTCCTCCCCCCTCCTCCTGGACCGCATTCCTTATCACCAACCCATTCTACTTATCACCCCTCCCCCCCCCCCCCACGGACACATTCGGAATACCCACAGCATTTCTTAAGGATATACTATGCCTAAGCTACTATCTTTAAATGTTAAGGGGCTGAACTCTCCACATAAGCGCAGGATGGCCCTGTCATATTTCCACAAACAAAAGGCGGACATAGTGGCCCTCCAGGAGACGCACTTCGCCTCCCCGAACCCGCCCAAATTCAAAGATCCAAATTACCCGACAGCCTATTATGCTAATGGCCCTTTCAAGCGAAATGGAGTTGCTATTATTTTTAACCGTCACACTCCCTTCACATGCCATACCCAAACGGCTGACAAGAATGGCAGATACCTGATTCTCACCGGCCTCCTAGAGGACAGACCGACGACTATAGTCTCCATTTACGCCCCTAACACGAACCAAGTAGCCTTCCTCCGCAAACTTCTTTCCCTTGTACAAAAAATTTCAAAAGGCTCTTTGATATTGCTGGGTGATTTCAATTTAGCCCTTGACCCCCGACTGGATAAATCCCGTCTCCCCCCTACCTATCAATCGCACTCAGATAATCAATCGACGGCCCTTCGTAACCTACTCCTAGAATTTGACCTGTACGACACCTGGAGAACAACTTACCCAACTGGCCGAGAAAATACTTTCCATTCCCAAGTCCACAACACCTATTCCAGAATTGACTACATCCTCTGCGACAAATGGTCCCTCCAACACTCCTCGGGAGTTGACATACTTCCCATCACCTGGTCTGACCATGCCCCTGTGGTATGGCAATGGAACTTCCTCCCTTCAAAAGTCCCCCCCAGACCTTGGCGTCTATTTCCTCACCTATTAAAAGACCCCTCAGCCAAAGACACCATATTAAAAGCAATAGAAGCATATATGTCCAATAATCAGACAACAGATACCTCGGTGATTAATCATTGGTGTGCTTTTAAGGCGGTCACTAGAGGGGCAGCCATACAAGCCGGAGCCTCATTGAAACGCAAGGCCATCGCAACTCAAAAAACTCTAGAGGCCAAACTAGTTGACCTTGACAACAGGAATAAGACATCCCCCTCTGCCTCCCTGAAGATAGAGTTGGCTTCAGTGCGAAGCCAACTCCAGAAACTACTCCTTGCCCGCACCCAATCAGCTTTAAACAGAATGAGACATAGATTCTACTTAGCCAGTAATAGATCGGGCAGAATGTTAGCCCGAAAACTACGAGCTCAGCAGGCCAGAAATAGAATCAAATACATCATTTCCCCTAGTAAAGAAAAAGTACACAACCCTAAAGCCATTGCAAATCAATTTGCAGATTATTACTCTAAGCTTTACAATCTCTCCTTAGACCCCTCCAAACCACAACCTACTAGTGCCACTATCTGTGACTTCCTAGACAGCTTACATTTCCCTTCTCTCTCTCTAGAACAACTAGACTCCCTGAATTTGGGGGGTATGGGAACAAAGCGCTTGTGTTATGGGTAAGACATACAATGACGTACAGGGACAGGGTAGGGATTGGAGATAAGAGGTGGAAATGAGAGAATATGCGTTAAAAAAGATTAGAAAAAATAATAAAAATAAATAAAAATAAAAATAAGAAAAAAATAATCATGATTAAGAGCCCAGCTCGAAACGCGTTGGATACGTACGAAGCCAGGACCGGAAGCGCAAAGCCGAAAACCGGAAGTCACCGCTAACGTGGAGAGAGGAGAGCCGCGAGTACACACAGCGGCAGAAGAAGACCGTCTACCTCACTTACAAGTAAGGGATAGTTAGGTCAAAAGCTCCCCCAGTGCTTTGCACCCACCACGGACATTTACTTCCATTACAAGCACAGCTCCGGACCTGGTTCTTAACAAACATGCAAAAAGAGTGTAAACATTTATTGCATTGCTTCCTTTTTATTTTATTTTATTATTTTCACCTTCACTTGTTTATTTTAATTTTGCTCTACTCCATTTTATTTCATTTATTCTCCATTTTCATTTTTATTTATCTTTTATATTTTATTTTTTATTTTTTTCTTATTTTTATTTTTATTTATTTTTATTATTTTTTCTAATCTTTTTTAACGCATATTCTCTCATTTCCACCTCTTATCTCCAATCCCTACCCTGTCCCTGTACGTCATTGTATGTCTTACCCATAACACAAGCGCTTTGTTCCCATACCCCCCAAATTTACTTCATCTTTACAGAGCAGCTATACACCTACCCAGGCGCAACGAGCACTATTTTCTATTTTTTCTTTAGACTCCCTGAATGCTCCTTGGTCCCAGGAGGAAATCCAGTTGGTCATTAAGTCACTCCCCCGTAACAAGGCCCCTGGGCCTGATAGCTTCATCACAGACTTTTATAAGTCTTTTAGTGACCTGCTGTCCCCCTACCTAAGAGACCTATTCAATGAACTCTCGTCTGCTGGGCGGGCCCCTCCAGAACTATTGGAGGCTCGAATAGTGACCATCCCGAAACCAGGCAAAAACCCTGCGTTGTGCCAAAACTACCGCCCGATAGCCTTGCTGAACACTGATATCAAAATCTTTGCTAAATTAATGGCATCCTGAATTAACCGTTTCCTACCTATGCTGGTCCACCCGGACCAGACGGGGTTCGTTCCTGGGCGACAGGCTCCGGACAACACTAGAAGAGTATTCAACTTAATTGACTCATTATCCTCAGGACAGGACCTGCTCCTCCTCTCACTCGATGCCGAAAAGGCATTTGACCGACTTAACTGGCAATATATGCGAGAGGTCCTGTCGCGCTTTGGTTTCAAAGACCGGATTCTGCGATCAATTATGTCTCTTTATAGCTCCCCGTCGGCCCGAGTGTTCAGCAACGGATTCCTCTCCACCCCTTTTACAATCTCCAATGGCACAAGGCAGGGTTGCCCTCTCTCACCCCTGATATTTGTCCTCTCCATTGAACCATTAGCTATGTCCATCCGCAACAACCCCAATATACCAGGTCTACAGGTAGGCTCCACTAAACATAAATTGAGTCTATTCGCAGATGACGTCCTACTTTTCGTGACAGACCCCTCCAAAACGCTCCCACATATCCACACGACACTGTCCTCCTACAGCGCTGCCTCTTATTATAAGCTTAACACATCCAAGACCGACGCCCTCCCGATTAACCTTGCAGACTCCCTTCCCTTACTGAAATCTACATATAATTACAACTGGCAACCCAATTCTATAAAATACCTAGGCATACACATCCCCCCAAACATAAAAGATGTACTTGAGGTTAACCTGTCTCCCCTTCTCTCTTCCCTTACGTCAATTTCCAGATCATGGTTGGCATTTGAAATTTCATGGATGGGAAGGATGGCGGCATTCAAGATGTCGCTCCTACCCAAGCTTATGTATCTGTTCCGCACCATCCCTTATATATTCCCGAAAAAATCCCTGCAAACGGCCACCTCCATCCTGACAAAATACGTATGGTCGACAAAACCCCCAGCTATGGCCCGCTCCAAAATGTCCCTCCCGAGAGCATTTGGAGGACTTGACCTTCCTGATCTGTCCCAGTACCAGGTCGTCTGTCTCTTGGCCCCATCTAAGCACTACTCTGAAAGTCCCACTCCCAGAGCCTGGGTGGACATCGAACAATCTTATTGTCCGCACATCCCTCTCCTTGACCTACTAAAGATCCCAAAACATATCAGACCCCCCTTCCAGCCCTTCTCCCAGCGACAGTTGCCACTCTCCATGTGTGGGATCAACTACTTACCACCCTCCGAGCCCCTACGGCCCTTATCACTACTCTCCCTATCACCACAGTGGCAAAACTCATACCCAATCTCAACTTGAATATCTGGAAACATAACGGGATCAAAACCCTAGGTGACATGTCCAACGTCAACGCGATCCTCCTCTTCGCCTCCCTTCAAGAAACATACTCCCTCCCCTCCCATGAGTACTACCACTATCTGCAGCTGGCCCATTGGTGGAACTCCCACTTCTCCAAACGCTCCCCCCCAGAAGCTCACCACCAGACGGCTCTCTCCCGCCCCTTCATGACGCTCTCCACAGGTGACATCTCCTTCTGGTATAAGATACTGATAACTCCCCCTGAATTCACTAAGACAGCGGCCCATAAGAAATGGGAGACAGACCTAGGCACCCAGCTCTCGGCTCCCCAATGGAGTAAGATCTTCCTGTCTTCATACACAATGTCCCGCTGCCTCAACCACTCGGAGATGCATATAAAACTGATTAACCGTCTCTACCTAACCCCCGACCGACTCCATACCTTCTGGCCAACATGCTCCAACATGTGCTGGCGACAATGTGGGAATGTGGGTAATATATTCCACATTTTTTGGTCTTGCCCCAAACTCAGGGAGTACTGGGGGGAAGTCTTTAGCCTGATCTCCACAGTGCTTTAGATAACCCTTCCGCCCGACCCACTTCTAGCCCTACTCCACGTATATCCCCGGGAACTCCCGGCAGGGAAAACATATGTTCTCGGACACATCCTCATCGCGGCACGTGCAAATCTTGCCCAACAATGGAAACAGCCCTCCCCACCTTCCCTCCCCCAGGTTATTATAAAAACAAATCACCATTACCTTATGGAGACCAGCTTCCAACCTCACTCGACCAATCCCTCCTCATCCCGCTCTAGATGGTCCCTTTGGCACACTTACATAACAAAGGGAGCGGGGACCAGGTTTTTTCCCCCTGACCCTCCTGGGCAACCATCCATGTTCAGTTTTAATGAAACACCAGACCCAGAATCTCCCCCACCCTAGGTATTAGATAATAGCCCGATCAGACTAATAGAGCCGGGACTGCCAGGAGATGCTCACCTGAGCTTGCCATATTGCTATATTGTTCTATTTGGTTTGTGTATCACCTATTTTATGTAAAGCCCGCTCTGCGTAGCGATGTGTTTGTGCTATGTCTTATTTATCTTATCTACAGTATTGTACTGTCTCTATCCAGAATGCAGTCCCCCCCCCCCCCCCCAAGTATCCCCTCTTCTTTCTTCTGTACCCCATATAAAACTTTGTGTTAATAAAAATTTATTGATGGAAAAAAAAAAGATTTAGAACATAAGCAGTCACCTAGCATAAGCACCTCTCATTGTTTCCTCTGGTTAACCTGAGGCTTACCAAGATACTAAAGAGAATAGTCCTCTGTTTTTTTATTTTGATAATTGCTCTTCTTTGATGACTGAAAATTAAAAAGTAGTCATTAAAATACTTTAATGGCAGGTAGTTGATTAGGTGAACCTAGGCGGTCATCTACAGCTCCAATTATCAGGGAGCACATTCAGCAGTCAATTTGTTAAAGTGCAGCATCATATTAGAAAGAGAGGGATATTACAAAGGAACGGCATTCAAGAGCCTGGTGCTGAAGATCAACTTTTGTAGTTGTTCCATTTTCTGCCTGCTTTACATTTTGGTAAATTATATAATTCGACTAATATTTCACAGCAGTTGACTATGGCAAGACCGCTCCATTACATATAGTAAATGTACCTAGTTTGACATGGCTGTAGTGACAAGCTGGAGTAAGCAAATCCAGAGATATTATTAACGCAAATGCTGACATCGTCTTCTCATTTCCCTCTTATTGTTTTGACGGCCTGTTTTTTTTTTGTTATGAAATCAAGTTAATTTTAGTGAGCTTTAGGAAAACAAAAATAGTAAGAAAAAGTCAGGTAAAGAAAATTGGACATAACAGGGCAGTGTTGACAATATAACCAGAGCATACTGCGTATAGCATAATGATGACAATACTTTGGAAAGGAAATAAACCATTAATTAGGGGGTTACAGGAATAGCAAATAAGTGTCACCCTATATCAAAGATCAGGTCAGCCAAAATGTAAGGAAAAAGGATTGTGTAGGGCAGGGGTGGGGAACCTTTTTTCTACCAAGGGCCATTTGGAAAATTTGAAAACCCTTCGGGGGCCATATAAAAATGATCAATTATCGGCATATACGCGTGGGCATTATACACAGGGCAGCGGCATATACATGTGGGCATTATACACAGGGCAGCGGCATACACATGTGGGCATTATACACACGGGCAGCGACATATACATGTGGGCATAATACACACAGGCAGCAGCATATACATGTGGGCATTATACACAGGGCAGCGGCATATACATGTGGGCATTATACACAGGGCAGCGGCATATACATGTGGGCATAATACACATGGGCAGCGGCATATACATGTGGGCATTATACACAGGGCAGCGGCATATACATGTGGGCATTATACAAAGGGCAGTGGCATATACATGTGGGCATTATACACACGTGCAGCAGCATATACATGTGGGCATTATACACACAGGCAGCGACATATACATGTGGGCATTATACACACGGGCAGCGACATATACATGTGGGCATTATACACACGGGCAGCGGCATATACATGTGCGCATTATACACACAGGCAGCGACATATACATGTGGGCATTATACACACAGGCAGCAGCATATACATGTGGGCAGAGACACCATAAAAAGTGACAGTATGGAGGAAGGGGGGGTGTCACCCCCAAACAGGTAAATGTGATTATGTCTGATTATGATAATCAGACATAATCACATTAACCTGTTTGGGAGTGAATCCAGGGGTAAATGACAACCCCTGGATCTGTCAGTCACTGGGGAAGGGAGGGTGAGAGAAGCAGCTTTTACCTTTACAAGTTTACACTGATTTAGCTGCGGCACCACAGCGTGATGGCTGCTGCTGCTGCGGCTGCTGTACAGTCTGACCTCCGATGCTCCCGCCCATGCAGTGCATGGCGGGCGCATCCCTCCCTACCGCCCGCATATCACTGCCGGCGCATCACCTCCACAGCCACTGTGATTGGCGGGCGCGTCTTCTGCACATCTCCCCCGCCACCGGCCCGGCTATATTACCGATTAATCAGCTGTCCGCCCGCCCGCCTATATTACTGATGTATCAGCCGCCCGCCCACCTATATTAAATACCAGCTCCCCAGCGGCAGCAGCAGCCGGCTGGTATGTAATATAGGCGGGCGAGCGGCTGATACTTCAGTAATATAGGCGGGCAGGCGGCTGGTTAATCGGTAATATAGCCGGGCGGGTGGCTGTTTAAAAAGTAATATAGGTGGGCGGGCCGTACATACTGGGTGCAGGGGCATAGTATTTTAGGGGATCAGAAGGAAGCAGCAGAGGGAGAGCTGGTCTCTGGATTTATACATAAACAAAAATGCCATAAATGATCCCATAGGTCATGAGTAGGCAACCTGTGTCTCTCCAGCTGTTGTGAAACTAGTCCCAGCATGCCTTGCCACAGTTTTAGTATTCCCTAATATCAAAACTGTGACAAGGCATGCTGGGACTTGTAGCTTCACAACAGCTGGAGAGCCACAGGTTGCCTATGCCTGCCATAGCTTATGACAGCATTCCTACTAGTATAGAGGTACAGTGCATGGTCGGCAGAATCATTAACTATGTAGCAAGGCAATTCAGGCATAAACCAGGCTTGGGCAATAACCACTTGTCTGGAGTGGAAGATAGAACACATACTGATAAATAATTCAAATACCATCTTCAATATTAAGGGATAAAGCTTTCGGGTGAATGGTAAAACCATAGGTAATTTAACCATAATACAGTGACAAACACCCACCAAAAATGTAAATGCCCAGAGCATTTGGCAAAAGTTACTATCAGGCAACCAACATTTAGCACAGTTTGCGTTATAATATAAAAAAAAAAAGAAAAAGTGCCCAATATTTGAGGCTAGCTGAAAATATTAATATTAAATATATTAATATTAAGAATCTCCTGAATATACTTTATGATACCTGCTGCACTTCCTCCATTCCCACCAGCAGCCGTATCCTTCATAGGTTTCTATGGGGATGCGATGCTGCCAGATCTCTTATACTGTATATATTTAGCCAGATCTATCACTCATCCCCTGTGTATATAACGTTCCCGCCCAGCGGGATACACAAACCCGCCACCCCCTAGGGAAGTGATCAGTGTTCTATGTGTATAATGTTCGCGCAAAGTGGGATACACAAACCCACCACCCCCTAGGGAAAAGATCAGTGTTCTATGTGTATAACGTTCGCGCCCAGTGGGATACACAAACCCGCCCCCCCTAGAGAAAAGATCAGTGTTCTACACACCACCACCCCCTTGACATCACCTCCCCCCGCCCAGCCAGGGCTACAGTACACACCCACCATCCACCATTACTCCACAGCCACCAGGTGAGCGGCAGGTCTGCCCGCAACCCCCCCCCACCCCAACCCGGACCCCCGCAACCCCCCTCCCGCGATTTGCGGGGCCCCCGCGCACCCCCCTCCCGCAATTTGCAACCCCTCCCGCGATTCGCGGCACCCCCACCCCCTCCCGCAATTTGCGGCCCCTCCCGCGATTCACGGGCCCCCCGCACCCACCTCCCGTGATCCACAGGCCCCTACGCCACCCCCACTCCCGCAATTCATGCCCCCCCATCTGTGATTCAC
Organism: Crinia signifera; assembly: GCF_055691185.1. Lineage (NCBI taxonomy): Eukaryota > Metazoa > Chordata > Amphibia > Anura > Myobatrachidae > Crinia > Crinia signifera. The sequence goes on from NC_139218.1 coordinate 270,627,181, forward strand.
GGCACACCCCCCATCCCGCAATTCGTGGCACCCCCGCACCCCCTCCCACAATTCACGTCAACCCCCCCCTCCCGCAATTCGCGGCACCCCCCACAACCTCCTTCCACGATTCGTGGCCCCCGCACCCCCTCCTACTATTTGTGAACCCCCCTCTCGTGATTCATGGGCCCCCCGCGATTCCCGCAATTCGCGCCCCCTCCCACGATTCGCGGACCCCCCGAGCCCCCCCCACAATTCGTGGACCCCCTGTGCTCCCCCTCCTGCGATTCATGCCCCCCCTCCCACGATTCAAGGCACCCCCCCGCAACACCCCTCCCACGATTCATGCTTCCCCAGCCCCCCTCCCGCGATATGCGGACCCCCTCCCGCAATTCGCGGACCCCTGCACCCCCCTCCCGCGACTCACAGCACCCCCCCCATGCAACCCGCAATTCACGGCACCCCCAGCGCCCCTACCATGATTCACGGCACCGTCGCACCCCCTCCTGTGATTTTTGGACCCCAAGTTGCAATACAGGGCATCTTTCATACAATTCTAACCATATTTCTCACAATACAAAAGTTCACAAATTAAGGGGGCGCAGCCCCTTACTACGGCACCATGCTCAGCACATCAGAGGGATCAAAGCTCCTTTCAGTGCCCCTCTCTCTGTCTGTGCTTGTTGACAAATTCACCCAAAGTCAATATCATGCCAAGATTGCATCTCTTGGTAGCACAAAAAGTAAGTAGCTACTCTTATATCCACCTTATTCATTTTTGGGTAAAGCCAACCTCCCACTTCCTCCAATGACAACCTTTTTAGTGCAGCATACAGTTTTCATGGTGATACATTAGTTACATAGTTACATAGTAGGTGAGGCTGAATAAAGACTTGCGTCCATCGAGTTCAACCTACGTTTTAATAGCTTATCCCTTGTAAAAGACAGAATATGATTCTTATTAGTACCCTTGGATGTTTTTATCCAATAAATGATTGTCCAACCTTATTTTGAACGTATTTATTGTATCTGCCGACACCACATCTCCAGGAAGAGAGTTCCAAAGTTTGACTGCTCTGACCGTAAAGAATTTTTTTCTTTTGAGGGAACGAAATTTCTTTCTTCTAATCTAAATTCATGCCCTCGTGTCCTAGATTCCTTTCTTGCAGTAAAAAGGATGTTTGTCAGTTCCTTATATTGGCCCCTGATATATTTGTACATGTTGAGCATGTCCCCCCTTAAATGTCTCTTCTCTAGTGTAAATAGTCCCAGCTTACTTAATCTCTCCTCGTAGCTTAAATTCTCCATTCCCCTAATAAGCTTTGTTGCGCTTCTTTGTTTTTTTTCCAATTCTAAGATGTCCTTTTTATAGTGTGGGGCCAGAAACATTACATGTTTTTATTCCTGCATTTTATTATTATGTAAGTAAGTAAGTAAGTAAGTAAGTTTTATTTATATAGCGCACTTTCTCCAACAGGACTCAAGGCGCTTTACAGACAATAAAAATAACAATGCACATACTGCAATACAAAGGGTTATCAGTACAAGGAACAGGCAACAATGGCAGTACAAATGTACATCACACATACAGATATGCACAAGACGCATTCTAATAAGGGACACGGACATGGGGAACATATTTACCGAGCTGTGCAGTACCCAGGCAGCCATTCAGCGGCGCCACATGGTGATTGCACAGCCAGTAACAGTACTGCAAGTGGGGGGGAGGGGCTGATAGAATGGTCACTGGTTGGCTGCTGTGTGCCGACAGGAGCCTTTGTGCATCTTACTTCCCCTTCCTTTCCATCCCTCCCACAGTAGTCACACAACTCACACAGCTGCTGCTGCCCTGAAAAGAGGGGACTTTCAGAAGCACGGGGTTCATGCAGCTGTACCCCATCCAGCTTCTACCTATAGTAAGTTATTTTTGTTTTTCAATTTAAAATCTTACACACTACACAATGGGCCTGATTCAGACCTGATTTCCCCGCTACGAATTTGCACTGCGGGTGATTATTGGTAGACTGCAAATGTGCAAGAGCCACAATGCGTATATGCAACCAGGGCTAACAAGCGAAGACAGACACTTTTTCCCTTCGCTGGCCATTCGCAAAATGATTGACAATAAGTAGGCATCTAAAGGTTGTAACCGGCCTTTTAGTGGGAGTGTCAGGGAAAACGCTGGGAGTGTGAGAAATCATTGGATGATGAGCAGCTTCCAACGGGATTTGGATATATTTACATAGGTGAAAACGGATGGCCAGCCGTACAAATCCATTTGCACAGTGAGCACATTCATTCGCAATTCAGGATTTCACTGGACCAGGGCAGAGGCTAAACTGATCATTCACGGCCGTGCGATCAGATCTTAATCAGGGCCAATGCACAGTGGGGTGCCACCGCACTTGCCTTGCCAATGCCAGTAGTCTTATTTGGGTCACCTGTACAGAATAGAAGTTTCCTTGTTTAGGTGTACTAGATTAGTTGAGGATGTGTCTGTAAAACTTAATTATGTCTATTCTAATCTGTGTATCTAAATGTGAAGAAGTCTGATGGCATAATAGTGGCATGCAGCGAAGTAACCAGTAACACTTGTAGCAGTCTAATGGCATAATAATGGCATCAAAAGGCATTTGATGGCATACAGATGTACCGGGTCTCATCTTTGCCGCCAGGCCGCCATGGCGGAGGCTCTGGCGCATCGATATTCTCCTGGCGCTGGCGTCCGCCAAGGGGTGTGGGAGCACGCCATGTAATACAATCCGCCACCACTGGGTGGCTAATGCTCCATCAAGCTACAGTCGGAGTGATGTGCCAGTGGTATCCCGCTATTCGCCGTAAAGAGCGCGCTTACAGTATGAGACGCTCGTGCACAATGAGCCGCTCGTAGGAAATGAGACGCTCGTGGCCGTAGGAGTGAGCAAAATGGCTACAAGCTGTTCACGTAGCCGTAATGTGTAACAGTAATGTGTAATGTGTACAGTATGCAGCTTAAGGCAAGCGCCTCCTCCCCTTCCAGACTTGACCTACAAGTACACAAAAGTACAAGACATTATATTACAGCGCTAATCCATGTAAGGGATGCAGGGATTCGTGTTTCGCTGCTAGGGCTGCAGATGCCACTGATTGTATGAGCAGCACTCCACAGCCTGTAAATATCAATGAGCTGTGTACTGTAGGTTAGTGGTTAGCTGCGCGGCTCTTCATGCTTGGAGACCCGGGTTCGACTACAGTGACATCCTTTTTTTCCCTTCTATTCCAATATTTTGTAGAGTGATATTTAATAAAACCAGACCATTAAACGTAAAAGTGTTATTATACATTTATAATGTGTCCCTATAGATTGTAAGCTTGCAGCAGGGCCCTCCTACCTCCAAGTCTGTCTGTTGCTACAGTACCCAGTTTGTTTTATCACTGTCTACAATTGTAAAGCGCAACGGAATCTGCTGCGCTATATAAGAAACTGTAAATAAATAAATAAATAAATGTGTCAGTCAGTAACGAGTACACCAGTGTCCCAGCTACTGCACTGTGGGTGTTCATGAAGTGTTGGTATACTGTACAGTAAGAGGACTTGATTTGGCTACAGTACCATTGCACTAGTGTTGTCTCTTGCAAGGAGTAATGTCTATGCAACTGAAGTCAATCGCCTCCTCCCCTCCCCCCCAGGGGTGTAGGGGGTCGGCTAATACAGGACATTACACCACAACATCTCCTGCAGAGCTAATGTAATCCACGAAGGGGCGGGCCGTCTCAGACGCTGCCGCGACTCGCAAAGGGGCGGGCCGTCTCAGACGCTGCCAGGACTCGTGTTTCGCCGCTAGAGCTGCAGATGCCACTGATTGTATCAGCACTCCACAGCCTGTACATACTGTATCAATGTGCTGCGTAGGTTAGTGGTTAGCTGCGCGGCTCTTCATGCTTGGAGACCCGGGTTCGACTACAGTGACATCCTTTTTTTCCCTTCTATTCCAATATTTTGTAGAGTGATATTAAATAAAACCAGACCATTAAACGTAAAAGTGTTATTATACATTTATAATGTGCAAAATTCTACTAGCAACTACTGTATAATCTCCCTGAAACTCATTTTCAAAAGGAGGCAAGTACAGTATGCTGTACAGTAATCAGCACATTAAAAACAAATATGAAATCCACCATGGCAACAAGTAGAAAATATACAGTAGCACTCAACATTGTACAGTACTTACTTTCCCTTAGGGAGTCCAGTAGTTGGGGCTCCCGACAAACCAGGTCGCTCCAGCTGCGCTGGAGGCTCCTGACATTCCTGTCCCCCCGGAATCTGTCCCTGATGGCCTGGCTTGCCCCCTGGTAGGCCTCCACAACCTCACGATTGGAGACCAGGGGCCTGTCCCGCCAAGCCACCAGGGTGAGGAGCTCCCCTGTCCCGAATAATAATAAAAATGTGAAACCTGTAAAAACCTTCAATGGCTACTAACAGCATTCTATATGGTCATGCTATCTCAGTTTCAATTTTTTTTTTTTGGGGGGGGGGGTCCCAGCAGCCTGAATCACATTTTCCACCGTTTGGACCGCTTACTTTACTCGCAAAGTGGATGGGTGGCTGGCATACTTGCCTGTCCTTCTGTGGTGCTGGAAGGGTTCTCTGATTTCTGTGAGCCTCCTGGCCATTCTGGTAGGGTAAGTAAGTATGGAATACAGTATGTCCCTTATTAAAATACAGTCCAGAAAATGGTCCAGTCCAAAAAAGGGTGCGGTATGAGCTGCTGACTGGCGGGATTCCGACAGTCATTAGACTGACGTCAGAATCCCAACTGCTGGGAATCCACCAGGGGGCGGGCAATATGAAGCCCTTGGCAGCTCTCTGTTTATCACTGTGAGAAACCAAACATGGACAGTTTATTAGCCAGGCCCAGTGCTTCTTAGCTTGGCTTCTTTTTAGGTATAATATTGACTGCATAAAAAAAGTTCTTTAAGAGCTATCGACATATATTGTGCATGCAAGTTCTGAAATCCAAGCTTAAATTCTTACTTAGCACTGCACTTATTTGGAAAGCTTCCTTGGACATTGTTACCTTAGTTTTCTTTTTGCCAGGTTGATGTCTTTAGCAGCGGCTGTGACAAGAGCATAATAGTGGCAGACTTTTCTAGCAGACTCACAGAAAGTACTCTGCTGTCTTTGCCTTTTAAAGGCTTTTATCTTTTCATGCACAAGTTGGATGCAGTAATACAGAGATCTTCATAGAGGAGAGTCAAATTGGTTGCAGAGAGAGAGAGAGGATTATTTAATAAAATAAAAAAGCTAATATATTAAGTAAACTAGAGCTCTATATACGGTTACTTCCAATCCTGGTGCTATACAAATGGTAGACAGTTAGTTTTATTTAAATGTACACTATAGGAAATATTCCCCCACTATGCTGACTTTGTTTTACACAGAAAGAACAAGGAAAAAACTGACTGTGCTTATGGTATTTCAAAAGTGAAATAAATATCTGCTCTTTTTATATAAATTACACCTGTCAAAAAAAAAAAAAAAATATTAGTTGAGTCTTTATTTTAATGACTATTCTCTGAAACTTTGTATCGAATAATAACCAAAACGTTTGTTTATTTTTGAAAAAATTTACTTTTGTCCCTTTTACAGTGATAATTACAATTGGGTTATTCCATGGTAACAAACGTTACATTTTGATGGAATGACCCAATCCTACATATGTTACATGCTCACTTGGACCAAATGAAAGATAACATGGGTGCCTTTTTCGTGAGACAAAGATGAATGTTTTCATCAAGATGTGATGGACTTTGATTCGTTATCAGGGGCAATACAATCAGAGTATGATGGGGGATTATATTTGGTGGCTAATACGAGAAAGTCCATAAAATCACAGAAGAAATACAAAAAAAATTATAATTTCGAAACATTTGCAATATTTTCTGTTAAGGTGCCCACAGACAGTGCGATGGTCCCTCCTCTGCCCCACACCACTTGCTCCAGCTTCCTCACCTCCTGTCCTGCCAGCCTCCTGGTATTCTCCCAGGATCCAGTAACCTTCTCCCTAGCAACACCAACTTCACCTTCTAGGTGCAAGAAGGAGGAGGAGCCCGGGAGTCAATACAGCCGTAAGCAGCAGGAGGCTCCCGGGTGTAGGAAGTGAGGAGGTTATTATAAGTTACTACTACTGTACCTCTGCAATAAGACCAGACATAAAAAATTCCTTAAAGTTATCCTACTTCTATTGCCACTGTGTGTATTTTTACATAGTTAAAACATGTTGATGTGTCGGGTTTTTTTTTGTTTGTTTATTAAACCCAAAGTAAAGATAGTGTTCCATATTGTGTAGTTAATTATAATGGTGGAGATGTTCAGACTATTTAATGTATAGAAAGTTTTACAAGTAACAGTATGGTTCAATTTAAAAAGTGTACACTGATTTAAACTTAATATTGTTCAGTAAGTTAGCCAAACTTAGAGGAAACATAAAAATATATAGTTGGTCTATTGATAATTGAACATAGACCATGGACAAAGAGCGGCAGGAGAGCCAGTTACTATTTTTGGATGGAGAAATGTCAAGCTCTCCCAGATAATTTTATAATATTTATTGCAAGGATTTTTTCAGAGAGAATGAGAACTAATATCAGCATACTGTCATAACATGGAAGAGGGATATTGTTTTTTTTCATAAATTATATAATGATTTTATAGTAATCTACATTTTACCAGCTGAATCCAAGTAATATATATCTGGAAGCCTAAAGCCCAAAGACTCATTAAGCCACTGACTTAATAACTGATTTGGAGACGGCAGATGTTGAATAAGCTCAGCTGGGTTCTGTAATTATTTTGCTAGTGGCATAAAATAAAACAGCCCTCCCCCCAACTTGTACCCAGCTGTCCTATTGGTTGAGTAGTCAATTAGTACTGACAAAATAAGTTTGAATTTATGAACAAGGTCTGCAATATAAAAGAAAAACTGTGTTCCAGTGTTCATCTAAAAATCCCAATAGATAATATAAAACTTTGTTTCAAATAAAAACAAATTCTGTAACAAAATATTGTACTATTTCTATGTTGAAATTCTAATTCTATCTAATATATATGCAAATCTGTGTTGTTTAAGTGTTGCAGATGCACAGTATAAATTAAAGTTCCAGAAGCTGGTACATGTTTTCCAATTATCACTTAGCTAGTTAAGCTGATAATAGCGTGTATGGCTCTTGTGACTATAATTGTTATTCGTTGTATATGTGTAAAAAGGAGCTGGTATTGTGCATATATTATATATTGGATAAAATAACATATGTTGTTTATTCCTGCTAATGCTTTATTGGCTCCAATTATTATTTTATTGAGTTATTCATTATTATGCCCTCTTTATTTATGCAATACGTCCATTATATTCCTGCAATAATGTTTTTTTTTTCCATCTTAGGGGGATATTCAATCCCGGGTTACGACTGTCGGGCTGGCCCGACAGCTGTGACCCTGTCCTGTTCTAAGCTGGTTCGACTTGAAATTGGCAAGTGGGATTCAATGCCCGCTGAATGCCGAAAATGGGGCGTGGCTGCGAGATGCGGCCATGAGCTCGATTATCCACGGCCGTTCTGCTGTTGGGAAAGACTGCATTGAAGAGGGCCCCACAGCTATTTTGGGAATAGCGGAGGGAGATTGAATACCCCCTTAATCTACTCTACCTTTTTAAAAATAATAAACTTTCATCTACTGTATCTACCCAACATGGCAATAAGAATAAAAAAAAATATATATATATATATATCATGAGAAAATATGAACTAAGGGGGTATCCAATTACCCTTAGTAATTTACCACGGATACTGTTAATTGCCCTAAAAATGGAGTTGCCTTTAGAGAAAAAAATCAGGGTTACAAAATAAATGAGGTCCCCCCATATTTACTGTAACTAGAAGTAGACTTTACCAGCCTGCTGAGCGGGCACTATTGAGGTGAAAAATAGGCAATGTGTTGTCATAAAGGATTGAACATCCTCAAGAGGCTTTATAAAAAAAAAAAAAATAACCTGGTTCTGATGGGATTCATTAATTCTAGGGTTTTAATGGAACTAAGGGCCATATTCTAGTTCACTCTTTGAGGCAAATTCCTTCTTAGCTGGACAAAACCATGTGCACTGCAGGGGGGCAGATGTAACATGTGCAAGAGATTTAGCTTTGGGTGAGTTATTTTGTTTCTGTGCAGGGAAAATACTGGCTGCTTTATTTTTACACTGCAATATAGATCTCACTTTGAAGAAAAACCCCACCCAAATCTAACTCTCTCTGCACGAGTTACATCTGCCCCACCTGCAGTGCACATGGTTTTGTCCATCTAAGAAGGATTTTGTCAAAAAGAGTGAACTAGAATAACCCCCAAAGTCTCAAAGGTTGCCACCATCTTGCCTAGCAGTTTTACTTCCTGCCGGAGTGCTGGCCGGAGTAACGATCCCCCGCCGCAGGCAGCATGTTAGATACTCCGTCAGGAACAGACGCCGGTGGGGGAGCTGGACACCGTAGCAGCCTGGTGATGCTAGCTGCTACGGTGTCCAGCTCCCCCATCGGCATCTCTGAAACGCTGCCTGCGGCGGGGAATCGTTACTCCAGCCATCGCTCCTGATGGTGGTAGGAGTGTGCCTGGGCTTACATATTGTATCATGTGGTAACCAGCCCACAGCTGTTTTTTACTGGGTACGAGTCTGACCTGGTCCTACCTATTTGGTTTTATTCTGCAATAAACGTGTGGTTTTACACTATGGAGCACTCCTCTGTTTTTGTATTTTAATATATATATATATATATATATATATATATATATATATATATTCCTTAAACATTTCTCTTAAGATATAGTTGTGTTGTTTTGTTGGATAGATAGGGTGAGATTTAATAGGATGAGAGATACAGAAAGTGAGAGATTTGGGAAGAAATCTCAAGTTTTTTTATAGCGGCAATTATTTACAGCTTGATTTTGCAGTGTAAATGATTGCCGCTTTAAAAAAACTGGAGATTTCTTCCCAAATCTCTCACTTTCTGAATCTCTCATCCTATTAAATCTCACCCATAGTCTCTATTATGCTAAACTATGTTGGGGGAGAGGATACATTATTTACAAACAGTGTTTATCAAATTAAACTGGCTGCCCACACTCATCCAATCAGCTTGGACCACTTTAAAACAAAATTATACTGTTGCAAGTTACAATAAATTTTTATACTCATCACTAAAAGTAGTTAAAAGAAAAACAAGTGAAAAAGTTTAAAATATGTGAAAAATCTTACCTTAACTTCTAGCCAATTCACACTTTTTAGATTCTCAGAAAAGCACCATATCTCGTATTTAAATGATCCGTCATATCATTGGTATCATTTTAACCAAAATATGGCAGTGAGGACTCTTATTATCAATATAATTGTTTTAAAAAGACAGATGATGAGCATTGTATTATATTCTGGACCCATGAATCTCTGGGTGGGATCTCCAGACATTTTTGAAACTGGAGTATTTATTTTAATAACTATAGTTTTTCCTTTGGTAAACAATGATATTACAGAATTAACTATTCATTCCTTCTGCTTAACTATTAATTAATTTAGCTTTTTCTTCCCATGTTATCTGTAATTTAATGCATTATTTTTCTTGTGATCATTCTTCCAGAAATGTCACTTGGAATAATCTTGCGATTCCGGATACTCATTGTTCACCAGATGGAGAAGGATACCAGTGTCCCCGGGGTTTTAAGTGCATGGACCTGAAAGACCTTGGTCTGACCAGGCAAGAGCTTGGATACAGTGGCTTTAATGAGATAGGTATGTATACTTAAAATATATATATAATGGTATGTTTACATATATAATTTATATATATATATAAATTCAAAAAAAAAATAGAAACGGGCGCTCGATAGTGCATGAAATCAATTTAAAAAGGTTTTATTGCAAACAAGTGACATAAGACCAAAGGAATGAATAGACGTACCAACGGTGGCGGTTCTGAATCACCGCAGTCAAACAGCTTAAAACACGGTGCAATGCACCTTCTGCTGGAGCCGGTTACACTCCGTCTCAGGACATACACCAGCACAGCAACTGGTGGTGTTCTCCGTGCTAGGCCATGCCCCTAGCGCAGAGAACACCACCAGTTGCTGTGCTGCTGTATGTCCGGAGATGGAGAGTAACCGGCTCCAGCAGAAGGTGCATTGCACTGTGTTTTAAGTTGTTTGACCGCGGTGATTCAGAACCGCCACCGTTGGTACATCTATTCATTCCTTTGGTCTTATGTCACTTGTTCGAGTGCCCGTTTCTATTTTTTTAGAATTCCATTACCTGCTGGATACAGGTGTAACCACACTTACAAGAAACAGAGCTGCTGGGTGAAAAAACCTAAGTGCAACTACAAGATACCATCCAAAAGTGGATTGGACTATTCATTGTGGATAAAGAGGTTATCTTTTAAATGAGGACATTCTGATTGCACTGCTCTATATTTTCAATATATATATATATATATATATATATATATATATATATATATATATATATATATATATATATGCAAAAAAGAATATAGAGATCACTGCGCTGCTTATCCTCTCATGACGTGAAATTCAGTAGTACTGTCTCAGTCAAATGATTCACTGTATTTCCAAATTGATGACACCTCTTAGATGTAGACTTTGTCCATATATGAAACAAAAAAGAGAAACAGCAAAACAGACTGTCAGACAATATTCTTCAAGTAAGAAGTGAAGGAATGTTCATTCCAGGGCGAAGGGGTCCCAACACCCCAATATTGGATGGCTTACACGTGCTTACAGGATATATCGTGTGTGTAATCCTATCTGGGTATCTTTTATGGGGACCACCAACTTGTGCTCAAGACGGTAATATCTTACATGTGCTTACATGCAGGACGCTTAGGAAACACATATATTGGTATCTTTACTATTCCAAAACAATGCTCACACTGTCTTACGTGGTGAAATGTGAAGCCAATCATGTAAAGGTATCTTTCCTTATTCAAAACGTATGAGGTACCATATAAAACAAAATAGACATCTCCTCATGGTGCAGATCAGATATAAAACATGAGGCTTTATTTACAAAACAATAGTATAAAAATGACAGGCCAAGCCTCGTACCGTGGAAACAGGGATAAACAACAGGAAGATGAAAAGAACCCGGGTAGCTCCTGCTGTAGTCTCAGTATTTATCCCCCCTTCTGTCCGGAAGTTGTAGTTTCCGGAAGTAACTGCGGGGGAGGTGCGTATATATAACATAAAATCATATAAAATAACTGGATGGGGACACAAGCCTGTTGGCCGGGTCTTAATTCGCCGTGGTATAGCGGCATCTCACAGTTCACTCGCAGGGGATATGTAATGACAGCATCCTGTCACATGATGTAAACAAACCTTACGTGGTTTTATATTGTAAATTTTGTTTATATGGTAATATATTAAGGGGATATGACATGTAAACTAATTAAGCATATGAGATACCCGGTTTACATTTGAACAAAGTGCATGTGCATATATACATAGGAATAACATCATTTAACATATAAACACCAAAAATACATCATAGATTAAAAATAGTAGAAATTGATATTGTGATAATAATTTAGCAAAAGGTACATATAAACTCTATACGAATCAGGATTCTATACTACTAGGTGACCTATTTCCCAAATTTTAGAGAAACCACTTAACCTCGAATTCTGCATTGAGCCCAAAGGGTTTAAGTGTGTTTAAGTCATAGATGCATCGCATTTCTTTGCGTTCCAATCTGGCATCTCTATTGTTGTTCCTCCAATCCTCTTTTACCAGAGAGATACCACAAAAACTTTTTATGCCCTTAGTTGATTGTGCATGTTTTTCTTTAAAATGGGCTGAGAAAGGATGTGTCATCACACCATTTGTGATGTTTCTCACATGCTCAGCCCATCTTACTTTCAACTGTCTTTTCGTTTTTCCCACATACAGGAGATTGCAGGTGCATTCTATCACATAGATGGCATAGCGGGTATTGCACGTAAGGAAATCTTTAATTTTATAAACACCATTTTTATGCTCAAACTCCGCCAATTTAGATTTCGAGCTATGGCAAACCTTACAAATCTTGCAGTCACCACATCGATAAAAGCCTTTATTTCTTGGGAGGAATCTGCTTCCATCCATGGGTAACGCACTGGTAACTAATTTATCTTTAAGCGTATTGGCCCGCCTATAAATGAATTTGGGTTTGTTCGGTAAAACCTTTTTAAGGGCTTCATCTCTTAACAAAATATTCCAATTTTTATGAAAAATGGACTCTATCTTTTTATATTGTCTATTGTACTGTGTACAGAAAGCCATGGGGAAATTTGTCTCTTTAGAGTCAACTTTTTCTACTTTTCTTGTCTCCAGGAGGTTACCTCTATCTAATAAGCCCACTTCAGTTGCTGTTTTTTCCAGTAGGGTCTTATCATAGCCTTTGCAAACAATTTTTTTATCATATTATCTGCTTGGATGTTCTAGGTCTCTTTTTGAGTACAATTTCTTCTCAGATGCAGAAGTTGACCTTTAGGGACATTATCCAACCATTTGTTAAGATGATTGCTCTCCCTTTCAATAGAAGTATTAGAATCCGTTGGTTTGGTGTAATTACATGTGATGAGTTTATTATTTTGTACTTTGATCGTTAAATCCAAAAAGTTAACGTGATCTAAACTTATGTTAAATGTAAATTTGATATTTAGTGTATTGTCATTGAGATATTGACAAAAACCATCTAGAGACGTCCTGTCGCCTCTCCAGACGAACAGGACGTCGTCTATATAGCGCCACCACTGCACCAGACTCGCGCTCCAGGCATGCTCGCTGAAAACCTGTGACTCCTCCCATCTCGCCATGAACAGGTTTGCATACCCGGGCGCGAATCTGGTGCCCATGGCTGTTCCTACGCGTTGAATATAGTATTGTCCGTCAAAGTTAAAATAATTGTTATTTAAGGTAAAATCAATCCTTTCTAACAGGAAAGAGCATAATTTTTTATCAAGATCCGTTTTTTTGAGAGTCTCGCTGATGGCAGCTAGTCCATCTTTATGTGAGATTATAGTATAAAGAGATGTGACATCTCCTGTCACCAAAAACATCCCCTCTTCCCATATTATGGGGTAAATTTTTACCAAAACATCTCGGGTATCTTTCAAATATGCTTTTTCCTTGCAAACATAAGGTTGCAAATGGTGGTCAATGTAAGCTGACATGTTTGCTGTAATGGCATTTGTGCCAGCAACTATTGGTCGGCCAGGGGGGTTGGAACTATCCTTATGGACCTTAGGTAATAGGTATAATACAGGGACTGTATATTCATCATTGATTAAAAATTCTGCAGTCTCTTTGGTGAGAGTGCCAGAATCCACATATCTTTGTATCAGAATTTTTAAACATGCTAAAATTTTGTTAGATGGGTCCCCCCGAAGTTTATCATACGTGGTACCATCATTTAGCTGTCTGTGCCCTTCCTTAATATAATTTACTTTGTCCATGAGAACAATTCCCCCCCCCCCCCTTATCGGCCTGCTTTATAATCAAGTCCTTATTGGCCTGTAAATCTTGAAGGGCCTGGTTCTCTAGCAAGGATAAATTATTTTTGTTTTTATACCTAATTTCTTTATTTTTCATGTCCTCTATATCTTGTAGTACACTTTTGTAGAATGTATCGACAAAACACCCCCTGGCGAACGTCGGATTAAATTTAGATTTTTGTTTAAATTTGTTAATCACATAATCAGCTTCTCCATCCTCTGTTGTATCTTTCTGCTTCCCGTCAAAAAATTTTTTTAAAGATTATTTTCTGATATATTTTTGTATATCAATGAACAAATCAAAGTGATTAATGTCATTGGATGGAGAAAACTTAAGACCCTTTCTTAGTACGGATATTTCAATATCTCTAAGTTTGTGGGTGCTTAGATTGAATATCTTAATTTGTCCCTCATTAGGGTCTTTTATAGACAAGTCGGGATCAGATCTATTTTTGCTCCCCCTATTTTTTGGGGGTAAGCGGGTATGGGCCCCCGCTCTCTTTCCTCTACTTTTTTTCTTTTTCTTTTCCTTTTGATTACTGGATTTGTACTGAGTTACCACAGTTTCCTGTGGATACTCCTCCCCCCTAAAAAAATCATTCTCTGTATGGTTAAGGTTTTCAAAGTGATTTTGGGTAGGTAATCTCCAATCATCATTTGTCTGAGGTTTGTAATGTCTCCCTCTATCATTGTTTCTCCAGGTTCTATTAGGACCATGGTAGACAGGAGTCCTCCAATTTTCCTCTCCCCGGAATCTATTATGTTTATCTCTTCCCTCGTATCTCTTTGCTTTCCAGGGTCTGTATGAGTTATAATTTTGATGATGTTCCTGATAATTATTAACTCTATTATGGGGTACATTTTTGGATCTTAAATTTGGATTTTTATGAATAGTCGGGGTACTTTATTTATCTTTAGAGATTACATTAGGACGTTTAATCTTTTTAGGATTAAAATCTTTTTTCATTATTCTTTTGTTGGAAACTTGGTCCTGTTCAATTTGTTTATCCTCTACATTTTCAGATTTTGTTAAGGATCCCAAATCTCTAAAGAACTTTTTATTTTTCTTATTTATAATCTCTCTTTCATTTTTCTGTAATCTTTGGGTAACCCTAGTCTCGAGTTGTTTGTAATCTTCCATATCTATGAAAGGATGGACCAAATCTTTAAGTTGTTTAATTTCCCCTTCATATATGATTAGCTCTTGTTTTCTTTCATGGATTATGAGATCTATAAGGGTAAGGGAACAAGTCTCCAAGACCTGGTTCCATTTGTTTTTAAACATTTCTGAGGCTGTATTAAATGAAGCTTTTTTGTCTATTTTTAGACCTTTGGGGATGAGTTTATGGGAGATATATTGCTCTAAAGACATAATTGAAGTGGACTTATTAGATAGAGGTAACCTCCTGGAGACAAGAAAAGTAGAAAAAGTTGACTCTAAAGAGACGAATTTCCCCATGGCTTTCTGTACACAGTACAATAGACAATATAAAAAGATAGAGTCCATTTTTCATAAAAATTGGAATATTTTGTTAAGAGATGAAGTCCTTAAAAAGGTTTTACCGAACAAACCCAAATTCATTTATAGGCGGGCCAATACGCTTAAAGATAAATTAGTTACCAGTGCGTTACCCATGGATGGAAGCAGATTCCTCCCAAGAAATAAAGGCTTTTATCGATGTGGTGACTGCAAGATTTGTAAGGTTTGCCATAGCTCGAAATCTAAATTGGCGGAGTTTGAGCATAAAAATGGTGTTTATAAAATTAAAGATTTCCTTACGTGCAATACCCGCTATGCCATCTATGTGATAGAATGCACCTGCAATCTCCTGTATGTGGGAAAAACGAAAAGACAGTTGAAAGTAAGATGGGCTGAGCATGTGAGAAACATCACAAATGGTGTGATGACACATCCTTTCTCAGCCCATTTTAAAGAAAAACATGCACAATCAACTAAGGGCATAAAAAGTTTTTGTGGTATCTCTCTGGTAAAAGAGGATTGGAGGAACAACAATAGAGATGCCAGATTGGAACGCAAAGAAATGCGATGCATCTATGACTTAAACACACTTAAACCCTTTGGGCTCAATGCAGAATTCGAGGTTAAGTGGTTTCTCTAAAATTTGGGAAATAGGTCACCTAGTAGTATAGAATCCTGATTCGTATAGAGTTTATATGTACCTTTTGCTAAATTATTATCACAATATCAATTTCTACTATTTTTAATCTATGATGTATTTTTGGTGTTTATATGTTAAATGATGTTATTCCTATGTATATATGCACATGCACTTTGTTCAAATGTAAACCGGGTATCTCATATGCTTAATTAGTTTACATGTCATATCCCCTTAATATATTACCATATAAACAAAATTTACAATATAAAACCACGTAAGGTTTGTTTACATCATGTGACAGGATGCTGTCATTACATATCCCCTGCGAGTGAACTGTGAGATGCTGCTATACCACGTGATGTATGTTTACATCACGTGATTCACTCTCAGGCTGAATACAGTGCCTGTGACGTATTGACGTCCAGGCCGGATGTGACCTCATGGTCACATGACCGGAGCTCCGGTGCTACTAGCCGCGATGTGAATTATCAGCGCGATCCCGGGTCCACGGGACACGCTGGAGATGCAGCATCACGGCGAATTAAGACCCGGCCAACAGGCTTGTGTCCCCATCCAGTTATTTTATATGATTTTATGTTATATATACGCACCTCCCCCGCAGTCACTTCCGGAAACTACAACTTCCGGACAGAAGGGGGGATAAATACAAGGGTGCACATACCTAACACTCCACCTTGAGAAAGACGCCTGGAGCGTCGAAACATGTTGGAGGAGTGTTTTTAGAAGGCCACCCACGTCACCAAGGACCAGGTTGAGACTACAGCAGGAGCTACCCGGGTTCCTTTCATCTTCCTGTTGTTTATCCCTGTTTCCACGGTACGAGGCTTGGCCTGTCATTTTTATACTATTGTTTTGTAAATAAAGCCTCATGTTTTATATCTGTTCTGCACCATGAGGAGATGTCTATTTTGTTTTATATGGTACCTCATCCGTTTTGAATAAGGAAAGATACCTTTACATGATTGGCTTCAAATTTCACCACGTAAGACAGTGTGAGCATTGTTTTGGAATAGTAAAGATACCAATATATGTGTTTCCTAAGCGTCCTGCATGTAAGCACATGTAAGATATTACCGTCTTGAGCACAAGTTGGTGGTCCCCATAAAAGATACCCAGATAGGATTACACACACGATATATCCTGTAAGCACGTGTAAGCCTTCCAATATTGGGGTGTTGGGACCCCTTCCCCCTGGAATGAACATTCCTTCACTTCTTACTTGAAGAATATTGTCTGACAGTCTGTTTTTGCTGTTTCTCTTTTTTGTTTCATATATGGAGACAAAGTCTACATCTAAGAGGTGTCATCAATTTGGAAATACAGTGAATCATTTGACTGAGACAGTACTACTGAATTTCACGTCATGAGAGGATAAGCAGCGCAGTGATCTCTATATTCTTTTTTGCATATTCTGTTGTTGTGATAGCATTTGTAGTTGCTATTATTAGAGATCCGTGCAGCAGCTTTGGAGTGAAGCGCCGGTTGTTATTACTTTTTCTTATATATATATATATATATATATATATATATATATATATATATATATGTGTGTGTGTGTGTGTGTAATATGATGCCTACAGCTATTCAGCAAGTCAAATGTCAATCCTGGGAATATGAGGACAGTACATTGAAAATGAATGCATATTTTTATTAGTTAAGGACAAATGCAATAAATAAAAATAATAATAATTAGAATATTTACTTTTACAAATAGTTGAGTATTTTAGGTTTTCAATGGGAATATTTATGGTTAATCCCACCTTCCAAGGAAGATGTGGGATTGGAGAGGGGGGGGGGGGTCGCACTGTCCATTCCTGAACCGGACCACCCATTAGATCGCCATCAGAACTTTTTTTAATGTGTACAAAATAATTATTAATTTTATAAACACCATAGTATATAAATCAGTTTTTTCTTAGAGCAATTACATTGCCAAATAATATAAAGATGCGTCCTCTTACTGTATATCTGTCATAAAAATGGTTCATAGTGCACCCTGCTACTCACGGTCTGTCATGTAGCTGCTTGGCGTTCTAAGTCGTCTCAGGCTGTATTTGGTCACACCGTAATGTACTGAGGCTGTGGAAAAGCCAAAGAGTGTATTACCACTTTTTGTCCACCAAATGTCACTTGTCCTAAACTACTGTTGAGGCTTCCGCTGATTAGCTGATGGAAACTGTCATTAGAACTGAACAGTGTTTGTCATGATTCCAGAGCTGTTGATTATTAAATAATTTGTTGTGGGAGTCCTCAATTTGTTAGACTACCTACTGTATCTGCGGTGGTTAAAGATCACTTATGCTGGCCATACATCAGAAAGATTGATCTTAAGATCGATTGCGCTCATGATTGTGTACAATTTCCCTTGAAATCCCCGGCAGTCCTTGGACACACAATCTACTCACAATCGATCATACAATCAATCATACAATCCATCATACAATCAATCATACAATCCTTCTGCTGCTTTATTGGATCTTCACTTAAACAGAGGGCTGGCCTGGGGGGTTAAAAATGGAGTGGGGTCCCCCCCCCCCCACTGCCGTAACCAGCACCAAGCTGAAAGAGCCAGGGCTGGTATTAATAAAAACCAGGAAACCTGGCAAATAGGGTCTCCGCTGACTTTTTAAAACCAGCCCCAGGCTGGTTCCCAAAATACGGGGGACCAAATGACTAGGGGTCCCCTGTATTTTAAGAACCAGCCCAAGGCCAAACCAGCCAGCAGGGTAATGCCACAGCCGGGGGACACTTATTATATAAGGTCCCATGGCCAAAGCATCAACCCTACCGACCAGTCAGCCTGGCCAGGGGCCCTGGGGGACCTGGGACCCCCCTAATAAAGGGGACCCCCCCTCCAGGACTTACCTGACCAGGCTAAAGCCTGGTTCTGCCCCGGTGACCCTGGGCTGTGGTCTGCAGAGGCAGAATTGTCACCACTACAGTCCTCCTTCCTGGAAAAGCACACTATAAAGGGGGTTGCTGCTGCTGCTGAAAAGGACTGGCGGGGGAGTGACAGTGACACCTCCAGCCCCACGCACGCCTAGTGACAAATAGACACCTCGTGCTCCCTATTGCACCCTACACTACTGCACTGCATGCACCATGCTGCCCATCGGGAGGGGGGAGGGGCAGGAGCATGGGGGCAGGAGACACAGGGAGGTAGCAGCAGCCAGAGCCAAAATGTCTGCAGGGGAGAGTGGAGCCGCTCCGCAATAGAAATCAATGCCTCCAGCGTGTGTCTGGTCACACACAGCGTAACATCCTCCCCGCCGCGGCTCCCTTAAACAGCTCAGTGACATCCTCTCCAGGTGGCCGCACGGTGCACAGCTATATAACCCCCTCCCCGGCCGGTACTCACAGGGCAGCGGGCGCTGCTGGTCAGACACCGGGATGCGGTGCTGCTGGTTCTGCTCCGTGTCCCGGGTAGCTAGTGTCATGACCCCGACACATCACCGGCATCTGCTTCCTGTGTGGCTTCTTCCTGCCATCCCTCTGACCCATCTTACGACCGATTGCATGTGCTTAAAAGCACAATCCCAACTGATCGGACGTGCAGCACGTCTGATCACTTGATCAATCCCACAACCTGCGGGAGTGCACATTGCACGATTGTGTGCACACGATGTGCACACAATCTGCATGCTCCACAAACTTTAATCACTGTATACCACTGAAAGTGTATTTCTTGGCTACTGTATGCAACGAACTGCATTAAACTCTTAACCACTATTGACTTATTAGTGTACCTCCTCTTCAAGGGATCAGGTTCCAGACTATGCACTTTTATTATACATTATACATATGTCGCCTTATACTGCACAGAACTATAGTGTATTTTCTACAGTGCATTGCCATTATTGATCTAATACATTAGCATGCATGCACTAGCATTATTTACTATACTTTACTATTTATTCTCTAATGGTTAACCTTTGTGGTAGCTGACCACACCCCCTCTGGATATTTACCACACCCCTAAACATGGGCCCCTATAATGGTATTCACCGTTGTGCTCTTCATGCCCCAGTCTGACACTGAGTGTACCTTACTGTTACAATGACACAAATTGACCCACAGCTTTGGTGTTTTGCTCATGTTCAATAATGCTTGGGTGCACTGCTGAACTCTCCATAGCTAGGCATGTAAGTTATAGTTATAAAAAAGCATTTTCCAGGGATTAATCCGTAAAGTAATGCATTGCTTTCCCCTATATTTGCTTAGATTTCACCACACCCTCTGGGAGATCTCTTAGACTCAGGTGCAGGGTCATGGCCAGTGTTCCCTCTAAGCTGTGCGCGCGTGCGCGCACACACAACTGGGCGAGCATGCGGACAGACATTACAACAGAGCGCACAAAGCAGCAGTGGTCCCTTTTTGCAGTTGCGGACTCAATTAATGAGTGTTTCACCCATTAACTACATTGTGTGCTGTGTTTTGAATGGTTAAATGTTTAATATCATTTTGAAGTAAAGTTAACACAAATGCTGAACGCCATTTTCCAGTTATATATAAGTGATGCACAAAAATTTAAATTTCCTTCCAAAGATGCACAGCCAAAAATTTTTGCCGCACACAGCCTTCGTAAAATTAGAGGGAACATTGGTCATGGCTCCCTGAAACATGTGTAATCTATTTCCATTACTTGTATATTGAATTTACCACTGTTTCAATACGCCATTTATGTCACTGTATTTTACTCTCTTATATTTATTCCTGTTTCCCCACTGTATGTTATTCCTCTACTATATTTCCCCAATCTCTTTACCTGCTGCCTCATGTCCTGACCATCCCTGCCATGCTCACTTCTTGCCTTCAGGTCTCCTTACCTGCACCTCATGTCACCTGTCTGTCTCCCCCTCCTTCTAGATTGTAAGCTCCTTAGAGCAGGGTCCTCTTCCCTCCTGTTCTCACAGCACTCTTCTTGCATTTCAATTACAGCTTTCTGAATGGTCCGGATTCCGTGGAATCCAAACCGCTCCGAACAGCACCCCCTGAGCCCTCCGCGAGCCGCACTCGTGAGTTTCCGGCTTTGCTCGGAAACCTGAGTGTGGCCAAACGTGGGAATCTCTTGTCAGATTCTCGGGAGATGCTGATTCTTTATAGACGTCCTGAGAATTCGGCGCCGTTTGTCACATGCTTCCATTAACTGCGCACAGCTCTGCAGTGTAGTCTGGGGTGTTACTGGCAGGGGTCTGAGAGGTGTTGTGCACAGGGGTGATGTGCAGCAGAGGAGTTTTGTGCAGAGGGATGTTGTGCAGAAGGGTTTGTGCTGTGCAGAGGGGTTTTGTGCTCTGCAGAGGGGTTTTGTGCAGTGCAGAGGGGTTTGAGCTAGTTATTGTACAGGTTGTGTGTTAGGCAGGCTGTGTCAGTGTACAGAGGCCAGAGGCTGTCAGTCAGTGTAGTAAGGAACAGTACACAGGCAGGCTGTCAGTCAGCTTTTCATTTTTTTTTCCATTGTTTGTGGTGTATGGTATGCTGCACTTCACCCCAATACACCATATACTATACTGTCAGGTGTTCTGTGTGTGATTGTTCTGCCTCCACGCAGTGTTATACAAGCCCCGTCCATAAAAAAATAACCATTTAATAAAAAAATGTTGCTCTTCTTTATTGTTTGAAAACAACATTGTGAACTGTAAAGTGGTAAAAATTATCTGGAAAGGGCTGGAAATTAATGTTATTGAGGTTAATATTACTCTAAGGACAAAATAGCGTAAAAATTACGTGATTTGGATGTTTTTTTGACCATTTTTGAAAAAAATCCAAAGCCAAACCTTTCACCGCCGCTTGACAAAGCCACATCCAAATCCAAATCCCGGCGACTAATCCAAATCCAAATCTTTGGTCCTGGCACCCATCTCTAATCTATACCTGCATCTATTCTCATTCACTTCCCTATATCTCAGCTGTATTGTGTACTAAGGATTGTGCTTTAATTGTGTTATGTCTAGTTCTGTGTACCCTGTACTGTTCTAATGTGTTCTATATGTACGGCGCTGCGTACCACTTGTGGTGCCTTATAAATGAAAATATAATAATAATAATGGCAATTAATAATGTAATTCATGTTATCATGATCAACCCCCCCTGCTGCAAAAGAGCATAATTTACACCCCTACATGTTCACGCCTCCTTCCTCTACACTGAGGAAAAGGACAGGTGGTCTGCTCTCAAGGGAGTCAGCCAAAACTCCCCACAACACGAAGAGTGGCTGAGTATGCTTTGTCCCAATCCTATTCTCTGCAGTAGGGAGGCCCCGTCTTTTAAATGCCAGTGACTAAAACACTCTAAAATCTCAGAATATTTCTACACTATTTTGTACAGATAAATGTTGACATTTACTGTTACTAGACAACTCTTTCTCAAAGAGCTTCATTTACATTTAGATTAATGTGTTCTCTTGTGCCAAATCACCTATGGCTGTCACACCTCCAGCCTTCATCTGTCTGATGCTGAAAACTTCCTCTGCCACCTTGTCTACCTGCAGCTCACAGCCGTTAGCTGACTATCAAACTTGCCGTGTCCGCGTGTGAACACACATGACAGTGTGTTTTTTTTTTTTTTTATATGAGCAAATCCTCTTCCTGAAGGCCATGAAACAGGAATACAACATAACATCCTCCTGGTGCCTGAATTATGTAGATGTTCTGATTATGCAAATACTTTATAACTAAAAACAGAAAACAGCTTGAACATTGCGCTTGCCTCCAAGAATATGAAGAATTAATATAAATGCTTAGATCTTTTGATGTGATTTCGCTCCCCTTGATCTTTTATAAGAATATACAATTTACATATTTATTTTTCCATGTTTACTAGTTTCTGCTGATTTTAGTAGGGTAGAACAACACTGGCCTTGTTACCAAAACTTTCATTTGCCCTGAGCTAGAAGAATTAGTAAAATACAATTTCATCAGTGGTGTGACTGTAACTTGCGCAAAGTAATCATTTTCCACCAGAATAACGACCCCGATGACACATTACGATCCTTGGCTCTTGTGCTTGATAGATAAGTTTAATATATATATATATATATATATATATATATATATTTTCATGTGTAATTAATAAAATTAAGTTTACAATAATTATTGTATGTTGGCTTGATTAAAGGACACAGATGCAACATAACACTTTAAACATAATGTGACATTTTAAATTGAAAATTTTTGGTGGTTTTCTAACAGGTTGGTGTAAAATTTGAAGTGGGTGTTCCCAGTTTCTGAAGGACACCTGATTAACTATAGGCTATAGATTGTAATGCCATGCTTACTGTGTTGTACAACCATGCTTATAGGAACTCCATTAAGAACTATAATTAAATTGGCAGAGCAATGATCGTCTTATTGGAGAAATGCACGGCATCCTGGCCATCTTCTGGCTCATTGAAGAGTTGTTTATCACTCTCCACTTTTTGAAACTTGATACATCTGGCCCATAGTCCTTAAACAGAGACAGATGACATTATTCAAAGAATAAATCATTTAGAATTTTCTTTGGTATACTGTAGATATCAACAATAGAACAACTTTTTCAGCAGGACAAGTACCTTGGCAATCCTTATTAATAGTTTCCCCAAGCTAGTAGGGTGTACCACAGATGATATCGCTGACAATACACTCTTGATGTGTAGAGCGTTTTAATAACAGACTTCTGTGTATTTATATCAGTTATTATTATCTTTGTAAAATTGTCATTAATTGGATGAAACGCATTGTCTATACGGGTTGGGATCATTTGGTCTATTGCATTATGGTAGAAAGTCATTAGGTCGAATCCATTAGGTCGACATGCTAAAAGGTCGACATGATTCTAGGTCGACATGGGAAAAGGTCGACATGATTCTAGGTCGAAAGGTCATTAGTTCGACAGGTCATTAGTTCGACAAGGTCATTAGTTCGACATTGTCTATGTCGACATTCACAAGGTCGACATGGGTTTTTTCACTGTTTTTTTACCTGAATGTCAACACAGTCGACATGGACACAGTTTAAAGTGCACTGCATCCCCTCGCATCGCTCGCTGCGCTCGCAATGCGTCGGGCACGGTGCCTCGCTACGCTCGGCACACTATTTTATTCTCCCACCACGCCCTAGAGGATGGTAGGGCATGAAATACCGCCTGTCGGCACATGTTGGCTCAAAAAACAGTGAAAAACTCCATGTCGACCTTGTGAATGTCGACATAGACAATGTCGAACTAATGACCTTGTCGAACTAATGACCTGTCGAACTAATGACCTTTCGAACTAGAATCATGTCGACCTTTTCCCATGTCGACCTAGAGTCATGTCGACCTTTTAGCATGTCGACCTAATGGATTCGACCTAATGACTTTCTACCATAATGCAGTAGACCAAATGACCGCATCCCGTCTATACACTCTTTAAGTTAAGGGTCCACTGTGTTCTGTATATACTGTCTAAATTTGAACTACATTAATTGGACAGAGGACATAGACAGTCATCATTCTCTCTGAAATTTTAACGGTAAGTTATTAACATCATATATTATGGGCCTGATGGAGATTTTCCTGCAAATGTGGTTGAATTGCTTGTATGGAAAGAAATGCAGTTCATCACCTGTAATTATTATAATGGCCACAATGCACGGATCCATCCATTTGTGAAAGTAGCCATCATTACTATGAGTGCACATGTGCACCAGCCTGATACCTTATGCAAGAGAGCCATCTGAAGATGGATTGTCTGCATACTTCCAACACAACTCGGCCCTCAATTCTGCCTACATGCCATGATTTGCCCCCAGGATACTATTACCATTATTCAATTATTGCCGGAATTTTCTAGCAATTCGATTCATCCTATTCAATGCCTGTGCTGACCACTAACCCCCCCCCCCCCTCCCTTTTGCAAGGAGCTGGGCAGTGGGGAGAGAGATGACAGGCTGCATACGCAGCACAGCCTCTCTCCCCAGCTCAGCACATGCCTGTGCTGGGGAGAGAGACAACTGCAGCTTGTCATCTCTCCCCCTTTTGTTTAATTTTTTTCTATGTGGCATGGTCACGCGCCCTCTGAACACCACACATACTCCTTAATTGGTACTTGTGGACAATCACGGCTCCCACGATGTGTATTGCATAGCAAAAAATCGCATCGCATTGATTTATACGCGTCCCCTCGCGGGCTTCACAGGTGTCCGCGTCCCCTCGCGGGGCTCGCTGCGCTCACCACGCTTCGGGCTCGGTGGCTCGCTGCGCTCTCCACAATTTCTATTCTCAACTCCACGCCGACGTGGATAGTGGGGGTATGAAAAGGTCATAGGACGCGTACCGCCGCCCCTCGCGGGCTCGCTGCGCTCTCCACACTTCGGGTTCGCGTTGATAGTGGGGGTGGTACAGCCTCAAAAATAACATTTGGGGGCCATTGAACATGTTTGATACTAATTTCAATGCATTTGGATGCTTTTCTGTTACAAAACGCATGCGATCGCATGCGATCAAATCGCATGCGATGCGATCGCATGCGATTCTGTAAAAAAATGGTTAAAAACAGCAAAAATTGCATCCAATCGCATACCACTATATATGGCATGCGATGGGAGCCGTGATACTCCACAAGTTCCCCTTAATTTACCAGGGCCCAGCCAAGCTGTTGAATACCTGGTTGCTGTCATCTTTCACCACCAGTTCAGTGGCAAGTGGATATACAGAATGAATCTTATTTGTCCGTAGTTGCTTATGTGTATGCTCAACTCTGATGCACTGTATGAACTTCATGACAAGTTGCACAACGCAACAGTATGTTCACAAGTTGTTCAATTGCAGTTTTTGGACTAGTTGTTGTATGGCAAGTTCCATATTAACCCTTTGAGTGCCAAGTAAATTTGTCAACAAAGAATGTAAACATTTTCAAGCAAACATTTTTATTCATCATAATGACCTGAAATGTTTACCTTTTATAGGAAATATAATCTTTAATTTGAAATGATACAACAAATGTGAGCGATGCTGGCATTTTTAGCAGATCTTTTGGACATCTCTCACAGAGATGTTGGCACTCAAAGGGTTAAGATCATTATTGCTGTTAATCAAGTTTGTGATACTCAATACTGGTGGAGCACTCCATTGCTCTGGATCAGGTTACTACTCTAGGGATTATTGCCTCGCTGTGAGCCAATGGCATGGAGCTTTGTAGCTAATCCCCCTCCATTCTACCTACTGTATGAAAGCTTGGTACTGCCACTGTGCGGAAAAGCAATGTTTGATTGGCTGATTCTGATATCAGTAGTGCAATCACTTAGCTAGATTATGTTTGATTATTGCACGGAGCTACTGTATGTTTCTCTTTTATCTAATCCCAAAGGGGTTTTTTATATTTCTTGTTATTGATGTCATTATTAATTAACTGTGCACTATCCTGATTTCTTATTTGTTTTTGTGAAGTTTTTAATAAAATGACATAAATAAGCCTATTTGCTTTGTTATATTACTTATATAGACTCACATTCCATATTTTATTCTGCACTATCCTTGAGTGTGGTGTATTCAATTACTGTTATGTTTGACATTTCTTGAGGGTGCTTTAGATCTTTCTTCTAAGTTACGAGGAGATTGGGGTCAGAACATTGCATATTATTACAATGCAGGATATCATGCAGGAAAACCGTGCTAATTTTATATTGAACCCCTTAGAACTGCGAGTGAAAAGGAGCAGGCTTTTTCCTTCCGTATCTAACTGCAATTCACATTAAATGGAATCTCTCACTTTTGAGCACCTGAGCACCTAATTCAGACCTGCTTGCAGGGCGCATTGTGGGCCTGATTCTAATTCATTTTCTTTTTCTGGATTCGGCCCTGGTCTGATATTTTGGGGACTGCGCATGCGTGATTATGCCAATGTGCAACCCCGCTGTGCGAAGGGCTTCAGCGACTATCATGGTTGCAGGGGAATTTGCACACAATGGGGTGGACAGGGTGCTGGCACATGGGGACGCCCAGCATTTCCTCGGTGTGCCCAGAAAAATGGTGGATGCCCCCAGAAAAATGCTGGGCATCCCCATGGCAATGCAGGCATGGTGAAGCCTGCAAGGGACAGGTGGCTGATGTCACATGATACCAGCACCCGCCCCATTCTCAGACATTTCCAAGCCGAATAAAAGTCAGTATAGATTAACTTTTATTTGCAAACGTAGAAAAATCATTCGATAGTCGGTGACTATTGAATGATTTTTTGGTACTTGTTTCCTAGCACGGCCACAATCGTGTGTCATTTTTAGTGGTATACGACGCGACCGACGCGATGCCCCCGATTTTCCCATTGAAATGCATTGAAAAAAGTCAAAATCGCGTCGGTCGCGTCGTATGCGGCTAAAAAAGGCTTAAATGGTCCAGACGCGATGCCCACGATTTCCCCTTAGGAAACAATGTTAAATGGCTCAATGTACCCGCGATGCCCCTGATTTGTCATAGGGAACAATGTTAAATACCTCAATTTCACCAAATCATCATAGGGAACAATGGTAAATGGGCCAGAAAGCCCCAAAAACACCCCAGAACAGTGAAATGTCCCCCCAAAAGTACTTTACGCCACCCCACGATCAACGCGAACCCGAAGCGTGGCGAGCGCAGCGAGCCCGCGAGGGGCGGCGGTACGCGTCCTCCGACCTTTTCATACCCCCACTATCCACGTCGGCGTGGAGTTGAGAATAGAATAGTGTGGCGAGCGCAGCGAGCGGACGCGGATACCTTCACAGGTAAACGCGTCCCTTCGCGGGCTTCACAGGTATCCGCGCCCCCTCGCGGGGCTCGCTGCGCTTGCCACGCTTCGGGCTCGGTGGCACGCTGCGCTCGCCACACTATTCTATTCTCCACGCCGACGTGGATAGTGGGGGTATGAAAAGGTCGGAGGACGCGTACCGCCGCCCCTCGCAGGCTCGCTGCGCTCGCCACGCTTCGGGTTCGCGTTGATCGTGGGGTGGCGTAAAATACTTTTGGGGGGACATTTCACTGTTCAGGGGTGTTTTGGGGGGTTTATGGCCCATTTAACATTGTTCCCTATGATGATTTGGGTAAATTGACCCATTTAACATTGTTTCCTATGGGAAATCGGGGGCATCGCGGCTAAATTGAGGCATTTAACATTGTTCCCTATGGGGAAATCGCGGGCATCGCGTCGCGGCCATCGCACCCGATTTTTTAGTGCTTGCGATGGCCGTGATGCCCCCGATTTTTCCTCACGATGCCCACGATCATGATCGTTGTGGCCGTGCTAGGAAACAAGTACCGTTTTTTTTCCCCTGTGCACTCACATGCGAATGGATGTGTGAGTGTACACATCCATTCACTTACTCCCGACAGGATTCCCAGGGCAGCAGGGGTCAGGTGTTTGTTCGCCTGGCAGGCGGCGATAACCCACTTGCTAAGCAGTACACGACTGCTGCTTAGCAATTGGACCAGAATCACCCCCTTCTTTTACAAATGGATAAAATAATGCTGCACTGCAGGTAGGGGAAATATAACATGTGCAGAGAGAGTTAGATTTGGGGGAGATATTTTGGGGGAATTTAATAGGGTGAGAGATTTGGTAATCAAAAAAAATAAAACTGGTTTTGCCATGTAAATGATTGCCGCTTTAAAAAAAATGGAGATTTCTTACGAAACCTCTCACTTTCTGAATCTCTCATCCTATTAAATTTCATCCCATGTTTCTGTGCAGTGTAAATATTGGCTGCTTTATTTTTACACTGCAATTTAGATTCCAGTTTCAACACACCTCGCCTAAATCGAACTCTCTCTGCACACGTTACATCTGCCCCACTGCAGTGCAGCATGATTTTGTCCATTTGCAAACAAAATGTGCCCTGCGATCAGGTCCGAATTAGACTTTTTGTGTGGTTACTTCGCTATCATTATTTTGTCTGCATTATAGAAACAGACTGCAAAAAAATGTAATAATAAAAGTCAGCATTAACTTGTGAAATATCTTCACACTGTCTCCATGCTCTTTGTAAAATATTTTATTTATTCAAATAATCACAGTCGATGATAGCACAGTTGCAATCGCACATCAACTTGCAGTTCATATTATCACTGTGCAAAAACAAAGAAAATCTGTGAAAAACAGGAAAACGATTGGATTTGCATTATGTAGTGATCAGGACTGACCCAGTGGTAGAATAAACTAGCTAAGTATATCACCCCACCATTTGTTAGAATACATTGTTGTCACATTGAATCAATTTAAACCATTCATTTCTTAGCAACAAGGATGTGGGGCAGCCCTGATGGAAGTAAAATTATGTTTTTGCAAATTATTGATTTGGCATAGCTAGAAAACACTATGTGGTTTTGGCAGCAGGTGTATGTTTAAAGGGCTAATTTCACTTTGAAGTGTGCCTGTGGAGGTTTTCCATGGTGAATATTTCATTTTAAAATTAGGTTTATTTTTAGACCGAAAAAAATAGCAATACATATTTGTTGCAAAAAACATGCAAAATAAGTAAGGTAGGCATGCCTCCTGGAATCTGGGCAGGCTCCCACATTATATAAAATAAAATAAAAACTAAATAGAGTGCTCATCCAAGTCCTGCACATCAGTACTTCAAACAGTATATACTTTGCAGTAATAAAATATAAATATAAAAAAAGTAAAGAATTGTCTATGATTAATTAGGCCTGTCATTCCCAAAAGCACATTGAAAACAGTTTAAAAGTAATAACATTATTGCTCAGCTGCCTCGTTCAGGTTTAATGTTAAGTTGTGTCAGAAGGTGGTTTTCCATAGCTGTGATGATAAGTGGTTAAAGAGAACAAGCCCTATCGCCTTTTTGTGGGTTCCTAAGGCAGCAAGCAATAGTACTCTGTTTGAGTTGGGTACGAAATCCTGGCAGAATTCTGACACATCCAGAGCCGGATATAGACCTCATAGGGGCCTAGGCCAAATACAGGTTTGGGGCCAGCCTCCCACAAACAATCCATATCACTATATTTTTATTATGTCCATGCACTTAGGGCACGGAACACCCAACTGGACAGAGAAGAGCAGCACTGCAATGAGTACCCCTATGCTGCTGACATAATCCTGACACACTGGGCCTTGTTGGAGGTAGTGTCTCCCCCTCTTGGTAGCTCTGCATGGAGATGCAGCAGCATCCTATTACATGCAGAAGCCTTCTAATGCAGTAGTGATCAGACCTGCATCCTAGAATGCAGCATTGGATCACTGACGTAACATCAACTGGCTCTCGGCCATTGCAGAGACCAGGGAACAAACTGCTGTGTATGTGTATGCCCCATAACAATAGCGATGTGCAGCCCCTCACATCGCTAAAATATCTAGTCATCATCCATGTTCTCTCTATTGAAAACACGGGGAAAGTACTTGTGTATTATAACGGCACCCATCGCATCGCATACCACTAATTAAGGTATGCGATGGCATGCGATGGACCCGATTTCAGCCTTTTCCCGGGCTGAGTATACAATTTTAAAATCGGGTCACATCGCATTACATTACAATGGCATGCGATGCGATGCGACGCGATTTCCCATTGAGTCCCATGTTAAATGGCACCCCCAGACCCGATTTTTAATTGTATACCCACCCTGATGGGTAATAAATATGTAAAATGCCCCCACATTGTTAACGTCCTCCGACCTTTTCATACCCCCACTATCCACGTTGGCGTGAAGTTGATTTTATAAAGTGTGGCGAGCGCAGCGAGCCACCAAGCCCGAAACGTGGCGAGCGCAGCGAACCCCGCGAGTGGACGCGCATAACTTCACAGGTATAAGCGTGCGCTCGCCACGCTTTATAAAATCAACTCCACGCCGATGTGGATAGTGGGGGTATGAAAAGGTCGGAGGACGTGTACCGCCGCCTCTCGCGGGCTTGCTGCGCTCGCCATGCTTCGGGTTGGCGTTCATAGTGGTGCAGCGTTAACAATGGGGGGCATTTCACATACTTATGACCCATGAGGGTGGGTATACAATTAAAAATCGGGTCGGGGGGGGGGGGGGCATTTAACATGGTAATAAGGCATCTGGGTGCATGTACAATTAGAAATTGGGTAAAATCGCTTTGCATCGCATTGCATGCGATCACATCGCATGCGATGCGACGCGATTTTTCATCGTACAATGCCCTGTGATGGAAATCGGGGGCGCCGTGATAATACACAAGTACCAACACGGGTAGTGGCAGATCGCTCATCACAATGCTCCTGTCCTGTGTAGGCCACATAACTCTAACCCTCCCACTAGTGATTAACTCTAACCCCCTGTAGTTACCTCCCGGAGCCTTCAGAATTCTGTCAGTCTTTCATATTTTAAAAGAATCCTCTCAGTTTAGTTTGATATCATTTAATCTCTTTCAGGATAGGAATGAATAATTTTAAAGTAAAAGAATAAATTAAACCGTTATTAAATTGTTTCCAGATCATAAAAAAAACTATAAATAAATGGTATTGTCTCTTGCTGCTGATTAGAAAGGAAAAGCCACTGTAGAAGAAAATCAATGGTGTTTGTAGATTAATAGCTGCAGATCATCAAAATGAGCATACAGATATTCTAATAACTACACCGCAGCAATCACAATTTTCAAACAAATCAATCATGTACACAATATTGGCTGTAATTGTTGCTATGCGCAGTTGTCCAGATCACTGTCATTAATATTCTGCAGAGATCAGGAACATGTAGCCCAATAGATACTGAGTCGAGCTGAGCCGCACTGGCAGCCTTTGATCTCCATGTGGAATGAGTTTTGGTTAATGTATTCACTGAGTGACCAAGAGTCTTTCTCTCAACAGCATTGAAGTTAGTCTGTAAATAATTCTAGTGGAAACTAGAATTTTTTGACCTACATATGTTTAATGTAAAACAGAAAATAGTTTTCATAGAGGGGAAAAAGTGTGTCCATGTTCAAACAAAGCACTGTCTGGCAACATTGTGTATGCCTTTGCCACCAATTAAATAATGAATCTGTTTTATGACAATACCAGTGGAGTTCTGATGATTCCTATTACAGCTTCTAGAGGACCCCACTATAGGGTCCTCTAGAAGGACCCTATAGTGTCCTTCTAGAGGCCGATATATCGGACCCCGGGTTTGGCGCATTTGCAGTATGTCCCTCAGCTGCACATAGAGAGGCATCCCGGAGGAAAGGAACGCCTCCCAATGGGACTGCCTTGAGTGACTGGCAGGTTGCACTTCCAATAGGAAGTCACTGCCAGTCACAGTGAAGCCAGAGCAGTCTCAGACTGCATCTGATTGGACTTAGGCAGAGAACAGTGGCAGATTTTAACTGGGGGGGCTGCAGCTCTGCAGCCCATAGGTGAAAACCACCACTGGTGGCCTTCTTCTCCCCACGGCCTTTGCAGCACCGAGTAAGTCCGTAAGTCTGCGGATGAAAGGCTGTGGAAAACTTAAGTTTCACCTGGACGGCAGAGCAAAGAGATCTCCAGAATTTAGCGACAAATTGGACTCCTCGATCAGATATGATCTCTTTGGCAAGGCCATGAAGTTTGAAGATGGTAGAAATGAAGAGTTGCGCTAGTACCGATGCTGAAGGAAGAGATTTCAACAGATAGAAATGGGCCATTTTGGAGAATCTATCGACTACCACCCAGATCACTGTATGTCCCTTTGAGGGTGGTAGCTCAGAGATAAAATCCATTGACAGATGGGTTCACGGTTTGGTTGGTATTGAAAGATGTTCCAGGAGGCGGTGTCCGAGGAGTCTTATGCTGGGCACATTTGACGAAAGAGGTGACAAAGTCAACTACATCAGCTCAAATGGAAGGCCAACAATAGGATTGTAGAAGAAACATCAGAGTTTTTTGGGCTCCAGTGTGACTAGCAAAGCGAGAGGAATGGGCCCAAGTTAGTAACTTCTTGCGAAGATTGATAAGGCCTTGATGAAGGATTTCATAAAGGGGTGACAGCAGCGACTCAAATACTTCTTTGAGAGATAGTTACTGATAAATAAAAGAGCAGTCCTTGCAAAGTACTTTGGGACAAACTGAGGAGCTGGGGAGAACGATATCAGGAGACGTCCGTTAGAAGATTATGATGAAGAATAAATTTGTATCCAGCAAAGAAGGTGAATATGATGAATGAGACAATAGTATCCAATGAAGAAGAACTGGAAGACGGTGAATACTGGATCCAGCCGGAATGGGCCTGGAGGTGGAGGTACTGAAGCCACCAAGGGTGCAAGCTGGACCAGACTGGACCGTGACAGCAGTAACGGGATCAGAGTCAGCAAGCTGGAACTGAGAGCTGGGCAGGAGTAACTAGAGCACTATTGATAGTCAGGAGTCCTCCCAAGAACTGCACAGCTCAAGAGATTTTTTGCACTGACCCTGGTTAGCTGCCCCAGGCAGATCTCCTGTATTCATAGAGGGCAGCTGCCATTGGCTGACAGGGCAGAATGGGAGGAAAGACCCTAACCTGACCCAATCACACCCTTGCCCACATTCAAGATGGCGGCGCCAGCCTCGCAGTGCCACCAAACAACAGAGCCAGTGCTCCCTTTCTGCCCCCCCAACTGCCACGCCTGACTGCCGGAGCCTGTTGCCGCCCGCCACCCTGGACGCCGGGAGACTGCACATGCCCTCCGACGGCAGGCACGGACGGGTGAGTACTGTGCCCGCCGTGCTCCGTTGCGGCGGCGCGTGTCATGTGGCGTTTGACTGACATCACATGATGTCAGCAACCGTCCCCTTTTCAGCGATTTCCGACAGTAATAAAAGTCAGTTCTGACTGACCTTTATTATCAAAACAGAGAGAAATCAGCGACCATCTAATGATTTTTCTTCCCTTCGGCTGCATGCGAGGGGATGTGTTCTGGTACACATCTCCTGGCATTCTAGCAAGGGGATACGGGTGGTGGGGGGACAAGGATGGCCGTTCAGTGGAGCGCCAGGTGGCGCTGACCTCTTCGCTAAGCTGCGAGTGAATGCAGCCTAGAGAATGGGTCTTCATTAGGCCCTATAGCTTAAGGTTTGTGGTGCCCTTAAAATAAAATTGTAAATTAGTAATATCTTGCCAATGTACAAAATAATAGCTAAATAATTACAGAAAATTCAGTAATATGACTGGACACAGTAGATCACATGACCGTGCATTTTTTAGCAATGGCTGCATTTGAATCAACCACCTGTTTTTTTGCTGCGTCAGGTTACAGTACGTGATTGTTGGTTTTGATTATTACTTTCTCCTCTAATAATCCTATAGATATGCTGGTGCTTATTATTATTATTATTATCATTGTTATTATTATTATTTACTATCGT
This sequence comes from Crinia signifera, assembly GCF_055691185.1. Lineage (NCBI taxonomy): Eukaryota > Metazoa > Chordata > Amphibia > Anura > Myobatrachidae > Crinia > Crinia signifera. The sequence continues at coordinate 270,661,124 of NC_139218.1, forward strand.
TGACCTCTCCTTTATCCCATCTTTAGCCTCCCTTTTGTATCCATTTTCCAGGGTTTGTATTCGTTTTCTGTTATTCTCATGTCTACAAGAAATTGACAAAAAGCTCTGGATCTATTGGATTATTTCGTATGTCCAAGTATTTTATTGGAAATGTCATATATTATATTTGGATTTTACCTTTGCTTGTGAAATACTTTACAATTTTCTACAATAAAAAGTGTTATACAAAAATAAATAATAATACAAAATAAATAGCATATTCTGATCAATTTTTTCCTCCTAGTCTGTATCTGTATTGCCCAGTTTTGTTATATCTGGGGCCATTTTTTAAGATAGAATTACCACTCTTGGGTGTGCACTTGCACTCTGAAATAAACATACTTGGGTGGCTGAACACATTCAGCCTTAAAGTCACAGCATACACCAAGGCAAACATATATCAAAGCTTACCGAACACCTAATAGTGGTATATCTATTACTGTACATACTGTAAATATTTATTTTTATTTTTACCTAGAACATACAGTATACAGTATTTGTAATTCCATTTTAAATTGTATTCTCCTTTTATATGGTACTCACCTAAAGTTATGAGTCTCATATCTGCAATATTATATATAAATTTCCAATCCTACCAGCGTCGGGGAATCTGGGAAATCCAACGTTTTGGAAATCTCCAATTCACTGCTGAAAAGTAATGGATCATGGATGTCAACTATGTAGTGTAATTATTATTTTAGCAGGAGAGTCAAGCAGCCAGATAGTAAGCATGACATACTGTATCTTAACAATGAATGTATTAAATGTTTTTAGGAAATGTACTGTACATGAGAGACAGTTAGAGTTGGACTGCTCAAAGTCTGCAGTCATTTATGGAGGAGCTCTCTTTAGATTGAACCTTTCCAGTGTTCACAGCTTAAAACTATGCTCTAATTTAATAATTCAGTATTGAGGACAGTCTATGCAATAAACTTAGTGTACACATTTACTGATTTGCCCTGATCCAGGTTTTATTGTTGGAACTTGTTTCAGAACATTTTGGCTGCACATGTGGCACGTTGATAGTTTGGCACAAAATCACACTAAGCCCATTACACTCACAGTCAGATAGCAAGCAGTTTTGCTATGTGTGTGCAGAGCACCGTTATAATTGCTGCTTGGGCTGGTCTCCTAATGATTAGATGTGTCTGATTTGACATTCATGTGTGGAACTACAAATCTAGTTGTCCAACTCAAACAGCTTACATAGTAACATAGAAATTAAGGTTGAAAAAAGACGTTAGTCCATCGAGTTCAACCTATTTGACTTGAGTAAGTCATATCTATAGGATCCCGTAGTGGCCAAAAATGTATCCAGCTTTGATTTAAATTAATTATCAGTAGTTTCTGTAACCACCCCCCATGGCAATGAGTTCCAGAATTTTATTGCTCTAATGGTGAAAAATTCTCTTCACCAATAGAGCTTCTTTTCCTTTGTCATAAATAAATTCATCTGCTTTGATGGCCTCTTTTAAGCCACCCTCAATAGAAAACTCTCCTTACATTGCACCTACAGTAATTCAAGTATTTCACTTTCAAAGAGAAGTACAAACACCTTGAGATTGGATCATGCAGAATATCTGTGCACTGCTTAATTTCACAGAAACTTCTCAGAACCACCGCTTCATTGGCCAACCAAGATCTCTAAGTACAGTGTATTTACTGACGCTTTCTCTGATTCAGAGCTATAGCTATACAGAGCTACACAGAATATTCAGTAAAAGGACAACATCCTAGATACATCTTCCATCTGCACTATTTTAAGATTAACAAAAAGATCAGGAATGACAAATACATGCTAAAAGCCTCCTCTTGCACATTGGGGAAGAAATGGAACCACGCTCACATTAAGATACACCTGCTCTTTGACACTTTTTGATCATCAAAAGGACTATGGGAATAAACTTTTTGTTTGCCCTACACTAAGACGAGACTCTACCCTTTGTTTTAATTACTAGCCAATACCACTAATAATTTTATATAAAACAAACACTTCTTTAAGAGTGTTTGGTCCCAGGCCTCGGACAACACCAAATGAAGAATTGACTTAATTCTTATCAGTGAATGTTAGAAACAGTCACCCTTCCCTAGTTTTGTCAAATCTTTTGATGTAATCCCATCTGTTAAAATGCCCCGATGCTTCATGCATTAGTACAGTAAGTACGGAAATATATATAAGAATTTCAGAAGATGTCCTGTCCCTGAAATCTGGCATTTTTTCCAAAAGCTCACACTGCGAGGGAGACAAGGAAGACCTAGAACAGGAAAACCAGCTGCTTACAAAATACAGTACATTGGAATTTCTTTCATTTTTCTCTTCTGTAAGTTCTTAGAATCTCTCTTTACACTTAAAGTACTGCAATGGAATCATAGGATACTTTTATCTAAAATTAAATTTCATCTTAAGAACCTGCCAAATTTTACACTGGATTGGAATTTTAATTATTTCATGCAAGTCCTACAAGTGTTATCTGTGCTCCTGATTATTCAAAGCAATACTTATTTGGGTTTACCTATGTTAAGGCATGGAAACTAGGGTTGGGAAGCTATTTTTGAGATTGAGCAAAGGAATAGTAAACAACACAAGTATTTGCATTTGGACGAGACACAGCCCCAGGTGGCTTTAGTTGAGAGAACATCTATATTCAGAAAGTCACTGCTGCCTACATCCTTATTCATTGAGTGAAAAAAAAATTCCAGTTTTATTTCTTGCTTTTAACTCTTGAATATAGAAACATCAAATGGAAATTTAGCAAATATGAAATGCACTTTTTTTTTTCATTTTGTGTATAGCTGGATACACATTAGACGATAAAATGTACCCCGCAACCTTGTTGGTGACAGGCACCGACGAGAAGCACAATAGCCTATGGCAGCCTGCAACTAGCACACACATGGGGGGTAGCAATATCCTCCCATAAGCCCCGTACACACGGGAGAGATATATTGTTCAGCAATCCGATGAGTCATCCTCGTCTAGTCCTTTAATAGGATTAAGTGAGTCAGAGCTGTCCGATTTATTCCTATGCTAATCCCCTACTGTATTGTTCTATATATTGTATTGCACCTGAGAACAATAGGCCTTGATGAGCCTTGGCTCACCATGGCTATTTAGAGAAGGCTAGTTGAAGAAAGCTTCATCTGTAGGTTCCATTTTTTTTGGTGATTTCTCAAATATTAAGCTCTTAATCAAATTGTGTACAATAATCATTCTCGCTGCAAAACCATTTTGGTGTCAAATTTCAGAGCTGGCATTCTTGTAATAATTAGCCAGAGGTACACACTGGTTTGCACTTATTTTCCTATTATACACTGATATACATTATGTATAGCACAAGCAGCAACTGTAAATGCAATGTAATAGTAATGCATCATTTATGATATTATTCACATGAGCATTTGTGAGTGGCAATGGTTGTGCAATGGGAGAACTGAGGTGGCAATATAGATAGTACCGTATTTGAACAAGTACTGTGTTGCAACAGACATAGGGGGGTATTCAATTAGGTTCCGGATTTTACATAAATTTATATTACACCTATTCAATTAAAGTAACAAATTTGGTGCTTTTCGCGCTTCACTAGTACCAGCAATGTTCCTGCAGTATAACCACCTGACTAAATACAATATACAAACAGTTCTATCTTCTCATGCCCAAAGCTTTTGGATTCCCGGTCTCCTTAAAATTAAAAAGAAAATCTTGTGGTGCAATATTGTCTGAATTCTTCAATAAGTGGCAGCTTGCAAATACCAAATTTTAACCATATCATCTTGCTTCATCAACCAGGTCTGTTATGAAGCAGTTCACCATGCTCACTCGCACCCAGCGTGTGCACATGCTCAGAAATGCGCATTAGCAAAACATCACTCCACTGTGCGAACATGCAGGGGAGCGAGTGATACAGAATAAGGCCCTATGTACTTTGTACTAATACTTCAGAGTATCCCAATAAAAACTTGTCACTACTTACTTAGAGGGGTTAGTTTCAAGGTCTTTTAACTGGATTTGACATAGAAGCAAAGCTGTGTAGTTATTTTTCAGAATTTCATTTTTGTCCATGCTATAACAAGTGCAGACTCTGAAGTGCTGAACATTAGGGAAACCCTCCAAATGCCGCCATCTGGAAAAGACAGTTCCCCTGAGTATTCATCTAAGTATATAAAACATTGAAGCTCTGCTTTTTGATTGATGCATATTGGAATTAGGCACCAAAAGTGCTTAACTTAACAGTGCATTTTAAACGCACAACATGATGCAATTGGAGAACATCCCAACTTGCAATTTGCTTCTACTGTTTATGAGGATACCACATGTGTGAAATAACTAATTTGGAAACAAGGTTCATGGGGGCAGATGTATTAAGCCTTAACAAGAGATAAATGCAAGGGTGAAAAAGAGAGATAAACATCCAGCCAATCACCTGCTAACTGCCATGTTACAGGCTGTGTTTGAAAAAAGTCAGTAAGGAGCTGATTGGCTGGACATTTATCTCTCTTTATCACCCTTGCATTTATCTCTTGTTAAGGCTTAATACATCTGCCCCATTGTGAGAGGAATCATTTAATTAGAAAATAAACAAACCCTCTTTATACTCAAACATACATGTTAATGTTATCAACATTTGGGACCTTATTGGGAAGTGCTGTTGAAGATGGGATGTTGTCCATAGCAACCAATTAGAATCTACTTGTTATTTACTTAGCAAGAAGATAATAGAATCTGATTGGTTGATCATAGCAACATCCCATCTTCAATAGAACTCTCATCTTAGTGATTAAACCCCTGTGAAATGACATGTGCAAAACCAGAAGGCGTCATACTGGAATACAAGTGGGGAACCACATGTGGTTTTATCAGCCTGTTTGGCTCCAATGACCCAGTAAAAGATGTCCACAAACTACTTGGTTGTAGCAAAACAGTAGCACAGTGTGGCGTCTCGTCCTCCTGGCTTGTGAAACAAGCCTCTTTCTTCTGATTTCTTCAGTTTCCTGAACATTTTTGTAGTGATGTTGATTCACTGTTGCACCTTCTGGTATCTAACACCCATGATATCAAAGAAAATAAAAAATATGGCTTTGAATTAGGATCAGCTTTGACATGCTTTCTTCACTTTTGGTGATGATGAAGCATATACTGGAGATTTGTCTCAGAATTGTAATGGAAGCTCTATTTTCATAACAGCTAAAAACTTTATTAAAAAAAAATTGCGTGTCCGCTTGAATTTGTTCCAAAATGTCTGTACAAATTTTGCTTTTCTTTCTGCTCAGCAGTGTGAAGCCTTGGAACTATTTTAGCGCGAACATTTGTCATGTTAAGTTCTTGATACAAAACTTACCTAACAGTTTCTTTGTCAATGTCTACCATTTCTGCTATCATTCAGATGCTGACTGTCATTTCCCCAAAATTTTTTTTGAAATTTTTCTTTGTTTTTGATGTGCAAAGCCTTCTGGGACATTCATCATCTTCGAAATCCTCTGTCACTAAATCTTTTGCTTTACTCAAACACACGTTCATATGATCTGCCCGCCTCTATTATCATAGGGAAAAAATAATTGGGCATCTATTTAACTAAAAATTTAAGTTTGCTCTACTTGAATTAACCCTTTCAAGTCCAACATCTAGTGAGGATCAACAGTCCAAGCACTAGTAGCAGATCCAATGGTGAGCCACTTTAGAATAAGAACATTAACATCGTCCAACATTCAATGTAGACCTTTTTTTTATAAAAAAAAAAATTACAATTATTTTAAACATTTAAACCAGACTGCTTGAATTGCAAAAAAAATTTGGACTGCAAAATAAACATTTTTACGAAAAACGGGAAAGGCATCGCTCCTTCTAATGCCCTATACACACTAGATGATCCTGGCCTCTGCCGATATAATTGACAGTATCATCCGCGGCCGCGGGAGGAGACAATGATGCTTGTGGGTGCGTATCGTTAACAACATTGAGTGTAAACATTAAATTATATTTTAAAAGATATTGCTCAGGAGGCCCTTTCTGAGTGACATCTTTTAAAATATCCTCTAGTGTGTATGGGGCTTAATGCTGTGTGGCAGCAAACTATCTGTGTGAGAGGGGTAAAACTTTCTAAACCATTTTAGGATTTTTCAAGGTCAATGTTCCCACACTTGTACAATAACTCACACAGTAGGGTTTATTTTGTTATATGCACATTCTCATTATTTAATAGTCACATTCTCCAATATTAAAATGGAAACTGCTGCAGCGGGTGTGGATGAAGTAGTCGCAACCTGGAGTGTAAATAGGGACACCTATCTTCATTATATGTCCAATGTAAAAGAACCGCATTTAATCACTTTTCTTTTTATATGAAACTAGCACTTGTACAGTATGCTATGAATGTTACATACTCACTGAATATCTTGCCATGTAATGTGCTAGTAGCCCCTGGACTCCTAGCAGATGTGAAAGACATGCCTTTCCCTTTAGGTGGCATTATCTGTACGTTTATGTGAAACATATGGAGCTGGGATCCCACAGGTTGACTTCTTTGACACATTTATGTTTTTATGATAAACTACTTGCTGAAAATTCTAATTACCTCCACTTAATGATGGTTTTCATCCAAGATCACAAAAACATACTGACATACTGTTTATTTGGCTAATTATTACTTTTTTTTTTTGAAAAACAGTAGTAGTTTTTTTTATCCAGGTTTGCTCACCTAAATATTTACAGTACAGTAGGTACATTTACAGCGTTTACATGGTATGCATAAAGTGTAGTGCCATGCTGATAATTATAATTGCTATTTCATGTAATGATGGCTAGCCAGTTCACTAGCTCAAGGTTCTGTATGTGGTCTTAAGTCTGGTTAGTATTGTTAGTTAATTAATAATGCAGTCCAGATGATGAAATAATGGTACTTGTGTATTATCACGGCACCCATCGCATCGCATACCAAAAGGCATGCGATGGTATTCAATGCGATGTGATATCACGCAATATTGTACAATGTCATACAATTTTAAAATTGTATGACATTGTATATGGCATACAATGCCATACAATGCGATGCAATGCGATTAAAAATTGTATAAGCACCCTAATGGGTGCTTACAATGTTAAATGCACCCCCGCACTATAAACGTGAACCCGAAGCGTGGCGAGAGCAGCGAGCCCTCGAGGGGCGGCGGTACGCGTCCTCCGACCTTTTCATACCCCTACTATCCACGCCGGCGTGGAGTGGAGAATAGAAAGTGTGGCGAGCGCAGCGAGCCACTGAGCCCGAAGCGTGGCGAGGGGACGCGGATACCTGTCAAGCCCGCGAGGGGATGCCGATACCTGTGAAGCCCGCTTCGGGCTCGGTGGCTCACTGCGCTCGCCACACTTTCTATTCTCAACTCCACGCCGACGCTCGCCACGCTTCGGGTTCACGTTTATAGTGGGGGGGTGGCGTGGGGGTGCATTTACCATTGTAAGCACCCATTTGGGTGCTTAAAAGCACCCTTTAGGGTGCTTATACAATCTTTCATCGCATAGGGGGCAAAAATCGCATCGCATGCTATCGGGTGCATGGCATGCGATGCGATTAAAACATCACACGACCAACATCGGGCGCACCGTGATAATACACAAGTACCGAAATAATACTTTAAGTGCAGTAAGCAAGATATTTGGAAGATATATTGCTACTAGTTAGCTAAACTACAAAATCTCTGAAAATCTCCCATATAAAATTATCTGAATGTTGTAGAATCGTTTATTAACATGTAAACCATTGCTCAGTCCCTCAGTCTTGGCATGTCCACCGTTTTAATTCATGGGTAAACCTGTGTGTTAGACATTGTTTTTTAAATGTTCATAAATATAGAATGAAACACTGTGCCCCTACTGGCCTCTGTAGAAGTGGGTGTCTATTGGAGATAGTCCGTTGTTGCTCTGATCAGACAGACGCCCATTACCTGTGGCACACACATATTTTCTCTCAGTCTCTGCATGGCAACATTAGATGGGTTTAGCCACTTTGCGGGGCTAAACTCGGTGAGTGTACAGATAAATGCTTAGCTCTGTGAACATTGGCATTGCATACAAATCTGAATCAGGCTCCGTCTCTTTTAGACGTAGGCTTAATACCTGTGTCACATTTAAAGTAAAGTGACTGCCCACTTTTCTTTACAATTTTTTTTATCCTATCAGAAAACATAAAAAGGACTTTGGGGGTGTGGGCAGGTTCAAGTGATGTCATGTCATCGCATGATAGTCACACAATGCCTCTCTGAGAACGTTGTGGATAGCCAGGAGATCTTTATGGGGGCCTCATGGGACCTGCTGGGCCAGAGGCAAGAGACTAGGTTGCCTTGAGGTTGACCGGCATGCAGCATTGCGGGCAGTCTGCAGTGTCAGGGAAGCACTGAGCAGACCGGTGGCCAGCGGCACCGGAATTTTAAAAACAAATTTCAAAAGAGAGACTGCCCATTGATTGGCTGAGAGTGATCCCTCTCTCAGCCAATCAGAGGCGAGGCCTTGCAGCATTTTAAACAAATCCGATTGGGCCAATCTGATCTGTCGGGATCAGGTGAAAGTGGCCCAAATCGGATAAGTGTATGGGCACCTTAAATCTTTTGCGTTTTAAATCTGCCCTACAGTACCTGCAGCCCATGAGCAAAGTTATTTGCTCTTTGCTTTATTCCCAAATCAGAATCAGTCCCACTGGTCACAGACATCCTAGGTTTCTTATGCAGTCGTTATTTGCTTTTACATGCACGGTCTGTGTTTGAGGATCATCACAACACTAAGACCATACAGTATATTACTTCCAGCAGCCTTGTTCATAATAATGTATATAGCGACCTATTAGCCATAATTTTAAATGTCATTATTTTTGGGGGGGATTTTACATGTACAGTATCTTATTTTATTTGCTTTCTCCTTGCAAATGGATTGTATGTAAATTACTAGATTTTACTTGATAACATAGAAAAAATACTATATTCTGTCACCTTGCCAGTCATGGCTTATAAAGGCTTATAGTTTTTCCGCTTGGATGACATGTAGTTTATCCCAGGACATTTAAATATTCCAATCTCATGGGTGAGATTTCTGCTTGGAGGTTGACATGTTCAGTTTCCTTTCTGTTTCTAATAAAAACAGGCCATCTGTTGCTTTCATATTCCGGGACCTTGTTTGTATATTTAAATTATTGCTTGGAAACACTTTTGGACCTGAGCAATGATGTGTGATTATTCAGAAAGCTACAGCAGGGTCTCTATTATGCTGCTTTTGTTTTTATTAAATGATAAATATAAAAATATGCCATGATGATTATGGTCAAATTGTTTTTTCATTTGTCATGCGACTTCAAAACTCCATTAATTTATAATTAGAAGAAAGCCCTTGTAAGGTGTATTTCCTCTACTACCTATTTGCTTGGTTTCCGGTGGAAAGCACAAATGAAATATACATGAAAAATGGCATCTGATTCACAGATATATCCGCACTTCATACTCGACACCAGAGGCTGCCAGACTTGTCCATCAGGGGTCCCACAGCCTGGGTGCCCACCTCCTCTTGAAGTGTCAGGTTCCAGACTATGCACTTAATTTATACATTATACATATTGTATGTTACCTTATACTGCCCAGGACTATGGTGTCTTCTACAGTGCATTGCTTTTGTTAATCTGGCACATTATTATGTATTTACCTCTGTGACAGCTGTCCACACCCCCTCTGGAGACTGGTCACACCCCTAAACATGGGCCCCTATAATTGCATTTGGTACTACTGAACCCCTAACCCTGTTCGTCTCCCTGAAGCGGACACAGGCAGGGTTGCCATACTCTCCACAATAATTACTGAGAAGCACAAGCATCTGAGCCGCTCCTGCATCAGACAGATGGAGCGCCTCTCCGTCGGCACCCATAGGATCCACTCTCCGTCGGCTTCCGCCAGCGCAGGGGATCTGGCAGTTACCTGGCAGCGCGGTGTGAGAGCCACTCACTAGGCTTGCCAGGGACACCGGGGACAGAGCTGCAGCTCCCGGGGACAGTACAGTGACTAGCTGCCTGACGGGGACACTATGCTGACTACGCAGGGCTGCCACGGAGTCACTACGCTGACTACGCTAGGCAGCCATTGGGCTAAGCTGACAACGTAGCTTAACCTACGCTGAAAACGTAGCGTAGCCTGCCACCTTGAAACTACACAAGTACCTTGCATTTTTCCGTGAGCCTTCATGCTCCAGTTCGGTACTGAACACATAATTGCTTATTGTCTTATAAACATCCCATCACCTTACTTGTCATCCTTTATCATGTAAAACCTTAAACATTTCGTAACTTATCACTATAAACACCTGAAATAATGACTCGGAGACTTGGGTTTGGCAGAAGTTGTTAACTGATTTATTAATCGGAATTTTTTAATCTAATTTGATTATTTTAATTTAATTGTTTGATTAATGGTGGCCAAGAAAGAACGGCTACTAACTCAAACTCCACCCCAACTACCCACGTGACTATCCTAACTCAACATAGCGGTATCCATCTCACCCCACTGCATGAACTACCCACCCAGCCGGGTGGGGGTCACTGACCCCGACACGGGTGTTACAGTGACAGGCTTAAATAAACGAGAGGTGAGAGCACCGAAACAAACCATATACGCAAGATCAATAACTAATGTAAACTTATTTTTATTAAAACCTGCCGTTCTTTCCCGCCAAAGCGAGGCATCTAAACAGATGCCCCGCCACCACATAAATACTGACTCAATCCCTAAAAACAGATCCTCCAGAAATATAAACAGGCCCTCATCGCATAGATGAACACCATCCGGCCTAAAGAGGTGCTGGTACCCAAATCTGATCCTATCGTGGGAGACCACTGCCCCCCCAGAAACCAGCACATATCTCGCTACTGCCGCGTTCAACTTCTTCCTGGCCTCGTCGAGCGCCCTAGGATTGCTAACCCCCCTCCACGTCAGCCTGGGAACTACAAAAGACCAGACAATGGTGCAGCCAGGCCAAGATTTAATAATGGCAGCCAGATCACTTAAGATCAAGTTCCTGAGCTCCAATTGGGGCATCTTTCCAAGGTCATTACCCCCTAAATGAAGCGCTAGCACCCTGGGCCACCCGTAGTTGCGGACGTTCTTCATAAGGAAAGCCCGAAGTGCCAACCACGACATACCCCGGACTCCGAGCCATCTGATCGACCCGGTGCAAGCACAGTAGGGGCCCCTGCCTGAGCCAGCTAATCTGGCCGCCCAATGAATAAAAGAGTGGCCGACTACCCACACCTGGAGCCTATCGAATCCCAGACCTAAAAGGAAGAGATATAAAATTTTGGGGTTAGGCTTGGTTCGGTTATACAGGCCTATTTACATATAAGGGGGATCTGCCAAAAAGAAAAAAACAAATTTGAAACATTAAACTAAGGCACAAGTAATGGTGCCTAACACATGCTCCAATCACGATTGGAGCCATCCAAGACACAATAGGGAAGCGACAAACGGGGTAGGCTAAGGTGGTGGAAGGTAAGGAATGAGAGGTGTACTCGGCCGGAGAAAAACGACAGACCTGCTGAGGGACTCTTAATTAGACTATAGCCAAATTGGTAGCAACAGATTCAGTCCGTCAGGTCAGGCAAAAAAGCGACAAAACTCCGGACGCTGGCCCAACAGCAGAGCGTAGATAAGCCCCGAGTAGGGTGGACATAGGGTAGGGGAAACAAATGACCATCCATCACACCAGACAGATAGACAAAACAGACGCAGCAGCGCTCAGGGCAGGAGATGGGGCCTAATATACTTTCTATAGCTTGCTGAGCGCCATCTTCCTAAGGATTTAATGTCAGCTACTGACCAGCCAGCTGCTGCTGCCGCGGTACCGGCGCCAATGCGAAATGAGTGAGTGCCAAAATCGCCCGGAGACAGCCCCAAACGCACCAAGCAGCGGCCCAGCATCCATCTGAACTGATAAACCTTCATGGGCGTACCATCATAGTGTAGGAGCCAAGAGCGCCCTACTTGCGGTCTCACTTGCATATAAAGGGACGCCAACGCCACTGGGCACTCCAACTCCGGGACGACCGGGCACATGGAGGACCATCTGCCCCTGGCTGACTGGTCGGTCTTGGACCGCCTAATCCTAAACCATAGCGCTCCACCCTCTAGCCTAATGTCAGAACCTAGCAAGACAGCATCCCTGGTCTTCCCGGGCGCAACCAACTCCGATATCCTAAATGCGCCGTGAAAAGCCATGGAGAATGCCAGTCTAAAAAGCAGCGTCTCAAACGCCGAACTAGCGCAATGCCCAACCTCTTTCAGGAGAGCTGAAAGAAGAGAGGCATCAATAGGCCGACGGCAGTCAGGGGGAGCCGGGGCCACTCGGGACCAGCCCCTCATGGCCCTGGTTATCAGGAAACCCTTAGTGAAATCCGGCCGACCCCTAAGCCTAGTGAAGAAAGAAATCCCCGCTAAATATCGCGCCGCTACCGCCCTGGACTTTCCTGCGCTGTATAGGGACCAAAGGAAGCATAGCAAACTCTGTTGACCCCGCCTACCTGGCTGCGCATTCCCTCCAGAGAAAGCCTCCCACTCTGTCCAGGCCTGCCGATATGTTCGTAGGGTAGCGGGGGCCAACGAGGATATTGCTAACCCCTCCAGTCCGGCCCGATCACCTGCCAAACATAAGAGGGGCAGGGCACCCCCACAACATCAGCCTGCAGAGCTAACTCTCTGAAACGCTGCCACTGGCAGCGGGAAAGTGCATCTGCTATTTCATTCTCGACACCCGGTACATGCTGGGCTCTGAACGAGATGTTACATCTTAAAGACTGCAGGGAGAGCTGTGCCAGAACTCGCAGAACCAAGAGGGACCTGGCCTTCTGGTTGTTGATGGCATGGACCGCGCTAAAGTTATCGCACCAGAATAGCACGCTCTTATTAGCCAATCTCGTCCCCCAGATCTCGATTGCTACCATAATCGGAAACAGTTCTAGCAACGGCAGATCTCTAGTGAGCCCGGCCGAGGCCCAATCACTGGGCCACGTCCCGGTGCACCAATGTCCCGCCAGGAAACAACCAAAACCAGCCGATCCAGCGGAATCGGTGAATAGTTGCAGCTCCCTGTTGGCCACGACCGGGGAGAGCCATATCCGCACACCATTGAAATCCTCCAAAAAGGAGGACCATACCGACAAATCGAGACGGATCTCAGAAGACAAACGAACAAGGTGGTGCGGTTTGCTCACCCCCGCCGTGGCCCGCTCCAATTTCCTACAGAAAAGCCTACCCATTGGAATGACCTTGCATGCGAAATTAAGCTGTCCCAAAACCGACTGAGCCTGGCGCAGCGTGATCTTACTCCTCCCGCTGCACAGACCAATAGCCTCGCTGAGCTTAAGGACCTTGTCGCGCGGCAAGCTACAGTGACCCCTTACTGTATCAATTTGAATGCCCAGAAACGACTCCACACATGCTCCACACACCAGTGTAAGAAGGTACTGAACCTTTCAAAAAATGCACAGGATACCGAGCACCCCATCGGCAAACACTTGTCGATGAAATACTCCTCTCCTATGCGAAAGCCCATAAACCTAAATGCACTGGGATGTAACGGAAGTAGCCGGAAAGCCGACTCCACATCTATCTTAGCCATGAGTGCCCCCCGTCCGAACGGCCGTACCATTGCCAGGGCATCGTCAAATGACTGGTAAGTCACCGAACAATATTCCTCTGGGATGGCGTCATTGACGGAGAACCCCGCTGGGTAAGACAGATGCTGTATGAGGCGGAACTTCCCAGGGGCCTTCTTCGGGACCACCCCGACCGGTGAGATGACCAGGTTATCCAATGGGGGCCGGGAAAAGGGGCCGGCCATGCGGCCCAACTGAATCTTCTTGTCAACTTTTTCCCTCAACACTTCGGGAAGGGAGTGGGCCGACTGTAAGTTCCTAAAGGAACCCCCCCGTACCACCCCTTGAACTGGTAAACAAAAACCTGAACTAAAACCTTGTAGGAGGAAATCCGCTGCCTCCCGATTCGGGTAACGCTGAAGCCACTCGAACATGGCCTCCACCCGCACTGGTGTGTGCGCTCTATCGAGGGTTCCCGCTACCCCCAGGCCTGGGGGCAGGGGCTGGGCCCACCCCTCTAGAGGGGCGGGTACCCCGAAAGCAGTGAACGGCTGGGTGATTGCCTGAGCAGTTGATGCAGACGTGCCGAAAACGGCACCGCTGCCCCAACTGGCATGACGAATTGTTGAAGGCATAGCATTTGCCTTTAGAGGCCCCCACCGCCGCTGGCCTATTTCCTGCGGGAAAACGCCTCATCTGCGGGGTATCTGACCCCGGACGCAGTGGGCTGGGGTCACGACGGCAGCCACTGTAGACGCAGCGGAAGTCTCCGCTGCATCCGCGCGAACCCTCGTGAGCCCCATCCAGATTTCAACGTCCTTACAACCCATGTCCAATATATGAAGACAATCCTGCTTCTTTCTGAACTGCTCGTCATAAGTACGCCAGGCAGTGCCACCGTATGTACGCTGCATCTCGTGCACCATATGAATGTAACGGATTACATTTATGTGCTCATCTGGCCGATCTTCCAAACAGCAGGCTGCAAAGACGCAGAAGCCGGCCAGCCAGTTATCGTAGGAACGGTACGCATCAGACCCGATGCCCCCTTTTTCCTTGGCTGCCTTAAATGCTTTTTTGGAATCCTCGGTCAGACTAAACACATCGACATAATCCCCTTTTTGGATCTTCACCCTACAGCTCTCGCGCAACCCTCTCAAGACTGCTGTGTAGTCGCAGTGTACCACTCCTGGCTGGTTACACCTTTTTCTCTCCCTGCGTGACAACCTAGCCCTATGCTTGCGCTTTCTACCTTGTGCCTGTCTCCCCGCCTCCTTCTTGGCGTACTTAGCGGCCCGCTTGCGCGCCCTAGTCGCACTACCGGCGTCAGAACCCCCCGTAGAAGAGGATGAAGAAGAGGAGGAGTGGCTGCTGCGGGACCCTGCGGAGGAAGCAATATAGGAGCCTTCATCAGTCCCAAAGGACCCCTCACCTGACGACCCTGGTGGTTCGGCCCATGTGTCATCGTCATCAGCGTCGACATCCAAATCCTCCGCATCGCCATTGTCGACCAACTCGTCGTCGAAGTCCCCCGGCTCGGCCGGGGCAGGGAACGGCTGCCCGGACGGGTGTCTCCCCATCCCGCGGGTCCTCCGGCGGCCTTGAGCTGCATTAGAGACCCCCTCGGCCGAGGAGCTTCCGCCCTCCATGACTGCTACCGCTTCACCCATGTCCCTGAACGCCTGCATAAATTGGGAGCACCCAGGAAGGGGCTCTCTGAGAGAGCCGGAGGGTCCTCTCCTCCCTCTGCGCCCCCCCCGGTGGGCATGCTGTCGGCTAAGGGTGCAAGG